>NC_053492.1:48179785-48779785 GCF_905171775.1 Rana temporaria
GGTCCTTTACCTGCATTTTGGTCCGGGTCTTAAGTGGTTAACAAGAAGCATAGTGTATGAATTAGGGCAGTCAGAGGTATGTCATGTACAACATATCTTATGAGTGGGGCAACCAAAGTATGTAACATGAAGCACAGTGTATGAATTTATGAATTGGGGCAGTCTGAGGTGTGTCTCACACTGCACAAATTATAGAGCGGGGAAGTTCATAGATAAATATATATGGGGCAGATCCTCGTACAATTGCATGGGCGCAGCGTATGTGAGATACGCTACGCCGCGGTAACTTACTTTTTTAATCTTTGAATCCACAAAGAATTTGCGCCGTAAGTTACGGCGGCGTAGTGTATCTCTCACGGCGTAACGGCGCGTAATTCAAATCGGCGAGTAGGGGGCGTGTTTCATTTAAATGAAGCTCGTCCCCGCGCCGAACGAACTGCGCATGCGCCGTCCCTAAATTTCCCGCCGTGCATTGCGCTAAATGACGTCGCAAGGACGTCATTGTTTTGACGTGGACGTAAATTACGTCCAGCCCCATTCACGGACGACTTACACAAACAAAATAAAATATTTTCAAATTCGACGCGGGAACGACGGCCATACTTAACATTGCGTACTCCACCAAATAGCAGCTTTAACTATACGCCGAAAAAAGCCGAACGGAAACGACGTAAAAGAATGCGACGGCCGCTTGTACGTCCGTGGATCATCGGAAATAGCTCATTTGCATACTTGACGCGGAATACGACGGGAACGCCACCCATCGGACGCCGAAGAATTGCATCTAAGATCCGAAGGCGTACGAAGACGTACGCCTGTCGGATCTAACCCAGATGCCGTCGTATCTTGTTTTGAGGATTCAAAACAAAGATATGACGTGGGAAATTTGAAAGTACGCCGGCGTACTTTCTTTGTGGATCTGCCCCATATGTGTGTAGAAATAGACAGATAGATAGATAGATAGATAGATAGATAGATAGATAGATAGATAGATAGATAGATAGATAGATAGATAGATAGATAGATAGATAGATAGATAGATAGATAGATAGATAGACATGGCTGTCTATTCAGGCACAGGGTTAATGTCGTGTTTAATGCAGTTTATAGATCTGTTCTATATCCCTATCATATTTTATTAATACACCTTGTAAAAAATAGCCCAGATGCCACAGATAATAACATTTATTCCCGTGTCTAAATGAGGAACACATGTCAGTATGATTGTTGGAGTTTTCTGCAGGATTTCATTGTATTGTTTGGCTCCCCCTGAGTCTTTCCGAACAACATGCCTGGGAAAAAAAAGGCCTCTTTATTCAGTGACTCAGGGGGGTGTGAAATTGGTGGAACTGACAATTACCGAAAGTCCTTTGGGGTGCACAGCAAACACTACTGGGCATATTACATGCGTTTTATGCTGGGCCATCCTAAACAAAAAAAAATAAATGAGCATGTTTCCTATGCAAGGTGAATATTCATGAAATATTATACATATCTTTTGTTAGAAACAGTGGAAAAAAAATAAGTATTTTTAAAAGCCAGTAAATATCACAAGGTTGATCGGTGATACGATTGCAGGGGGGCGCAGTCTGAGAGTTACATAATTGTTTTAAAGGGACCAGTCACCAAATCAGTTTAAAGTCCAAGGGCCAGATTCTCCAAGATCCCGCGTTGGCGTAGTGTAAGCCATTTACACTACGCCACCGCAACTTACTGGAGCAAGTGCCGTATTCTCCAAGCACTTGCTCCGTAATTTGCGGCGGCGTAGTGTAAATGGCCCGGCGTATGGCCGCGTAATTCAAAGGGGGCGGCTTGTATTCAAATTAAGCGCGCCCCCGCGCCGATTGAACTGCGCATGCGCCGGGCTGAAAAATAGCCCAGTGCACATGCTCCAGCTCACGACGGAAAACGTCAATGACGCCGACGTGAGCGGCATTGACGTAAAGTCGTATTCAAGAACGACTTAGAAAAACGACGTAACCGACGGAAAAAGACGACGTGGACCCGACGCCATACTTAACATGGCATACGGCGGACTGGCGTAAGGTTACCCCTCATATAGCAGGGGTAACCTTACGCTTACGCAAACGTTGTAACCGACGAGTACGCGACGCAAATTTGTTCAGGAATCGGCGTATCAGGCTCATTTGCATAGTCAAATGAGACCTGAACGTAAACACCACCTAGCGGTCAGAGTTGTATTGCATTTAGGATCCGACGGTGTAAGTGACTTACACCAGTTGGATCCTAGCCTAATTCCGGCGTATCTTGTTTTGCGAATACAAAACAATGATACGCCGGCGGGAATTTCTAATTACACCGTTGTATCAGTAGATACACCGGCGTAACTCTTTTGAGAATCTGGCCCCAAATCTTTACCTGCCTTCTGGCTAGAGTACGGAAAAGTGTTTTAAGCCCCATACACACTATTTGCTTTTCTGCAGATTTTTGTCTTCAGATTTACCAAAACTATATAATATGAGGTCAAACCCTAAAGTGGATGTAAACCTGAATTTTTTTTTTGCTGTCACAGTGTAGAGCAGGGGTCTCAAACTCAAATTACCTGAGGGCCACAAGACAAGTTTTCATATCCCAAGGGGGGCCGCATGCAAACTTTCAAACTTCAAAAACAACAGTACTGGTGTCAGCCAACACATTATTAACCCCCAGCCCTGGTGTCAGCGAGCGCATTATTACCACCATCACTGGTGTAAGTCAGGGTTTGACAAATTTGCTTGGAATCTAGGAGCCAGCTAAAAAAGTTAGGAGCCAGAAAACGCACCCCGTCCCGACGAGCTTGCGCGCAGAAGCGAACACATACGAGAGCAGCGCCCGCATATGTAAACGGTGTTCAAACCACACATGTGAGGTATCGCCGCGATTGGTAGAGCGAGAGCAATAATTCTAGCTCCTCTGTAACTTAAAACATGCAACCTGTAGATTTTTTTAAACGTCGCCTATGAAGATTTTAAAGGGTAAAAAAGTTTGTCGGCATTCCACGAGCGGACGCAATTTTGAAGCGTGACATGTTGGGTATGAATTTACTCGGCGTAACATTATCTTTCATAATTTAAAAAAAAATGGGGATAACTTTACTGTTGTCTTATTTTTTAATTAAAAAAAGTGTAATTTTTCCCAAAAAAGTGCGCTTGTAAGACCGCTGTGCAAATACGGCGTAACAGAAAGTATTGCAACGATCGTTATTTTATTCTCTAGGGTGTTAGGATAAAAAATATATATAATGTTTGGGGGTTCTAATTAGAGGGAAGAATATGGCAGTGAAAATAGTGTAAAATGACATTAGAATTGCTGTTTAACTTGTAATGCTTAACTTGTAATACCAACGGCCACCACCAGATGGCGCCAGCTCACATCTGGTGGTAATAACTTGTAATACCAATGGCTCACCACCAGATGGCTCCCCTCACTTCCACCCTGCCTGAGGGCCATTTATAACCGGTACTTTGAGACCACTGGTGTAGAGTATAAGATTTCCTATCATCTGTGCCCAGTCTTGCCACAAAGTTAATCCAGCTCTGAGCAATCCTATTTTCTTTTTTCAGTGAGATAAACTGACAAACAGGAGAAAACTTTTGTCCGATCTATTCAGACACGGTGCCCCGACCCCCCCTCCCCTATCCCCTGATTTAGTAGCTGACTTTGATTGACAACAGCAGGAAATTTACTGGCATGACACCTGAAATTTACTGGCACAGCCAAGTTTTTTACTGGCATTTCACAAAAGTTACTAAATTACATTTCTAGGTGCAAATTTCAGTATTTAGGCTACAAACAAGTACGCTAGGCAAATAGCAATGTGATTTAAGGTAAATTTTAAGGTAAAAAAGCATATTTTTGTTAATTTCGATATAACAAGGGAACATTATTTAGTCACATCACCCCCTGCCTCCATCCCCCTCTGCCACCAACACCCCCTGCCTTCACCCCCCTCTGCAGTGCCACAATCTCCCCCTGCCTCCAATCTCCCCCTGTCTCCAATCTCCCCCAGGCCCCCTGCCTCCAATCACCCCCTGCCTCCAACACCCCCCTCTGTGGTGCCACAATCTCCCTCTGCCTCCAATCTCCCCCTGTCTTCAATCTCCCCTGTCTCCAATCTCCCCCAGGCCCCCTGCCTCCATCATCCCCTGCCTCCATCCCCCTCTGCGGTGCCACCAACAACCCCTGTCTCCATCCCCCTCTGCGGTGCCACCAACACCCCCTGCCTCCAATCACCCCCTGTCACTAACACCCCCTGCCTCCATTGCCCCCTGCCTCCATCCCCCTCTGCGGTGCCACCGCAGCCACCATTACGCCCTGCCTCTAATCACCCCCCGCCTCCAATCTCCAGGCGCAGTTCCAAGCCAAACCGATCGCGGCTATTTTTACTGGCACGTTCCCGCAACTACGGACATTTACGAACGGGGGAAAAAAGTGCCCGTTTTTACAAACTGTCCGTAAAAATACGTACGGTTGGTAACACTGCCCTACTTTTTAGTGTATAAAAAAACTGTGTTTCTTTTTAATTAAGGGATTCCTTTGGTTTTTACCTCAACATATTGTCTGTGTATGATGCTTGGGGAAAAGGGCTGGTATTAACTATTGGTCTGCTGGAAGGGTTTGGAGGGCAGGAGGCACTGTTTGATGGAGGCACCCAGGTGGGGTGCCAGGCGGTCCATCACAGTTGCCTTCCTGAATTGTTCTTTTGACAGGGCACCTTTAATGCTTATGCATAATCATACTTGCATATGAAATTCTCAGTCCCCATTTAATTATATTTCTCTATTCCCAAACATCAGCCTTACACAGATGCATATGTTTTGTTCTACTGTACTTTTTACACTTCAAAATCTCAGGTAATTACAGCTATTTTTGTCTGGGGAGACAGTTGTTGATGGTTCTCTAAGTCATTTCAATATTTGTTATCCAGCAGCAGAAGCTGCTCTAGGCTGACGCCTTATTCCTTTGGTAGTTCACAAAATCCACCTTCTTTATTTGTATCTGTCCTCGGGTTGTGATTCAGATCCTGCGAATACACTGTTTCATGCTAAAACACAATGCAGTGTAAATATGTTCCACGGCGTTTGCTGAAAAAAGGAAAAAGTTTACACGAGAACGGTTTTGTTTGGCTGAGAAAAGTTTTCTCTTAGTGATCAAAGCCATTGTACATCTACCTTTACTTGGGGCATGTAAAATAACAGGGAATTCATTATGGTAAAGGCACGGTGACATCTCAGACAATGAAACAAGCTTAAAGGGAAGAATGATGTGTTGTAAGCCCACATTTCGATTTATTTCTGCACTGCATATTTTAAAGTGAACCTGGCCATCGTAGGAAAAATAAATGGTTCACTTTACAAGAGGGATTTAATGTAGATCTGTGGCCAAGCTACGAACATTCAGTCTTAGGAAGCAACCTTCAAAGCCCAGTTTTGGACACAATAAACATACCACTGTTAAAGCCCGAATTAAAGAATTAAAAGTCTACCCTTATATAGCTAGATTCAGTAAGAGTTAGGCCGGCGTATCAGTAGATACGCCGACCTAACTCGGAATCTGCGCCGACCTAAGTTTAAGTGTTTTCTCAAACAGAGATACACTTAAACCTATCTAAGATACGACGGCTTGCGCCATCCTATCTTAGGGTGCAATATTTAGGCTGGCCGCTAGGTGGCGCTTCCATTGCGGTTGGCGTAGAATATGTAAATCACTAGATATGCCTATTCACGAACGTACGTCCGCCCGTCGCAGTAAAGATACGCCGTTTCCGTAAGAGATAGGCCGCCTAAAGATAAACATGCCCCCCTAGGTGGCGTAGCCAATGTTAAGTATTGCCGTCGTTCCCACGTCGAAATTTGAAAATTTTACGCCGTTTGCGTAAGTCGTCCGTGAATAGGGCTGGACGTAATTTACGTCCACGTCGAAACCAATACGTCCGTGCGGGGTGTACTTTACCGCAATGCACACTTGTATATGTAGGCGGACGGCGCATGCACCGTTCCAAAAAAACGTCAATCGCGTCAGGTCAACGCAAATTAACATAGAACACCCCCCCTCAGCCTATTTTGAATTAGCCGCCCTTACGCCCGCTCGCTTTAGGCTACGCCGCCGTAACTTAGCAGGCAAGTACTTTGTGAATCATGTACTTGCCTCGCTAACTTACAGCGGCGTAGTGTAAACACGATACACTACGCCGCCGCAAAGTTAGGGCAGGCTATGTGAATCTAGCCCATAGTGAGCACACCCCCCAGGTTAATTGTTTGTTATGTCTAGGTGGTAGGGAAGACTGTATTACCTATGCTACCCTCTGCTCCAGCGCTGTCTTTTTCTCTCTGAAACTCATGTCTGTTGGGAACTATCAATCCTGCATTGTAGATGTGGGGACAAGTGTGCAAGGAGACGGTGGGGGCCCAGTTGCCTGCTGGTGTGCAGAATAAGGTATTTCTCCCTATTCATACCTAGAATATAACCAGTGCAGGGAAGCCCCACTGCAAGGGTACATTTTTCAAATTTTGGAGTTGGGCTTTAAAAGTATAGCCAACTTTTTTGACCATGTTAAGGAGTAACATGAAACATGGTCACATTCCCCAAACCCCTACACTTCAACCTAACCCCCATTTACCCTAATTGTGGGGTTCTCAGCCTCGAACTCCCCGCTTTTAATTTTGAATTTGAAGCAGCTGTGTGTAGCTCTGCCACCACAGTCGCATCATCCATTCACAGAAATCTGTGAATGGAGAAGACTATAAGTCCCATTTAAAGATAGGAATGCCACTCAAAGCACCAAGGTTTTCAATCCAGTGATTCCCACAAGTTGACAGGTGCAGCTCCAAAGGGGCCCATCCCACCTGAATAGATAGACAAGAAGAAGTAGATAGGAGTTCACACTGAAGCTGCCTGATTCTTATGCCGCGTACACACCATCGCTTTCTGCGATGGAAAAATGCGACGCTTTATGTGCTTTAAAAAAACGTCATTTTTCAAACTTCAATTTGAACAACGACGTAGCATACACACCATCGCTTTTTCACAACGCTCTAGCACAGCGCAGTTTCGTCAATCACGCACGACGTCACTATAAAGGGTCGTTTCCATGCGGAAGACGGCCTCTTTTGCTGATATCGTGTTGCTGCGTGTTAGTAAAAGTTTGGTGAGATACGATTCGTGATTTTCAGTGACTGTGCTTTAAATTTCGTTTTCTGTCGTACAGTTTGTCTATTTGTTGTCGGATCTGTGATACAGTGCTTGTACTAAGGACGTATTTGTTTTGGCATTACGTTTTGTGTGCACGGTGCTGTTTAGCAGGTCGTTCTTCAAAGGCCATTCTTTACTTCAGGGCGTAATTTTTAGTCTGATCTGATTTGACGACCGTTTTCTAGCCATGTTGCGGGTACGAACTCGTCGCCGAGATCGTGCTGTGCTTGTTGTTAGGATGTGTGCTGCATCCCAGCGACGGTCCATGAACAGGGTGAGGAGGAGGTTGTGGACCAAGAACTGGTTGCTACGCAGGGACCAGTTCTCTCATATGCCTCTGCTGCGGGAGATCCGAGAAAATAACCCTGATGATTTCAGGAATTTTCTTAGGATGTCTGACCCCGTATTTCAGCAGCTTTTGGCTTTGGTGTCGCCATATATCACCAGGCAGGACACCGTTATGCGGGAAGCCATCACTGCTGAGCAGAGGCTAGTTGCTACGTTGCGCTACCTTGCAACAGGGAGAAGTCTGCAGGACTTGAAGTTCTCGACGGGCATCTCCCCCCAGGCTCTGGGCCTCATAATCCCGGAGACCTGTTCGGCCATCATTCAGGTTCTTCAGGAGGACTATGTTAAGGTAAGTGGTGTTCTTTCAATGGTCAAACTATGTCCCAAAAAAAGTTAAAAAAAACCTTTTCTAATATGCTCAGAATGCTCACTTTGTCTCTATGTATGCTGTTCTACACAATTTGTAAAGCCCTACATGTTTATTTAATTTAGCCAACCTGTCCATCATTCTATGTTGTGGCCAAACCCACCTAGCATAGTCCCTATATCCCCGTTTATTTGTGGCCTCCATTGTAGTGCTGCATTTTGTGTGTCCCTATATCCCCGTTTATTTGTGGCCTCCATTGTAGTGCTGCATTTTGTGTGTCCCTATATCCCCGTTTATTTGTGGCCTCCATTGTCCAAACCCCCCCCCCCCTAGATTTTTGAACTACATACTAATAATTATTTTTCTTATTTATATTTTTTTTTGTGGGGTTGTTTCTCATGTGAGAAACTCATCTTGAGCCCCACTCCCCCTAAATATATTTTTTGAACATCAGATGGGGTGATTAATATGCTTAGTGTTCACATGTTATTTTTTAATACTAACCTTTTTTGTGGAATTGTTGGTGGGATCCCTTGTAATTTTAGCTATATTCTGTTCAAAATCTTTGTTTTAATGTATTTTTTATTTTCTTTCTATCCAGTTCCCCACCACGCCACAGGAATGGCAGACTGTGGCTGCGGACTTCTCCCAGCGTTGGAACTTTCCGAACTGCGGAGGAGCCATTGATGGCAAGCACATCCGCATTGTGCCCCCACCCCATAGTGGATCCCATTTCTTCAATTACAAGGGGTTCCACAGCGTTGTTTTGATGGCGGTGGTCTCTGCCAATTACGAGTTCTTGTACGTGGATGTTGGGAAAAATGGCCGGATGTCGGACGGCGGTGTCTTTGCGGAGACGGAGTTCGCCCAACGGCTTCGGTTGGAGGACCTAGGATTGCCACCTGCGGAGGAGAACGAAGAGGGGCTGCCCTTCGTGTTTGTTGCAGATGAGGCTTTTGGTTTGGGTCCCCACCTCATGAGGCCATTTCCCGTACGCACCCTCACCCATGAGAGGAGGGTTTTTAATTATCGGCTGGCCAGAGCAAGACGTGTGGTAGAGAATGCCTTTGGAATCATGGCCAGCCGATTCCGATTGTTTTTAACAGCAATAAACCTGGCGGAATACAAGTGGAATTACATCATCCTATGTTGTTGCATTTTACACAATTTTTTAAAACGAAATTCACAAACTTATCTGACGGTATTGCCTGATGAGGCTGATGTTGTGGCTCCGGAGCCGGGACATCAGGCTAGCCATAGAGGCTTGGCCCCCCAAACCGCACGTGCAGTGCGTCAATCATATGTGGACTATTTTATGGGGAGGGGGGCCATTGAAATGCCTGATCTTGATTAAAGAATAAAATTTACTTTTTGTTTGATGAAACAGTGTTTATTTTTTAGATTTAATTTATTTGTAAGTTTTGGGGGGTAATGTTTCTTTTTCCTAGGTTCTCATCCAGCCATGTGTTTGGGATGTCATAAATTCCCATGAGTGTTAAATCTTAATAACTCTACAAATATGCCTGAGTAATTGAATGAGTCTGCATTGATACCAATAACTACACACAAATTGTTTGGAGTCCAAAATGTTATTTATTTTTTACTTTTTTCTTTTTGATTAGTACAAAATATAATCTTTTTTTTTTTTTTTTTTCTTTTTTGATTATTACAAAATATAATTTTTTTATATTTTTTTTGTCTTTTTTTTGATTAGTACAAAATCTTTTTTTTTTTTTTTTTTTTTGATTAGTACAAAATATAATTTTTTTATATTTTTTTTGTCTTTTTTTTGATTAGTACAAAATATTTTTTTTTTTTTTTTTTTTTTTTGTTTTTCAAGTTCGAAGAAAAAATAAAATACACAAACAATTAAACCCTCCCCAAAACATTTATAAAAAATTTTAGCTGCCGTTCCAGCGTCTTTGCTTTGTGGCGTATTTCACGGCAGGCCAGACGTATGTCCTCGACTTGGGCCCTGCAGGTGAGAACCTCGCCGATGAGGAGCTGGGCACTATACGTGTCCAGTCCCTGACCAGCCCGATTTCCTCCTGAAATGTGGAACCAAAACATGTGTTAAAAGATTGTATGCCTATATCTATATTCACAGAAAATGTGGTAGATGTTACTTTACCGGATGTTGAGGCAGGTTCCTCTTCCTCTACATCCCTCGGGGGTGTGGCTTGATTGGCTTGTGCCTCCTGCCTTTCTGCTTCATTGTGCCCTACAAGATTGAAGAAAGGGAAAACATGAGGTTCAAACATTACGAGCGGCCTGAAATGACACCAAAAAATTACTAAATTATAAACAAAAGGGCAATATTGTTGATTTTTAAACAATTATCCAGAAAATAGACCAGTATTTAATCCATTCACAAAGTAATGTCAAATCTGTTGACCAAATTTTTAATTTTAGATATGTAAGCTAACCAAGTCTCCCCTGGATCTGCTCACCCCTGTGTGTGACCCAACATAGGTTGTGATTGTGACAAACAATTGTGCTACTGAGTACACATGTTCAATAAAAAAAGGAGTAGCAAACGCTCCTTTTTGGGAATCTCAAGGTATTTACGTTTCTTCTAAAATAAGCTGAAACACATTTCCATCAATTCTAGAATTGAATACACCTTTTTTTTAAGCCCCAAAAATGTCACAACTTTCATATTTGTGTCGACTAATTGGTCATAGGAGTCGTCGTTCATTCGCCCACAATTCATAAATTTACGAATTTAGTTCAGATACAGTGCTTCAACTCCCCTTTGCACATGCAAACTAGGCATGATGCCATTTCTCAATAATATGGTATTGGATTATTGAAAGTCAGCGAATGAACGACGACTACGACGACTGCATCATGCGTCCACATTCATAATATTAATTTTATGGTCAACCTGCAAAAAAAAAAAAAATGGCACAAAGAACACACCAAAATAATTAATACACATGGAAAAAACTTACTTCTTCTTCGAATCACCCTATTAATTTTGTAAAGTTGGTGGGGTTCCCTTTTTTTTAAATCCGACCACCTTTTGCGCAGGTGCTCTCTGCTCCTGGTTTTCCCAAACTTCCGCTGGAGCCTACGGATGACCTTCTCCATAATTTTGGCTTTGACTTTATTGGGATGCATGTAGGGGCCATGCTTGGCATCATAGTCCTCCCTCCTCAATATGGTGACCATCTCCACCATTTCCTGAAAACTCATATTGGAGGCTCTGCAGCGGAATCTGCGGCGTGGTTGGGCCTGGCCTGCCTCCTGGCTAGAGCTAGAATACACCTCCATGTTGTCCATCTTTTCTCACTCACCAAACGACAGAGAAGGGGCGTGGAAAGGACGATACCGAACGTCAGGGGCGGGGTGTCGTGCGGAGCGTCACGCGTGCGTAGTGTAAAAGGGATGGGACGTGTTTGTAAATGGCGTGCATAGTCTGTGGAAGAAGGCGTAAATCACGATCTTTCCTAACGACGAGACGTAAGTTTTTTATTCCGACTTTATTATAGTGAATAGGGAATGAGTTTGTGGGCTAGTTAGGGGAAGTAAGCTAGTGGCTTTAATTACATTATGTTTTGGCTTCTGTTTCATGTGCAGAAAGAATGGATCCCTTCAAGGATGCGGAGTTCCTGACAGAATTCATACAAAAATGGAAGGAACATCCTGTTCTGTGGCAAACCAAAAGCACAATAAATAAAAACAAAGATGCCAGGGAGAAAGCTAGACAGAGCATGCTTGTTTTTCTGAAAACAAGGGTCCCCAACGCCACAACAGCCACTGTGAAAAGCAAAATAAATTCCATCAGGGGCACCTACAGGGCCCAACGGGTCCAAGTCCTGGCCTCAATGAGGTCTGGGGCTGCAGCTGACTCCATATACAAACCAACCCTGTGGTACTATAGTCAGCTGCAGTTCCTGGACGACCACATTGAGACCAGGGCATCCATGTCTACCCTTCCCCCAAGAGGTAGCTCCCAGCTTCCCAGCAGCCAATCCTCCAGTGTTCCCTGCAGACAAGAGCAGGCAAGCTCGGAGGAAGAGGAAGAGTTCCTGGAGGACCCCAATTGTGAGCCATGGAGAATGGTATGTGTTTTTTGTATGAATTTAGTTAGTATATGACAAGTATAGTAATAATGATAAATGTATGTTACTATTGTTCTAAATTCTATGTGAATCTCGTAAGTTTAGGGATAGGATCAATAGTCAGTAGTGGGAAAACATGATGGGGTCAAAATGTGCAAATTTATAATGTTTATGAAGGAGTGGGTGGCATTTTCAGATAGGCCAGTAGGGGGGAGTAACGCAATACACCTGCAAGGGGTCCCAGATGGAAGACACCCTTTTTGAGTACTATCTAGTTGACACTAAATTGAATAAAATAATTTTTGGGGAAAAGGCCACTTATTTGCTAAATTAGGCATGCAACAACCCACATAATTCCAGGGGGACCATGTCTGAAGGTGTTTAAGGGGCCACATAATTAGGGATGGCGACCCTGTGTGTAATATATATTGACATTCAATTTGCATCACTCATGATTGTAAAAATGTGTGTGATTAATGACAAACACTAATAACATATGTTCCTTTTTTTGATACACAGGCAGACCCAAGCCAGGAAGAGCCAGGGCCCACAGGGAGCCAGGAAGAGACAGGGCCCACAGGGAGCCAGGAAGAGACAGGGCCCACAGGGAGCCAGGAGGAGCCAGGGCCAACTGCAAGGCAGGAGGTGGCAGAGCCCACTGGGAGCCAGGAGGTGGCAGGCCCCAGTGGGACCCAGGAGGCACGCCGGCGGGATACCATCTCCCGGATCCCTCCATTCCGCAATCCCAATAAACGGCTCAGGAGTATGCGACAAATGGAGGAGGAGACCCAGGGCCTGCTTCGCCAAGCTACTGCAGCCATCCGAGAGCCACCCAGTGAAGTTGAGGGGTTCGCAGCGCTCATTGCAGCCAAGCTGTACAATCTGGAGCAGAGCCAGCGTGTGCGCTGCGAACTCCTCATCTTCCAAGCCATAACCATGGCATCCCTGGGGCAGCTCGATGACGACACCCACATTGTGCGGATTGCTCCTCCTGTCCTTGCTGCTCCTCCTGCTCCTGCTCCTGCTCCTGCTCCTGCTCCTGCACCTGCTCCTGCTCCTCCACCTCATGAGGCTGCTCTGGCTCCTGCCACCTCATCTCCTCCAGGAACCCAGCCCCCAAGGACTCTGGCTACAGGGAAGGCTGCAGGGAAGACTGCAGGGAAGGCTGCTGGGAAGAAAAAGGCCAAGAAATAATACGGTGCCCCTGATGGAATTTTAATGTGGACTCACAGGCTGTATTTGTGGCTTCGGGGACCCTTGTTTTCAGAAAAAATCAAGCATGCTCTAAAGTGCTGCCTACCTTGGCATCTTTGTTTTTATTATGTTGTGTTTTTGGGTTGCCACCTTTTTTTTTTGAAATTTTTAGGAAGACTAAAATAAATGTTAATTTTTCAGCCAAATTTCAACATGTTTCTTTATTGTAGATTTGAGAGATCATTATTGAGTGGGCAGACCCATTACAAAATAAATAATGCAAACATTAACAAGGTAAAAAAACATGCTTGTGGGTGAGTTAACTAAAAAATTAGGTTGTTGCAGACACTTCACACACTCCTAAATAAACACAAAATAGAGATTACTAATCAAATTGGTGACAACAATTAAAAAAAAAAAAAAAAGGTGGACCAATATATATATTTAAAATGTTTAAGATGGAAGATACAACTAAATAACAGAACACAAACATAAACATTATCAAACAAGAAAGAAACTAATTAAAAGCTTGTCATAACTATGTAACAAGATCAGCCGCAACAAACGTCCATTTCTGGGTAGCAGTTAAAAGCAGGGGTTAAAGAAGCGCTTTATTTTCTTGTCTATAAGCTGAAAAACACCTTAACGAATGTGCTGATTCCATTCTGAACAGTCGTTTTACATGAATGAGCGCTGCCGTCTCCTAACTTGCTTCTGAGCATGCGCAGGCTTAAATCGACGTTTTTACGTACACACGGTCAATGTTTAGAACACAGAAAACGACGTCGGCCAAAAACGACACATAAAATTGAAGCATGCTTCAATTTTTTTCTGTCGTTTTTTAGAAGACATAAAACAACGTTTTTGCCCACACACGGTCAATTAAATTGACGTTTTTGAAAATGACGTTTTTTTCCATCGCAGAAAGCGATGGTGTGTACGCGGCATTAGACTTCAAAACAAGTTTCAGCTTTTCCTCCTGCCAGACCATGCTCCTTTAACATGTTTCATCCACTCCTGGGCTTAGTCATAGAGGACGCTGCTATATTCTAAGGCGTCAAAACAGGTTTTTCCTCCTCTTTGACCATGCCCCTCTAATGCGTTTTACCCACTCCTGGGCTTAGTCTGTTGTGTCTAAGCACAGGAGTGAATAAAATGCATTAGTGGGGAGCATGGTCTGGAATGAGGAAAAGCTAAAGCCTGTTTTGAAGTCTTACGCCGAGTACTCACGAGCATACATGTCCGATGAAACCGGTCCGCGGACCGTTTTCATCGGACATGTCTGCCCGGGGACTGCCCGGGGACTTCTGTTCGATGGCTGTACACACCATCGAACAGAGGTCCGCGCGTAAACAATACGCGGGGCGTGTCCGCGGTGTCGCCGCGTCGATGACGCGGTGTCGCCGCGACAATGACGCAGCGACGTGGGCGGCCTGCCTTTAAAATGCTTCCACGCATGCGTCGAAGTCATTCGACGCATGCGAGGGATGGCGGGCGGCAGGACATGTACGGTAGGTCTGTACAGACGACCGTACATGTCCGGGCGGACAGGTTTCCAGCGGACTGTTTTAAAGCAAGTCCAGGAAACAGTTGTCCGCTGGAAACCTGTCCGATCCGCCCGAAAATGGTCCGCTCGGGCCTACACACGGCCAAACATGTCTGCTGAAACTGGTCTGCGGACCAGTTTCAGCAGACATGTTTGGTCGTGAGTACGGGGCCTTAGAATCAGACAGTTTCGGTGTGCACTCCTATCTTCTGCTTGTTGTCTATAATCCTATTTTCTAGCGTGGCAGTGGGACTTGTAGATCTCAGTGGAGCACATTGGGATCTATGAGTGTCACTAAGCTTGTAGTCTATTGATTCTGATCTCCAGCCCCATAACAGAAGAGCTGTATGGACCTGTATGGGGAAGAGTCTGGATTGCACACAGGCAGCACTGATTACAGTTACATGGCTATATAGGCATTAACACAAAAATGTACAGTACGCATTTTATTAATATGGTGCATTTATTAAATTATTTCTAAAAGTTGACAATGATTTCAAACTTGTAGTATATTTCTATGCCTCAAAGGCATCCCCCCTGTCCTAAAGGTTTTCTTCTACATCCAGCAAATCTGCTCATTTACAGTGTGTGATTCGTAGTAGTTCCCGTTTTGTCTTCTGGGCCACTTGGATGTAAGGTTGGCCATGCACAGCTTGAATTTCATCCGATTCCTTCTGAATCAGTGAGTTGCGAGCCACGGGTGGCCACTATTGGCACTGGCTCAACAAACTTCAATTGAAAAATCAAAGGAGCCAGATAATAAAAAAACTATAGACAAACAGTAACTGCATCCAGTCAGATGCAATCACTGTTCAGGT
This sequence comes from Rana temporaria, assembly GCF_905171775.1. Classification (NCBI taxonomy): domain Eukaryota; kingdom Metazoa; phylum Chordata; class Amphibia; order Anura; family Ranidae; genus Rana; species Rana temporaria. The sequence continues at coordinate 48,195,257 of NC_053492.1, forward strand.
ATTTGCTTCAGGCAGCTTTGGGTGCTGGGGTTGTCTGAATACACCACAGATTCCTCCATTCACGTTGTTTAGTGTGGATGGTGGAATTGAGTAATTTCACAGATCTTCGTGCTATAATTGTGTCTTCACCTCCTTCTCCTTCTGTCCATTCAAATAACACAAAGCCCCAGGCGTAGATTTGTGAATGGCTAGGAGGGAAGGGAGGCAGTGACATGACTGTAGTGCTGGGGTCTATGAGACCTGCAGCACATACAGGTATATATGAGTGGCCTTGAAGTATAGCGGAGCTCTTCTAATCCTGAGATGTGAACCAGCAGATTTGCCTAATTTAAAAAAATGCCAGCAAGACATTGGGCTACTTTTGAGGAAAAGGAATGTTTAATTGCTTTACCCTGGTAAGTGCATTGTGTCCAAAGTTGGGCTTTAAAACAAACCCTCACTGATCTATGTAGCTGCAGTTATTGTAGAGCAGTGATTCTCAACCAGGGTGTGGTGGCAACGTTGTGAGCACACCGCCCATTTTTTCCCTGGTTCAGAGATGGAATACAAGGAGGGATTCTGTGGAGATGGGGAGACCTGATGTGATGGGGATACTCTTGTGTGATGGGGGGATTCTCTATGGGAGTCCTCCGATGTGATGAGGACCCTCATGTACAAAGGGGGCTCTGATGTGATTGGGTGACTCTGAGGTGATGACTCTGTGATGGGCGGGGCCTATGGTGATGGGGGCCTCTGAAGGTGCCTCCCAATCGCCCCTTTACGCTGCAATTGAAGCGAACAGGAGTGTTCACGTGCCATCGCAATTGGTAAGCCCTCCAAATAGAACCTATTCAAGTGAACGAGGAAGCGCAGCAAACGCCCCGCAATGCATATGGTTTCCACTTAATTTGGTTTGTAAAGATTATGTTAAAACAGGATGTGACGAAGCGTCACAGCACCTCCTCATCACCTGTTAACCTCTCCACTTTCAGAGGAGCGGTCGGTTTAGATGCACATCTAAACCTACCTGAAGTATAGACCATACAGCACAGTGTCAACAGCCAAGCGCAGCGGAGTATATACCATACAATACATTTTATACATTGGAGCAATGCGGCATATACAGCATAATGTACAGCACACTGCATAAGTAAACCACCATGATTTCAAAGAGAATCTTTAACTGCTTCCATTCATAGCCAAGTGTTATTTTGATAGAAGAAACCCTTGCCAGCTGATACTCACCTTTTTCTGTGCTCCATTGCCTATCCTTTGGAGCTCTAGGTAAATACCTAGTGCTCCAGAGTATAGAGAAATAACTAACCCCCTTCCAGGATGCAGTGATACAGTTGTCAACCACCAAGCCTGAGTATCAGTGGTTAAGGGTTCTTCTTTTTTTAAAAACCTGTTTACCCTAAACGAACAAAGCAACAAAGTCTCTTACAGTGAGTTGGGAAACACTTTTAAATAAACAGCGCTCTTCTTTTTTATGTAGCGCTCACACTGAAAAGACCGTTGGCTTTCACAGGTTCTTTTCCCAAGTTAGTGCAGAAGCGGCCAGGCACACTGCAACAGTTCAATCGCTCTGGCTAAGAAATCAATCTAGGGTTGAAATTATCAACCATAGTTCCATGGAACTCTAGGGTTCTTTCAGAAGTTTCTAGGGGTTTCTTGAGCTGTGAACGATTGACCTCCCATTCATGGGCGTCCGCTGAAATTTTTTCAGAGGGGGGGGGGGGGGGCGCTTTCGCAGCGACGATACACAGTTGCATTTTACCCTTTCTTCGACCGCTAGCGGGGGTTAAAAGCGTCCCCCACGTTAAAATGGAAAAACAACCCACTGTGCCCCCTGCATCTTTCAATATCTCTTTGTCACTACTGTGTACCCCCTCTCCACAACTGCACCTCTGGACCACTTTACATTACACAGCACCTCACAGCTCTGGACCCCTTTACATTACACAGCACCCCACAGCTCTGGCCCCCTTTACATTACACAGCACCCTGCATCACTGGTCCCTTTTACATTACACAGCACCCTGCATCACTGGACCCCTTTACATTACACAGCACCCTGCATCACTGGACCCCTTTACATTACACAGCACACTGCATCACTGGCCCCCTTTACATTACACAGCACCCAGCACCACTGGACCCCTTTACATTATACAGCACCCTGCATCACTGGACCCCTTTACATTACACAGCACCCTGCATCACTGGACCCCTTTATATTACACAACACCCTGCATCACTGGACCCCTTTACATTACACAGCACCCTGCATCACTGGCCCCCTTTACATTACACAGCACCCAGCACCACTGGACCCCTTTACATTACACAGCACCCAGCACCACTGGACCCCTTTACATTATACAGCACCCTGCATCACTGGACCCCTTTACATTACACAGCACCCTGCATCACTGGACCCCTTTACATTACAAAGCACCCTGCATCACTGGACCCCTTTACATTACACAGCACCCTGCATCACTGGCCCCCTTTACATTACACAGCACCCAGCACCACTGGACCCCTTTACATTATACAGCACCCTGCATCACTGGACCCCTTTACATTACACAGCACCCCATTTCCATTGACTGAAACACTACACTATATTGACAGTATATTTATTTCAGATCTAAAAAGAGGAATCTTTTGGAATGAGGGCCAAATGGGTTTGATTCCAGAAGAGGGACAGGCACTCTAAATAAGGGACAACTAGAGGGGAGGGAAGCGCTGCAGTCACCGCTTAAATCGGCCCCAGGGCCAGTTCGGCCCTGCTCCTGGCTCTCCCTGGCAATTCCAGGGGGGGAAAACGACCCCCCTTGCCTTATGGAGCGGACGCCCATGCTCCCATTTAATGCTGTATGCATAGAGCTGGAGCCAACAACACTTGGCAGAGCCAGCTGTAGGACACATGATCAATTTAGTTGTCTTTAAGGGCAAAAGGGGCATTCTTTCCACTGGCCTCCAATGTCAGAGGGAATTTTACCACTGATCCAAATTAATTGTTTTTAGAAGGGTTCCCTAAAACCTAAACATTATTTCAAGGGTTCCTGTGGGGCAAAAAGGTTGAGAAAGGCCAGTCTAGGGGATGGCTTTTTGTAATTTATTTTAGAAACTTGTAACTAGGGAAGACAGCGGAGTATGGGATACTCCAAAGTGTCTAGGCACAATGTTGCAGAGGTCACTTCTCTAGGTGACAGAAACACTACCATCTATGGACCAGGGGAATATTGATCACTTCTCCACTAGGTAGTAGCAACAGCCTTTCACTCCCATTTGTAGACCAGGAGAATGTTATAGCATGGTTAGGACATGAAAGTAGACTGGAACACTCTAAGTTTTCTGCAGCTGATGACCACAAAATAGGTTTGGGCAGTCTGGGTTTTTGCAGCCAAAGACCGCAAGATAGAATAGTACACTGGAGTAGTTTGTAACATCAACAGCTGGGGACCATAGATAAACTGCAGCTGAGCAGATTGGGCCCTGCTCATCAACCCCAGTAGAAGCGAGTCCATGAGCTCGATCCAGGGGCTGCTAAGCCCAGTAGCCAGTGAAGATGGCTTCAGTGCTTAGCAGCCCCCTAAAGCACATGGTTGCCCTTCCTCCAGGGAAAAAGCAAGTCTGAACAGGTTCCGGCCTATTTATCCTCTGTCGGACCACCTACTGGGCACACATGGATTGGCGAGAGGGAAGTAAATATTCAAGTAAGAGATTTGCACTTCCCCCCTAAACTCTGTAAATGACTCAACAGAGACGAGAAAATAATTAATCTCTCCACCTAGGAACCACAAACAGACCCAAGCAATCAACTCTAGCATCTTTAACTACCGAACAAGCTAAACACTAAATTTGCCTAGATGCATGCTTTGTGGGGTGCTATAGTTACCTGACCAACTATGATGGTGACAAGCTCTATGTACTTTGTCTTCTGATTGCAGGTCTCTCATTCTCAATACAGTCACAGGAATTCAACGTCTTTCACCTACTGAAGCAGCCTAGAGAGAATGTCTTCATGCTGGTGGTGTTCAGTTCTGCAGCTTCTGCTATTGTTTTGTTCTTTTTCTTCTGCTGTCTATTCAAATGGAAGAAAGGTGGAAGTGAGTACAGAATCGCCCTTGCCTTTGATATATAACCCTTTTTACATCCCTTTTAAAAAGTAATATGTGGCTAATATTCAGATTTCATTGTTCACCATGGGGGGGGGGGGGAATGTAATGTCTATGACAAGTACTTGTATCCTACTTCTCAGTAACCTGTGGGCCACCAGTGGTTTATAGTAGGTGGCAGCCATATTTAGCATTCTTATGGCCAGCAATGGCAGCCTACATATTTGTATCATTATGCTAAAGCCCAACTCTGTGCTCTGTGCTCCTCTCCAGTGCCTTAACCACCCCTCCTCCCCAAGCAAATGAGACCTCTTCCGCAGGGCTGAACTGGAACAAAAATTTATCCCTGGACTTCATCCAGACCGGCTCACTTTGACAGGTCTCTCCCATGGCAGCTGGACAAACCCAAAAGGCCGGCCAACCCTGATGTCCACCCAAGCCCCTCCTTCCCCTGGTCCTACAATGCGCCTCTATCCCCCCCCATGATGCTCTGGTCCCCCATGCGCCTCTATCCCCCCCCCTTGATGCTCTGGTCCCCCATGCACCTCTATCCTCCCCTCATGATCCTCTGGTCCCCCATGCGCCTCTATCCCCCCCATGATCCTCTGGTCCCCCATGCGCCTCTATCCCCCCCATGATGCTCTGGTCCCCCGCAGCGCTCACCTCCTCTCTCTGGAATACAGACATGCTCCTCGGGAGTCACACTGAGAAGCTCATTATCCGATCCTGGAGGACGTCGGCCACACATAGATGTAGCATAAGCTTCCTCGGCACTCGTTTTCCTGCTCTTTCCTTCCCCCGCTCTCCAACCTGTCTGCTGCTGTGGAGAATCTATATGGAGAGCGGGGGAAGGAAAGACCAGGAGAACGAGTGCCGAGGAAGCTTATGTCACAGCTGTGTGCGGCTGCCGTCCTTCCGGATCGTATGATGAGCTTCTCAGTGCGACTCCCGAGGAGCATGTCTGTATTCAGTCACGCTGAAGTTAACTGGCCAGGAAGAGGAGGTGAGCACTGCGGGGAGGGAGAGGAGGTGAATGCTGCGGGGAGGGAGAGGAGGTGAATGCTGCGGGGAGGGAGAGGAGGTGAATGCTGCGGGGAGGGAGAGGAGGTGAATGCTGCGGGGAGGGAGAGGAGGTGTGCGCTGCAGGGAGGGAGAGACAGAGGAGCTGAGGGGGACGGCGGTCCGCTGTCACTGAAGCCGGCTCACTGAGCCATCGGCCCACCGGGAAACTCCCTGTAGTCCCGATGGCCAGTCCATCCGTGCTCTTCCTTGTTTCACAAACACAGGTAGTTTATCAAAGAATCATACTCTATGATTAAGTGCCTGCGTGCGTAAAATACATAAGAGGTTTTGCTTGCCATTGTATCCATGTTTTAAAACATTAAAGAGGTTCTAAAGGCAGAAGATTTTTTATTTTCATGCATTCTGTATGTAGCAGCCCTCAGACCCCTCCCCAATATACTTATCCGCGTCCAATGGTGATCCAGTAATGTGCACAAGAGCCGCTGTTCTCTTGGGTCTCTGCCTCCTCATTGGCTGACACACAGCAGCTCTCATTGGCTCTCACTGCTGTGAATAACAGCCAGGGAGGAGGGGGCAGGATTAAGCCACGCTTTGTGTTTCCCATAGACACACAGAGGCGCCTCAGGAGCAAGCATGCTCAAGTTCGCCCAGAGCAAGCTGCTGTGCTGTGGGGGCACTCAGCAGGGGGAAGGAGCCCAGAGCGCTGGTGGGGGCTCAGAAAAGAGGAGGATTGGGGCTGCTCTGTGCAAATCCATTGCACAGAGCAGGTAAGTATAACAAAAGCAATTGTAGGTTTAATATCACTTTAATAAAGAAGCCAGTATGTCATTATCCATATGTATAGCACTCTGCTGACCCCTCCCACCCACTATGACATTACATAGAAAAACACAGAGATCCAGTAATGATGTCGCCAGGTCTAAAATAAGGTATGTATTGAAAACAGAAAGAGTCTATTCAATTATTTAATTGCAAATTTATGACGGGGGAAGAGAAAACCAGGGAAAGCAAAATATAAGCCAACTCATAAAGCTGCTCTGATTAGAAGGATAACTAAAGTGTAGAAATATACAGCAGTAATAATTGAAGTGGACCTCCAGCTCAGACATTTGTGGTTTTATTGCTGTTTAAGTCCTTAAACCAGGGGAGGGCTGGCAGCCTTAGGCCTGGGGGGCAAGTCCAGTCAAGTGGCCCATTAACACCTTGCCGATCAGCCGCCGTCGTTATACGGCAGCAGGTTGGTTCCCCAGCGCCCACGGCGTGGAGCTGATGCGCGTGGCCAGCAGCTGCGATATCCACCAGCGACCCTATGAACACTTAAACCCTTGATCGCCCCCTAGTGTTAACCTCTTCCCTGCCAGTGACATTTATACAAAAATCAGTGGGTATATTTAGCTCTGATCGCTGTATAATGTTCACTGGTCTCAAAAAAGTGTCCAATCTGTCCACCCCAATGTCGCAGTCCTGCAAAAAAAAAAAAATAAAAAAAAATCGCTGATCACTGGCATTACTAGAAAAAAATTAAAATAATTAAAATTTCAAATCTATTCCCTATTTTGTAGATGCTATAACTTTTGCGCAAACCAATCAATACACGATTATTGCGTTTTTTTTTTTTTTACCAAAAATATATATATCTTGGCCTAGACTGATGAAGAAATATATTTTTTGGGGGGGATATTTATTATAGCAAAAAGTTAAAAATATTGGTTGTTTATTTTCAAAATTTCTCTTTTTTGTTTATACCGCAAAAAATAAAAACTGTGACCAAATACCACCAAAAGAGAGCGCAATTTGTGGGGAAAAAAGGACGTAAATTTTGTTTCGGTACAACATCAAACATCAATTGTCAGTTAAAGTGATGCAGTGCCGTATCGCAAAAAATGGCTTGGTCAGTGCCCATCAATGCAGCCTCATCAGTGCAGCCTCACAACTGCAGCCTGATCAGTGCCGCCTCACCAGTGCAGCCTGATCACTGCCACCTCACCAGTGCAGACAGTACCCATCCATACAGCCTCACCAGTGCAGACAGTGCCCATGAGTGCAGCCTCACCAGTGTAGAGAGTGCCCATCAGTGCAGCCTCACCAGTGCAGAGAGTGCCCAGGCATCAGTGCAGCCTGATCAGTGCTCATCAATGCAGCCTCACCAGTGCCTATCAACGCAGCCTGATTAGTGCACTTAAAGTGGAGGTTCACCCTTTAAAACATTTTTTGACATCACACAAAGTCGCGCCATCCTACCGACAGAATGCCAGTGTTTTTTTTTTTTCTCAGCACATACCTCTTAATCCCGATTTTCACCTCACGGCAATCCCGCGGGAGTGGGCGTTCCCAAGCACTGCCTGTGATTGACAGGCTTCCGAACGGCGCATACTGCGCGTCACAGGTTGCCGACAGAACCCGAACATCGGTGCGCAGGCGCCGTATAGAGCCGCACCGACGTTCGGGTTTTTTCGGCAACCTGTGACGCGCAGTATGCGCCGTTCGGAAGCATGTCAATCACAGGCAGTGCTTGGGAACGCCCACTCTGGCGGGATCACCGTGAGGTGAAAATTAAGGATCAAGAGGTATGTGCTGAGAAAAAAAAAAAAACACTGGCATTCTGTCGGTAGGATGGCGCGACTTTGTGTGATGTCAAAAAATGTTTTAAAGGGTGAACCTCCACTTTAATGCAGCCTCACCAGTGCAGAAAGTGCCCATTAGTGCAGCCTCACCAGTGCCCAGCTCCTATGCGATGCATACTACTGAAGGGGATACAGACTATACAGTAATAATGTTTTTACAGAGGCAGGTCATCACATCTTACCTTTGCAGCCTTGCAGCCTTTCAGTCTCAGTCTCTCTCTGTCATGTCTCTCTGTCATCATGTCTCCCTGCAGCCAGCCCCAGCAGGCTCGTACCATGTCCCTCCCCTGACGTGCCACATGAGTCAGGTCATGTCACATGACCTGCCTGCCTGGTTGCCTCTGAGACTCCTGGGAGGTGGGAGTTGTAGTTTGCTGTGCTGATAACTTCCTTAACTTCAGCGCGGCCAAACTACAACTCCCACAATGCAGCACAGTCTGTGCAGCAGACAGCCAGCCAATCGGCGGCCGCGGTGGCCGAACTACAAACTACAACTCCCACGATGCAGTGCAGCAGCCAGCCAATCGGCAGCCGCCGTGGCCGACTTATAGTGAAAAAATAAAAATAAATTTACAGACAGCCAGCGCCGCGGCCTTTTTTAAAGCTAATGTAAGCGGCCCGGGGGGAAATCTCCACTTTTCCACCTGGGCCAGTCCGCCCCTGCCTTACACTATGTGCTGGTGACTGTTGTCAGGATATAAATCCCCAAATGGGGACACCTATTGGTTGACAACTGTCTAAACCCTCATACACACGATCGGTCTTCCATCTGACTTTTCTGTGGATTTTGGGCCAAAGGGGCGTTGACCGTGAACTTGGTATGCATACACACATCAGAACTTTTTCAACCAACATTCACCAAATCACGTGGTTTTTCAGCTCTTTACTGCCACCCTTTGGGCATCTTCTGCCAATGTTGTCTGATGTTTAGCATTGGTTCGGAGCATGTTTGTTTGTACTTTGGACTTTAGTCCTATGGACTTGTGTACACACGATCGGATGATGCTCCATCGGACATTTGTTGTCAGAAAGTTTGAGAGCATACACAGCGAACATTTGTCCATTGAAAAACAGAAAACAATTGTCCGATGGAGCATACAGAAGGTTGGATTGTCCGATAAAACACGTCCGTCGGACCGCTGTTGTCGAAAAGTCTGCCTTTAGAGTAAGGCCCCATACAAACTATTAGATTTTCTGCAGGTTTTTGTCTTCAGATTTACCAAAACCATGTAATATGAGGTCAAACCTTTTATATGCAATCAGGCAGGCCCTTGCACTACATGGTTTTGGTAAATCTGAAGACAAAAATCTGCAGAAAATCTAATAGTGTGTATGGGGTCTAAATTACATTTTTCTTCAAAGATTTACCCTTAAAATGGATGTAAACCCAAAACATTTTTTTTTTTTTACGTCTCAATGTACAGTATAGATTTTCTATCATCTGTGCCCAGTCTTGCCACACACAGTTAATCCAGCTCTGAGCAATCCTCTTTTATTGTTCAGTGAAATAAAACAGACTTGCAGAGAAAAACCTTAGTCCATTCCGCCCCCTTGCTGTGAGGGACAGGTTATTTACATATCTCATGCACTAGCCTGGAGACGGGCATTATTTTTTAATAACGTATTTGACTGGATGTTAGTGATCATAGCAGATTTTAGTGTAAGGAATACACAGGAAAAAATGCATGTTGACAAATGGAGTGTAGAGGAGGGCGGAGAGTCTACTAACATCACGACTCCACCCACAGAGCTCCAGACAACAGATCCACCCGCAGAATCTGCAATTTTTCAGTTCTTATAACAGACAGAGGGGAAACATTTGACAGGTAAGGGTACATGCAGGAGTTCCTGTGTTCGAGGCTTAACTTCCTGTCTTAACCACTTAAGGACCGCCTCCTGCACATATACGTCGGCAGAATGGCACGGCTGGGCACAAGCACGTACAGGTACGTCCTCTTTATGTGCCCAGCCGTGGGTCGCGGGTGCACACCCGCGACCCGGTCCGGCCCGCGATCGGTCCCCGCAGCTAAAGAACGGGGAGAGCTGTTTGTAAACACAGCTTCCCCGTTCTTCACTGTGGCGCCGTCATTGATCGTGTGTTCCCTTTTATAGGGAAACACAATCAATGACGTCACACCTACAGCCACACCCCCCTACAGTTAGAAACACAAATGAGGTCACACTTAACTTCTTCAGCGCCCCCTTGTGGTTAACTCCCAAACTGCAATTGTCATTTTCACAGTAAACAATGCATTTTTAATGCATTTTTTGCTGTGAAAATGACAATGGTCCCAAAAATTTGTCAAAATTGTCCGAAGTGTCCGCCATAATGTCGCAGTCACGAAAAAAATCGCTGATCGCTGCCATTAGTAGTAAAAAATTTTTTTTATAAAAATGCAAAAAAACTATCCCCTATTTTCTAAACGCTATAAATTTTGCGCAAACCAATCGATAAACGCTTATTGCGATTTTTTTTACCAAAAATAGGTAGAAGAATACGTATCGGCCTAAACTGAGGATTTTTTTATATATATATATATTTTTGGGGGATATTTATTATAGCAAAAAGTAAAAAATATTGCATTTTTTTCAAAATTGTTGCTCTATTTTTTGTTTATAGAGCAAAAAAAAAAAAACGAAGAGGTGATCAAATACCACCAAAATAAAGCTCTATTTGTGGGGGAAAAAGGACGCCAATTTTGTTTGGGAGCCACGTCGCACGACCGCGCAATTGTCAGTTAAAGCAACGCAGTGCCGAATCGCAAAAACTGCCCGGGTCCTTTAGCTGCCTAAAGGTCATGGTCTAAAGTGGTTAAATGGGCCGGCCACGTGTAGCAAAAAAAAAACTGTTGGGCTCAAATCTTTCCACTCTACTGGCTAGGGGAGAAATATCTGGAGTTCCACTTTTTTGTTTCTTTCCCCAGCAATTTTATATCAAAATAAAAGATAGTGTTTTTTGCACCCAGAAACACATTTTCTGTTAATAAGATCAGGTTTAATATTCAGATGGGATTTTAATCTTCTTCAGAATGTGATTTAAAGTAAGCCGCTTGATTATTCACAGGGATAAATTTTCATTACAGTATTTGGTCTAGTTCATCCGCTTCTGATCATTTTAATCCATTTTTTATGGTAAGGGGACATCGTATGAGCTAATTGCTATTATTCAGAAAGCCTAATCCCTTAATCTGTATTAAATCCATCAATGTGTCCTAATGTATGCAATGGAATGCCTTAGGGGATTTGAAATTGTTCCTGGGATGTTGTGAATAGTGATAAAATGCATTTTTTAATAAGAAAAAAAAAAACTTTAAAAGTTAGTTTACGTAAAACTAATTTTTAGTTATGGATGGACTGGATCGCCCACTGGCTGCCCCTGTATAATGGGTAGTTATTCAGCCTCCTGCAGACTTAGTACAAGTTGCAAAGAAATAATAAAACAGCAGGTTGAGGAATGGGTAGGGAGAGTTGATAGGGGTGACTGGCCTATGATGTGACTATCTGTGGGTTCACGAGTTCAAACTGCCAGACCCCCAATGCCCAGGTGCCACAGGACAAAACTGGTAGCGCAGATGCTGCGATAGCATTCATTTAAAGGGGTAGAAAAGGTACAACTTTTTCCCTAAATAGCTTCCTCTATCTTAGTGCAGTCCTCCTTCACTTACCTCATCCTTCCATTTTGCTTTTAAATGTCGTTATTTCTTCTGAGAAATCCTCACTTCCTGTTCTTCTGTCTGTAACTAAGGATGAGCCGAACACCCCCCTGTTCGGTTCGCACCAGAACTTGCGAACACACCAAATGTTCGTGTGAACTTTTGAACCCTGTTAAAGTCTATGGGACTTGAACATTTGAAATCTAACGTGTTAATTTTAAAGGCTAATATGCAAGTTATTGTCCTAAACAGTGTTTGGGGACCTGGGTCCTGTCCCAGGAAACATGTATCAATGCAAAAAAAAGTTTTAAAAACTGCCGTTTTTCAGGAGCAGTGAATTTAATAAAGCTAAAAGTGAAACAATAAAAGTGAAATATTACTTTAAATTTTGTACCTAGGGGGGGTGTAAAGTCAGCATGAGAAAAAGCGCATGTTTCCCGTAACTTAGAACTGTCCCTGCACAAAGTGTAATTTTTGAAAGAAAAAAAGGCATTTAAAACCGGCTTTGCGGCTATAATGAATTGTCGGCTCTGGCAATTCAGAGAAGATTCATTCATAAAAAAAACGTGGTGGTCCCCCCAAATTCCATTAACAGGCCCTTCAGGTCTGGTGTGGATTTTAAGGGGAACTCCACCCCAAATTAAAAAAAAATGGCGTGAAGTTCCCCCAAAAATCCACACCAGACCCTTTTCCGAGCACGTTAACCTGGCCGGCCGCAGAAAAGAGGGGGGGACAGAGTTCGGCCCCCCTCTCCTGAACCGCACCAGGCCACATGCCCTCAACATGGGGAGGATGTCCCCATGTTGATGGGGACAAGGGTCTCATCCCCACAACCCTTGCCCGGTGGTTGTGGGGGTCTGCGGGCGGGGGGCTTATCAGAATCTGGAAGACCCCTTTAACAAAGGGGACCCCCAGATCCTGGCCCCCCCCATGTGAATTGGTAATGGGGTGCACTGTACCTCTACCATTTCACGAAAAAAGTGTAAATAGTTAAAAAAAAACACACACAGACACCGTAGAAAAAATGCCTTTATTATTAAAAAAAAAAAATCCAGCGGTGGTAATCCACTCTCGATGCGGCTCCCTGCTCCAATGTTGTCTTCTATTCAGCGACGGATGATCTCTCCAGCGACGGGTGATCAGCGGTCCGGTCCAGCGATGAGAAGATCCATCCGTCCAGAGCGCAGCAGGCGAGCTCCACTCTCCGCTGGACACAGCCTAGCGGAATGACGCGCTGGAGCTTTGACATTTCTTATATAGTGGAAGCAGCCACCCTTCACGTGACCCCGCCCCCTCTGACGCACCCTCGTACGTCACTGGGAAAGCCCGGTCTTTCTCCCATAGACTTTAACAGGGTGTTCCGCGGCTTTTCGAATTTGCCGCGAACACCCCTAATTGTTCGTTGTTCGCCGAACAGGCGAACAGGCAATGTTCGAGTCGAACATGAGTTCGACTCGAACTCGAAGCTCATCCCTATATGTAACTCCACACGGTAATGCAAGGCTTTCTCCCTGGTGTGGAGTGTCGTGCTCGCCCCCTCCCTTGGACTACAGGAGTGTCAGGACGCCCACTAACACACAGCTCTTTTCTCTATCTGCAACGTAGAGAGCATCCTGACTCTCTGTAGTCCAAGGGAGGGGGCGAGCACGACACTCCACACCAGGGAGAAAGCCTTGCATTACTGTGTGGAGTTACAGACAAAAGAACAGGAAGTGAGCATTTCTCAGAAGAAATAAGGACATTTAAAAGCAAAATGGAAGGATGAGGTAAGTGAAGGAGGACTGCACTAAGGTAAAGGAAGCTATTTAGGGAAAAAAATTGTACCTTTACAACCCCTTTAAAAGAGCAATCATAAGGAACAACTAAACAGTGAGATGCTACTGCTATCCTGAATATATTGCAGCTGTGCTAAAAAATAATCCACTCAATTTACCTTAAATCTGTTTAAATCTTCTGCAATCTAGAATCCTGAGAACTCTTTACAGGGTTAATGGGAGTGTACTCCCCAGATCCTGTGATGTGTATCTTCCAGTTCCTCTTCATCTGCTTTCTGTATCACAAGTCGCATTTATTCAAGCTTGAATTTGGCTGGTGGATAATTAAAATGTCATAGTATTGACGTTTCTGTTTTATTGTATATTCTCTGGTATTGATGTTTTTTATCAGAATTCCTGTGCTGTAAAAAAGTATTCATACCCCTTGACATTTTTTGCACATTTTGTCCTGTTGCAACCAAAAACGTAAATGTTTTTTACTTGGGATTTTATGTGATAGACCAACACAAAGTGGCACATAATTGTGAAGTGGAAGGAAAATGATAAAACTTTTTACACATGTATATGTGAAAAGTGTGGCGTGCATTTGTATCCAGACCCTTTCACTCTGATACCCCTAACTAAAATCTAGTGGAACCAATTGCCTTCAGAAGCCACCTAATTAGTAAATAGAGTCCACCTGTGTGTAATTTAATCTCAGTATAAATACAGCTGCTCTGTGAGCCCTCTGAGGTTTGTTAGAGAGCTTTAGTGAACAAACAGCATCATGAATGCCAGGGAACACAAAAGACAGGTCAGGGATATTGTTGTGGAAAAGTTTAAAGCAGGGTTAGGTTATAAAAAAATATCCAAAGCTTTGAATATCTCACAGAGCATTTTTCAATCCATCATCTGGAAATGGAAAGCGTATGGCACAACTGCAAATCTGCCAAGTCATGGCCGTCCACCTAATTTGACAGGCCGGGCAAGAAGAGCATTAATCAGAGAAGGAGGAGCTGCAGAGATCCACAGCTCAGGTGAGAAAATCTGTCCACAGGACAACTATTAGTTGTGCACAAATCTGGCCTTTATGAAAGAGTGGCAAGAAGAAAGCCATTGTTGAAACAAAGCCATAAGAAGTCCCATTTGCAGTTTGCAAAAAGCCATATGGGGGACACAGCAAACATGTGGAAGAAGGTGCTCTGGTCAAATGAGACCAAAATTAAAAGTTTTGGCTTAAAAGAAAAATACTATGGGCCGGATTCAGAAAGCACTTACGCCGACATATCTACTGATACGCCGCGTAAGTGCACGGATGCGCTGTCGTATCTATGCGCCTGATTCTCCAAGTAAGATGCGTAGAATTTTGGCTTCATACGACCGACGTAAGTTTCCTACGCCGTCGTATCTTGGGTGCATATTTACGCTGGCCGCAAGAGGCGCTTCCATTGATTTACGTGTCAAATATGTAAATGACCTAGATACGCCGATTCACGAACGTACTTGCGCCCGTCGCTGTAATCTATGCTTTTTACGTAAGGCGTACGTCCGGCATAAAGTTATTCCACCTAAAGGAGGCGCATCCCATGCAAAGGTATGGACGACGGAACAGCTGTCGAATTTTACGTAGTTTACGTAGGACTACGTGAATAGGTCTGGGCGTAGCTTACATCACGTCGTAGGCAGTGATTCGACGTATCTTATGGATTATTTTAGACGTGGTTCTGAGCATGCGCACTGGGATGCGTCCACGGTACGGCTCATGCGCCGTTCGTTCGGCCCCTCATTTGCATGGGGTCACGGTTCATTTAAATGAATCACGCCCACCGTCCACCTACTTTGAATTACGTGGGCTTACGCCGAAAGATTTACGTTACGCTGGCGCAACGTAGGGAGCGAGTGCTTTGTGAATACCCCAGAATACGCCCAGAAGCGATTCAGTTCGCATGCGCCGCGCTGTATAAGTTTTTCATTCATTCATTCATTCAATACTCAGCTTGCGTCTCTGGGATACGTCGGCGTAGCGCATATGAGATGCGCTACACCGGAACAAAGATGCGCCGATCTACGTGAATGCAGCCCTATGTGTGGTGGAAAACTAACACTGCACATCACCCTGAACACACCAACCCCACCGTGAAACATGGCGGTGGCAGCATCATGTTGTGGGGATGCGTTCCTTCAGCAGGGAAGCTGATGGGAAGATGGATGGAGCCAAATACAGGGCAATCTTGGAAAAAACCCTGTTAGAGTCTGCAAAAGTCTTGAGACTGGGACGAAGGTTCACCTTCCAGAAGGACAACGATCCTAACCATGCAGTCAGATCTACAGTGGAATTGGGTTTGGATAAAATTATATTTATGTGTTAGAATGGCCCAAAGTCCAGACCTAAATCCAATTGAGAATCTGTGGCAAGACTTTAAAATTGCTGTTCACAGACGCTCTCCATCCAATCTGACAGAGCTTGAGACATTTTTCACAGAAGAATGGGCAAATATTTTACCATCTAGATGTGCAAAGCTGGTAGATATGTGCCCAAACAGACTTGCAGCTGTAATTTGTGGTAAAAGGTGGTTTTACAAAGTATTTGGGGGGGGGGGGGGATGCTGAATACAAATGCACACCACACTTTTCACATATTTATTTGTCAAAAAAATAAAATAAAACCATTTATCATTTTCCTTCTACTTCACAATTATGTGCCACTTTGTGTTGGTCTATCACATAAAATTCCAATAAAATACATTTACGTTTTTGGTTTTAACATGACAAAATGTGGAAAATTTCAAGGGGTGTGAATACTTTTTCAAAGCACTGTAACTATAGGCTTGCTGTTAGTGTGTTTTGAGAATTTCAAAGCATTACCCCCGAGTGGCTCCTCTGAAATTCCTAGGGGTGAATGATGCGTATTGCATGTAGTAGAAGTAAAGGAATGTCCAGACAGGTGCTCTTTGCTGTGCTCTTTATTACCCAGCCGGGTAAAAACAGTAAACTTGTGGTGAGGAAAGTAAAGCTGAGGAAGATAGGAGAATAGCAGATTCAGGCGTCATGATAGGAAACAGTCCTGCTCCCAAACGTAACACTTCTATGCGTCACTCCCGCCAGAGTGGGTTCAGTGTACCCAGACAGGCCTGACAGCCGGATTATCACTCGGACAATTGTAGGAATAAGTCCCTGCCACAGACCCTCCTTGGTGAACTTGAACTTGGGAGAAAGTCTCTGCCACAGACCTTCCTCAATGAGCCTCAGGGTTGGATTATTGGAGATATGCATCCTTATTTAAGTTACGTCTGGATCTCCTTCAACTTGCCGCCCAGGTACCGACCGACAGGTGATCAATCATTCGGTGTCCGGCTACCTCGATCCCCAGTGGTTTGTCCAGGCCCTTTTGGACCGCCAGCCTCTTAACCACTTGCCGACCGGCCACCGCCGTTATACGTCGACAAGTTGGCTCGGCTGGGCGAGAGCACGTAATATGACGTCCTCTCTCCCAGCCGCCACTAGGTAATCCAATGCATTTTTATAGCACTGATCGCTATAAAAATGCCAATGGTCCCAAAAATGTGTCAAAAGTGTCCGAAGTGTCCGCCATAATGTCGCAGTACCGAAAAAAAAATCGCTGATCGCCGCCATTACTAGTAAAAAAAATATAATAAAAATGACATAAAAATACCCCCTATTTTGTAAACACTATAACTTTTGCGCAAACCAATCAATAAACGCTTATTGCGATTTTTTTTTACGAAAAATATGTAGAAGAAAACGTATCGGCCTAAACTGAGGAAAAAAAATTTTTTTTATATATTTTTGGGGGATATTTATTATAGCAAAATGTAAAAAATATTAATTTTTTTCAAAATTGTCGCTCTATTTTTGTTTATAGCGCAAAAACTAAAAACCGCAGAGGTGATCAAATACCACCAAAAGAAAGCTCTATTTGTGGAAAAAAAAGGACGCCAATTTTGTTTGGGAGCCACGTCGCACGACCACGCAATTGTCTGTTAAAGCGACGCAGTCCCGAATCGCAAAAAGTACTCTGGTCTTTGGGCAGCAATATGGTCCGGGGGGTAAGTGGTTAATGGCGCTCCTCAGACTGACTCCCCACTGAACAGCAGTACAGCTTGGAATCTTCAGATTGGGAACCCAGTCACTCACTGGGTCCCAGCCACTGTTCAGATGCTCCGGGTCAGCATGGCCCCGGAACCAGGAACACAGCATGGCACGCACGCCCCGGCCAGGTAGGCCATGACGCCGGGGCGCTGTGATGTGGCCACCCTAAAGGTGGGTGCCACACTGGATGAAGAAGACCCAGAACCAATGGCGTCTGTTCCATAAATACCCCTCCCCAGCATGCAAAGCGAGGACAAACCCTTGGGATTGGCTGCTGGGAAGAGCACCCAAACCTCCACTCCACTGCAACCACCTGCAGTACTGGGGTTGGAAGAAAACCCCAGCACAACAGAATGGGCTCACAGCACAGCCAAGCTGAGACAGAGAGCGCATTTTGCTAACAATCTGGATCAGAGTTTAACTACACTCTGATCTGCCCTTAAATTTCACTAGCACCAGTACTGTAAAGTACATAGGCGCTACAATAGTATAATAGTATCATAGTTGGTAATATTGAATAAAGGCTATTTTTTCACCTGCATCAAAAGTTACAGTTTTCAGATCATAAATGTACTGACAAAGTTAAATGGGGTGGATTTACAGTATATTTCTAAAATGTAGGTACCCTTCCTTAAACTGGAGTGTCCCTAGCTAAATATAATTATTGCAGTTAGGCTGTTGCTAGCATTGGCTTTGTTTGTAATCTTCTAATGTTCATTGGGTTTCTCTTAAAGTGGAGTTCCACCCAAAAGTGGATCTTCCGCTTTAAGCACTCCTCACCCCCTTACATGCCACATTTGGCGTGTATTTTTTTTTGTTTGGGAGTGGTGGCTTCGGTAGGAGTGGGACTTCCTGTCCCACTTCCTCCTTCCACCCAGGGACCGCCTCGGCCACTTCTCCTCTAGCCTTAGGCGGCCCCTTTCTCTAGGCGATCTCCTGGGACACGTGACAGGGGCGTGCCCGGCCGTGAAGCCGAAAGCTTGGGTGCCCACAGAGTGAATGGAGGTGTCGGCAGAGAAGGGGGAGAGGAGCGGAGCGGAGCTCCGGGCGGCTGCATCGCTGGACAGTGGAGCAGGTAAGTGTCTGTTAATTAAAAGTCAGCAGGTACACTTTTTGTAGCTGCTGGCTTTTAATAATCCTAAAAAAGCTGGATATCCCCTTTAAGTCCAAGGACTTTGATTGCTGCTGCCTGCTGCTGTTGAGCGTTCTTGAGTAGACTGAGATGTTATAAATATTTATTCTTCCTTTGTCAATCACTGAGGGCTTTATTCCACTGATGTGGGATGGGGCAGAGAATACATATTTAAAGTGACCATCTAAAGGGGCCTTTGCCTACCAGGCTTTGCATGGTGAGGGAGTCTGTGTGAAGGGTCCAGTTTGTGCATCCCAGGCCTTTTCTTGGGTAAGCAAGCCCGAGTGAAGCAGGGCTTTTTTCTCTTAGAGGCCAGTTTGGGCCTAATGAATCCAAGCTGGCTTGTGGCAGAGGCCTGAGAAGCAAAAAGGTAGACATCCCTCTGGGCCTAGAGATTATAAACTGACCCAAAGAACCTAAAGCTGATCTATGGCAAGGGTTTTAGTAACCTAAAGGTGCCCTGGGGCAGAGGTCAAAAGAACCTACAGAACCTAAGCTGGCCTGTTGCAGTGGTCTAAAAACCTAGGGCCATATTCTCAGAAGAGTTACGACGGTGTATCTCAGGAAACACCGTTGTATCTCTGTTTCTGAGCCTGGGTATCTATGCGAGTGATTCCTAGAATCATTTTTGCATAGATACGGCCAAGATCCGACAGGTGTAAGTCACTTACACTGTCGGATCTTAGATGTAATGCGACGCCGGCCGCTAGGTGGCGTTTACGTTCAGTTCTCATTTGACTATGCAAATGAGCCTGATACGCCGATTCCCGAACGAATTTGCGTCGCGTAGTCGTCATTTACGTCGTTTCCGTAAGCGTAAGGTTACCCCTGCTATATGAGGGGTAACCTTACGCCAGTCCGCCGTATGCCATGTTAAGTATGGCGTCGGGTCAGCGTCGTCTTTTTCCGTCGGTTACGTCGTTTTACTAAGTCGTCCGCGAATACGACTTTACATCAACGACGCTCATGACGTTTTCCGTCGTGAGCTGGAGCATGCGCACTGGGCTATTTTTCCGCCCGGCGCATGCGCAGTTCGATCAGCGCGGGGGCGCGCTTAATTTGAATACAAGCCGCCCCCTTTGAATTACGAGGCCATACGCCGGGCCATTTACACTACGCCGCCGCAAATTACGGAGCAAGCGCTTGGAGAATACGGCACTTGCTCCTGTAAGTAGTGTCAGCGTAGTATAAATAGCTTACGTGACGCCAACGCAGGATGTACGGGAATCTGGCCCCTAAAGTTTACCTGTGGCAGAGGTCAAATGAACCCACAACATCTGATCTGGTCTGTGACAGGGACCTAAAGTACCTAAAGAAAACCTGTGGAAGAGGTCAAGAGAATACAACAAAATCTAAGCTTGCCTGTGGCAGAGGTTTAGGAAATTGAAAGATAACTGGTCATTTAGGCCTAAAGAATTCTTGTAGAGGTCGGGTGTGTGGGGGGATTTTGCTGCTGTAATGAGGTATCCTGTATCCCTAACTTTTCATTCCCAAAATGCAACCAATAAAATAGTTAAAATGGGATTGAAGGTACTAAAGTATGTCTGTTATTGTCTGTGGGTCGGTGTGTTGTTGAGGGTAGCTACAGGATGGGTCACCAGTCGCTAGGCTAGGAGGCCCAATCAACTATTCTTTTTTTAAATTAGACTGGAATGTACTTTTAAAGTGACACAGTGATCGCTCGAGTGAGTAATAAGCCATTGGACTCAGTTTACGTAATTGCCTCCAGCACTTGAAATGAGACCCATGTCCTGGATATCCCCTTCAGCTTTTTACTCAGTTTTATTGATAGTTTGCTGCCGAAGGTCCAAACAAGATGGTGACCTTAGGGCATATTTTGCACTGGGGAGGTTTTGCCTTTAGGTATGCCAAAACACCAAGTCTCCATGCTGTCCCTGTCTGGCGTTAATTTTGGCCAAGTTAAAGTCCGAGCAAAGTTTCTTCTTCTCGCTCTCCAATTAGAATTTATCAGGAAGACATAAAGAAAGGAAATGCTATGGTTTATATATTTTGATACTTACCATGCCACTCCTAAGACAGAATTCAGCCGTGGTTGCCCGAGGATACGAATCTGCTATAAATTCATTTTTATCTAATTTGTCTGAGATCTAAGCTTCCTGTGGAGGTCTGTGATCAAAGCCACTGATTCTGTCTGATGTTGGCTCTGACACTTAATGTCTGCTGACTTACTTCTGTCTATAAACTCTCAGTGGGAGGCTCTGGCTGTCCCTTGACACCTGTGCCCGGTAAACCTTCATGTTATCCGGGGAGAGCGCCAACAAAGCCTCCTATTGGCCAGCTCAGTTAAATAATTAAGCAAGATGTTCTGCTTTAATGAGGCTGTATTACTGGTCATTTACTTTTCAGGATCAGGCTAGAAAACAAAGCGATAATGTATCCTAATTGTCTTGTGATCTATGCATACATTTCCCAGGGAGCATTGCAGGATTCCTTCATACCTGTGCCCCGTTGAAGATGTTCCTGTGGTACTTCACGTGATGCAGATAATCACTATCCCATGCTGATAGTTCTCAGTGGGCTAAAACTCTTTTACTTGCAGTTTTTTTGATTCAGCAAAGGTCATGTGAAGCTTAAAGAAACCCAGTGAGCGTGGGATTCACTTAAAGCAGAACTCCAGTCACAAAAACTTTCTTCTAAATTATATTTCACAATAGACACAAATGATATACATTCACTTTGTGTGTTCCAAAAAACTTTGCATACCCAGATATTACCCTAAAAAAATAGTGGTGACATCATCACTGTGCTGTACATAGCCTATGTAGAGAACAGAACTGTGGGAGGGGCCCATCAGGCTCCACCCACTACAGGAGGGGTGGAGATAGGATCCGTCACTCTGCACAAGAAGAGAGCTGTATTGGGGAAAACTTCTGCAAAGTGCTTGATTCCTACACAGATCTGGTAGAAATACACAAAGGACACCAACATTCAAGTAAGAATACACGTGACTCTTAAGCCCTGTACACATGGCCCAGAATCTCGTCAGGAAAAAAAAATTGTTTTTCCTGACGAGTTTCTTGGCAAGAATCTCTTGCCGGCTGAGTGTACACACGGGCCATTCAAAAGAATCGCCGTTCTTTTGAATGGCACGAACGCGGTGACGCCATCGACTACGACGAGCATGCGCTCATCACATTCGATACCGTCGCCGCCATCTTGCTTCACCCTACCTATACCTTGGAAGGTATAGGTCATGCGTTAAAGTCATTTCAAGCATGCACAGGTTTCCATGGAGAGGTAAGTATACACACGCTCGGGTTTCTCAGCAGGAAAACACTGCCGAGAATCTCACAACGAGAAAATAGAGAGCAGGTTCTGTATTTTTCTCGTCTAGAGTCTGGGCAGATTTCTTGACAAAAAACCTCAATGCCTCGTACACACGCACGGTTTACTCGGCAAGAAAGCTCTGCCAGCAGTTTTCTTGCTGGTGCTTGCTGAGAAAACATGCGTGTGTACGAGGCTTAACATTTAGAGAATATTTATTTTGACTTGATTTCAGCCTTAGACTATCATGAAAGTTGTTTTATTACTTGGTTAGCCATTGACCCTGAATTTGCATGCAAGTGAGGTCAGAATTTCTTCTGCAAGCTTGTTCCTGGGCACTGACTCACTAAGTAATGTAGAGAGTGGACTAACATGACAGCCATGTTTCTGCAGAGTAGATAAAGTCAAGGTATTTATTAAAACAGAGTGTAGGTTAGGTATTTAGTAATGATATTCTGTCAATTAAAAGTTTAAAATACCCTTTTTAATTTATATTTTATTTAATGGTGCTTGGAGTGGAAATTGGCGGATTTGTGGTTTACATCACCATGCTTCACTGTAGGGATGGTATTGGCCAGGTGATGAGCGATGCCTCCAGACATGACGCTTGCCATTCAGGCCAAAGAGTTCAATCCTTATTTCATCAGACCAGAGAATTTTGTTTCTTATGGTCTGATAGTCCTTCAGGTGTCTTTTGGCAAACTACAGGCAGGCTGTCATGTGCCTTTTACTGAGATGTGGCTTCCGTCTGGCCACTCTACCATAGAGGCCTGATTGGTGGAGTGCTGCATAGATGGTTGTTCTTCTGGAAGTTTCTCCTCTCTCCACAGAGAAACACATTGTGCTCTTGGTCACCTCCCTGACTAAGTTTGGCCGGGCGGCTTTAGGAAGGGTCTTGGTGGTTCCAAACTTTTTCCATTTATGGATGATGGAGGCCACTGTGCTCATTGGGACATTCAATGCTGAAGAAACTTTTCTGTACCCTTCCCCAGATCTGTCCCTCAATACAATTCTGTCTCGGAGGTCTACAGACAATTCCCTGGACATCATGGCTTGGTTTGTGCTCTGACATGCACTGGTAACTGTGGGACCTTATATAGACAGGTGTGTGCCTTTCCAAATCATGTCCAATCAACTGAATTTACCACAGGGGGACTCAAATCAAGTTGTAGAAACATCTCAAGGATCATCAGTGGAAACAGAATGCACCTGAGCTCAATTTTGAGTGTCATGGCAAAGGCTGTGAATACTTCCGTATATGTGTTTGTTTTTTTTCTTTTTTTTTTTAATACTTTTTCAACGCTTTTTAACAAACTTCTTTCATGTTGTCATTATGGGGTATTGTTTGTAGAATTTTGAGAAAATAATACATTTAATCTATTTTGGAATAAGACTGTAACATAAGAAAATATGGAAAAGGTGACGCACTGTGAATACTTTCCGGATGCACTGTAAAACTGGACACTGGCCTGTTGGGGAAGGGTTATTTTGAGGAGTAAACTTCCTATCTTTTGTTGCCAGTATCCAGTCACCTGATGGCGCCAGCATAACCCTATTGTTATGCATATGATGATGCTCTGTGTCCCAGGATGCACAAAAAAAAAATAAATACGCACACTCAGGAACAACTGCAGGAAAAGGAGAAAGCGGGAAGAAGGGAGAAACATTATAGTGTAGTATTAGATTTTTTCAAATAGCAAAAAAACTGTAGTAGCACATGTATTAGAAGTAGGATAGTTACGTCTGGTGAAATTGGTATACGCAAACGTAGTGTTGCACTTGTGGAAAATATGTCTGTCTCCATGCAGGGGAATAAAAGGTTGCTGTCAATGCTCAGGGGAGTCCAGGCCCAGGTCTGTTTGAAGAACATCAAGATGGTAAGTTATACAGTAAAACCTTGGTTTGAGAGCGTTTTGCAAGACAAGCAAAATGTTTTAATAAACTTTGTCTTGATATACAAGCGATGTCTTGATATAATAGCGTCATGTCACAACTGAGTATAAAAGAGAAGAGAGGCGCCTCTGAGGCCCTGTACACACGACCGAGTTTCTCGGCAGAATTCAGCCAGAAACTCGATCGGAGCCGTAGTCTGCCGAGGAAACCGACGAGGAACTCGTCGAGCCAAATAGAGAACATGTTCTCTATTTCCTTGTTAGTCAATGGGGAAACTTGGCTCGCCGAGATCCTCGGCGGCTTCACAAGGAACTCGACGAGCAAAACGATGTGTTTTGCCTGTCGAGTTTCTCGGACGTGTGTACGGGGCCTGAGTGTAGCAATATGGCAGTGCTGGGACAAGGCCATTTGGTGCCCAGGGCGAAGATGGCAAACTGCCCCCCCCCCCGGTTTTTAAGAAATAATCGTGTGTTGGCACAGTGGCTGCATGTGATGGCACAGTGGCTGCATGTGATGGCACAGTGGCTGCATGTGATGGCACAGTGGCTGCGTTTGGTGGCACAGTGGCTGCGTGTGATGGGCACAGTGGCGACAATTGATGGCACAGTGGCTGCGTTTGATGGGCACAGTGGCTGCATGTGATGGCACAGTGGTGACAATTGATGGCACAGTGGCTGCGTGTGTTGGCACAGTGGCTGCATGTGATGGCACAATGGCTGCGTGTGATGGCACAGTGGCTGCGTGTGATGGCACAGTGGCTGCATGTGATAACACAGTGGCTGCGTGTGCTGGCACAATGGCTGCATGTGATGGCACAGTGGCTGCGTTTGGTGGCACAGTGGCTGCCTGTAATGGGCACAGTGGCGACAATTGATGGCACAGTGGCTGCATGTGTTGGCACAGTGGCTGCATGTGATGGCACAGTGGCTGCGTTTGGTGGCACAGTGGCTGCGTTTGGTGGCACAATGGCTGCATGTGATGGCACAGTGGCGACAATTGATGGCACAGTGGCTGCATTTGATGGGCACAGTGGCTGCATGTGATGGGCACAGTGGCGACAATTGATGGCACAGTGGCTGCGTTTGATAGGCACAGTGGCTGCATGTGATGGCACAGTGGCGACAATTGATGGCACAGTGGCTGCATTTGATGGGCACAGTGGCTGCATGTGATGGGCACAGTGGCGACAATTGATGGCACAGTGGCTGCGTTTGATAGGCACAGTGGCTGCATGTGATGGCACAGTGGTGACAATTGATGGCACAGTGGCTGCGTGTGTTGGCATAGTGGCTGCATGTGATGGCACAGTGGCTGCGTTTGGTGGCACAGTGGCTGCGTGTGCTGGCACAGTGGCTGCGTTTGGTGGCACAGTGGCTGCGTGTGATGGCACAGTGGCTGCATGTGATGGCACAGTGGCTGCATGTGATGGCACAGTGGCTGCGTTTGGTGGCACAGTGGCTGCATGTGATGGCACAGTGGCTGCGTTTGGTCGCACAGTGGCTGCGTGTGATGGCACAGTGGCTGCATGTGATGGCACAGTGGCTGCGTTTGGTGGCACAGTGGCTGCGTGTGATGGCACAGTGGCTGCATGTGGTGGCACAGTGGCTGCGTTTGGTGGCACAGTGGCTGCGTGTAATGGGCACAGTGGCGACAATTGATGGCACAGTGGCTGCGTGTGTTGACACAGTGGCTGCATGTGATGGCACAGTGGCTGCGTTTGATGGGCACAGTGACTGCATGTGATGGCACAGTGGCGACAATTGATGGCACAGTGGCTGCGTGTGTTGGCACAGTGGCTGCGTTTGGCACAGTGGCTGCATTTGGTGGCACAGTGGCTGCGTTTGGTGGCACAGTGGCTGCATGTGATGGCACAGTGGCGACAATTGATGGCACAGTGGCTGCGTTTGATGGGCACAGTGGCTGCATGTGGGCACAGTAGCTGCGTTTGGTGGCACATTGAGGCTGCAATTAATGGGGGTTTTTTTTTAGTCAGAGAAGACAAGCTCAAAATAACACAAACATTTTTTTCTGCCATTTTTTTAAATAAAAAAATGGCAGAAAAAAATGTTTTTGTGTTATTTTGAGCTTGTCCAAAATTTTAAAACATGTTTCAAAACCGAACCGATGGACCGCTGCCCGATCGGACCAACTTCGTTTTATTCAGCACGTCGTGTGTTTTACGCCACTGCGTTCTGACACGATCAGATTTTGGACTGATGGTCCGTCGGACCATTTTCATGGGTTTTGTCCGACCGTGTGTACAGGGCCTAAGACTTGAGAGGCTGTGAGGTGGGCGGCGATGGGCAGAGAGTCGCTGATTGTTGCCATTACTAGTAAAAAAAAAAAAAATGTCCCGGATTTCATTTTGAAAATCTGGTCACCTTAGTAAGCCTATTTCTGACATTTGGTGTTTACAAGTTGAAAACCAGATCTTTTGCTAGAAAATTACTTAGAACCCCCAAACATTATATATCTTTCTTTAGCAGAGAACCTAGAGAATAAAATGGTGATTGTTGCAATATGTTACGTCACACGGTATTTGTGCAGCGGTATTTTAAACGCAACTTTTTGGGAAAAATACACTTTCATGATTAAAAAAAAAAATGAAAAAGTAAAGTTAACCCATTTTTGTATAATGTGAAAGATGATACGCCGAGTATACATATACCAAAATGACAGGCTTTATAATTGCACGCACTCGTGGAATGGCGACAAACTACGGTACCTAAAAATCTCCATAGGTGACGCATAATTTTTTTTTTTTTTTTACGGTTACCAGGTTACAGTTTCAGAGGAGGTCTATGGTTAGAATTATTGCTCTCGCTCTGATGATTGTGGCGATACCTCACATGTGTGATTTGAACACCGTATGCATTTTCTTTGCTGCGCAAGCTCGCGGGGACAGGGGCGTTTAATTTATTTTTCTTATTTATTTTTGTAATATAAAATTGTGTTTAAAAAAATAAATAAAAAATTTTGATCACTTTTATTGCTGTCACAGGGAATGTAAACATCCCTTGTGACAGTAATAGGTGGTGACAGGTACTCTTTATGGAAGGATCGGGGGTCTAAAAGACCCAAAATTCCTCCTTTGCACTTCAAAGTATTCAGATTGTTGAAAACGTTGCTTCCGTGTTTACACTGAAGAGACTGTATCGAAGCAGTTTGCGGTCTCCCACTAAGCACTGGGGGCAACAGATCATGCATCGGGTCTCCCGGTAGGACGGGAGGCCCGGTAAGAGTGGCAGAGGCAGCGGGGGGGGGGGGAATAACAACCGAGCGGCTTTTAGCGGCATCGGTTATTATCCCTGGAAAGCCAATCGCCGGCTCTACAAAATGATACCAGGATGATGCCTGCAGTTGCGGGCTTCATCCCGGTATAACCCCGGAAAGCCTAGGCCGCACATGTGTGTACGCTCGGCGGGAAGGGGATAACCCCCACTGTATTATTTATTCAATTTATAAGTATATAGCCCCTTACATATACATTTCAGGAAACTGCACCGTTGTACTGTATCATTTCAGTTCTCCAATCAGCAGAGAACATGAGATTTGCTGATTGGAGAGAAGTAGTTGTGACGGTGCATTGGCTGTATCAGACCGCTGGAACTAGATTGCTTTCCTTACCTAGTCACAAAGTGGTCCTTATCCCTGAAGAAGGCTGAAGATTCTGAAGATTTATGCTAGTGCTGGAGTGAAAATAATTAGCAAACACAAGCTTTGGCATTGACCTGTGTTATTTTACAGCAAGATACATGTGGGCTTTAGGCCAGGTTCACACCTATGCGAATTGAGTGCGGCTTAAACCGCATCCAATTCGCAGGACATTTCAAAATACATTGTTTTCAATGAGGCTGGTTCACATATGTGCGATGCATCCGCACTGCGCATTGCCTCCAAACCGTGTGCGGTTTTTATGTCTTGCGGTGCGGCTCAGGTGCGAATTCAGTCCCATTATCTTCTATGGGTACGCAGCTGAATTCGCAGATGTGTTCAGTTCTCTTCAGGAATTCTCTCATTCAGCTCAATACACTTCTCTCCCACTCTCCTCTCACCTGGAACTTCTCCCAGGTCTCCAAATTCGCATCTAAAACGTTGCTAATCTGCTGAACACTTCTCTTATCTCTCTGCAGAGATAAGAGAGCTGAAATTCGCACCGCACTAGTGTGATTCAGGCCTTAATGGTTCTGAAAAAGCCACTTGGTAGTGGCGGGTTTCTTCTTTAAAAATTAATTTCTGATGTTATCAGAGCTACATCCTTGGATAATATATTGGCTGTTTCTGACTGATTTTACTTATTGCCTGGAGTTGACCCTGATAAATTATTCATCATCTAGGTCAGTATTTCTCAACCAGTGTTCCATGGAACCCCAGGGTTTGCTAGGGGTTCATTGAGAACTTAACAATTTCTGCCTTTAAGAAAAGTAGTCACTGGGCCGGATTCAGATAGGAGATACGACGGAGTATCTCCTGATACGCCGTCGTATCTCTGAGTGCCAGCCGTCGTATCTATGCGCCTGATTCAGAGAATCAGTTACGCATAGATTTCCCTAAGATCCGACTGGTGTAAGTGTCTTACACCGTCGTATCTTAGGCTGCATATTTACGCTGGCCGCTAGGTGGCGCTTCCGTATAGTTACGCGAGGAATATGCTAAATAGGTATTTACGCCGATTCAGAAACGTACGTCCCGCCGGCGCATTTTTTTACGTCGTTTGTGTTAGGCTTTTTCCGGCGTAAAGTTACCCCTGCTATATGAGGCGTAGCGAATGTAGTATGGTCGTCGTTCCCGCGCCGGGTTTTGAAAATTTTACGTCGTTTGCATAAGTCGTTCGCGAATAGGGCTTTGCGTAAGTTACGTTCACGTCGATACCAATGAGGCTTCGCGGCGTAATTTCGAGCATGCGCACTGGCATTTTTTCACGAACGGCGTTCAAAAAAAACGTCAAATGCGTGGGGTCAAGTCAAATTTAAATAAAACACGCCCACAACAACCCAATTTGAATTAGGCGGGCTTACGCCGCCACACATACGTTACGCCGCCGTAACTAAGGGCACAAGTTCTTTCTGCATACGGAACTTGCGCCCAAAGTTACAGCGGCGTAACATATCGGAGATACGTTACGCCCGTAGAAAGATGCGCTCATCTTTCTGAATCTGGCCCACTGACTTTAATGATCTTTTTAGCTATCTGTAAGGGGTATTCTTCTCACCAATTGTAAGGAAAATTTTTCCCACTGACCACCAATATACGGAGCATTCTTCTACTAAGCAACAAAGGTAAGACACATTCTTTCCCCTGACCCGCAGTTAAAGGGACATTCTTTACACTAAACACCAATTGTTGGGACATTCTTTACACTGACCAACAGAATAATGGGGCCCTTCTCAAACTGACCACTAGTGTGAGGGAGTCCTTTTCCCAATGACCACCAATGTAAGGCGCATTCTTTCCAATATGGACCAATGCAAAGGAACATTGTTTCCACTAAGCATAAAGCCTCGTACACACGACCGAGAATCTCGTCAGGAAAAAACAGTTGTTTTCCCTGACGAGATTCTTGGCAAGAAACTCTTGCCGCCGGAGTGTACAGACTTTTGTTTCAAAAGAACCGCGGTTCTCTTGAAAGTAAAGAACGCGTGATGTCATCGCGTTCGACGAGCATGCGCTCGTCACATTCGATGCCGTTGCCGCCATCTTGCTTCACCCTACCTATGCCGTGGAAGCTACCGCGCATGCGTCAAAGTCATTTCGAGCATGCACAGGTTTCCACGGCGACAGGTAAGTATACACACTCTCGGGTTTCTCGTCGGGAAACAGGCCGACAAGAATCTCGACGAGAAAAAAGAGAGCAGGTTCTCTTTTTTTGTCGTCGAGATTCTGGCCAGATTTCCAGACGAGAAACCTGAATGCCTCGTACACACAAACAGGAATCTTGGCAAGAAGCAGTTTTCTTGCTGGTTTTTGCCGAGAAACCCGGTCGTGTATACGAGGCTTAATGGTAATGCCCATTTTCCCACTCACCAAGCATTCTCCCCTGTAAACACTAGTGTCAAGGGACCCATTTCCCAATGACCACCAATGCAAAAGAATCCTTCTCTCACTGAAGGAGCAGTAGGTGTTCCCCTATTAGTAGGGGTTCTTTAAAACCCCCCTTTTTTTTTAAATCAACACAAGGGGCAGTACATATATTCAATGAGAAATGTCCCTTGGCTGCTCTCTTAGTTGAAATCTTTAGTCTTCTGCCTTTGCTCCCCACCTCCCCATACGCCCACAGCAATAATCATTCAGTGCTGGGGTGGTTAATCCAGCTGCTGGAACTATCATAGGCACATGTCAAGACTTCCAACTATACCTGCCCTTTCTGCCCACTCATCCATTCATAGAAGCTTAATGAAAAGAACTCTATGAATGAAGAGGTTGGGTGGATGAATGAAAGGTCTGCCTCCTCCTTTTACAGAGCTCTTTTCATTGTAGGAAGCGGAAAGGGTGTGTGAGCAAGGTGCAGCGTGGTGTGGTGGATGGTAAACACACAGAGTCCACATCAGGCAATAAAGTTATATTGTGGAAAAGATTGAAATACTACTTATTCAGGCCTGGCAAGTAGGTACACACGTCTGGAGACATTTCTGAAGACTTGAAGATGCCAACAACGTCTGCAATGAGGAGCCGAATGAAGCCTGGCCAGTCCACACCCAAAGGGGAAGCTTGCTGATGAGGGATAGACAGTCCCTGCACTGTCCCCTCTTCTCATGAACGTTTCCCTACCTCTAAGCACTGTCCCTGCCAGATGGTGATCCTGTCCCCACCCTAGCCACTTGCAAAATGCTTGACAAACCCGGGAACTGAAATCTTAAATAGACTCTGCATGGCTAAAGATGGCCGCTGAGTCAACTTATTCAGGCCCAGCAAGTAGGCACACACGTCCGGAGCCACTTACAAACAGTGGCCTAAAAACTTGAAGATGCCAACAGCGTCTCCCTACCTCTAAGCACTGTACCTGTCAGACAGTGATCTTGTCCCTACCCTAGCAACTTGCATAAAGCTTGCCAAACTTGGAAACTGGAATCTTAAATAGATTAACGATTTCTCTTTATACATGTGAATGTACTCATTTACATTTGTATTGTTAGTGCAACAGTCTAACTATAACTATTCTGTCTACCTGTATAGGATTCAAACAAAGCAAACCAGAAAGATCTAAGAAGATTAGAAGATTTACCACCAGGAACAGAATATCCTAAACCCTCAAAAGTCTCAAGCACCGACTGCTGACAGTTTGACAAAAAATCCTGGCATTGAAAAGACTGTGAAGAACACTAGATTCAGATAAAGGTCCAATACAGAGTTGCATGACCACCATAGATGTGCGCAGAGGGTGTGCCAGGTGTGCTTAGGCACACCCTAATTACCCTTTACATCACAGATTCCCCCTACTGCCCTGGCTCCCCCCTTCCCCCTGCAGTGCTACCAGCTTCCCTGAAAGGATGTTTTAGGATGAGTGGAGGAAGGGGCCGATAAATATGTAATTGACCATCCCCTTCTGAATGAACATCATGAGTGATCAGTAGTGTGTGCTTGAGCTTTGGGGTGCACACCCTAATGCAGTACGCTGCGCACACTTATGATGACCACACTAATAATACACACACATTTATTTCAATATATGTTCTTTTATGTTCTGCAAGATGGTCTAGAAGTCTAAATGAAAAGTACATTCACAACTACTATGATCATTTGTACGTTACTCCAGGTAGTTCTTTAATTCTAAGCATCTCTGTTACCAACTTATATAACCGAACATTTTTAGGAGATGTGACCATCATTTGCATCACCAAAGATAAACACATAGGAGGGGATTTAGTAAAAGGCAAATGCACTCTTTTTTCTTAGTAAATGTAAATGTAATAAAGATTCACTTGGTAGAAAATACCCAATCAGGTGCCAGGAAATTTAAAAAAAAAACATGACTGGATGATGGAAATCAGCAGAGCTTTACCAAATTTACTAAGCTCTGGGGGAAATGAGTGCAACTGTCTATTTGTCTTTCACAAATAAACCTCATTGGCTGCGTTACCTTTTTTATTTTTCTTAAGCACTTCCCGCCTGCCATATAACAGTATGACGTGCGCAAAGCAAAGTGGTTATGTTTTCCTGACGGGGCGTTGTATGACTTCCAGCAGGATAAGCCGCGATCGCGTGCCCGTGGGGGTGCACAGCGTGGCGATCAGTGGTGTGGGGTGTCAATGTGACACACTGCATCTCCGATCCTGGTAAAGAGCCTCTGACATAGGCTATTTACCATGTGAACAGCTGTGTCCAATCACAGCAGATCACAGCGTAAATAGGAAGAGCTGCATATTGGCTTTTCCTCCACTCACGCTGACAGACGCAAGTAGAGAAAGGCCGATTAGCTGCTCTCCTGACAGAGGGCGTCTGCCTGATTTATTATCAGCACAGACCACCAGGGATGCTACCCAGGACCACCAGGGATGCCCACCATGGATGCCCACCCAGGGACACCAGGGATACCACCCAGGACCACCAGGGATGCCCACCATGGATGCCCACCCAGGGCCACCAGGGATGCCACCCAGGACCACCAGGGTTGACAATCAGTGCCCATTAGAAGTGCCCAGCAGTTATGCCTGCCAGTGCCCCCTCATCAGTTATGCCTATCAGAGCCATCTATCAGTGCCCATCAATGACACCTATCAGAGCCGCCTATAAGTGCCCATCAGTGTCACCTATCAGTGCCACCTATGAGTGCCCATCAGTGCTGCTTGTCAATGCCCATCAATACTGCATATCAGTGCCCATCAGTGTTGCATATTAGTACTTCATCATCAGTGCTGCATATTAGTGCTTCATTATTAGTGCCCATCAGTGCCACCTCACCAGTGCTGCCTTATCGGTGCCCGTCAGTGCAGCCTCATCAGCGCCCATCAGTGAAGGGAAAAAAAATTCGCCCCGAGGCGATTCAGTTCGCATGTGTTGCCCTATATAAGTTTTTCACTCACTCACTCACTCACTCACAAAATGTTATAACAGAAACAAAGAAAAACATTGGGCTAGATTCAGATAGCCCTGCGTAATTTAGTGCGGGCGTAACGTATCCCTGATACGTTACGCCGCCGTAAAAATTAGGGAGCAAGTTCCGTATTCATAAAGGACTTGCGCCCTAAGTTACGGCGACGTAACGTATGTGGGCCGGCGTAAGCCCGCCTAATTCAAATGGGGATGATGTGGGCGTGTTTTATTTAAATTATTGTTGACCCCGCATAATTTATCCTTTTTTTACGAACGGCGCATGCGCCGTTCGTAAAAGAATCACAGTGTGCATGCTCGAAATTCCGCCGCAAATCGTCATTTCTTTTGACGTGAGCGTAAATTACGTCCAGCCCTATTCGCGAACGACTTACGCAAACGACGTAAAAAAAATCAAAATTCGATGCGGGAACGACGTCCATACTTAACATTGTGTACGCCTCATAGAAGCAGGAGCAACGTTACGCCGGAAAAAGCCTTACGCAAACTACGTAAAAAATTCCGCTGGGCGCATGTACGTTTGTGAATCGGCGTATCTAGGTAATTTGCATATTCTACGCCAAAAACGACGGAAGCGCCACCTAGCGGCCAGCGTAAATATGCACCCTAAGATACGATGGCGTAAGAGACTTACGCCAGTCGGATCTTAGCCTAATTTCGGCGTATCTTGCTTTCTAAATACAGAAAGAAGATACGCTGGCGCAGCTTTGAATTTACGCGGCGTATCTATAGATACACCGGCGTAAATTCTTGCTGAATCTAGCCCATTGTTTTTTTCAAACTTTTTTGTCTTTTTTTTAGTTGTTTACCAAAAAAAAAAAAAACCCCAGTGGTGATCAAATACCACTAAAAGAACGCTCTATTTGTGTGAAAAAAATTATAACAATTTTGTCTGGGTGCAGTGTTGCATGACCGCGCAATTGTCATTCAAAGTGCGACAACGCTGAAAGCTGAAAATTGGTCTGGGCAGGAAGATTGTTTGTTTTGGCGAGTTGGGTGATGGCATATTTGGGTTTGCCTGAATATATACACATGCTGAATGCCTTTGTCTGATCTGTGGAAACTTCCACCATTCATAAACTCAGGTAATTAGGATTCACAAATGATCCTCTGCATATCAGCCACATACAGTATGCTCCCAGTGAAATATATAGTGTACTAGGTATGCATGAAAACATGCCGAGCCACCAACATGTCCTCATACCGTGTTTCCCCAAAAATAAGACACCGTCTTATATTTATTTTTCCTCCAGAAATCACACTATGGCTTATTTTCGGGGGATGTCTTATTTTTTTTACCGGCAAGTATGGTACAACAGTGTGGTACAACAATCTACATTTATTCAACTATCCCCTGGTGTTTGTGTGGGGTGAGAGACTGTTGCTGGTCAGTGCTGGGGAGAAGCTTTACTTCTTCCCCTGAGTACAGAGCGTCCTGCTCCTCACTTCACTGAGGAGACTTTTTACTTTCACTTTCACCTGACAGGGGGAGCCGACCTTACCGTATTTATGGGGCTGCCGACACCTCTCCGGTCACTGAGGCCCCGTACACACGACAGAGTTTCTCGGCAGAATTCACCGAGAAACTCGGTCAAAACCCAGATTCTGCCGAGAAACTCTGTCGTCTGTACAGTTTTGGCTCGATGGAGCCGCCGAGGAGCTCGACGAGAAAATAGAGAACATGTTCTCTATTTTCTCGTTGTTCTATGGGAGAAGGCGGCCCGCCGAGCTCCTCGGCGGCTTCATCCCAGAACTCGACGAGGAACTCGACGTGCTTGGCACGTCGAGTTCCTCGGCCGTGTGTACGGGGCCTTAGAGATACCGTGGAGCAGATAAGAAGGGCTGCACGACTTCTTTACAGCTCCTGAGCTCCGCACCAGTACAGTACGCCTATCACGTCTTGTTTTCCCGCCCGCGCCGCTACGCATACGACACGCCATCGCTACGTCTTATTTTCGGGGGGATGTCTTATATTTCGATCTTGCGTCGAAATCCTGCTACGGCTTATTTTCGGAGTACGTCTTGTTTTCGGGGAGACACGGTATTACTTTCTCAGAGTATACACCTCATTGATAAAGAGGTCCATTCATAAAAATTTCATTTTTAATTCTTTATATCAATAAAGCCATATAATAAGTAGAATTCAATGAATAAACTCTGACTGAATATGAACAGGAATTTGTTTATATTCATTAAGTTTAATAAAAAGTAATAAAAAAAAAAAAAAAAAAAGTACAACGCTCTATTGCCTTTTTTTGAATATTTCTATTAAATGTTGTTGTTGTTAATTTTTTTTTTTTTACAAATGTAAAAAAAATTGTTCAAATATTAGCTTGCAAAATGTAAAGACACAGTAACACAATTGCGTTCTCTGTGTTAACAGTGCAAACGTTGCTATTTTGACCCCTTTCCTTCAAGCATGGGTTGCATCTTAAAGGGGTTGTAAATGTTCCTTTTTTATTTTCTAAATAGGTTCCTTTAACCACTTCCTGCCGGCCGTACGACTTTGTACGGCCGCAGTGTGGGTGGCAATTCCCGGGAGGCTGTCTATATACGGCCTCCAGCCACTGGGGGGCGCGCGAGTGCCCGCCGCATCACTGAGATGCCGATGCGCGTGCCTGGCGGCCGCGATGTCTGCCGCGCACCCACGATCGGCGGTTACACAGACAAGGATGTGGATCTGTGTGTGTAAACACAGAGCTCCACGTCCTGTCAGGGGAGAGAGGAGACCGATTCTGTGTCCCTTGTACATAGGGACACAGATCGTCACCTCCCCCAGTCAGTCCCCTTCCCCCACAGTTAGAAACACTATGCAGGGTACACATTTAACCCCTTCCTCACCCCCTAGTGTTAACCCCTTCCCTGCCAGTCACATTTATACAGTAATTAGTGCATATTTATAGCACTGATCGATGTATAAATGTGAATGGTGCCAAAAATGTGTCAAAAGTGTCCGATATGTCCACCATAATGTCGCAGTGCCCAAAAAAATCGCAGATCGCCGCCATTACTAGTAAAAAAATAAATAATAAAAAATAATAATAATTCTGTCCCCTATTTTGTAGGCGCTATAACTTTTGTGCAAACCAGTCGCTTATTGCAACAAGTAAAAAATATTGATTTTTCTTTCAAAATTGTCGCTCTTTTTTTGTTTAGAACGCAAAAAATAAAAACCGCAGAGGTGATCAAATACCACCAAAAGAAAGCTCTACTTGAGGGGAACATTTTGTTTGGGAGCCACGTCGCACGACTGCGCAATTGTCAGTTAAAGCGTCGCAGTGCCGGAAGCTGAAATTTCACCTGGGCAGGAGTATATGTGCCCAGTAAGCAAGTGGTTAAGCTAGTGCATTGTTGGTTCACTTACCCTTTCCTTCAATTTCCCTTCTAAAATGTTTTTTTTTTTTTTTTTTTATCTGAATTTCTCACTTCCTGTTTCTCCTCAGTAAGCTGTTCTGGCTGACTAACCACCACTCGGATGATGGGGGCAAGCTTACTGAGAAGAAAAAGGAAGTGAGAAATTCAGACAAAGAAAAAAAACATTTAGAAGGGAAATAAAAGGAAAAGGTAAGTGAACCAACAATGTACTAGCTTAAAGGAACCAATTTAGAAAATAAAAACGAACCTTTACAACCCCTTTAACATTGGCCGAGGGAGGAAAGTGCAGATGATATGATCAAGGCTGGGCGATTTCTTTCTGACCACCATTCTGGTTGGGGGATTAGCCAGTGTTAGGGTGCAATGTGCATTAAGCTATTTTTGTTATTTCAGATTATATTTCAGAGTTTATTTTTAATCCTTCATTTGTTTCTGTCATACTCTTTTTTTGTTTTGTGCCACAATGTAGGTTTCGGCACCCTATAAAACAACACTGGCCATGCAACTGTGAGGACTGATACTGACAAGCATGATAAAGAAGCAGTGCCTGCACACAGAAAAGTGGTTGTTAAGTCAGAAGGTTTTTTATCTTAATGCATTCTATACATTAAGATAAAAAACCTTCTGTGTGCAGCAGACTCCTCAGCACCCCCCAAATACTTACCTGAGCTCCATCTTTATACAGCGATGTTGAAGGATTGTCTCAGCTGCCTGGGACTCCCTTCCTCATTGGCTAAGACAACAGTGCGGAGCTATTGGCTCCCGCTGTTGTCAATCAAAGTCAGTCAGCCAATGAGGAGAGAAAGGGGGTGGAGCTGGACCACAGCTCCATGTCTGAATGGATACACAGAGCTGCAGCTCGGCTTGGGTGCCCCCATACCAAGCTGATTGCTGTGGGGGCGCTCATCAGGAGGGAGGGGCCAGGAGAGCAGAAGAGGAACCTGAGAAGTGGAGGATCCGGGCTGCTCTGTGCAAAACCACTGCACAGGGCAGGTAAGTATAACATATTTGTTATTTGAAAAAACAAAAACGAGACTTCAATATCACTTTAAATATACAACATCCAGAATACATGAGGGTTCTTCAAAAAAAGTATTGGGACACCTGCCTTTACACGCACATGAACTTAAATGACCTCCCAGTCTTAGTCCGTAGGTTTCAATATTGAGTTGGCCCACCCTTTGCAGCTATAACAACTTCAACTCTTCTGGGAAGGCCGTCCACAAGGTTTAGAAGTGTGTCTATGGGAATGTTTGACCATTTTTCCAGGAGTGCAGGCACTGATGTTGGACGAAAAAGGCCTGACTCACGGTCTCCGTTCTTATTCATCAGGTTGAGTTCAGTCAAGTTCCTCCACCCCAAACTCACTCATCCAAGTCTTTATGGACCTTGCTTTGTGCACTGGTTACCCCTTCATGTTCCAAAATGACTGCACATCAGTGCACTAAGCAAGGTCCATAAAGACATGGATGAGCAAATTTGGGGTGGAGGAACTTGACTGGCCTGCGCAGAGTCCTGACCTTAACCCAATAGAACACCTGTGAGAGCGGAGACTGTCCAACATCAGTGCCTGACCTCACAAATGCGCTTCGAACAATCGTCCTCTAGGCCTTCTAGAAGAATGGTCAAACATTTCCATAGACACTCCTAAGCCTTGTGGACAGCCTTCCCAGAAGAGTTGAAGCTGTTATAGCTGCAAAGGGTGGGCCAACTCAATATTGAAACCTACAGACTCAGGCCTCGTACACACGACCGAGTTTCTCTGCAAAAACCAGCAAGAAACTTGCTGGGATTTTTTTTTGCAGAGGAAACCGGTCGTGTGTACATTTTTCGACGAGGAAACTGTCGAGGATCCCGTCGAGCCAAAAAGAGAGCATGTCTTCTTTTTCCTCGACGGTGATGGTGAAACTTGCCTTGTCGAGTTCATCGACAGCCTAACAAGGAACTCAACGAGGAAAACGATGTGTTTTGCCCATCGAGTTCCTCGGTCGTGTGTACGAGGCTTAAGACTGGGATGCCATTAAAGTTGATGTGGGTGTAAAGGCAGGTGTCCCAATACTTTAGACAATAAAGTGTATTTCAGCTTACCACTCCTTAGATGTGGTGGCTGTATTAGTGTTTTTTTTCCCGTTTTTATTTCTACTTTTTCAATTTTTACCTGGCAATCTTAAAAAAAAACACATAGTAACAACATCCTGACCTAGGGTGAAAATGCTTACTCACTTGACTGTATCTATGGAGCAGCGTTGTTACTCCAAGCTACACATTGATTGTCACTACGCAACACCTCCCTCTTTCCCTATCCTTATGGTGGAGGTGTTCAGTAGTAGTCCACAGAAAATATATAGACAGAACTGTTAATACAGGTGGCTCAACGCGATTGGCACTGCGCTGACAAGCCATTCACCTCTGCAGCTAGGGGTTTGGATCCCGGTCTCGGCTACATGTGAATTGAGTTTGGTGGTCTCAGCCCGGCTCCCGGTGGGTGTGCTATGCGAGGTAAGCCTGCGCTTAGTACGCCCACCCCCCTCCAACAAACACCACCACACTTACACGCACTCGAAATTGGGTTAACATGCACGCACTTTGACCACGTGGTCTCTAAAAAAGAGAGGCGAAGGACTAACGGGGCTGGTTGAGCGGGCTAGATCCTCTCACTCCCTTTGCCCCATTGGGCTTCAAAGCGGAGCAGGTAGGGTGGGCTATGTGGGAGGACCCCCTCACACACCTGCCATTGCCACCTGGGGCATGGAGAAAGGTGGCAGATTGCCTCTGGGGGAGGCCTGCCTACTCCCAACTCCTGCAGTCCGGCTCCTCTCTTGAGTACACGCACAAAATACACTTTGAAAAAAAAAACTGTTAATACTGCTTGGGATTTCTGTGCAGCAATGGTAGAGAGGGGCACAAGAAGGTAGAAGCTCATTGGGTTCTTGGCACTTATTGAACAGACATAACAAACACTTTCGATCCTGTATTTAACAGACCAAAATAGAGAAAAAAGGAGTTCATTGTTGGGGTCTGCATACACCTCAAAATGTATAACACTATATCCTACTTCCCTCCTGAAGAATATAATACAACCCTTGGAGGGTTGACCCGGGTATGATGTTTAGAAGATTATTGAACAATGTAAAGAAAACTGTTCTCAATGTAAATGAAAGCACATCAAATAACTATACCTCACAAATCTAAGAAACTAAGCGCTGTTGTGAAAAAAATGTGATAAAAGCAACCACAGCGCTGACGAAAGAGACAAAAGAAACAAACAAAATACAGCAGCCAGAGAATATATAATATTAAACAACACGAATCCTAAGACAATAGACCTAGTGAGATAAAGCTGAAGAGACTAATGCCCTAGGACTAAAGAAATATATAATCAATAGAACCCAGTGTTCAAGTTAAAGCAACGGAGAGAAACAAAAGAATAAATCTGAAAAAGTTCACTCAAAGAACTGGAGAGACTGGAGGGAAAACAGAAAAGAAATCAAGAATAGTAAAAAAATTGGGGAGACAACAACTTTAGGAGAACATTTTGATGAAAGACTCTCATGCACATGGATTACGTTTGGACTATTTTTTTTTATTTT
Organism: Rana temporaria; assembly: GCF_905171775.1. Taxonomy (NCBI): domain Eukaryota; kingdom Metazoa; phylum Chordata; class Amphibia; order Anura; family Ranidae; genus Rana; species Rana temporaria. The sequence goes on from NC_053492.1 coordinate 48,234,850, forward strand.
TTTGTGGTTTTGAGTGTCCTCATGGTTGGAGTCATTCTGGTCAAAAAATAAATCCATCACAGGCTTGAGCAATTCAATCCCAATCTACGGTATTTAAAAAAAAAATACTCTGTACAGGCTTTCAGTTAGAAAGATGCAGGCAGATTGAATGGACTATGATAGTGCTGATCAGCACACTCGTAGTCCATTGAGAACTACAAGCCGTCTTGTCTGCTGTCACAGGGAAATGGGTGCTGGAACATGTTACATGGTGCAGTCTGTACTCCCAGGTGCAGTCTATACTCCCCGCTGTAGGTGGCACTCGACCCATGCAACAATGTAGAAGGGGAAGGAAGTTGGGAGGAGCTTAGTTCCTCAATGACTTCCTGCGGTCACAGGGTGACAGCTGTCCGATTGGGCGCTGGCGCCCCATGTGACTCCAGCAGCCAACTTAGTTCAGGCAGAGTCTATTTTAGACTCCCTCTCCCAGGTTTGGTATACTTAATGTGAGTGACTACTTTAGGGAAAGATTCCTTGTCTGGCAGGAATAGTGCTTAGAGGTAAGGAAAGGTTCTAGAGGAGTAGGAACAGTGCAGGGATCACCTCTCTTAGGGAAGCCTCCCCTTTGGGTGTGGCCTGGCCAGGCCACATTCCTGCTGCTCGTTTCAGATGCTGGCAACATCTTCAAGTCTTCATAGCGCTGTCACTGTTCGTAAATGGCCTCAGACGGGTGTGCTTACCTGTCAGACCTGAATAGGTTGTGTTGAGCCTTTCTACAATATACCTTTATTGTCTAACTCTGATTCTGTGTATTTACTGCCCGCCAAATCACTTGGCGGCAATTGACAGGATATGCCACTCTTTGCAGCTGGTGCGAAAGGAGAAGGAGGGATCACAATGGTGCCATTAGGAGCGGCCTTGGCCTTAGAGCCAAAGTGTAATGGATCAAACATCTCTATCAGAGTGCGAGGAGAGACTGGAGAGTGCCACGCACCTGTACCAGTTTCCCACCCGGCTGATTACAGAGCTCTCCATTAACTCCATATACAAGGACGCCCGAAGAGCAGTGATGGTGGTCCCGGAGTATTTACAGGCCATCCCAAAGCATATTGTGGCACACCTGAAGGGTCTGTTTGGGGAAAACGTAACAGTCCCTGAACTGAGATGTAGGCTCTTCATCCGCAAGCAGCATGAGGATGATTACCTCACCCAAAATCTGTGAAAATGACTGGAGAAGAAGGATGTACACGGATGTATAAGTGCCTCAGACAAATTAGTATTGGATCAGTTTGTGAAGGGGATGAAAGCCAGCATGAGGGCCACAGCAGAGGGACTCGGATAAAGACTGGAAATGCTGATGCTTTTTCGTACCTGTCACAGTTCGTAAGTGGCCCCCGGATGGGTGTGCCTACCCAGCGGGCCTGAATAAGTTGTGTTGAGCCTTCCTACAATATAACTTCATTGCCTAACTTGGATTCTGTGTGTTTAATGCCTGCCTAACCACACTGCACCTTGCTCAGCACACCTCACACACCTATAGGTATAACATGTAATGAAGGTGACCTTAGCCTTTAAGGCCCTAACACCAATTATAGATGTGTCATGGTGGCAGAAAGAGGTTAAAAAAAATCATTCAGCGTGTTTTTTAAAAGCAACCTGAATTGAAAATGATATTAGTCTTTTTCAGTCCTCTGCACAACAGAGCCTAGACGAGAAGAGGGAGAAGCAGCACAAGGAGCCAATCAGTTATCCTGCAGTGCTGACAAGAAACATCCTGATAGTCTGCTGCTTTATCTTCACTATCCAATCACAGACCTAAAGCTGGGGCAACCCAGTTGTATTACATAACAATACTAGTGAAAATTAGGCTCTTGACTGGCTATGATGCCCGGCAGGGCTCCGCAAATCTACAGAGCAGTGGTCACTCGGCAGAGGTGCAACATGGCCTTTGCAGAAGTCAGACTTAGCTCTTTAATTAGCAAAAATCATGCTACCTGCTGATTGGAGATTTCTAATTCTGACATAGAAGAAGGAGTCTTGATCTATCTGTAGAGAGATCACTACTTATATGCAGAACACAAGAAAACTTCTTTGCAGCATGCTGGCAGGGGACTGGCTTTTTCACTCAGGCTGTGGCTGCTTAATAAAGACAACAACTGTAAGGCCTCGTACACTCGACCGAGGAACTCGTCGGAAAAGACACATTGTTTTCCTCGACGAGTTCCTTGTTAGGCTTGTCGAGGAACTCGACAAGCTTGCTTTGCATACACACGGTCAAGACAAAATCTCCTCGTTCTCAAACGCAGTGATGTACAACACATACAATGGCAGGGGAAGTTTGATTCCACTGGCACAACCCTTGGGGCTGCTTTTGCTAATCTCATGTTACTGCGTGTTAAGTAAAAGTTTGGTAAGAGACGATTTGCACTGTTCAGTCTGTTACAGCGTGAAAAATGTGTTATCTCCATTACGAACACTACTTTTACCAAAGGTGCGCTCCCATCTCATACTTTATTCTGAGCATACGCTGGTTTCTTAGCATAAACACGATCGTGTTTCTTGTCGAAAACCAGCCCGTCGAGGAACACAACGAGGAAATTGAGACTCCCGTCGAGGAAAAAGAGAACTTGTTCTCTTTTTTCCTCGTCGAGTTCTTCGACAGTTTTCTCGATGAAAAACGTACACACGACCGTTTTCCTCAGCAAAAAAGCTCTCCCACCAAGTTTCTTGATGGATTCTATCGAGGAAAATGGTTGTGTGTACGAGGCCCAAGGCTTCATGAACACTACAGCTCCTAAAGTTGAGTTTAGTAGCTTTTGGTGTTTTTGTTTTTTTGACAAAGCTCCTAAACTCAACTCCATGTACACATCCTTTTAGAATCGTTTAGGCACTGCTGCGGTTAGGGGAGGTTCAAGCGACCTCAACCACCATCTCCTGAACGCAGAAGAATCGTGAATAGGAAAAATTTTGACCGACAGTCGCAAAACATGGCAAAATCACGGTAAAACCATGTTTTCCCGCCGTCATAATAGGCTATGTGTACATGATACCTAATGCCGGGTACAAACGGTTGGAATTTCCGACAACAAATGTTTGATGTGAGCTTGTTGTCGGAAATTCCGACCATGTGTAGGCTCCATTTGGACATTTGCTGTCAGAATTTCCAACAACAAAAATTTGAGAGCTGGTTCTCAAATTTTCCGACAACAAAACTTGTTGTGGGAAATTCCAAGCGTGTGTTCACAATTCCGAAGCACAAAATTCCGTGCATGCTCGGACTCATGCAAGACAAGTTTGAGCCAACATCCGTCGGAAAAAAAATCCACAGTTTTGTTGTCGGAATGTCTGATCGTCTGTACGCGGCATTAGACTTTGCACAAACACAGACAGTCTGCTGCGCTCGGGAGCTTGATCAATTAGTGAACAACCAGAGTCCTCCGTTGGGATAGGGAATGACCAGGGATCTTGCTGCCCTCCTCAGAATATTTGGTATTCTTGAGACTAAAATGTAAAAGGAAAAGAAGGGCGCACCAACCTAGTGCATTACCAATGGCTAGGTCTAATTAAAACTTTATAAATATCATGAATACTCACACAACAAGTAAAAAACAGGCATAAACCTGACTCCATCAAAGGGATAGATGCCTCCAGAAGGTCTACTACTGGAACAAAACAGCCGGATAGTCCATTATTTTTTGGCTCTGAGGAAGAGGGTCCGCCCTCGCAAAGCGTAAGCCATAGCTGTAATCTATGTTGTCTGGACTCTCCGGCTGTTCTGGTTCCAGTAGGAGACCTTCCAGAGGCATCTATCCCTTTTTTGAGTGATGTTTATGCTTGTTTTTTACTTGTTTTGCGAGTATTCATGATCTTTTATACAATTTTAATTAAACCTAGCCATTGGTAATGCACTAGGTCAGTGTGCCCTTTTTTCCTTTTACATATTAGACTTTGCACGCCTTTTTTTTTTCAATGCATCTAGAATTTAGCTGATTTAAACTGAGAGTTCAGACGGGGCATTAAAGCAGAAATTAAAGTTACACTGTTACATACCTTGAGCAGGCTGGCCTTTTATTGCAGAAGAGAAATGCAATAAAGATGGCCGAAAACTGGCACACAGGATAAGACTCTGGCACCGGCGAGGGACCGGTTGGAGGAAAGGTGAGTATCATTCCCTTTAGTTCCGCTTAAATCTTCTACCAGGTTGGGTCAGTTGGCTTTAAATTTTTCACTGTGTTGGGTCAGTAGGCTTTAAATCTTCCACCGGGTTGGGTCAATCGGTTTCCGATGTCTAGAAGTCAGTTGGTAGGTCATTCTGCATTGATAACAAGTAAGCTTCCATGATTATCTCTCCCAGCATGTAACAGACACTTGCACACACCTCGCTATATCATAGTGGAATATTCTGCCTTTGCCCACACTGACTTTCTCTGCCCTTGTTCACTCTCCTACATAACCACGACCTCAATCGCTTCAGTGAAAATTACCTAGAATATTCCACGTCTGCCAGAGAAGATGATTTACACTCCTGTAAGTGAAGACACCATCAGGAGACCATAACCCCCCAAAAAAGATAAAACTGCCGGTGCTTAATGAACAGGTCCTAAGGCACTTTCTTCAAGAGGGTATTTGCATGTCCCAGGTGGCCACTGTCGTCCTCTAGCTTCTGCGTAACGTTCAAATCAAGGCATGGCTGTCGCTGTGACATTGTCCTATAGATATGCATTCAAGGGCTTATTTTTTAGCCTCTATCCCTGTATTCATGTAGCAGCTAGGCCTAATCAGAGTCCCCAGCTATCTCTGTTCTGGAGGGACTGCATATCTTTGGACCTCCAGTTCCCGTGTTTCTCTTTCTTCCATAGCTTTCACTTCAGGTACAATGTAAAAAAAGCTACAACTATATGAACTGTTTTAGGGTCCTTTCACACGGGGCAGCTAGTGGACAGTAAAACAGGCATTTGATCTGCTGACTGCCCACCTACAAGCTTATCTGGTGCAGCTCGGGTGAGTACACAGTGCAGCAGCCATGATGTTATGCATCATGGTGCAACAATTTCAATAAGACATGCCGAGTTTGACAGGCATATCAGTAGAATATACATCATCAGGAGACTCTTCTACATCATATGAATTTAATGCTAAAAATAAATAGATTCTGTTTTTTGCCCATAGTTAGGGAAAATAACTGGTGAACAATAGTAACAGCAGGCTTTCTTCTGGAGTCTGTTCTTAAGCTGGTCTTACACTTTGTTGGAAAGGTGCTGTTTTCAGAACATTTGTTAGATTATCTAAAAGTTAAAGGGGATAACTTAACAATCGATTTTTGACCAGAGAAAGCAAGAACATAGACAGAAAATCATAACCAATAGTCGTAATTGCTCCCACCTGTCAAAATGAATTGGTCTGAAAATCAAAACATTGACATGGTACTCGAAAGAAAAGTCGTTTGAATTTAGTCGAGTCCATTAAAGTACTATCCAATGGTCGGACAAGCCAATTTTATACTTTTTTGGCCGAACATTCGAATGATGTTCTACCAGTATAAGGCCAGCTTTAGGCTGAACATAGGGGCGTACATACAGGGGTCGCAGGGGTCACCCTTGCAACCCGTCCTCCTGCTCCAGGGGGCCCATGCAGCCCCCCTGTACACCTGAATAGGAGGGCGGTGGGGGCATGTAGAGGAATTGATCTCTCTATGTAACTGTTGAATGCACGCATCTCCTCCTCTCCCTCCCGCAGACATTCAGCGGCTGCAGAAAGGAAATGGGGGGCATCGGTTCCTCTACATGCCACCCCTAATTGGCTTTTTGTACTGCTTCTTCTTCCCCCCAAGAGACTAATATCAGCTCAAATTTGGGTATTTACACTGCCATAATAAAATGATGGATTATTGAATACACAGCTCCATTAGTGTACCGGTATGTCATTTGTACAGTATCTCCCGTTAACAAATTGAAAACGCTCTACAAATGTATCCCCCAAAAAAACAAAGGATCTTGTTCCATTGCTTTGTATGATTATAGCAGGTTCATTCTTAGGGCCCATACACACGACCGAACATGTCCGCTGAAACTGGTCCGACGGACCAGTTTCAGCAGACATGTTCGGTCGTGTGTACGGCCGACCGGACAATTGTCCGGCGGATCGGACAGTTTCCAGCGGACAAATGTTTCTTAGCATGCTAAGAAACATGTCCGCTGGAAGCCTGTCCGTCGGACATGTTCGGTCGTCTGTACAGACTCACCGGACATGTCCGATCGGCCGAAAGCCCTCACATGCGTCAAAGTGATTTCGACGCATGCGTGGAAGCATTGACCTTCCAGGGCCGCGCACGTCGCTGCGTCATCATCGTGGTGACGGCGCGGCCACGTCACCGCGTATCGTGTCCGCGCGGATTTCTGTCTGATGGTGTGTACAACCAGACAGACAGAAATCCGGCAGAGGACGCAGCGGACATGTCCGCTGAAAACGGTCCGGCGGACCGTTTTCAGCGGACAGATCCGCTGGTGTGTACGAGGCCTTAGAGAACAAACAATCAAAATAATGTAGATTAAAAAAAAAGTTCATATACTGTATATGTTAAAGTCTGTTTGTGAATTGCAAGTTTCCTACCAGGGATCCAACTTTCAGGCTCCAGGGAGAACTTTTTCACCTGACAGTCTATGTTTTACTGAATGGCTGTTTTGCATCATAAAAGTAGAAAACACGGCATACTAAAATATATGCAGATTGTATGCCAAAGTAATATCACCAAGCTGCATGAAAATGAGATGCAAACAATATGCAACAAAAAGCTTCTCAGAAGTTCTGTGATAACAAAAATCGTTCATATCAATATCTGTCATGATTTTTAATTAATCCTTTAATATAAAATTCTTACAATATTGCATATTTTGTTTACTGAATACATTTAGAGGTGTTCATATCTGCAAGTCATTGTAACAAAGGAGGAAAATATGGTAAAAGAAAGAAATGTTTACAAGCAGAATACAAATACATTTTATTTTCCAAATAACTTTTATTGGTTTGTTAATAAAATTATATATATATATATATATATATATATATATATATATATATATATATATATATATATATATATATATATACAGTATATACCAAGGTTACAGCACTATACATTTATTTAACCACTTAAGACCCGGACCATTATGCAGGTAAAAGACCTGGCCCCTTTTTGGGATTCGGCACTGTGTCGCTTTAACTGACAATTGCGCGGTCGTGCGACGTGGCTCCCAAACAAAATTGGCGTTTTTTTTTTCTCATAAATAGAGCTTTCTTTTAGAGCTTTTCTGCGTTTTTTATTTTTTGCGCTATAAACAAAAATAGAGCGACAATTTAGAAAAAAAAATAATATTTTTTACTTTTTGCTATAATAAATATCCCCCAAAAATATATAAAAAATAAATAAAAAATTTCCCTTAGTTTAGGCCAATACGTATTCTTCTACATATTTTTGGTAAAAAAAAACGCAATAAGTGTTTATTGATTGGTTTGCTCAAAAGTTATAGTGCTTACAAAATAGGAAATAGTTTTATGGCATTTTTATTAATATATTTTTTTTTACTAGTAATGGTGGCAATCAGCGATTTGTTTCATGACTGCAACATTATGGTGGACACATCAGACACTTTTGACATATTTTTGGGACCATTGTCATTTTCACAACGAAAAGTGCTATAAAAATGCACTAATTACTGTGAAAATGACAATGGCAGTGAAGGGGTTAACCACTAGGGGGCGCTAAGGGGTTAAGTGTGCCCTAAGGGAGTGATTCTTACTGTAGGGGGGTGTGACTGGATGTGTGACATCACTGATCGTCGTTCTCTATAACAGGGAACAGACGATCAGTGACAAGCTACAGAGAAGAACGGGAAAGGTTTGTTTACACTCACTCCTCCCTGTTCTTCAGCTCCTGTGACCCGATCGCAGCAATCAGGTCCGCGGTCACGGAGCTTCGGACCGGGTCGCGAGCGTGCTGCCAGCGGCGCGTGCACGACCCACGGCTGGGCACTTAAACGGCAACGTACCTGTACGTGCTTGTGCCCAGCCGTGCCATTCTGCCGTATATCGACGTTAGGCAGTCCTCAAGTGGTTAAAGCTTAAATTCACTAAAGAAAAAAAAGCTCAAGGGACATTACCTATACTTCACCAAAATGTTTCCCTTGTGCAGCTATTTCCTCCTATAGCTCTTAGCAGCTAATGTAAGCTTTTTTGATGCCCCTTGAAGCAAATAGTGTGATCCTATGTGTCCATTCACACTACTGTAGACTAAAAGCATTTTTTTTTATTTTTTTGCGTTTTTAAGAACTATAAAGTTGACAGCTCCTAGAAGTTCCTAATCGCTGTTAACCGCTGCTAAGCACCGATCAGCAACTGGAAGCCTCATGGAGAGAGCAGATCCACCAGGTGCAGCCCGGACTATATGGGTCATAGAATATTCTAAGCAATATATAGTACACTTTTTCAAGATATAGTACTTTTTGCAGCCATTTACCATTGAATAGAGTGACATATCAATATCTATAATTTGTGTCAACTGTACCGAATGCATGAACTTGGTTGATCTCCTCTCTCCAGGAGGGTACTTTATTGTTTTTATGATCTGTGTTCTCATCCATGTTAGGTACTGTACAGTGGCGGCACTGCGCCCTGAGCCCACCCAGTTGTGTGACAATAGCAAATGAATATTCACTATTATCACACTAATTCTCCTCCTTATGAGACACATTTCCTGATTGGCTGAAAGGAGAAGCCATCCTATTGGCCTATGAGGAGGAAGGAGGAGGTGGAGGGAGGAGTTGTGCCCAGGAGACGCATAGGAAGCCCAACTGACCCAACTGACCGAGCCAGGACACAGAGGAGACTAAGGGGGTAAGCCGCCACGCCGTCTCCACCTGTCAGCACAGGTTGAGTGAGCTGGTGAACAGAGGGGAGGGGATTGGGTGGATGGGTATGGTGCATGGTGTTGCCTGGAGCGATGAGGGGGGGGGGGGGTACGTGGTCACCAGCCACCACTGATGCTGTATGATGCATTTGTGTCAATTTACCATATAAGACTATGTACATCCAAATCAGAGTAGTGGCATTGATAATGGCCCAGATTCAGGTACATTTGCGCGATATTTGCAGGGGAGCAGGGCAACATTTTGCGCTGCCCTCGATTCACGGAGCAGTAGCTCCGTGAACTGCGAGGAGCGCGCCGGCAAATTTGCCCGGAGTAAGCGCGCGCAAGTTAAATTATCCCGCCGGGGGCGGGAATCATTTAAATTAGGCGCGCTCCCGCGCCGAGCGTACAGCGCATGCTCCGTCGGGAAACTTTCCCGACGTGCATTGCGGCAAATGACGTCACAAGGACGTCATTTGCTTCAAAGTGAACGTGAATGGCGTCCAGCGCCATTCACGAAGCACTTACGCAAACGCCGTGAAATTCAAATTTCACGGCGCGGGAAGGCCGGCTATACTTTAGCATTGGCTGCCCCTACTATTAGAAGGGGCAGCCTTGCGCTAAAGTTGCCGTACGGAAACTCCGTACCTGGCTTGCGCGGGGCCCGCGCAAGTTTGTGAATCAGTTGGTAGTATGCAATTTGCATACTACACGCTGATCACAATGGGAGCGCCCCCTAGCGGCAAGCACAAGAATGCAGCCTAAAATCTGCGAGGCATAAGTAACTTATGCCGCGCAGATTTTAGGCTGCAGTCGGTGTAACGAGGTTCCTGAATCAGGAGCACTCGTTACACCGGAGCAAGTAAGCAATTGCGCCGTGTAACTTATGGTTACACGGGCGCAATTGCTTCTTGAATCTGGGCCAATGTATTTTGTAATACCGGAGCATCTGTTGCTTTGTAGCTTCCTGAAGAAGTGGGCATTGGCCCATGAAATGCGTTGATAAAAAGTAACAAGCTATATATATTGCATATGGGATAAATTAACAAGCTATCTAAGCTGTATATGAGTACACCAAGGTGTTATATATGGGATTCAACACCACTACTGTGTATTAGATTATGAACAAATTCACCTATATTATCTGAAAATGTAATTTTTAAATGTCGTGCTTTTAATTATACTGTTGTATCTAATAAAATTTCAACAAATTTTATGCAGCTGTGATACCATTAAAGGCCTACTATATGTTTTGTTAGGGCTGGTTTCTGTGAAGATTATAATGAAAGATGTGGTACCAGGCAATATATGTCCTAAATGTATACAGTAAGTGCTCCATAACTGGATTCCCTTCTCGCAAATCACCTTTTTTCTCTAAAGTGGAAGTAAACCCTTCTATCGTTTTCACCCAAGGGAGCTGCCATCTTGGCCTCTGTTTAATCTACAACTGCCATGGTGCTGCACATGTGATCAGTTATGATACCGGCCATTGGATGATTTAACAGTTCAGCTAAGAGCACAACCAATGGGAGTGTTAGATTCCCGACACGTGTCGGAAATGTAACTGTTTTTTGAAACTGTTGTTAAAGGGATGGCTTTAAGATTAAATATCAATAAAATGGGAATGCTTTATTTTATATATTAGTCCATTTTAACATAAAAAATGTATCTAAACTAAAAGTAGGATCACATAGGATGCAACAAGTAATTTTATTTTTTTTGCTTTTGGTGGTGTAAAGGTAAAGATCTTCTTTAAGAGAAGCCTATCATTAAAGAAATACAAGACCTCTCTCCTAAATTTCAATTGGCTGGTTGTAATTCATCCTTTGGCGTCAATATTGTTAGTCCAAGGTATGGAACACACATGCAGAAATTACACCAGGACCAGCATACTTGTTCCGGTTAAGTAACTTGGTTTTGAAATCGGATAATCATGGCAGCCAAACACAAGCATTTTCTTTTTATTGTCTGCAGTTATTTTTTTTTTTAATTCAGGCACTTAGTCCTTCCAGTGTTTCTCCATGAACCTTAAATGCCCCATAGATTGCAAAGACAGATAGAACCATGTGTTCTGGTTAATAGCTAATACAAAACGGTATTAAGACTTGCTCGTAATCTACGTTCTATTATGCCTTGCACAAGACATTGAATAAAATGATAACCCTGCTTCCAAAAAAAAAAAAAAAATGCTGTTTTCCTAGGTGTACTTTCCTTTTGGATTAGAACACAGTTTGCATTTTCAATTTCCATTTACTAAACAGGAAAATATTTCACTGGGAGGGAAAAGTATTAAGAGGAAACGATTCTCGGCTTGCCTAAGGCCCATGCAGCCCCGAATTTGATTTGCTGTGTTTGGCTGCAATCTGGATTGATACAGAGAGATGAGAGGGTCTTTCATACCATTTACATTTAATTTTCTGACTTGACACCGGTCTCTTGTCACTCATCAGCTGGGGGGAAGGGACTATGTGCTTTCAAATGAATTTGATTTCTCATGAATATGCTTGGCATGGTGGGGGAATAAGGCTTAAATATATATCTGCAAAGGGAAAGTAGGTGTTTTCTCAATCCCTACGTTTCCAAATAAAGGTGGGATTGATTGAGCCCCACCCTCACAATGCCTTGCCTGATATTTTGATCCTATTTGGAAAGACTACGCCTACTCATTACATGCCTCGGAGCAAGAAGCTACAAGTTTTGGGGTAATGTTGCCAGATGCTAAGTGAACCACTTTGGTACACATTGTGGCCCTGATTAGAGACCCTGTACTGAGAGATCACCCCAGTAGCTGAGGTATGCTGCCAATTCTTTTTTCAGACTTAACAAGAGGGTGAGTCCTTACCCCAATTTGCAGTGGTCGTTCAGGAATTGTGGAGACAATCAGAAGAAAAAGACCAACATGGTGGTGCTAATATCGCTACTCAAGTTTAAATGATGCAGAAACAATCTGGCTCATGAAGCCAAGTTGGTCCTCAAAAAAGGGCACTTGAGGATCATATGATAGCTGATGCAATAGTAAAGCTTAATGCTATCCATCAAGAAGCAGTAGAGCAAAAGCAGGAAGAGATGAAAGCCAAAGTGGCAGTAACTCAGTAACTATGCCAATAGAGATTTCACCAATTTACTTTCTTCCTTCTTGCAAGAAACGTCTTCTGGTAAACAAGAACTGGATGAGGATCTACCAGGCAGGCAGCAATTCTTTCAGCCAGAACCCTGACACAGATCAGAAGTCCTGGTGTTGTAATCAAAAAGGGACATCTTGCAATAAATTGTAAACAAGAGCAAAACAGGCAACCTGTTGGAACCTCTTTTTTTTGTCCCAGGTTTAACTCTAATGCCCCGTACACGATCGGAAATTCCAACAAGAAAACTGTGTTTTTTTTTCTAACGAAATGTTGGCTCAAACTTATGTTGCATACACACAGTCACACAAATCTTGTCTGAAATTCCGACCGTCAAGAACGCGGTGACGTTCAAGACATACGACGAGCCGAGATCAATGAAGTTCAATAAGCAGTTCGGCTCTTCTGCTTGATTCTGAGCATGCATGTTTTTTTTGCGCGTCGTAATTGCTTACAGATGTTCCTAATTTCCAATAGGAATTTTTTTTTTCGTCTGAAAAATAGAGAACCTGCTTTCAATCTTTTGTTTGCGGAAAATCCAACAGCAAAAGTTTGATGGAGTATATACACGGTCGGAATTTCCGTCCAAAATCTCACATCGGACCTTTGTTGTCTGAATTTCCAATCGTGTGTACGGGGGAAAAGGTGATCTCTTCTTGTCCAGCGGTATCCATGGCTTTGAATGGCCGTCAGGACAGTTTGGAGGAGCCTCAAGGTTAGACCTGTCTTGGCTCACCTTGAGGGTAGCTAACAAGCGTCCTTGTGGAAGGGGTCATCTGGTGTCCATATGATAATTAGAATACTCTTTGCACAATTATCAAAACAGTGAGTGAATGAGTACTGGTTGCTGCTTGTAGGCAGGTTGTAAACTGTTCCAGGAGCCAGTCCAGGCTGGGGAAGGGGTTAAAACATTTTTGGCTCAGTTTAACTGAGTTTTGGTTGTGGTCATATAAAAAGTGGGACTGCAAAGACTGGACGAGGGAGAGGGAGCCGGAAATCAAAGTGGAGAACGTAGTGCCAAGGGCTAGGACAGCGCTGAAGATGCCGGGAACCACAGGCAGCATCCAAATCAGTGATGATCCCTATATGGACTCTAAGCCTGGTCTAAAGTCATTCAAAGGGGTAAATGTTGGTTCTGGCATATTCCAAAGAATCTGGGTCAGTAATTGCACTATGGCGTATAAAGCAACAATACTACAAAAGGTTAACTCGACAGGAGACAAGAAGAAAAGTGTAGTCGCTATGTGTAACCAAGTGAAGGAACAAGCTACAAGTAAAGGTGACAGGTCCCCTGGTAGCGGAGGAGTGGATGATCTGGCTCCATCCCTAGCAGTTCATCTCCCATAGCAACTGGGAGCAGATTAGCATTACGGATATCTATGGCCTGGTCACATGGTACGAGAAGGAACGAGTTAAGTGAGAACACGCATGGGGTCTGCACTAGGTGCCTAGCGGGACCCCACTATATTACTGGGAGTGAGGTAACATAGGTACACTGGACTGGTGGAGTTGGCGCAGACTCAGCACTTTCCTCCTAATGCAAATAAGCTAGACTTTCACTTAAAGTGGAGGTTCACCCTCAAAAAATTTCTGACATCACATGGAGTCGAGCCATCCTACCGACAGAATGCCGGTGTTTTTTTTTTTTTCTCAGCACATACCTCGTTATCACGATTTTCATCCCCCGTCAATCCCGCAGGACTGGGCATTCCCAAGCACAGCCTGTGATTGACAGGCTTCCAAACGGCGCATACTGCGCGTCACAGGTTGCCGACAGAACCCGAACGTCGGTGCGCAGGCGCCGTATACAGCCGCACCGACGTTCGGGTTTTTTCGGCAACCTGTGACGTGCAGTATGTGCCGTTCGGAAGCCTGTCAATCACAGGCAGTGCTTGGGAAATGCCAGTCCCGCGGGATTTCCGGGGGGTGAAAATCGTGATAACGAGGTATGTGCTGAGAAAAAAAAAAAACACTGGCATTCTGTCGGTAGGATGGCTCGACTCCATGTGATGTCAGAAATTTTTGTTGAGGGTGAACCTCCACTTTAATCTTATTTTTTTCTCTGTTGTTGTATTATGTTTATCTTTTCTATTTAGTTAAATTATGTATAACATTTCCAGAAAACAAATTCAGCCATTATATCTCAAGAATCAAGAATCAGTAAGCTGCAATATAATACATTTTTGCTTTAGGGTATAGAACTGCTTTAAGGGGGTGGGAGTGTAAGCATGTGTTGGGCTACAGTATATTCACTAATCTGAAGGTGGCACTGTGCCATTTCTTCAGCCTGGCAGAAGACCATGGAAGACTAATTTGCCCCCCTCATGTGGGATCTGGGCAGCCATCTTGACACAAAAGTGCTTAGATAACAGATTTTTGACTCCTCACATACTCATCCTCCAGAGTAGAAGGACCCTACTAGAAGGTCTCCCCCTAATATGTATTCCCTTCCCCTGCCTACATAATAGGTATAAACCACTCAGTCATTAGTTAGGATGAAATAAAAATCGTAAAGCCCCACCTGACATTGACCCCCAGATGATGTTAATTTTGATAAAACCCATTGGGCAGGGCTTAGCACTGATGTAATCGCGCATGCTGATTGGCATGGCAGTAGGTTTGTTTTACTGTTGCCTGTTTTATGCTTCTCCTTTTGAGTATTTCCCTGACGAAGGGACAGACTGTGTCCCGAAAGGGGTCGGGCAATCTGGACTCCATTCTGGAACCCACCACTATCTGTATCATTCATTTTTTTTAAGTCTGCTATTTTTCATGTATATTTGTACAATTTGTAAATAAATTAATTATTTAATTTACCTTGTTGTTGCCGTTAAAGTCCCACTTTTTTGGAGACAGTGTTTTCAGACCTCCTTTAGTTAAGACTTAAAAGGTCTTAGGATTTAGTAAAAGACATATAGGTAGATTCACAGAGAGCGGGCGCACATTACGCCGCTGTAGTGCAAACAATGTACGCTACGCCAACGCAGCGCAGAGAGGCAAGCATGAAATTCACCAAGCCAGTGCTCCCCACGCTGCGCTGGGTTTTGAAGGCGTATGCCGGCGTAGGTGGAAGTGGGTGTGAGCCATGCAAATGAGGCGTGACCCCATGCAAATGATGGGCCGAGCACCACACAGATACGTATCACAAACTGCACATGCGCCGAGACGTGGACGCATCCCCTTGCGCATGCTCACAACCACGTCGGAACAACTGCACCTAAACTACGCCGGATCACTGCGTACGGCATGAACGTAACCTACGCCCAGCCAGACACGTCTAAGGTAAAATACGCTGGCTTGTGTTCCCTGGTGCAGACCTTTGCATGTCTGCTGCTGGGTTACACCTCCTTTATGAGGAATAACTTTACGTCGGACGTACAATTTATGTGCACTGCGTCGGGCGCACGTATGTTCGTGAATCGCCGTATTTCACTCATTTGCATATTTGAATGGCTAATCAATGGGAGCGCCACCATGCATCCAGCCTAAATGTGCGCCCACCCTACGCCGGCGTAGGCAAGTTACATCGGCGGTATGAAGCCTGTTTTTAGGTGCATCTTAGTTTGTGGGTCCAACGCACAGAAACAACGGCGCACATTTGCACTTACGTCGGTGTATCTTGTTATACGCCGCCGTAAGTGCTTTGTGAATCTGGGCCATAATGTTCAGAGAAACACTCATACCAGCTTTTGCTGGTTGGATTTTTGGAATTGAACTCTTGCACTAATAAACTTAATTCCACTTTATTGTTTAAGTATATGCAATGATTAAATTATATGTATGATTTATATGATTTGGTGAGATTTTCTTATTTACTTTTATAAACGGATTATATGTTTCACATGATTTAATGAGTTTTTAAATGGATAGCGCAACACATTTAATTTGATTTAAAAAAAGTTTTCTATTAGAGCTAAGGGACTGTCAAATTCTGGATGGAACCCAAAAACTTGCTTTCGCATATACTGTATTGCATTACTTTGTATTGTTTTGCACTGTGCCAACTCAAAAATTGAAATGCTATGGTATGGTCACTCTAAACTAGTGTTTCTCAACCTTTTTTTGAGTCAAGGTACCCTTTAAAATTATTCACAATCTCGAAGCACCTCATTCTAAAATGTAAAAAAAAACTAATAGTTTTACATAATGCAGCAACATCTATACACATAGGACACCCAACGCTAGAGGTGATTTATTCTTCCAAAGCAAGTGCACCTTTGTACAATGGTACTGACTAATATTCTAATGTTTCTTTTCTCTCAGTTTCTCTCCCTCATTCAACTAATGTGACCCTCAACGTCCTTCTTCTCAATCGATGATGGTTGTTAGGATGCCGGCGGCTAGAAGGTTGTAATAATGCACAATGAAGACCTTGTGGCTGTGTAACTAAAAGGCAGGCTTTATCTATCCGCTGACTTGAATACAATTTTTGGGCAATTTTTAGGCAAGGTACCCCTAAAGAAACCTGAAGGCACCTCAGTATGCATGGGCACCCTGGTGGAAAAAGGCTACTCTAAGCCATGTGGGTGCTTGAAGAACATTATTAATATAGTCTGAATAATGACTGCAAAACTCAAGTGAATAAGATGTGAAATGTCCAACTATGGCTTGACCGTCCCTTCACATTTCTTACTGAAGAACTTTTTAGAGAGCATACAGATCTGTAAATTGGAATTCAGGAAGTTTTCTGGCACAGTTGGAGGAGGGCTGCAGGCATACAGCGTACTTTGACCGAATCCAGGACCAATCGTGACTCGATGGGGAGTAGGCACTGTGCCCGGAGCTCTATCATATATCACAGTGTTATCCTGCTGGTGCGTAATGGTAAGTAATTCATGTGTGATGGAATACAATATTACCACACCTTCGTATAGAAAGACATCTGAGCAGAATTCCCTTGCTGAAACTGAGTAGGGATTCTGTCACCCCTTTCCATGGCACAATAATATTGACTTATGCTCTACATATAAGATCTGTCAGCTGTTCGAATGAATTTCACTTTTCAAAAAGCAGATCATTCAATCAAATAAAATGACAATGGTCTCTTGTAACATAGTGAGCAATTAGACTGTGTTCCATGTAATATTACATATTAAAGCACATGTAAACCCAATCACTAAAATCTCATATAAGCTTTAAAATGTTAATTTAATTTCAAAAGTCATGTTTTAACATTTTTAAATCTTCTGCTTTCTTTTAAATAATACCTGGTGACCCTGCCATCAATATCCTTGTTGCAGCACCTATTTTCTATCGGGTAACAACCCTATCCCTTTCTCGCAACTACGTGCTTGCATTTTCAACCTGTCACAAAGGGGGTCCTTAGCACACTTTCAAGTTAGCTTGTTAAAAAAAAAATCTGTTTCAACTACTGAGGTTAAAACCAGAGATTTTACTTGCATACTTTAGATTATATATGCAGAAGCCACACTACAGCGTCAAAGTAAAGGCCCATCCACACCAGGTGTTGGGCAGCTATTCCAGCATAGTTCCATAGCAAGGCAAGAAAAAACGGCTTGACTCCAAGCTGGCTAGTTCACAGCACTGCGTTATGGTGTTGTGCGCTAAAAAAAGGACAGCATGCAGAACTTTTTTTTTTTTTGCACAGTGCAGTGCAACACAATCCACCAGCTACCACCATACTGCATCCAATAGAACCTAATGAAATGCCGTTCTGTGACAATAAAGTTTGTTAAAAGAAAAGTAAACAATGCTCTGAGATCAGCACGCCTGCACCATTGTCATTCTACAACACACCAGCAGCTGCATTCTAGCGCAGTTGCTGGTGTGAATGGGCTCTAACTCACAAAAGTGCTTTCCTTAACTTTAAACTGAGTTCCCAGCTGTGGGGCACATACAATATATTACCAAAAGTATTTGGATGTGTGCCACTGCCTTTACATGCACATGAACTTTAATGGCATACCAGTCTTATGCCGCGTACACACCATCACTTTATGTGATGAAAAAAAAACGACACTTTCTGTGAAGTAAAAAATGACGTTTTTGAAACTTCAATTTTCAAAGACGAAGTTGCCTACACATCTTGCAAAGTGAGGTTACGTTCCACCACGTTTTACCATTGAAGCTTGCTTCATAAGTAGCTTCTGGGCATGCGTGGATGAAAAAACGTCTTAGAAAACGACGTTTTTTGATACACACGGTCAATTTCTGTGAAGTAAAAAGTGCACTTTTGAAAAACGACACATAAAATTGAAGCATGCTTCAATTTTTTTTGGTCGTTTTTTACAAGACATAAAACAACGTTTTCCCCCACACACAGTCAATTAAAGTGACGTTTTTAAAAACGTCATTTTTTTTCATCACATAAAGTGATGGTGTGTACGCGGCATTAGTCTGTAGACATGTGCACAGAATTTTTTTTCGTTTTTTTTTGTTCCGCTTCGTATCGTTCCGTAGGTTCGTTCCCGTTCGTTTTTCGTAAGACGCCCGTTTTCCTGTTCGTTCCCGTTCGTTTTTCGTACGACGCAATTTTTTCGTATTCCGATCGTTTCGTATTTTGGTTACCGTTTTATTTTCGTACATGCGGGATGGTTCGTTATTCTGCTTAATTCATGTTCGTTACTTGTTAGACAATAATTTTCGTGAATTTTCGTCATTTTGTACTTTCGTAAATATATCGCGGGATTCAGGGCACTTTCAACACGCGGCTCATCCATATTAACTATTGTTAAGCCCCATACACTTGGTCAGACTTTTTTAACAACAAACATAAAAACGATTGTTTTACCGAACGTTCGTTCGTTTTTAAACTCCATCAGAAAACCATTTTTGGGTTCCAGGTTCAAAAGTCTGGCCAACTGATCTCCCTTCAGACGAAAATCCACAGAAAAGTTTATTTGGCTTTACTGTACTACTATACTCAGCACAAAAGAGAAGCTGCTTCACTAACTAACTACACTCACTGTCCATTCAAAAAAACGAAAATTACATCTTATAACAAAAGATTTGCATTCTGTATTTTGAAACCAAATTACGAACAGAAAAAAGGAATTCAGAATACAGAATACAAATCTTTTGTTATAAGATGTCATTTGAACATACAAACAGAAAAAGGATTCAAACAAAATACAGAATGAAAATCTTTTGGTAGATGTCATATGAACATACGACTGAAAATCAAAATACGAACAGAACAAGGATTCAAACAAAATACAGAATGCAAGTCTTTTGTTATAAATGTCATATTCGTTCTTTTGCCGTTTTCGTTTTGTCGTATTTTCGTCGGATCGTTTGTTCGTATTTGCGGTTGTTCGTTATGCGACTCATTCGTAATCCCGTCGTTTTCGTATTTTGGTGCTTAAATTTTTTCGTATGTACACATTATTCTGCGGGTACGAAAATGAATATTTTCGTACGAAAATAACATTCGTACGAACGGGAATGCACATATCTATTAGTCTGTAGGGTTCAATATTGACTTGCCCCTCCCTGTACAGCTATAAGGGCTTCAACTGTTCCTCCACCCCAAACGCGCTCATCCATGTCTTTATGGATCTTGCTTTGTGCACTGGTGCTCAGTCATGTTGGAACAAGAAGTGGCCATCCCCAAACTGTTCCCACAAAGTTGGAATGAAATCGTCCAAAATGTCTTGGTATGCTGACGCCTTAAGAGTTCCCTTCACTGGAACTAAGGGGAACTAAGGGACCAAGCCCAACCCTTGCAAAATAACCCCACACAAACCCCCCCCCTCCACCAAATGATTTGGAAGGGTGGCAGAATACTTTTGGCAATGTAGTGTGGTTCAGCGAGTTTGGGGTGGAGGAACTTGACTGGCCTGCACAGTCCTGACCATAACCCAATAGAAAACCTTTGGGTTGAATTAGAGCTGAGACTACGAGCCAGGTCTTCTCGTTCAACATCAGTGCCTGACCTCACCAATGCGCTTCTGGAAGAATGGTCAAACATTCCCATAGACATTACTCCTAAACCTTGTAGACAGCCTTCCTATAAGAGTTGAAGCTGTTGCAAAGGGTCGGCCAACTAAATTTCGAACCCTACAAGGTAAGACTGGGATGCCATTA
This sequence comes from Rana temporaria, assembly GCF_905171775.1. Taxonomy (NCBI): domain Eukaryota; kingdom Metazoa; phylum Chordata; class Amphibia; order Anura; family Ranidae; genus Rana; species Rana temporaria. The sequence continues at coordinate 48,254,899 of NC_053492.1, forward strand.
AAGTTCATGTTCATTGCATAGAGCAAGTAAGTATAGGCATGTTTGTTATTTTATGTTTATTTTTTTAAGAAATCTAACATGTACAGCCACTTTTGGGGGTTAAGCCACCAAAACCCAAATAACAGATTAAAGTCCAAATGGACCTTGCTCATCCATATTTTAGGCTGGGATGAGGGAAAATTTGGATTTTGGCTTCATGGATATTTTGGTAAAAATTTACACAATTTGTTGAAATTCACAATTTTTGGAAAAATACATTGAAGATAATGGGGAAGACAAAACTGATTTGGATTCAGGGTGCAATAGGCTTTTATTTTCTCCAGTTGGTTAGGGTGTAAGGGAGAAAGGGGAACTCCGTACTGTTGACAGGAATATGCACATCTCGCCTGTAACTGAAGAAACATAAAAGGACCAGAATACACAGGCCAATGTATATGTGCAAATCAGGTAATGGGATGCATTCTCTGTAGCAGCCCCACCCTTGCCTGAGTTTAAAACAGACTTTCTCAACCAGGGTTCCTCTTGAGGTTTATAGGGGTTCCTTGAACAGTGATCACACTATTGTGCTTGACCATAATAAATAAGAGTTGTTCAATTTTAAATATGTGGCTTTTATTGTTGTACAAATAAAATGTAAAATTTTATATCTTAAAATTTTCCTTTTTATTTTCGGGCACCGATAAAATCCCATCAAATACCTCTTTCTCTATGAATATCACTCTAGGGATGTGAAGCCAAATAGCCATGCCACCTTACCACAGTAGCACAAGTTTAAATAAATGCATCCTGGGCCCTGGAAAGATGAATCCTATCTCATTGCATTAAAACTTCAAAACAGCCTTTCTCAACTAGAGTTCCACCAGAGCAGCTTTGGGGTTCCTTAAACAACGAGCTATGTGGTGGACTGATCCCCTGGTGCCTGCAATGCTTTTCCTCTTATTTATCAGATACGTAAACCATTGTTAGCAATGATCACGTTAGACGTCCGTAGGGGGGCATTCTTCCCACTGTACCCCATGTAAGGTGACCATAGACTGATTTCCATTCCAACGGGTGTCCTTTCCACTGACCATGATTAGTGTAGCGGAGCCCTTCCCTTAAACAGGGATTCCTGGTTTCGTTTTTTTCCCCCACCAGAGCATCTTTTTTCCACTTTTTTACCATGGAGAAACCCTTGAACTAGTGCTCATGTCTCATGGAACACAGGGCGCTAAAGATCATATCCATAACTCTCGGTACAATAGTCAAACCATAGGGGTGGTCAACCTTATGGTTTGACTAATGTACCGAGAGTGAGGCCTCGTACACAACACCGAGAATCTCGTCATAAAAGAAACAATGTTTTCCTCGACGAGGTTCTTGTCAGGCTTGTCGAGAATCTTGTCAAGCTTTCCTTGCATACACACTGTCAAGACAAAATCATGTTGTTCTCAAACATGGTGACGTACAACACGTACGACGGCACTATAAAGGGGAAGTTCGATTCCACTGGCGCCACCCTTGGGCTGCTTTTGCTAATCTCATGTTACCGCGTGTTAGTAAAAGTTTGGTGAGAGACGATTCGCACTTTCCAGTCTGTTACAGCGTGACGAATGTGCTATCTCCATTACGAACGCTACTTTTACCGAAGGTGCGCTCCCGTCTCATACTTTATTCTAAGCATGCGCGGGTTTCTAAGCAGAAAAAGGAGAGCATGTTCTCTTTTTTTTCTCGTCGAGATCCACGACAGTTTTCGACGAAAAACATACACACGACCGTTTTTCTCTGCAAAAATGCTCTGCCAGCATTTTTCTTGATGTATTTTGCCGAGGAAAATGGTCGTGTGTACGAGGCCTTATGGATATGATCTTTAGCTCCCTGTGTTCCCTGAGACATGAGCATTAGTTCTAGGGTTTCTCCATGGTAAAAAAAAGTGGAAAAAAGATGCTCTGGTGGGAAAATAAATGAAACCAAGGACCTTTGTTCAATTCATGGGGCTCTTCTCTTTGACAACGCAATCCCTTATCATTGGACCATAATCTTCTACAGGGGCTGATGCAAGTTTTATATAAAGCACCGTGTAAAAAAAAAAAAATGTTAGCTCTGTATAAATGAGTAAAATAAATATGTCTACACGTAAGGTCCAAAACCCTTTAAACTTTGTTAACTGTGCCCGAGCTTACCGACTTCACAAAAGACAAGTATTACAGAAGTTTCTACCCAGAGGAAAGTTTGCTCAACATCTTTTACCGTAATTAGATGGGCCAATAAATAATTGAGCACAAGCGCAATATTTCAGTCTTTCACATGGCCATTTTGGAGCCTATATATGGCTAAATAAATGCATCCCAGGCCCCGGCAAGATGAATCCTAACTCAGCGCATTAAAACCTCTAACAAGTCTATCTGCTTTCTGAAATGAGTGGGAGATGAAAGAGAAGAGTCTCATTTAAGCAGGCCCAGCGGAACATTCCTGCATTTATATAGCTGTTATCAAAAGCAATTCATTTGGAGATCAAATAGACTGACAGATAGGACAAACCGAGGGATCATTTCGGCCTCCGGGCAATCTAAGGCGAAAGAGAGAGAAAGGAAGGAAAAAAAATGGCGTCCTGACACCTCCACTAATATTGGGCCTAGTCAATGCTCAACTATATTATACGACGTTCCAGACGTGATAATATAAAGTCTTTTTTTTTTTTTTTCTCCCTCTGAACGCTCAACAATCATTTGCAGCCGGGGAGATGGAGTGAGTGATGTGCAGCATTTTCGATAATGTAATCTAGTATGCAGAACAAGGATTCCACGGCTCCTTAACAAAAAATAATCAGGTTGAGATGTAGATTTGATAAGGCGCCACTTAGGGACAGTACGGCAGGCCCCAGTGTGACAGTTATCAGGGCTAACTAATGCAAATAGGCAATGCCTGTCAGGGAGCTTGTAGTTCCTTAAAGCAAAACAAGGCTTACCTTGGATGGGATCTGCGGAAATACTGAATGCTATCTGCATCAGTTGTCAGCAGCAGGAAAAATATCTGATCCTCTGTGATAGCACATTAAACTGGATTTTTTTTTCTTGTTAAAGTTACCACCTAATAGGTAGACAAATATTAGCATAGGCCTACAGAGTACCATATTTCCAGTAAATTGGCATTGCTATTAAAGTGTGATGATTAACTCCGGGCAAACAGTTATATATGCAATTGAAATACATGAATAGTTGCTAGTTTTACTAAAGGAACTGGATGTATGCCTATGCATTTCTGCGATTTTCACATCTCTGCCAGGCTGGTGACCTGAAATGTATTCTGCTACAGTTAAGCGGTAAAGCGTTGTAAACTTCCTGCCCCCAGCCTATGCATGTGCAGTGAAAGAGTAGCAGCAGGAGGTCGATAATTGCTTTGCTCTGCTCTTTCCTCCTGTCTGCATGTTCCCTGTTAGCAGGTATTCATGCAGCAAACCTGATTGGTTCAGAGTTTTGTCTCTGCCGGTCCCTGTGTGTTGCTGTACAGGGGGTTACAGAGGGTCAGATTCAAATATTTTCACTAGCTGCATCTAAAATACATGGAATTATTCTTTAACAAATACATAAAACATAACATATACTTATCAGGAGATTTTTGCTTAATTGTTTGCTTAATTCCTGTATCAACAGGACAGGAAGTGAAGGGATAGGCAACAATTAAATGTTGATAGATCCCTCCCTGCTTTATCCAAAACTGAAAATAAGTCAAGGCTGAATTTTTTGGAATATACATATTTGTTACAATGACTGTAAACCATAATAGTGATATGTATAAATATATTGATAATATTGCGAATATAGAGCCGCGTGTTCTCCAAGTTCGGATGCATTAATGCCCCTGGTAGTTTTTTATGGAAAGTTGATGTTCTCTGGATTTTAAAGCCCCCTTTTTGTTGTTGTTTTTTTTCTCTTTCCTTTTTGTACATGCGCGAGAACGATATATGTGATTGTTGAATGGTGGAACTTGACATTGCCCCCAAAGGGGAGCAACATAGGTAGGTAGATAAGGGGTTTAGGAGTAAGAGAGGTGGTATAACACATAGGGTGGAAGAGTTGGAAAGCATGGACACTTGGGGGGGGGGTTTAGTAGGAGTAGTTATGGTTAATGTAATGGGATGTAGGGGGCATGGAGTGCCCCAAGGGGGATTTACTCACTTTAGATTGGGGACGGTGGCTCATAGAAGCCTCGTAAATATTTTTCTTTGTTTTTTGTGTGGTGTCCACATGGCTCATAGAAGCCTCCTAATTTTTCGCTTTTTTTTTTTTTTAATAGGGATATAATGATTGATTGGCAATTGAAGGACATTTGGAATTTGAATAATTAGGGAGTTTGGATAATTAGGGAGTTTGGGCTCATTAACAGAAGGGCTGGTGCAAGAAAAGGCGTAACGTACACAATACATGTTAAGAGGGGTGGAGGGAGGACGGAAAGAGGGTAGGGTGGGAGGCCTAATGTTTATGTAGTGTTTTTCTTGTTATTATGAAACATACATGTTATGTGGTGTTTTGATGGTTATGTTAAATCTTAATAAAAATAAAATAAAAATGTAATAATTAAAAAAAAAACATAATATTGAAAACTGAGGTCCTTTTGGGTAAATGTGACATGGCCCAGAAAACCAGGGACTTATGTAGCCATTTTGTAAACAGAGATCATTGAAGCTTAGACCAAGTTTAGCATCACCTGTATGCAGAAGTTACCATAACTGGATTGACTTCATGGCTAATTTGCCAACTTGGTATATAAAGGCAAGATTTGGGACTTTGTGTGAAACGCAACATAATGATGTCTGGTGGGTAAACCATAATTATGACCATATATCTTGCATAGTACCGAAATACATCCAATGTTTTACAGTAAAACAAGGAAACTATAATTCCATAACATAGTACATAGTAATATAATAACATATTGGCATAGCAACATAATGGTATCACAGTAGTAACATCATTCATTGTCTCCACAGTAATATACATAATAAAAAATTTAATTGGTAGAATCCAAAAGAACGTAGTGTAGGGTAATATATGAAAGTAGTATATGGGGCATCTGATAACTTAATGCGTTTCGTGGCTAATTTGCCAACTTGACAGTGTTGTCTCAGTGTCCCAGGACTAGAAATACAGATATACATTCCTAGTTCTCCGCTGAATAGGGAACTACAGCAAAGTGTTTTGGACGCTCATCCTTTTAATTTCCCACTCCTGTTGTATTTTTGTGCTTTGAGTGACAATTTTGGCACCCATTGGAGGGGAACCTTGAGCACCCTTACCAAAGCCAGTGAGCTCACTGGATTACTGTGTTCTTGTCATTACTTTGAATGACTAATTGTCATCTCAGCACTTCTTGGATGTGTTTTTTGATTGCTGATTGTACACCCTTTGAGGAAATTTCCCCTTGCCTGCTGGCCTGATGGCACAAGCCATGGAAATTTTTAATGAGCCTAGCTTCCCTTCGCTCTACACTGTTTAGGGCTCTTTTGTACTTGAAATGTCCCTGAAAAAAGATTTGCAGTGGATCAATTTTCATACAGCAGCAAGGGGTGGCTAATAGGTGCTCAGGAGACTATATTGCCACCTCCTGAATGCCATTTTTTTTACCACTCTAATGGGATTTTTTATTGGGAATACTGTGCTGCAACCGTGAGCTTTGTGTTTGAACTACAGTTGTAACAGGGCCCGTTCACTTGAAATGGTCACATTCAACCGAAACCAGTACTGGATAGTTTTCAAAATCTGTATTAGACAATATAAAAGCCATCACAAGCAATTGAACTGGTAGTGTAGGTAGTAAAGTTCTCCATGCAGGAAGAAAGACAAAAAAAAAAAAGACACCGTTGACAGTTCCATACAGAGCAATAGTACTTCCTCAAGAAGTGAACAGTGGTGCACCAGAGAGAGTCCAACAGGGGATGGCTATGCATATCATTTTAAACTCTTGTAGGTTAGAGAAAGCAAAAATAAACAATGACACTTAAATGGTCCACCCCAGCCATGGCCCAGGGGGTAACAGCGACTTGGCAGTGTTGAGAAGGTATGCAGTAAACATCCAGTAATCAAACAGAAGAATCGAAAATAAAGAAGAAAGGAAGTAAGAGGGAAAGGAGGTGGAGGGTCTGTATCAGTAGTGGTCCCAAGAGCTCATACAGATGGCAAATTAATGGATTTCATTAAGGCTCCAAAAAGGCGGCATCAAAATCCAGGGGGTAAGTAATTGTTGACCCAAGGCTGACAGATTTTGGTGTACCTGCGCACCTTATCTTGAAGTGTCACATCAATCTTTGCATGTATCATTGCGTGGGGGCGACTCAATTTTTTTGTTGTGGTTAAACAAAGAGCCTGCATGGTACCAGATAAATGTATACCCTAATGTGGCATCCTTTGTAGCTTATGGGGGTTGGGCGTGTGTGTGAAGGCAGCATGGTGCAGCGATAACAACACACACAGTCCAGGTGCAATTAGTGGAACTTGCATTGCAAAAAAAGCAGAACTTGCCTTGTAGTAAAGGCAAAACAGTTCACAACAAACCAAGTTGGACAGGGTCCAACTGGGAACACTCACGAATGCCAAAAGCATGTAGTGGAGCAAGTGCCCTGGGGGGTAGAGGCTTAGGAAGATTCTGTTGAGCCAAGATGGCCGCCAAGGGTCACCTGAATGCAGTGCAACCAAACCGGAACGCTGCCCCCAGGAACCAGGAAACCACAGAGAAACCAGAGTTTCCCCTGACTTCCTCTCCAAGCTGTGATGCAGCTCTGGTCAGGTGCCACCTACAGTGGAAGAAGCAGACTGCACCTGCCTACAGGCAGTAAAAATGTGGCACAACTACCTATTCTTAATATTTTAAAATAGGTAGGAACACACAAAGCCCTACGTGAACAGTAACGGAATCATAAATGATGGCAGGGAGGTTTTGTTTTTGGAGATCCAAGAAGACATATAAGATGCCGATGGCTGACTCATCCCACCAGGCTCTTCCTATTAGTAAAATATGACTTTTAGGAGGACTGACGTCAGTTCTCTTTAGTGTTTCCAAAATCACCTTGTCTTTAAACATCCTTACACTCCCTCAAGCCAAAGCCCTCTTTAAACTATATCATTATGCCATTGAATGCCAAAGGTAACTTTTACAGTCCTCGTTATAAAATGTAATCTCACTGTTGTCCAATGACACGTCCTTAATTGCGGATAATTATTGCGAGAAATACAGATCTACTGACCCTGAATCGTGGCGTCAATTTAGCTTAGCGGGGTCTTTAGCTGAGCACGTTTACCGTCCTTGAGGCGTATCAAGTTATCCTCGGGACTCTGGGACACATCACCAAATTAGATGAAATACTAATTACGGCAAGATAAAAAAAAAAAAAGCCCCATCTTACCCTGTTCTTGCCGTTTCCTCGGGAGATAGGGAGCGCCTCCGAGGCTGTGTCATGCGTGACAAGAGTGAGCTGTCACATTTGAATAATATCCTGCATATAGATAAACCTTTTTTCCAATTCAACTAAGTTCACTTCTGCAAACAAGAAAATGATAACTGGGAGGGGTTTTAATGGAGGGTTATGCAAATGAAGCCACAGATTTAAATATCGCGACGGAGGGATCACAGCTGTAGATTAGAAAAGATTTAAAGAGCGGCTTTATATGGCAATGAGATGCTGGCATTTTTATGGGATTCATGAAAAAAATAAAAAGTGACAGTTTATTGTAAACAAGAATTCATATATATATATATATATCACATTTATGCAGGAGGTGTTTACTGCCTGGGCAATCATAATAGCACATCACAAAGTTTTCTAGAATGGTTGGTTGGGGTCAATTTTTTTATTATTCTTACACATTTTTTTGTACTAATGTTTTTTTTATTGTTTTATTTTTTTATTTTTATAGATAGGTAGATGGAGAGATATACAATCTTTATGTTACAAAAAATGTTTTAATAAATGAGGGAGTGCTATAGGTTATATCTCAGAGGTCATTGAAGCTTATGCTTCTTGACCAAATTTAGCATTATCAGAAAACATAACCATGGCTTTTTTTCTCACAGAATAGCTGCAGGAACTCTCCCTTTTTGATTCACTTATTGTCCCTGCCCCTACCAACCTCTGAGCACGGTTCTTTGGTTCCACCCTCTACCCACCTCTGAGCACTGTTCCTTGGTTCCACCCCCTACCCACCTCTGAGTACTGTTCCTTTATTCCACCCCCTACTCACCTCTGAGCACTGTTCCTTGGTTCCACCCCCTACCCACCTCTGAGCACTGTTCCTTGGTTCCACCCCCTACCCACCTTCCAGTAGTGCCCCTCTTAGAGAATACAGAGTCAAGTATAAGTTTGTGTTAAGTAAATTGTACGGAAGTTGTTAAGGATAACAAGAAAAATACTAAATAGATCCCCCCACCCAGAAACGATAGACTCCTAACAATAATGTACCCCCAGAACAAAATACCACCCCAGCAACAACAGATCTCCCAGCAGCCAGCATCAATTGACTCTCCAGCAGCCAGCAACAAAAGACCAGCTCCCTCAACAGTAAATCTCTTCCAGCAATAATAGATCCCCGCCAGCAACAATAGACGGCCACACAAAAAATATATCCCATCCAGCAACAATAGTTTCCCCAGCAGCCAGCATTAATAGAATCTCCAGCATACTCCAGCACCCCTTGCCATTATATACATTCCGCGTTGGGTTAAAAATTACAGATCACCGCCATTACTAGTAAAAAAAATAATAATCACAAAAATGCCATAAATCTATCCCCTATTTTTGTAGATGCTATAACTTTTGCGCAAACCAATCAATATATGCTTATTCTGATTTTTATTACCAAAAATATGTACAGTAGAAGAATACATATCGGACTAAACTGAGGAAAATATGTACTTTTTTTGAAAAAAAATATTAGGGATATTTATTATAGCAAAAAGTACAAAATATTGTGTTTTCTCAAAATTGTCGCTCTTTTTTTGTTTATAGCGAAAAAAATAAAAACCTCAGAGGTGATCAAATACCACCAAAATAAATTTCTATTTGTGGGAATAAAAAGGACATCAATTTTGTTTGGGTACAGCGTTGCATGACCGCGCAATTGTCAGTTAAAGCAACGCAGTGCCGTATCGGAAAAATGGCCTGGTCATTGAGCAGCCAAATCTTCCAGGGCTGAAGTGGTTAAAGGAAAAAATTGGGGTTTACATCCACTTTAAGTCTTCTATAGCCTTGCCCTGGGCGATCTCCAGAGTGTCAGTTTGGTTTTGACTAGTGAAGAGAAGCAGCCAGGTGGGCTAGTGAAGAGTAGGGATGAGCCGAACACCCAACTCCCCCCCCCTCCCCCCCCCTCCCCCAGTGTTCGGTTTGCATCAAAACATGTGAACAGGCAAAACATTTATTCGAACATGCGAACACCACTAAACTCTATGGGACACAAACAGGAAAAATCAAAAGTGCTAATTTTAAAGGCTAATATGCAAGTTATTGTCATAAAAAGTGTTTGGGGGTCCTGCCCCCGGGGGACATGTATCAATGCAAAAAAAGTTTTAAAAACTGCAGTTTTTCAGGAGCAGTGATTTTAATAATGTTTAAAGTGAAACAATAAAAGTGAAATATTTCTTTAGATTTCGTACCTGGGGGGTTCTATAGTATGCCTGTAAAGTAGTGCATCTTTCCTGTGCTTAGAATAGTCCCTGCACAAAATGACATTTCGAAAGGAAAAAAGGTCATTTAAAACTGATCAAGGTTATAATGAATTGTCAGGTCCCGTCAATACAGTTAAAAGGCATTGAAAAAAAAAAAAAACATTTGTCCCCCCCTTAGTCCATTACCAGGCCCTTTGGGTCTGGTATGAATATTAAGGGGAACACCGAACCAAAAAAAAAAAAAAAGCATGGGCGGACCTGATATTCCATATCAGGTCCGCAGGAAAAGAGGGGGCGAGAGAGCGCCCCCCCCCTCCTGAACCATACCAGGTAGTTCTGCATTACTCCTCCTGCTAGCTTTGCCAAGTGGACCTTTTGTAGTAGCTTTTCTTCATACCCCACATGTACTTTACTGACCCTAGTTCTTCTAATATGCCAGAACCCATATAGACCTCTTTGAATAACATCAGACTTGGCTTAGAACCGTAGATGAAACTTTGCTTAAAAGTCTTGGCCCTACAGTTAAGCATGAATAATAAACTTAAAATGTCCCTGTCTGTCTCTACGTGGCTGCCCAGGCATACCTCTAAAAGGTAGTAGACCATTTTTGTCATTCTCCAAGTTCTGGCTGATCTCCAGATTCCTGCTGCCTCTGATGGACTGATGTGCAGCAGTCCTCTTCCAACATACTCACCGCTAGTATGACTAAGAGTGGCTCCCTGGACCTCAGCCTTCACCATTTTTATATGATAGAAGGGTAAGCAGGATCCAAAAAGCCTGGGAACAGCAGAACACAAGCTAACTCTTTCCTTCCAGCCTGGGCCAGCCACTAACTGAACTAACATTACTGTAGGCAACCTGCCTTCAAGCGCCTAAATGTAAGTACTGCTATGTGCGCTGTCCAGCCCCAGCCAGACGCAGCAGATTTCAGCCTCTCATAGAATTCGGCAGGTTGGCGGCAGAGTGCGTTAGATGGTGCACCTGTGCACTCTGCCTGCAGCTAAATGCATTCCCATGGGTCTGCACTTATATACTTTGTCATAATTTGTTTTCTTAATACTTTTAGTGTGATGTGCTTATCTTGTATTTAAAACTAACTTTTATTTCCCTTACTTTAAAACTGTATATGTATGCAGTATGTTAGATAGCTAATATCTTTTCTCTAAATAAATGTGTTATATTAAAACTTTCACTCTAATCACAGAACTCTTATTTTAACCACATATCATATATGCGAGATATTAAATCTTAAATATACAATATAAAAGCAACAGTAACCTGCCTTCAAGCTCCTAAATGTAAGTACTGCTATGTGCGCTGTCCAGCCCCAGCCAGACGCAGCAGCTTTCAGCCTCTCATAGAATTCGGCAGGTTGGCGGCAGAGTGCGTTAGATGGTGCACCTGTGCACTCTGCCTGCAGCTAAATGCATTCCCATGGGTCTAAATGCTAACTTTGCATGGGGCCTTACGATCCACTTAAAACCGCTTAACGACCGCCGCATGTATATGTACGTCCACAGAATGGCACGTACAGGCATATAGGCGTACATGTACGTCCCCGCCTTTAAGTGGGTTGGGGGTCCAAACGGGACCCCCCCCCCCTGCTACATGCGGCGGTCGGAAACCCGCGGGGAGCGATCCGGGACAAGGGCACGGCTATTCGTTTCTAGCCGCCCCCTCGCGATTGCTCCCTGGAGCTGAAGAACGGGGAGAGCCGTGTGTAAACACGGCTTCTCCGTGCTTCACTGTGGTGGCTGCATCGTCAGACCTACAGCCACACCCCCCTACAGTTGTAAACACACACTAGGTGAACCCTAACTCCTTCAGCGCCCCCTGTGGTTAACTCCCAAACTGCAACTGTCATTTTCACAATAAACAATGCAATTTAAATGCATTTTTTGCTGTGAACATGACAATGGTCCCAAAAATGTGTCAAAATTGTCCGAAGTGTCCGCCATAATGTCGCAGTCACGAAAAAAATCGCTGATCGCCGCCATTAGTAGTAAAAAAAAAAAAAATTATAAAACTATCCCCTATTTTGTAAACGCTATAAATTTTGCGCAAACCAATCGATAAACGCTTATTGCGATTTTTTTTTACCAAAAATAGGTAGAAGAATACGTATCGGCCTAAACTGAGGAAAAAAAAATGTTATATATGTTTTTGGGGGATATTTATTATAGCAAAAAGTTAAAAATACTGCATTCTTTTCATAATTGTCGCTCTATTTTTGTTTATAGCGCAAAAAATAAAAACCGCAGAGGTGATCAAATACCACCAAAAGAAATCTCTATTTGTGGGAAAAAAAGGATGTCAATTTTGTTTGGGAGCCACGTCGCACGACCGCGCAATTGTCAGCAATTAAAGCGACGCAGTGCCGAATTGTAAAAACGCCTTTGGGCATTTAGCAGCATATTGCCGATTAAGTTTGCATGTGTTGCGCTATATAAGTTTTCATTCATTCATTCATTCATTCATTGGTCCGGGGCTTAAGTGGTTAAAGGAAGGGGTTAAAAAATGTGCCCCAAATGCAATTTTCTTCTTCTGATAGCCTAGCTTCCTCCACCCTCCTCTCCCCATCTGTATGAATGAGGGTATCCAGATAAGCTGAACATTCAAACTTGCACATACCTCGCACTATCCTGGTGGCATGTAGACCTGTGCCCCCCTCAACTCTGTCTCCAATACACGGTCAGAAACGGCAACACGTAAATCCGCAGCAGTTTTGTGACAAGTAAAAATGATCCATCGCTCAATTTATTGTCTCTGTCATCTCATACTTTACAACGCCTCAATCCATGTGGCACCAACTTCTGATAAAATGTAAAGTGTTTGTTTTACATTGTTGCCTATCAACTACAGCAAGTCATTTGACTTGTATCTTCAGGGGGTAAACACAAAAAAAAAATGGCGAAGCATTATTTATTTATTTATTTATTTTCATTGTTTTTATTTTCCCCCGCATATCACTTATTAAAATCTTGTTGTTCTGACCACTGTCGCTGCCACCGAAAGTCTGCTTTATTTACTTGGAAATGTGATTTGTCTCATTTTATTACCGTGCTGGCGGAGTAACGGATATCAGATTCTGGAGGGTTGGGATGGAGGAGGAAGGGGGGGGGGGGCTGCTATTTACCAGTAGGGCAAGATGGCTCTTATTTGGTCGGCAGGCCCGTTTTGCAGTCCTTCTGTACCCTGGGGCGTGAGGAAAAAATAAAATTACTGGCAATAACTGCTTCAACTGCTTTGAATAACATACACAACTCAGAAAGCATAAAATTAGCATAAGCAGAGGCATCGCTTTTCACGGCGGCTGTGAGCAGGCAGAGAGCGGATTCGGTTGGGTCAGGCAATAGAAAAGTCTGGAATTTTCCAATAGAAACCTGAGCACTTCTCAGGAACCAATGTTTAACAGAGAACTATGTTCAGGTAGATCAAAACCCGATCACTTAAATCTTATACAGGCTTATACATGTTCATTTAACCACTTAAGGACAGAAGGTGTTTTTCAGATTCGGCGTTTACAAGACTAAAATTGATTTTTTTTGCTAGAAAATTATTTAAAACCCCCAAACATTATATATATTTTTTTCTAACACCCTAGAGAATAAAATGGCGGTCATTGCAATACTTTTTGTCACACCGTATTTGCGCAGCGGTCTTACAAGCGCACTTTTTTTGGAAAAAAATCACTTGTTTTAATTAAAAAATAAGACAATAAATTTGGCCCAATTTTTTTATATATTGTGAAAGATAATGTTACGCCGAGTAAAATGATACCCAACACGTCACGCTTAAAAATTGCGCCCGCTCGTGGCATGGCGTCAAACTTTTACCCTTAAAAATCTCGATAGACGACGTTTAAAAAATTCTATAGGTTGCATTTTTTGAGCTACAGAGAAAGTCTAGGGCTAGAAGTATTGCTCTTGCTCTAACGATTGCGGCGATACCTCACTTGGTTGGTTTGAACACCGTTTTCATATGCGGGCGCTACTCGCGTATGTGTTCGCTTCTGCGCGCAAGCTCGTCGGGACGGGGCGCTTTAAAAAAAATTGTTTTCGTTTTCTTATTTATTTTTATTGATTTTATATTTTTTTACACTGAAATAAAAAAAAAATGTATCACTTTTATTCCTATTACAAGGAATGTACAGTAAACATCCCTTGTAATAGAAAAAAGCATGACAGGTCCTCTTAAATATGAGATCTTGGGTCAAAAAGACCTCATATCTCATATTTAGACTTAAATGCAAAAAAAAAAAATGGAAATTTTGTCATTTAAAAAAATGACAACAAAAAAAATGTCTCTTTAAGACGCTGGGCGGGACTGACGTTTTGACGTCACTTCCGCCCAGCAATGCTATGAGGACGGGTGGGGGCCATCTTGCCCTCACTCGCATCCTCACACAGTAGGCAGCAGCACCCGATCTCCTCCGCCGCTACCGACGGCTCAGGTAAGCGGCGGAGGGCGTGGGAGAGCAGCGGGAGGGGGGGCCGTCTCCCGCCACCGATAACGGTGATCTTGCGGCGAATCCGCCGCAGAGACCACCGTTATCGTTTACAGGACCGCTCACTGAAGAGATGGATATCTCGGGTTGTGGCAGCAGCTGCTGCCGTTACCGCGATATCCATCTTTAAAAAGAGGACGTATATATACAATGGGCGGTCGTTAACCGGTTAAAGGGGGTTGTAAAGGTTTGTTTTTTATTTTCTAAATTGGTTCCTTTAAGCTATTGCATTGTTGGTTCACTTAGCTTGTCCTTCCATTTCCCTTCTAAATGTTTTTTTTTCTTTGTTTACTTTGTCTGAATTTCTCACTTCCTGTTCCTCCTCAGTAAGCTGTTCTGGCTGACTAACCCCCAGCCAGATGATGGTGGCAAGCTTACTGAGGAGGAACAGGAAGTGAGAAATTCAGACAAAGAAAAAAAACCATTTAGAAATCGAAGGAAAAGGTAAGTGAATCAACAATGTACTAGCTTGAAGGAACCTATTTAGAAAAAAAAAATATTTACAACCCCTTTAAAGCTGAATACTGGTCACAAATAATTTCATTTAACCACTTGCTTACTGGGCACATATACCCCCCTCCTGCCCAGGTGAAATTTCAGCTTCCGGCACTGCGTCGCTTTAACTGACAATTGCGCAGTCGTGCGACGTGGCTCCCAAACAAAATTGACCTCCTTTTTTCCCCACAAATAGAGCTTTCTTTTGGTGGTATTTGATCACCTCTGCGGTTTTTATTTTTGGAAAAAAAGAGCGACAATTTAAAAAAAAATAAAAATAAAATATTTACTTGTTGCTGTAATAAATAGCCCAATTTTTTTAAAAAAAACTTTTTTTTTCAGTCTAGGCCGATACGTATTCTACATATTTTTTGTAAAAAATAAATCGCAATAAGCGACTGGTTTGTGCAAAATTTATAGCATCTACAAAATAGGGGACAGAATTATTATTTTTTCATTATTATTATTTTTTTGTACTAGCAATGGTGGCGATCTGCGATTTTTATTGGGACTGAAACATTATGGCGGACACATCGGACACTTTTGACACATTTTTGGCACCATTCATATTTATACTGCGATCAGTGCTATAAATATTCACTAATTACTGTATAAATGTGACTGACAGGGAAGGGGTTAACAATTCTGACACTTCACTCCTACATGTAAAAATCATCATGTTTTGCTAGAAAATTACATAGAACCCCCAAACACATTGGGCTAGATTCAGGTGCATACAAACGGCACACAATTGTTGGCCAACAAACACAAAACTACGTGGGTTTTAAGCTCTTTAGCGACAGCCTTTGGGCACCTTCTGCTAATGCTGTGTTTGGTGAGCATTGCTTCTGAGCATGCGTGTTTGTACTTTGGACTTTTGTCTGATGGATTGGAGTATACATGATCGGAAAATCCGACAACAGACAATTGTCCATGGAAAATTTAAAGGCATGCCATCTAACATTTGTCCACAGAAAATCCGACAACAATTATCCGATGGAGCATACAAATGGTCGGATTTTCCCCCAACAGCCTGCCATCACACAATTCTTAATAGCTTCCTTTACCTTAATGCAGTGCTGTTTTCATGTCCTCATTGTTCGTTTTTGCTCCCAAGTTGCTGTAATTCTTCTCTGATCTCCACACTTCCTGGTTGTCTGTTTCCTGATAACTACAGTACTGGGAGCATTCTCTCTGTGGTCACTAATCAAGGAGGTGTGATTACTGTGTGTCTAAAACCCCTCAGCACCAATCAGTTTTGTTTTCCAAACCATCACTGCCCTGTATTGGCTCTGTGGCTCTGTACATCACAGAAGCAGGAAACAGCATGCAAATAACGAAACAAGAAACTGTAGGTACAATATATGATTGACGTTTACCTATTTTTAATCGTTTTTAAAAGGAATCAGTTAAAGCGGTTGTATACCCGCATATGAATTTTTATTTTTTACACCTGCAAGGCAAAAGCCATAATAAACTAGTATGCACCGCATACTAGCTCATTATGAAATACTTACCTCAGAACGAGGAGAAGAGAACTTACCTGGTCCACGCCGAGCGAGATGTCATCTTGACTCGGCGTGTCTTCCAGATATCGCCGCTCCAGCGCTGTGATTGGCTGGAGCGGCAATGTCGTCACTCCCGTGCATGCGCGCGGGAGACTTCAATTCAGCAAGGTCCGGCGGCTGCCGGTCCTTTAGCCGAGGATCCCCCCTGCGCATGCACCGCATTGCAAGGGAAATATCTCCTAAACCGTACAGGTTTAGGAGATATTGGCCCAGATTCAGGTAGATCCGATTTTTGCTCTGCGCCCACTCAAATATTTCGATTTGCCCGCGATTCACGGAGCAGTAGCTCCGTAAATTGCGCGGGCGCTATGCTAATTTGCCCTGCGTAAGGGCGCCTAATGTAAATGATCCCGCCGGGGGCGGGAATCATTTAAATTAGGCGCGCTCCCGCGCCGAGCGAACAGCGCATGCTCCGTCGGGAAACTTTCCCGACGTGCATTGCGGCAAATGACGTCGCAAGGACGTCATTTGCTTCTAAGTGAACGTGAATGGCGTCCAGCGCCATTCACGAATCACTTACGTAAACGACGTGAAATTCAAATTTCACGAGCGGGAAGGGTGGCTATACTTTAGCATTGGCTGCGCCTACTATGAGTAGGAGCAGCCTTACGCTAAAGTCGCCGTACGGAAACTCCGTACCTTGCGTGCGCAGGGCCCGCGCAACTTTTGTGAATCGGTGGTAGTATGCAATTTGCATACTATACGCCGATCACAATGGCCGCGCCCCCTAGCGGCCAACGCAAGAATGCAGCCTGAGATATGAAGGCATAAGGAGGCTTATGCCTGTCATATCCTAGGCTGCAGTCCGCGTAGCGATGTTCCTGAATCAGGGGCATTCGCTACGCGGGAGCAAAACAGCTATTGCGCCGCGCAACCTATGGTTGCGCGGGCACAATAGCTTCTTGAATCTGGGCCATTATCTATACCTACAGGTAAGCCTTAATATAGGCTTACCTGTAGGTAAAAATTTAAAAAAAGGCTATACAACCACTTTAACTATTATGGGCCAGATCCACATACATCTGCGCCGGGCGCAGCATATCTAAGATACGCTACGCCGCTATAACTTACTTTTGTTTTGTTTGAATCCACAACGAATCCGCGCCGTAAGTTACGGCGGCGTAGCGTATCTGTTGCGGCGTAAGGGCGGCGGAATTCAAATGGAAGTGATGGGGGCGTGTTTTATGTTAATACGTCGTGACCCGACGTAAACAGCGTTTTTTTTTAACTGCGCATGCGCCATCCCTGGGGGTATCGCAGTGTGCATGCTCGAAATTAAACCGGAACCAGCCAATGCTTACGACGGTGACGTCATTCTACGCAAATTCCTATTCGCGAACGACTTACGCAAACAACGCAAAAAATTCTAAATTGTATGCGGGAAGGATGGCCATACTTAACATTGAGTACGCCTCAGAACAGCAGCTTTAACTATACACTGGAAAAAGCTGAACGCAAACGATGAAAAAAAATGCGTCGGGCCGACGTACGCTCGTGGATCGCCGTAAATAGCTAATTTGCATACTCGACGCGGATTTCGATGGAAACGCCACCAATTGATACGCCGGTGTAATTTCTTTGTGGATCTGCCCCTATGTCTCTATACCCTGTAAACAGTCATTTCAGCAAAAAGTTTTTTTGATTTACAACTCCTTTAAATCCAGGCATTGTCACATGACAGTAGGAGCACCACCGCCATTCCACCTAGTGTCCAACGTCAAGCACCACTAGAGATTTTAGTTCCAGCTGTGACAGAGGAAGGAGCACCAGGAAGCACCAGCAAGGTGAGTATCAGTGCGTCAGGGGGACCTTTACAAAATTGCGGACGGCGCATGCGCTGTTGGATCGGCTCGGGGACGCGCCTGATTTAAATTGTAGACGCCCCCTAGCCGCGGAATTTGAATTCCACCGGGGGATTTACGATACGCCGACGCAAGTTTTGAGGTAAGTGCTTTCTGAATACAGCACTAGCCTCAAAAACTTGCGCCGGCGGATCGTAAATCAGATAGATTACGCGGATCTAAAGATCCGCTAATCTATCTGAATCTACCCCATTGTCTCTTTAAAAAAATTCCCCTGTGTGATGTTTTTGCAAAAAGTAATTTTTTTGATTTTGCCCACCCATGATGATTCACAACCTCTGAATCATACCAATCACTTTAGTAAGAAGACCAAGCGTATTGCACTGATGTTTCTCCATGATTTATAGCTGTCATACAGTACATAGGATTATCATGTGCACTGTTTTATTAAATCCCCCGGCTAATCTGCACATAATTATCTGATCCCAAAACAAACAGCAGTAATCCCGGCTCTTCTTCAGGTGTCACTTTCCACCTGCGCTGAGAATGCTCCTGACCCGGTCATCACTCATGGCTGCCGTGTACTAGGGAGTACGTTTACTGGGTGATAATCCCAGCCTAGGGCCCAGTGTGAGATAAGAATCACATCTGTACTGTCAGCTTTAACTACAGCTCCACCATAGGGGCCCCTAAAATAAAATGACAAATCCACGTGTGCTGCTACCGATACGCATTACTGGGTATAAAAATAAAGTAAAACTAGACATCAGTGGAGTTTTCTGCTTGCTTTTAATTACATACTGTACACTATATTACCAAAAGTATTGGGACGCTTGCCTTTACACGCACATGATGGTGTCCCAGTCTTAGTCCGTAAGGTTCAATATTGAGTTGGCCCACCCTTTGCATCTATAACAGCTTCACCTCTTCTGGGAAGACTGTCCACAAGGTTTAGTAGTGAGTCTATGGGAATGTTTTACCATTCTTCCAGAAGTGCATTTGTGAAGTCAGGCACTGAGGTGGACGAGAAGGCCTGGCTTGAAGTCTCCGCTCTAATTCATCTCAAAGATGTTCTATTGGGTTGAGGTCAGGACTCTCTGTAGGCCAGTCATTAGTGGTCAGTGGCACTTAAAAACCCCAAAATTGGTGATCAGTGCTACTTTCACCCCTCTCTTCCAAAAACCTTCCCACATTCATTAGTGTTCAGTGGCATTTTAAACCCCTACCTCCACTCTCAAAAACAACTCCATGATCATTGGTGGTCAATGCCATTTTAAATTCCCACCCCAAAAATATTCACACTTTCATTGGTGGTCAGTGGAATTTTAGCCCCACAACACCCCGCCCCCAAAAATATTCCCACTACCATTGATGGTCAGTGACATTTTAACACTCCCCCCAAAAAAAAAAAATATTTAGTGGTGGTCAGTGGCACTTAAAAGCCCCCATAATTGGTGTTCAGTGGTACTTTCACTCCTCTCTTCTCAAAACCATCCCACATTGGTGGTAAGTGGCATTTTAAACACTCACCTCCCACTCCCAAAAAACACCCATAATCATTGGTGGTCAGTAGCATTTTAACCCCACACCCAAAAATATTCCCACTATCATTGGTGGTAAGTGGCATTTTAACCCCACCGCCATAAATATTCCCACTATCATTGGTGGTCAGTGGCATTTAAACGCCCCATCCCCAAAAACAATCCCACTGTCCCAAATTCCCCATCATTGGTGTCCAGTGTTACTTTCACCTCTCTCTTCCCAAAACCATCTCATTGGTGGTCAGTGGCATTTTAAACTTCCACATTTAATGACATTTATAGGTAAAGTTGATCCGGGGAAAATCCGATTGCCTCTCGGGGGATCAGGAAGGATTTTTTTCCCGATCAATATGCACTCATTGGATTTTTTTTTTTACCAAAGACTTGTAGCAGAATACATTTTGGCCAAAATGTGATTTTTAAAAAAAAAAAAAATTATGGGATGTTTATCGCATAAAGTAATATATATATATATATACACACATACATATATATATATATATATATATATATATATATACACATACCTATATCTATATATATATATATATATATATATATATATATATATATATATATATATATATATATATATATATATAAAGATATATATAGATATAGATATATATATATTTTTTTTTTTTTTAATTTACAGCCTTTTTTTGTTTTTTCTAATAAAAAATGAAAAATCCAGAGGTGATCAAATGCCACAAAAAAAAAGCTCTATGTGTGTGAAAAATATATATATATAAATAACAGACCGATTAGTTAATCTCTTTGGGCCAGATTCACACAAGAGATACGATGGCGTTTCTCCTGATACACCGTCGTATCTCTCAGAGTATCTATGCGGCCGATTCATAGAATCAGTTACGCATAGATATCCCTAAGATCCGACAGGTGGAATTGACTTACACCGTCGGATCTTAGGATGCAATACTTCGGCCGCCGCTGGGTGAAGTTTGCGTCGTTTTCCAGCGTCGGGTATGCAAATGAGGTTTTACGGCGATCCACAAAGGTTTTCGAGTTCGTTACGTCGTCGCTAGTAATTTTTTCCCGTCGCAAAGTTAAGCCTGCTTTAACATGGCTTAACTTTAGACGAGCCATGTTAAAGTATGGCTGTCGTTCCCGGGTCGAATTTCAAATTATTTTTTTTTTTTGCGTAAGACGTCCGGGAATACGAACGTACGTTACGCACATCGCCATTCAAAAAAATGACGTCACTTCGCGCAAAGCACCTGGGAATTTCAAAAAGGAGCATGCACAGTACGTCCGGCGCGGGAGCGCGCCTAATTTAAATGGTGCCCGCCCCATTTGAATTAGGCGGGCTTGCGCCGGACGTCTTTACGTTACTCCGCCACAAGTTTATACTCAAGTGCTTTGTGAATCAGGCACTTATGGGGAAAACTTGCGGCGGTGTAACTTAAAGACGATACGTTACGCCGCCGCAGTTCTTTCTGAATGTGGCCCTTTGTCTCTGGCCCTTTGCTCCTTCCGCTTATCAGCATGCTCCTGTCACTGCAACGCACCTGATTGGCTTCTTGTGCAGCTTCTCCCTCTGCCAGGCTGAGCTCTACTTTACAGGAATTACAAGTTGATATCATAGCAAGCATAGGTATTTACATTACTTTATTAAAAAAATATATGTAATGATGTGTTATAAAATAAATAGCTGCGATTTTTTTATTTTTTTATATGTGTGAGTTTAGCTTTACGTTATTAAGTGATTCTGAGGTTTGAATCAGATGTTAAAGGAGATAAAGTCACTGTAAAGGAAGCTGGGCAAATAAAAAATATTTTTAAAACAAATAACAGCGCTTAGCAGTAAGCACCACAAGGTGCCAGCATGTACCTTGAAGGAAACTATGAGAAGAATATGGAGGCTGCTTACTAGAGAAGATTGAATCCGGAGAGTCACCAATTTATTGTATTTTGATTACAGTGTCTGATCTTCATAGAATCGCACCATTTAGGAAACAGACAATCTTGATTCATGAATTGTAAAGTCCAAATTCATGCAGTCTAAAGTGTCACGGATCACCAATGCTGTGGATTTATTTATTTTTTGGGTGGGGGAGATAAAGTGCAAACAACCATGAATGATGGGAATGGGGGTAAAATGGCACTGACCACCAATGATTTTGAGATTGTTTTGAGAAGAGGGGGATGTTAAAGTACTGCTGATCACCAATTATGGGGGCTTTTAAATGCCACTGGCCACCAATGATTGGGGAATTTTTGTGGAGGGGGGGTCACAATGTCGATAACCACCAATTATTGTTGGAATGTTTTTGTGGGTGGGGTGGGGGAGTTAAAATGTCAATGACCACCAATGATTATGAGATTGTTTTTGAGGGTGGTATGGGGGCTTAAAATTTCATTGACTATCAATAATTGTGGTATTGTTTTTGAGAGTGGGATGGGGGGGGGGGTAAAATTTCAATGAACACCAATGATTGTGATATTGTTTTTGAGAGTGGGATTGGGGGGGGGGGGCTGGTGGTAAAATTTAAATGAACACCAATGATTGTGATATTGTTTTTGAGAGTGGGATTGGGGGGGGGGGGGTGGTAAAATTTAAATGAACACCAATGATTGTGGTATTGTTTTTGAGAGTGGTATGGGGGGGGGTAAAATGTCAATGACCCCCAATGATTGTGGGATTGTTTTTGGGATGATGTTGGTGGAAGGGGGGTTAAAATGCCACTGATCGCCAATGTTGTAGGATTGTTTTGGGAAGGTGGGAGTACCACTGACATTATTAATGGGGGCTGTAAAATGCCACTGACCATCAATTATTATGTTATTATTTTTGGAGGTGAAGGGTTGGGGTTTAAAATGCCGCTGACCACCAATGAATCAGAAATGGTTTTGGGAAGTGATGGGTTAAAGTGCCATTGATCACCAATGATGGGGACTTTCTTAAGTGCCACGACCACCAATTAATTTGGGAACTTTTTTTAGGGTGGGGGTGTTTAAATGCTGTTGACCACCAGTGATAGTGATATGGTTTTAGGAGGTGGGATTGATAGTGGTATTGATAGTGGGATTGATAGTGGGAAGGGGGAGGGGTAAAAGGCTACTGACCAACCATGATTGTGGGGATGTTTTGGGAAGATGGGGAGTTAAAATGCCACTGATCACCAATGATTAGGAAGTTGTTTTTGGGAGTGGAAGTTTAAAATGCCACTGACCACCAATGATTAGGAAGTTGTTTTTGGGAGTGGAAGTTTAAAATGCCACTGACCACCAATGAATGTGAGAAGGTTTTGGGAAGGGAGAAGTGAAAATAACACTGATCACCAGTGATAAGGGATTTGGGCCTGTGGGATTGTTTTTGGGGATGGGGAGTTTAAATGCCACTGACCACCAACGATAGTGGAAATGTTTATGGGGGTGGGGTTAAAATGCCACTGACCACCAATGATAGTGGCAATATATTTGGGGGTGGGGTTAAAATGCCACTGACCACCAATGATTATGGGGTTATTTTTGCTAGTGGGAGGTGGGTGTTTAAAATGCCACTTACCACCAATGTGGGATGGTTTTAGGAGAAGAGGGGTGAAAGTAGCATTGATCACCAATGAATCTGGGATGGTTTTGTGGGAAGAGAGGGGTGAAAGTACCACTGATGGGGGCTTTTAAGTGCCACTGACCACCAATGAATGTGGGATTGTTTTTTTGGGGGGGGTGTTTAAATGCCACTGACCAAAGATAGTGGGAATATTTTCGGGGGTGGGGTGGGGCTAAAATTCCACTGACCACCAATGATTATGGGGTTGTTTTGAGAGTGGAGGTAGGGGTTTAAAATGCCACTGACCACTGGTACATGGTTTTGGGAAGAGAGGGGTGAAAGTAACACTGATCACCAATGAATATGAGATGGTTTAGGGAAGAGAAGGGTGAAAGTAGCACTGATCACCAATTATGGGGTTTTTAAGTGCCAATGACCACCAATGACTGTGTGATTTTTTTTTGGGGGGGGGGGGGGTTTAAATGTCACTGACCACCAAAGGTAGCAGGAATATTTTTGGTGGTGGGGTGGGGCTAAAATTCCACTGTCCATCAATGATAATAGGAATATTTTTGGGGTGGGGTGGGGATTTTTTTGGCAGTGGAGGTAGGGGTTTAAAATGCCACTGACCACCAATGAATGTGGGATGGTTTTGTGAAGAGAGGGGTGAAAGTAGAACTGATCACCAATTATGGGGGTTTTTAAGTGCCACTGACCACCAATGATTGTGGGATTGTTTTTTTTTTTTTTTTGGGGGGGGGGGTTAAATGTTACTTACCACCAATTATAGTGGGAATAATTTGGGGGATGGGGTGGGGCTAAAATACCACTGGCCACCAATGATAGTGGGAATATTTATGGGGTGGGGGTTTAAAATGCCACTGACCACCAATGAGTAGCACTGGTCAGCACTGATGAGGGCTTTTAGGTGCAGTGGAGTGCAGTTTTTGGCAGTGGGGGTAGGGGTTTTTAAATGCCACTGACCACCAATGAATGTGGGGTGGTTTTGTGAAGAGAGGGGTGAAAGTAGAACTGATCACCAATTATGGGGTTTTTTAGGTGCCACTGACCACCAATACCTGTGGGATTGTCTTTTTTTGGAGGGGGGGGGGGTGTTTAAATGCCACTCACCACCAATGATAGTGGGATTATTTTAGGTGGTGAGGTTAAAATGCCACTGACCACCAATATTTGTGGGATTGTTAGGTGTGGAGGGGGGGGGGGTAAAGTGTTTTGGGTTCAGCCTTGACCTCTAGCCATTTCACACAATGCAATTGTTTAGTACAATGGACCGGATTCAAGAAGCAATTGCGCCTGTGTGAATGAATGAATGAATGAAAAATTTAAAAAGCGCGGCACATGCGAACTGAATCGCTTCTGGGCGCTAACCTGTGTAACCATAGGTTACACAGCGCAATTGCTTACTTGCCCCGGCGTTACGAATGCTCCTGATTCAGGAACATCGTAACGCCGACTGCAGCCTAAAATCTGCGTGGCATAAGGCTCTTATGCCACGCATATCTTAGGCTGCATTCTTGCGATGGCCGCTAGGGGGCGCTCCCATTGTGCTCAGTGTATAGTATGCAAATTGCATACTAACACCGATTCACAATGTTGCGCGAGCCCTGCGTACGCAATTTACGTCGTTTCCGTACGGCGTGTTTAGCGTAAGGCTGCCCCTTCTAATAGCAGGGGCAGCCAATGCTAAAGTATACCCGTCGTTCCCGCGTCGCGACGTTCGATCTTTACGTAGTTTGCGTAAGTGATTCGTGAATGGCGCTGGACGCCATTCATGTTCACTTTGAAGCAAATGACGTCCTTGCGACGTCATTTGCCGCAATGCACGTCGGGAAAGTTTCCCTACGGAGCATGCGCTCTACGCTCGGTGCGGTAGCGCGCCTAATTTAAATGATTCCCGCCCCCTACGGGATCATTTACATTAGGCGCCTTTACGCAGGGCAAGTTTACACAGCGCACACGCAATTTACGGAGCTACTGCTCCGTGAATCGCGGGTAGCACAGGAAATTTGCGGGGGCGCAGGGCAAAAACGCTGCCCTGCGCCTCCGTAACTAAGGGGCAAATCTACCTGAATCCGGGCCAATGTAATTTCATCCTCCAGGGAACTTTCCTCCACTAATAACAGAAGACTTGCAGCTATCTTCAATGGGCAACTTTTAAAGGCTAAGCGCAGTGTAAGGAGCAAACGTATTTCTACTGTTCTATAAGTCCGATAAAAGACAGCCAGTTGTCGATAAAGGATCAGAGAGATTTTAGGTACAAAAAAAAGGGGGACATTTGGGAGCAATGTGGGAGGTGACAGTTCTCCTTAAAGGCACAGAGCCATAAAACTATCCAAATCATTAAATGTTTATAAATTGAAATGACAGCCTTCAGGCAATGAGCATTAGTCATATTTATAGAAGGCACTTGGCTCCGTCCCTAATATCGTCTAAGTGTCATTCTAGAGCTTTACGTTCCAGCTAAGGCTTCTGCTTCCTGTCACTGGCTCGACGCTGTGACACACACTCCATGCTGATTAGATTAGCGCTGGCAAAGGCTCGCCGATCCTCGGCACAGATTACCGCTGTCAAACACGGTAATTACATTTATTCATTTCCATTTAGGGGAGTTTTTTACAAGCCGAGCAAGGGGCCAAATAAGCAATAAACACAGAAGCAAGAAATTAAAATGCTGATCTGTGCTCTGTGAAAACAATCAAATAATCATCTGCGCTCCTTTGGCTCATCCATCATCCGCCATGGCCGCGATGTGACGACGTAGGGGCTGCGAGGCCTAATGCTATTACATGTAAATCGCTAACACCAAATTACTGGCACTGATGCGATTTTACTAATAAATTAGTTCATTTTGCTGCGTTTTACAAAGGAGGGGGGATAGGACGCGGTGGATTAGCTTATTCTGCGGCGCGCTTTTTAGGGCGAACTTTAGTGTATTTACAATGTGAAAAAATATTGTGCTGTTATTGTTGAAACCACATGCCCCGTACACACGATCGGATTTTCCGATCGATAAAGTCAGATGGACTTTTTCCATCGGATTTTCCGATCGTGTGTAGCCCCATCTGAGTTTTTCTCATCGGAAATTCCAATGAATTCCATCCGAGTTTAGATTTTTCCGATGGAAATCCATTGAAATTCCGATGTGATTTGGCCGGGAAAAAGCACGATGGTGTGTACGCTGGATAACTCTGTTTGCCTCCCCATCTAATGAAAAATATACCATTCATATTTTTTTTCGGGGATAAGGTTGTTTTTAGGCATTTAGGAAGGGATTGGCCATTGAAATATGGTGCCACATTCAGTGGGCAAATTTGACAGGTGGTACTGCCCATCAGTGGCGGCTGGTGCTCAAAGTTTTTGGGGGGGCGCAAACGGAAAAAAAAATTGCAGCCTCACTGTGCCCATCAAATGCAGCCACTGTGCCATCAATTGTCACCACTGTGCCATGCCATCAAACGCAGCCATTGTGCCATCAATTGTCACCACTGTTCCATGCCATCAAATGCAGTCACTATGCCATGCCATCAAACACAGCCACTGTGCCATGAATTGTCACTACTGTTCCATGCCATCAAATGCAGTTACTATGCCATCAAACGCAGCCACTGTGCCATCAATTTGCACCACTATGCCATGCCATTACACGCAGCCACTGTGCCATGCCATCAAACGCAGCCACTGTGCCATAAATTGTCACCACTGTGCCATGCCATCAAACGCAGCCACTGTGCCATGCCATCAAACACAGCTACTGTGCCATCAATTGTCGCCACTGTGCCAATTGTCACCACTGTGCCCTTTAATTGTCGCCACTGTGCCCATTAATTCCGCTGTGCCAATTGTCCCCACTGTGCCTATTGTCGCCACTGTGCCCATTGATGTCACTGTGCCCTTCGTCGCCGCTGTGCCCTGTAAAATGCCCCTTCCCCCCGCCCGGCACCTACCTTTACTGGAGTCAGCCATCCATGTCCTCGACCCTCGATGTCTTCTCCCGCCCTCGATGACGCTTCAGCCAATCAGGTTACCGGTAGCCAGAACCAGCCAACCTGATTGGCTGAGACGCCTGTCAGTCTTATCCAAGGAATGCAACCCCCGTGCGTTCCGAGTATAAGCTTCCGGGGACCCGAGGGCTGTACTTGGAAAGCCTATCAGAGCCGCTGGCTGCAAATTTGCTAGATGTGTGGGCATGCCACTTACAAATAAAGGCACCCATGCCCGTCTGCAGGTGGCAGCACTTTTTGCGTGGTTATGGAAAACACGTCCTTCCGTGTGCATACGCGCTAGACATGTGCAGAAGAAAGAAATAGTTTCATTTCATTTCAATTTCGAAACGTTTTCAAATTTGAAAAGTTTTCCAATTTCCAAATTAATTTAAATAGAATAGAAAAAAAATAGAATAGAAAATAAAAGAATATAATAGAGTAAAACAGAACAAAATAGAATAGAAACTAAAAGATACAAAATAAATGTAAAGTTTATACTATATAAAAAAAAAAAATTGTTGTGTGCCGCTAAAGTGTTCGGGTTTGACTCGAAGAAAGGTGACAACCCTGCTGTCAATCCCTCCACTGGCTTCGCTAACCCAACAAATTAAATTCAAAATACAAAAAAAAAAAGAACAACTTACAAAGCCGTCCACAACTACATAACAGTTCTCCCTCACCATTATAACCTTTTGAATCACTTGATCCTCCCTCCAGACAAGCAGGGTCCTCCTGTATTGAATTGTATTGTAACTGTACTGTCTTCTCTCAAGTTATAAAGCGCTGCACAAACTGTTGGCAAATTATAACCAGGGCCGCCATCAGGGGGGTACAGGCAGTACACCTGTAAGGGGCCCGGATGGCAACCCCCCCTTTTTTTTAAGGGTCCGGAGGTTCCCAGGGGCCCGGAGGCCCACAGGGCCCCAGATGGCAACCCCCCTTTTTTTTATTTATTTTTTATAAAAAATATATATATATTTTTTTAATATATTTTTATTTTATTTTTTATTAAAGGGCCCCAGGTCCCTGGATGACAACCCCCCTTTTTAATATAAAAAATATCTTTTTGTGTGTGTGTATATATATCTATATATATATATATATATATATATATATATATATATATATATATATATATATCTATATATATATATATATATATATATATATTTTTTTTTATTAAAGGGCGCAGAGGTCCCCAGGGCCCCAGATGGCAACCCCCCTTTTTAAAAAGAAATACATTTAAATATATATTTTTTATATATATTTTTTTATTTTTATTAAAGGGCCCATCCAGAGGTCCCCAGGGTCCCAGGGTTAGTAAAGGGCCCCCCCTTCTCAATTCGTGGCAGCCTCCCCGCTTCTCAATTTCAGGCGGCAGCACCGCCCCCCCCCCCCCCCCCCGGTTCTCGTCTCCAGGGGACCCATGCCTGGAGCTGTGTAAGGGGCCCCATAATTCCTGATGGCGGCCCTGATTAAAACTCCTGTATAATAATACTAATCATAGACGTCCAACATCACATGTGGATGTTACCTAGGGTGATCTACTGTTTCCATGAAGTTATGTAGAAAGGTAGATAGAAAAAAAACGATCGTCTGTGTGGAAGTCCATCTGTCAAAAACCAACGCATGCTCAGAATCAAGTCGACGCATGCTCGTAAGTCTTGAACTTAATTTTTCTCAGCACGTCGTAGTGTTTTACGTCACTGTGTTTTGGCACGGTCGGATTTTTGACTGATGGTGTGTAGGCAAGACTGATGAAAGTCGGATATCCGACGAAAAAACCCATCGGATTAGATTCCATCAGATATCCGATCGTGTCTACGAGGCTTTAAAGGCTCCTCTCTTATTTTTTATACTCAGTTGTGACATGACGTTACTCCTTTATCAAGACATCGCTTGTATATCAAGGCAAAATTTAATAAAACATTTTGCTTGTCTTGCAAAACGCTCTTAAACCAAGTTACTCTCAAACCAAGGTTTTACTGTAATAAAAACATAAAGGTTTTATTAAAAACATGTCATTTTATGATGAGGGTGGAGCAAGAAAACCAGGAAAGGCAAATATTCAGATTATACTTAATTTTTGATGTAACTTTTACAGTTTTATATGATTGCTTTTCCATATTATTCATAATATTATTTCAAATAAAGATTTCTAGGTTCTCCTCCTGGCATATTAGGCATTTCATCCTGCTGAAGTAAAGGTAATGTAGCCACAGAATGAATGTGCTGCTTGTTTCTGCAGTCTAGTTATAGAGGAATATAAAATTACTATACAGACGTTCTAAGCAGGAAACAAAGCATATACCGTATTTATCGGCGTATAACACGCACAGGCGTATAACACGCACATACATTTTAAGAGGGAAGTTTCAGGAAAAAACTTTTTTACCTAAACAACTTTGAATTAAATAAGGGTAAGTGCCCATCTGCAGCCTGATCAATGCCCATCTGCAGCACATCTCACCAATGCAGCCTTATCAATGACCATCTCACCAATGCAGCCTTATCAATGTCCATCTCATCATGCAGCCTTATCAATGTCCATCTCACCAATGCAGCCTTATCAATGTCCATCTCATCATGCAGCCTTATCAATGTCCATCTCACCAATGCAGCCTTATCAATGTCCATCTCACCAATGCAGCCTGATCAATGTCTATCTCATCATGCAGCCTTATCAATGTCCCTCTCATCATGCAGCCTTATCAATGTCCCTCTCATCATGCAGCCTTATCAATGTCCATCTCATCATGCAGCCTTATCAATGCCCATCTCATCATGCAGCCTTATCAATGTCCCTCTCATCATGCAGCCTTATCAATGTCCATCTCATCATGCAGCCTTATCAATGTCCATCTCATCATGCAGCCTTATCAATGTCCATCTCATAATGCAGCCTTATCAATGCCATTTCATCATGCAGCCTTATCAATGCCGATCTCATCATGCAGCCTTATCAATGTCCATCTCACCAATGCAGCCTTATCAATGTCCATCTCACCAATGCAGCCTGATCAATGTCCATCTCATCATGCAGCCTTATCAATGTCCCTCTCATCATGCAGCCTTATCAATGTCCATCTCATCATGCAGCCTTATCAATGTCCATCTCATCATGCAGCCTTATCAATGCCATTTCATCATGCAGCCTTATCAATGCCCATCTCATCATGCAGCCTTATCAATGTCCATCTCATCATGCAGCCTTATCAATGCCATTTCATCATGCAGCCTTATCAATGCCCATCTCATCATGCAGCCTTATCAATGTCCATCTCATCATGCAGCCTTATCAATGTCCATCTCATCATGCAGCCTTATCAATGCCATTTCATCATGCAGCCTTATCAATGCCCATCTCATCATGCAGCCTTATCAATGTCCATCTCATCATGCAGCCTTATGAATGCCATTTCATCATGCAGCCTTATCAATGCCCATCTCATCATGCAGCCTTATCAATGTCCATCTCACCAATGCAGCCTTATCAATGCCCATCTCATCATGCAGCCTTATCAATGTCCATCTCATCATGCAGCCTTATCAATGTCCATCTCACCAATGCAGCCTTATCAATGTCCATCTCACCAATGCAGCCTTATCAATGTCCATCTCACCAATGCAGCCTTATCAATGTCCATCTCACCAATGCAGCCTTATCAATGTCCATCTCATCATGCAGCCTTATCAATGTCCATCTCATCATGCAGCCTTATCAATGTCCATCTCATCATGCAGCCTTATCAATGTCCATCTCATCATGCAGCCTTATCAATGCCATTTCATCATGCAGCCTTATCAATGCCCATCTCATCATGCAGCCTTATCAATGCCATTTCATCATGCAGCCTTATCAATGCCCATCTCATCATGCAGCCTTATCAATGCCCCTTTTTAGCCTCAATGCAACCTCACCATCAAAGCAGCCTGGACAGAGCATGAAATCACAGAGCCGTCATCTCCTGTTCGGCTCTCACTCAGCACTGGCAGTCACACAGACACACACAGTCCCGCCTCCGCCATCGGCATTGGACCAGCTCCTGTGATAGACAGAACACTGGTCCAATACCAGTGGCGGAGGCGGGACTGTGTGTGTGACATGAGAGCTGAACAGGAGATGACGGCTCGTGAATTCTGGCTGTTCGGCTGCCACACACACACAGTCCCGCCTCCGCCATCTGCATTGGACCAGCTCCTGTGATAGACAGAACACTGGTCCAATACCAGTGGCGGAGGCGGGACTGTGTGTGTGGCATAAGAGCTGAACAGGAGATGACGGCTCGTGAATTCAGGCTGTTCGGCTCTCATTTGGCAGTCACACACAGTCCTGCCTCCGCCATCGGCATTGGACCAGCTCCTGTGATACACAGAACACTGGTCCAATGCCAGTGGCGGAGGCGGGACACTGTGTGTGACGTGAGAGCTGAACAGGAGATGACGGCTCGTGAATTCTGGCTGTTCGGCTCTCACTCGGCAGTCACACACACACACAGTCCCGCCTCCGCCATCGGCATTGGACCAGCTCCTGTGATACACAGAACACTGGTCCAATGCCAGTGGCGGAGGCGGGACTGTGTGTGTGACGTGAGAGATGAACAGGAGATAGCGGCTCGTGAATTCTGGCTGTTCAGCTCTCACTGGGCAGTCACACACACACAGTCCTTCCGCCGCCATCGGCATTGGACCAGCTCCTGTGATACACAGAACACCGGTCCAATGCCAGTGGCGGAGGCGGGACTGTGTGTGTGACGTGAGAGCCGGACAGGAGATGACAGCTCGTGAATTCTGGCTGTGTTCGTCCCCCTTCTTACCTTCCAAGGTACACTATCGGCGTATTACACGCACCCGCGATTTGCCCCCTATTTTCAGGGGGAAAAAGTGTGTGTTATACGCCAATAAATACAGCACATGTAATGGGTAAATACACACTTGTCAACAGTACAGTATTTCCCGGGACAGTCCCGCATCTTGGTCTTCTGTCCCTTTGATGCTGTGTCCTGGGCCATGACCTGAGATCACAGTATCAACATTGTTTGACTTATGCCCCATACACACGATCGGAAATTCCAACAGTAAAAGTCCGATGTGAGCTTTTGAGCGAAAATTCCGACCTTGTGTAGGCTCCATCGGACTTTTAAGAGCTGGTTTTCAAATTTTCCGCACAACATAACTGAACCAGAACTTGCAGCAGACTTGCTGAGTGTTTGCAAAGAAAGTTCATCTGGAGTCATGCAATGACTTGCTGCAATTGTGCAACAAACTTGTGAAGCCTGGCAAGTCTAGCAATAGCTTAGCATCAGGGCCGCCATCAGGGGGGTACAGGCATTACACCTGTAAGGGGCCCGATGGCCCCCTCCCGTTTTGTTTTTGTTTTTTTATTTAATTTTGTTTGCATTACACCTGTAAGGGGCCCGATGGTCCCCAGGGCCCCTTACAGGCCCGGCTGGCCCCCCTCCCGTTTTATTTTTTGCATTACACCTGTAAGGGGCCCGACAGTCCCCAGGGCCCCTTACAGGCCCGGTCGGCCCCCTCACGGTTTTTTTTTGCATTACACCTGTAAGGGGCCCGGTTCTCTGCTCCAGGGGGGCCCTGCCTAAAGCTGTGTAAGGGGCCCCAAAATGTGTGATGGCTGCCCTGCTTAGCATGTTATTTTCAAACTTGCATCCCAATTGCTTGCTATCTGGGTAATGAATACCTGGAGGTGTTACAATGACACACTGCTAGGATGCAATGAAAATTTTAATCTGATGTTAGTTTCACTAGCCCTATAATTGGGCACGCTCACATTGTGCGCGGCTCGCTTATCTCTCAGTTTGTAGGAGGTATTGGAGGCCGCATGTTGTCTTGTATGTATGCGAATGGATTTACAGCAACAAATACCACAGTGTATTGTCATATTAATGGAATGCTGTGCGGAATCTCTCAATATCCTGGAACAAACAGATGTTCCTTCTTCATCAGCATCGGCATGTAGATCTGTTGCTGTGAAGATGAATGTATCAGATTCTTTAGGTAAAAAGTCAATATTCCTTGTTTTTCTCCCACTCGATTCAATCCTATATGGAAACATTGCTAGTCAGTTACTGGACATCAGAGAGAAAAAAAATCACAATATTAATCCAAATATTTTCTACAGGGCAGACAACCTTGCAGTGGATAGGAAGTCAGCTTAAAGAGACCCTGTCTAAATATTTAGAGTTTATACTAATGCGCTTTTTATATGCCTGGCATCATTTCCATGCACATTCCCCAGGAAACTGAAAACATTGCTACAGCTTTTACCCCCACGTGCGCATTTGGCGCCTTTCCTGAATATGGAACTTTGCATTTGGAAAATACATTGGATGTGTAGGCACGGGTAATTGTCTTTTATTATTATACAGAATTTATATAGTGCCAATAAAGCTTACAATCTGAGGCCCCGTACACACGGCCGAGGAACTCGACGTGCCAAGCACGTCGAGTTCCTCGTCGAGTTCTGGGATGAAGCCGCCGAGGAGCTCGGCGGGCCGCCTTCTCCCATAGAACAACGAGAAAATAGAGAACATGTTCTCTATTTTCTCGTTGAGCTCCTCGGCGGCTCCATCGAGCCAAAACTGTACAGACGACAGAGTTTCTCGACAGAATCCGGGTTTTGACCGAGTTTCTCGGTGAATTCTGCCGAGAAACTCTGTCGTGTGTACGGGGCCTCATAGGGTGGCACAAATGGTAAAAACTGTGGGAGATGAGCTGATGCAAGAGTTAAAAATTCAGTTGGTAGTTAGAGGCATTATAGGCTTTCCTCAAGAAATTAGTGTTCACCGATCCCATAAAGATGGCCAGAGTAGAAGATAGCTGGACAAATTGGAAAAGAGAGTTCCAGAGGATTGGAGAGGTTCTGGAGAAGTCCTGGAGATGAGCATGGGAGGAGGAGAAAGGGAAGCTAGAGAGCAGGAGGTCTTGGGAGGAGTGGAGAGAATGGTTTGATTTGGAGACAAGATTGGTGGTGTATCGAAGGGGGGCAGAATTGTGAATGGCTTTGTATGTTGTTAATATTTTGAATTTAAATAGCTGGGTAATGGGAAGAAAGTGGAGGGATGGCAGACACTCCACTGTCAATTATCCAGTCAATGAGCGTGGTTTTAATAATTTATTGGGGTAATCTAACTTGAATGGGATTAGGGTGAGATGGGATGCCCAGAACTTGATCACAGAAACAACTTTAACACTCAGGCTTGTTAGCAAAGGTCCCAATCTGTACTCCCTCCGTAATACTGACATACTCTGGATAGACAAAATCGTTCCCAAAATTACATGCAGGTACTGCAGCTTTCCTTGATGACAAAATGCTAATGCACCTAGCTGACTGGTGCAGAATCCCCAAGCAAGGTATACAATTAACAGTTCTCTTTCCCATGATTATGCTAGCTGAAGATTGCCCTTGGCTGAAAATCCCCTTGTAGGCTATGAGGGGGATGGACAATGGGGAGGTTTATTCACT
This sequence comes from Rana temporaria, assembly GCF_905171775.1. Taxonomy (NCBI): domain Eukaryota; kingdom Metazoa; phylum Chordata; class Amphibia; order Anura; family Ranidae; genus Rana; species Rana temporaria. Next base: position 48,289,449 of record NC_053492.1, read on the forward strand.
TAGTCCCTTTATCCTGAAGCGTAACTTGTGACTTCTGGCTGGGCCTCCTGCTGATCAGGTCCCACTCTGCAAATCAAGGCAAATCAAGGTATTTCCTGGCTGATATGGAAGGGGGTATGGGTTCCTCCTTGGTTCTTTCCTTTCGCTCTTCTCTTTACATCACTGTTGGCCACCCACCAGCATAGGGGCCCCCTCCAGGCCTCTGTATCCTGGAACCTCTCCCTCATGGCCAGGCTACAATAATTAAGGACCATCTCCCCACTTTCTGGGCCATACTTACACAGGGATTGGCAGAGATCCCTTCAACATTCAGACTCTCATCTCCATACCCCCACCCACTAAGTTCTGGAACTTTCCTGAAGCTTCCGGAAGCCAGGGGGAGGCAAAAGAGAGTCAGCCTGCAGAGCTTACCATCTAAACTACAGTGGAGTTCACTTGACCCCAAATAAACTGACTTCATAGACTAAAGTGAACTAAATTTGCCTAACACTCACAGCTATGTACACAAGGGGTGCTACACTTACTTTCCAGAAGAAATGTTTTCATTGTAATGACTCTGTTTTTCAATATTGTACTTACAATTATTATGACTTACAACACTGATTGAACAATGCCTGATAAACCATGGACTCATCCGATAAGCCATTCCCTCTTTGCCTCAGCACTTTTTTGCCAGAGCACCCATCCCCACATTTGGAAAATCCAGTGACCAAAAGGTGGCAATGTTAGCTGTGCCTTCTGTATACTGTAGACTTGAAGATAAAACCTTGAGTTTTGTACAAGTGACAGCCTACTTGATCAGAAGTTCAGATTTTCATCCAGGCATTGGTGTAGTGAAGGAATGGTATTGGCACGCACACCTACTGCTAGGCATGTGCAAAAGGGAAAATTTTGTTTTGTTTCGTTTTAATTCGTTATTTAATTAATTTCGTTAAGTTAGGTTCGTTACATGTGTTAAAATCGTTTTCGGAACTCGTTCGTTTTCGACCGAATTTCGAAAAATCCGGTCGAATTCGAAAGTATTTCGACCAGATTCGACAACAAATAGTCTCTTTTTGAATATAATTTCGAAATTCGATCGGAATTCGAAAAAAAAAAAAAAATAATCGAATTCCAAATCGAAAACCCTCGGACGAAATTCGATCGGAATTCGAAAAAAAAAAAAATATTTTTTTCGAATTCCAAATCGAAAACCCGCGGACAAAATTCGATCGGAATTAAAAAAAAAACCATTTTTTTCGAATTCCAAATCGAAAACCCGCGGACGAAATTCGATCGAAAAAAAAAAAATTCGAATTCCGATCGAATTTCGTCCGCGGGTTTTCATTAATATTGCAATTCAGGAATTCGTATGCATCCGAATGTCCGAATAATGAAAAATTTGTCCGAATTTCGATTCGTAACGAAACGAAATGCACATGCCTACCTACTGCAGGCAACTTGAAGTCTCTCATATAAGAAAAGCCTAAACTATATCTATTGATGCCAAAAGCTTCCTACCAATCAAACCTTGAGAGGTAGTCTCCGAATACTATCTGCAGTGGGCTACATAAATGCAGTTTAACATAATATTTCTAAATTACACTCAACTGCAATGTTTGTTCTTCTTTACTGTAGGTGGTGCTGTGCTGATGCTACAGGGGAAAGGAAGTCTGTTGAGGGAAATGATCCCTTATGGACTCTCTGGGAAGGTAGGTATCTATTTGAAGCCAAATTTCCGCAAAATTAAGGTGACCATCTTAACGAGGAAGCCTTTAAAGCGGAAGTAGGCCCTTAAGGAACTTCCCTGAAATGTAACACTCCCATTGGTTGTGCTCTCAACTAAATAGTCAAACCATTCAATGGCTAGTGTCATAACTGATGACACATGTGCAGCATCATGGCAGTTGAAGATTAAACAAAGGCAAAGATGGCAACTTCCTTGTCTGAAAACGATAGGGGGTTTACTTACACTACCCCCGAAGTAACTGCTGGTTTAGATTTGTCCCTGCACGTTACCTCGCTCTTCGTTGTCTAGGGGATAAGATGAGAGTCTAAGGCCCCGTACACACGGTCGGACCAAACCGATGAGACTGGCCCGTTGGACCGTTTTCATCGGTTCACCTCTGAAGTGGCCGTACGGCCTGATATGTGTACACACCATCAGTCCAAAATCCGATCGGGTCAGAACGCGGTGACGTCAAACACACGACGTGCTGAATAAAACGAAGTTCAATGCTTCCAAGCATGCGTCGACTTGATTCTGAGCATGCGCGAGTTTTGAACCGATGCTTTTCTGTACTAACCATCGGTTTGGTCGGATTGGGCAGCGGTCCATCGGTTCGGTTTTGAAGCATGTTTAGAAATTTTGGACCGAAGGAAACCAGACCGATAGCCTATACACACGGTCGGTTTTGTCCGATGAAAATGAACTTCAGTTCATTCTCATCGGACCAAACCGACTGTGTGTACGGGGCCTAAGAAACTTCAATGTCCACACAAGTTGTAAATCCTTTTTCTGTCAGGTTTTATTTCACACAAACTTGCCTAGGTAGAGGGATGGAGGGTTAGGAGAAGGTTCAGGTACACGATGCAGATCACCCGGATAGACCCCTCTCACTGGCCTAGCAGCCGGGTAGTCTCTGCCACAGACCTTTGAGACTACTTTGAAAGTAGAAATAAACGGTTCAGGAATCCTCTGCCACAGGATTTAGTACCCAGATTTCCAGCCGTACAGTTTAGAGCCTTTAAGCCGACCCAGCAACACTGTAAGGCATCATAGAATACGATGCATCCTCCAATAAAGTTACCAGGCTCTCCCGAGATACCAGCCTTCCGCTTGGTCCTCCACAGGACAGGTTATCCCCTGGTTTCCTCTATTGAGTGGCTTCCTCCCGCAGGACAGACAGCACAGGATCACCTTCAAGGTGTAGGCCCCAGTCAAGACAACTGGGCCTACCTGGTGGAAAAGCAGCCTCGGAGCAACGTGGACCTGGGCTGAAAATGGACCATCATACACCTCGAGCCAGGAGGGCCATGAGGCAAAAAGGGACCCCTGAAAATGGCGTCTGCCCCTCAAGTATCCTTCCCCAGCATGCCCAGCGGGGAGACCACTCTCACTGGGCTTTTCCCGGGGAAAAACACCCAATGCACTCTGACCTGCCTGTGTTCCATCATTGGCCCGTAGTGATAACGCCACCTACAGGCAAACAATGGGAAAACCCTCCAAGCACAGCCACTGCCGGAACAGAGGCTGATTTAGCTTTAATCAGAGTCTGAGCTAATTATCAGCTTAGATACCCACTAAATATAAACATATATCAGGAGTCATCAGGAGCAGGGCACTACACTCATTTGGGTACACTTTGAGCGAGTGGCAGGTTACGGCAGGGGACCCGCTAGTTCGGGACAGTGGTTAGTGCAAAGAAAGGTTCCTGATGGGTAGAGACGGGGCAGCTGAATATCCGGTGCCAGTGATTCCTTCCAGTGAGATAGCACATTGTGGTTATACAAGATACCACCACCCTTCCAGCAAAAGCCGTCCACTGGTAATATTACTGTGAATTACTCTACAGAGAGCTGTGTTGAAAACTGTCTTGTTCATCAATGTGCCATATCATTCTCGCATTGTGATCACTTCTGAATAGACTCTATGGGCCAGATTCACATAGAATTGCCCAGGCGCAGCGTATCAGAGATACGCTACGCCGCCCTATCTTACCTGGCTCTAAGTCGAATCCAGGAAGATTTTGCGCCGTAAGTTACGGCGGCGTAGTGTATCTCTCGTCGCGTATTTCAAATTGGGCGGGTAGGGGGCGTGATTCATTTAAATGAAGCGCATCCCCGCGCCGATTGAACTGCGCATGCTCCGTTTTGAAATTTCCCGCCGTGCTTTGCGCGAAATGACGTCGCACAGACGTCATTTTTTGAACTTAGACGTGAGTTACGTCCTTTCCTATTCACAGACGACTTACGCAAAAAAAAAAAAAAATTCAAAATTCGACGTGGGAACGACGGCCATACTTTAACATGGCAAGTCTATCTGTACGCCACAAAATAGCAGCTTTAACTATACGCCGGGAAAAGCCGACTAGCGACGACGTAAGAGAATGCGACGGCCGCGCGTACCTTCGTGGATCGACGGAAAAAGCTAATTAGCATACCTGACGCGGAAAACGACGCGAACTCCACCCAGCGGGCGCCAAAGTTTTGCACCTACGATCCGAAGGCGTACGAAGCCGTACGCCTGTCGGATCGAAGCCAGAAGCCGTCGTATCTTGGTTTGAGGATTCAAACTAAAGATACGACGCGGCAAATTTGAAAGTACGCCGGTGTATCAGTAGATACGTCTATGTACTTGCTCTGTGAATCTGGCCCTATAAAACCTACAGTGGGAACCTTGACTGAGGCCTAACCTGAATGATCATAGCACATTCACTGGTATCACTTGTTGCCTTAGATTACTTTTTGAAAGCATATCTAAACCCAAGAATGTAATATATTGTGGTTTACTTGTCCAATCTGCAAAGAAATATGTGCAAGATTGTCCAGTTCCCTAAATTGCAGAATGCTGTAATATCCAGACAACTGAGATTTTAATTGCTGATTCTCCCAATCTAATCAGCACTAGACAAGAGCAGTTACTGCTTTGGTTCCCTGCAGATAGTGGTGACAGGCCCAAGGCCAAAGTTGCCCCATAGGAGCTTCAGAGACAGTGCCCAGGGGGAAACAGGCTTAATAACCCTACTATATCCACTATTTCCCACTGAGCGCAATGCATACTCTAAATCCCTTTATAGGCATGACAAAATTAAACTGAGCTACTCTAGTCTTCAGATTACAATTTGGTGTTTGTTTGACAGCACAAAGCCTACTAAAGCAGCTCATATATTCTTGATGTAATTATCAGCTTTGCACTGATCGTCTCTGTCACCTATTGGAAAATTCTGACTTTTTGTTAAGTTTTTCATCCAGTTTGCCTCCCTGCCTAATGTTACTGGAAGTGTACCACTGAGTCCAATTGTGCAGGAGATTGCAGTTTGGTTGTCTACCTGCAAAGTGACTGGTAATGACACATGGGTTGTACCATTTGTCAACCAATCTGAGTAGGCTTGATGCAAATGTGGTCAAGTAAGGAGGTGTACATTCCTGTTGTAATTAGACACAGTGGGTTATGATGATCAGGCCAAGATGAAAAGATCAAAGTGCGCCTCCCCATAAACTGTGAACTACTTCAGCATAGGTTGCAGGTACTGCTAATGAAGGCCCAAGGAGGTTACATATTCTTCCTATTCCTCATCCTGACCCTGCACTAGACCAACTAAGCCAATTTAGGATTAAACCACAGGATTAGCACTACGCCTCTCAGTACCCCAGTACTGCCACTCTGCCTGTCTGCTACCCCCTACATAGATGCTGCTCTGATAATGTAGGCTATGCCATGTGACAACCTTTTAGATTTAGATGTTGGCTTCCTTGTAGTGATCATTTGCTATAGTCTGTTCTGGGTTCTGCTGATAAAGGCTCAACTACTTTCCCCCTCATCCAAATGAATTCTGGGATATAGTAGGCCAGAGTCTGACCGACTCTGGCATGCATATTCTTGCACTTTCAGACAAATCCTGGTCAGGAGAGTGAGTGACCAGCAGGGGTCTGAAAGGGTTATAAATAGGCTGGGGCCTAGAACAGCTTCCTATTTTTTCTGGGGGAGCTGGCCATGGGTGGCCAGCTACAGCACGGAAAAAACATATTTTTGGGTCCAAACTGCAGATAGAGCTCAGGGACCTCCGTCCTGAAGAAGTGCAGGAAGCTCTACAAGGGATCCAGACTACAGGCACTAATTACAGAGACTCGCTGGCACTCCAGGAGGCATTATAGTACCCAGTGCACAGTGGGTACTAGCCTTAAGGATCCAAGAGACTTTCTTTGACACGTTTGGGAGAGCTCCTTAGCGTTTACTTAGGACTATATTCCTGTTGAGAAGTTCCTGCATTTAAGTTCATTTAACCTTCACATTCAAGAGTGTGGCTACACTCTGAAGGAGCAAATCAGCTTTAGTGTCCTCTGCTACATTTTTGCTAGTTGCTTTTGAAGTATCCCATGGCTAACCCTCACCCCATCCATGATAATCCAGCAAATAAACTACAAAAAGACATGCATGGCCTGTTTTCTGACTTGAGTGACCGAACTACTGGGTGCCTGACTGCCTATCAGGGAATGGAACCCGGGATCAAACCACCAATCTGGCAGCGGCGGTGCATCCATAGTGGGCGTAGGACCGCCACCCCCTCTCTCTTGCACCCACTCATTCAACAATTCATAGATTCATGCGTTGCCGCCGCTGCCACCCACTATTCAGGGGGCCGGCCCCCTGTTGAGCGCCGGCAATCTGAATAACAGTGGTGGGTGTGTTTTAGAAGTGTCTATTAGAGCCAGAGGCTATGATAGGCTTCCCGATTACAGCCTGTGGGCTCTAATTGGCTTCCAAATGGCTAACCAGAGGTCGCACAGGGTGTGCGTTCCCTGGTTAACACTGACACGCGTCTCAGCCAATCAGGTTCACCGGGTCTGGTTACCTGTCACCTGATTGGCTGAAGGGACATTGAGGAGGGAAGAAGACATTGAGGGATCGTGGAGGAGGATGGCTGAAGTGAGAAAGGTAAGTGCCGACAGGGGTGGGGGATGACGACTGGTATTTTGGGGCAATCTGGTGGCATTTTACGGGGCAAACTGGCGGCAATTGATGGGCACAGTGGCGACAATTGATAGGCACAGTGGCGACAATTGATGCCACAGTGGCGACAATTGATGGCACATTGGCTGCGTTTTGATAGCACAGTGTATTATGGTTCAAAGGGGGGAGGGAGGACCAGAGAGGAAAAATAGAAAGAAAAAGAGGAAGAGAAGGAAAAAGGGAGAAAAAAGGGGGGGAGTAGAAACACGAGGATAGCACTCACATGGGCCACATCTGTAATTATATTAGGGAAGAAACAATATCAAGCAGGTGGACATTGATGGTCAGACTTTCAGGCCGAGGAAGTATGTTTTTTTAAAAAAATATAGTTTAATAGCATATAGATTAATTGAACAAGATATACAAAAAATAAAAATAATAATACAAAAAATAATGTTGATTTACAGCAATTGACCACTGTACATTCCTCAGAAGTCGCCCCAACATTATTTTTTGTATTATGGTTATTTTTTGTATATCTTGTTCAATTAATCTATATGCTATTAAACTATATTTTTTTAAAAAAACATACTTCCTCGGCCTGAAAGTCTGACCATCAATGTCCACCTGCTTGATATTGTTTCTTCCCTAAATTGATAGCACAGTGGCGACAATTGATGGCACAGTGGCGACAATTGATGGCACAGTGGCTGCGTTTTATGGGCACAGTGGTGACAATTAATGGCACAGTGGCTGAGTTTGATGGCAAAGTGGCTTCAATTGATGGCACAGTGGTGACAATTGATGGCACAGTGGCTGCGTTTGATGGCACAGTGGCAACAATTAATGGCACTGTGGCTGCGTTTGATGGCACTGTAGCTGTGTTTAATGCCACAGTGGGGACAATTGATGGCACAGTGGCTGCGTTTTATAAAACAGTGGTGACAATTAATGGCACAGTGGCTGCGTTTGATGGCACAGTGGCGACAAATGATGGCACAGTGGCTGCATTTGATGGCACAGTGGCGACAATTGATGGGCACAGTGAGGCTGCAATTGATGGGGTTTTTTTTCGTTTGTTTGCGCCCCCCAAAAAATGTTGAGCACCAGCCGCCACTGCAATTCGGTCTGGGGTCTGTGCTACACATGTTTTAGAGGTCAGGTTAAATGCAGGTGGGAGTGTTGGTAGCCTCCTTTAGTGTGAGGTATATGTTTTTTTTGTTTTTTATTTTAAAGAAAGCTAAAAATGTTCACCTGTTCTCCATGAGGGAAGAACTGGCATTTGGATGCAGGGGCCAGTACTAAGAAGGATAGACTGGTGGCCTGAGTGGAAATACTTTACCAATCAAACATTGATTAGAGAGGGTCCTACAGTCAGTGAAACGTGCTGGGCATTATAAATGATACCTGCTCCGTATTCGGATCTGTGATCACATGTTCTAACAGAGGGAGGTCTTCCAGAAACAACCAAGTTCCGTGGCTCTAAGATGTGAAAAAAAGCAAATACCAAGAGCCACAAGGGAAGCTCATGCTGAAAGATGTGAGAAGATGGGTCAGCATAAACTATGGTATCTCTGCAAAAGTTCCAAAAAGAAAAAAAAAGGGAATTGCTTATAATACCAAAAGTCACAAATCAATTTATTGATCCATTTAATGAACAGACCACTCCATCTAGTGAACCAACACTAACATGTTTCACTTGGTTAGGAACTTACTCATATAAGTAAGAACCTAACTGAGTGAAATGAGTAAGTGTGTGCACTAGATAGAGAGGTCTGTTCTCTGGATGTATCAATAAATCAATTTGAGACTTTTTATTAGCGAGAAGTTCCCGCTTTCGTTTTTGGAACTTTTGCAGAGACTTTGCTAGTGGCTGATGACCACAGGGAACCAGCACTTGTGATTGATGACAACTTGGGGATTAGTACCTTCAGTGGAGTATCTAGCTCTTATCTATCACCATAAACCATGTTTTTTAGGAACACTTTTTACCATGCCCACCAATCAATGATGCAACATGAATGAATGAATGAATGAATGAAAAACTTATAAAGCGCGGCGCATGCGAACTGAATCGCTTCTGGGCGCTAGTTGTTCGTGTCTCATGACATCAAAAGAGCAGAGTTTTGATCCGGCTAAATTTGCATGTTTGCAGTATCACTTATGCCCCTTTCACACTGATGAGTTTTTCAGGCGGTTTAGCGCTAAAAATAGCGCCTAAATACCGCCTGAAAAACTCCTGCCCAGCATTCTCAATTTGAAAGCCCAAGGGCTTTCACACTGAGGCAATGCACTGGCGGGAGAGAAAAAAATCTCCTGCAAGCAGTATCTTTGGAGCGGTGAGAGGAGCGGTGTGTATACCGTTCCTTCCCATTTAAAACAATGGGAAACCGCGGTAATAGCGCCCGTAATGCGCCTCTGCGGGCGGTATTAACCCTTTTTCGGCCGATAGCGGGGGTTAATACTGCACCGCTAGCAGCCGGATCCCGCGGCAATTCCGACGGTATAGCGCCGCTATTTTTAGCAGTGCTATACTGCCACCGCACCTCCCGCCCCAGTGTGAAAGGGGCCTTACTCTAGAAATTTAGCCTACCATTGTTACATAGATAATCTGGTTGAAGAAACATGCTAGTCCATGCAGTTCAACCAACCATGATGGGTGAAAATAAAATACCCCCCATAGGTATACCATACCATAGGTATGGGGCTTTTAGGGCAACTTGAAAGACCAATCACAAAATTGTTTAAAGAAATAGTTACATAAATTTAATAGGATAATTATTAAAATCTATGAGAATACATTTCACTATATAGTGTCGAAGAAGAACAGTAAAAAAACAATACAATTTATACAGTTCACAGATGTGTGTCTCCTTGTTCTTAAGCCCAACGCGTTGCAGGATAGCAATCCCTTCATCAGGGGCACTTCTTTCTTTGGAAGGAGATCAATAAAAAAGGGACCGTTAGCCTAAGAACAAGAAGACACACATCTGTGAACTGTATAAATTGTAATGTTTTTTTACTGTTCCTCTCGGACACTATATGGTGAAATGTATTTGCACAGATTTTAATAATTATCCTAATGAATGTATGTAACTATTTCTTTAAACAATTTTGTGATTGGTCTTTCAAGTTACCCGAAAAGCCCCACACCTATGGTGGGTATTTCAATTTCAATAATCTACTCATTTGGGGTGTTGACAACGACTTACAGTAATTGTCCGAGTTTAAGCTCTCTTCTTTAAAACCATGACGGGGTAGTTGCTTGTGTTTGCCCCTTTGGCCCTGTACACATGGTCGGTCCATCCGATGAGAACGATCCTTCGGTTAACCGATGAAGCTGACTGATGGTCTGATGTGCCTACACACCATCAGTTTAAAAACCGATCGAGTCCAATGCGGTGACGTAAAACACAACGACGTGCAGAGAAAAATGAAGTTCAATGCTTCCAAGCATGCGTCGACTTGATTCTGAGCATGCGCGGCTTTTGAACCGATGCTTTTGCGTACTAACCGTCGGTTTTGACCGATCGGTTAGGCGTCCATCGGTTCAATTTTAAAGCAAGTTCTAAATTTTTCGACCAAAGGATAACGGACCGATGGGGCCCACACACGGTCGGTTTGGACCGATGAAACAGTCCTTCAGTCCGTTTCCATCGGTTTTGTCCGATCGTGTGTACAAGGCCTTAGGCCAAAGGTTTCCAGCCTTCCACCTCCTTTCTGTGCTGGTAATTTTCTGCACAGGGCAAAAGTAACAAATGTCTGGCTGAACATGTCCACTTTTCGAACAGGATGTTTGTCTTCTCCAACTACAATTACTATATAAAATACATTTCTTCTATTGATTCATGGAATAATTTATGTCACACATGGAACAAGTAATTTAAGGGTAACTAAATCCATCATTAGATAGCAGGTAGTGGGATCAGTCAGCTCTTACCAGTCTGTGTCAGGGGACTCATATTCGGCGTAATATAAAACACAGACCCGATAACGTCTCCTGCAATATCTCTCACAGCTTATCTGTCTTTATCTGTTTGTTGTAGCTCTGTCACTGTTTATTCTGGAAAACATCTTCAAGACGCACCTTCCACTCCTTGGCTTTTATCACAATGTATTTAAAAAAATTAATTTGTGCTAATATTTATCTCTTCCTTACATGCTTAAAAAGCAGGAAATCTGGGTAGGAAAATGAATTACACCGGACGTAGATGAAAAAATTAGATCATTTATACACTGAATGGCTGTTTTGCTAAATGGTCAAAATATGAACATGTAATATGTTGGAAAAAATTCAGCCCATTTTAGACACAGATTGGTCCTGATCCATGGAGAAAATGGAGCAAATTAACAATATTGGCAAAAAGATCTTAGCAAGTTGCAGCCAGGGGTGGACTGACCATTTGAGCACTCGGGCACTGCTCGAGGGCCCCATGCCACTAGGGGGCCCCATCAGGGTTGCCAGCCTCAGTAAAACCAGGGACAATATGTAAAAATCTGTGTTTTTAAAAAAATCCCAAGATTATAGCTGCCCCGCCTCTCCAGTACCTTTTCAGTGTGTGTATGTATACTGTGTGTGTGCATACTGTATGTGTGTGTATACTGTGTGTGTATATTGTTTGTCTGTGTGTGTGTATACTGTATGTGTGTGTATGTACTGTGTGGCCCCATAATCTATTGCCTGGGGGCCCCATAATCTCCTATTGCCCGGGGGCCCCCATAATCTCCTATTGCCCGGGGGCCCCATAATCTCCTATTGCCCGGGGGCTCCATAATCTCCTATTGCCAGGGGGCCCCATGAGTTGTCAGTCTGCCCCTGGTTGCAGCGTGCAGGTCATGCAACGAAAAAGGAGCTGATATATAACAGGTTCTGTTTGGAGAGTATTTTAGTTTTTAAATTTGTCAAAAATTGAATTACAATTCAGTATAAGGAATGGCGGCGATTGCAACATTCTCAGGACAACAACTGATTGAAATAAGAGAAATTGGACATAATCCTGACCCAGATCCAGTAGTGTATTTAGGTTTTATGCTGCCCTAAGCCTGACTAAACTTGTGACCCCCTAATTTAAATAAGACACACCCATTTCTGTTTAAGATCCACCCTGAAATTTTCGAGTGGGGACACTAGTTCTTAGGGCCTGGGGGGGGGGGGGCATTGGATTCCCTTCATTTGCATAGATTTCCTCTCACTTCCTGTTTTGCTATGGGGCAGGAAGTGAAGGGAAATCTCTGCAATCGGACAGGGATGGTTAAATAAAAACTGACAGGGGCTATAACCCTTTCTTACTCTATCCAAAATGAAAAAAAAAAATGTTGCCTATAGTTCTACTTTAAGCACAAATGTTGCATAATTTTATGGAGAGGACTAAGAAGATATAACCATGTCAATGGTGCAGCAGAAAACATATAGAACAGTGAGGAAGGTTTGTTGTCCAGGATGATAGGACAGTCAAGATTAGAAGCAGCTTGCGTTGCACTAACAGTGTAGAGCAAGCCGACGGGCACTCTTTCCATGCTGCCCCCCTGCAAAGTACTGCCCTAAGCCTGGGCCTTGTTGGCCTAAGCCAGGATACAGCGTTGCCCAGATCCTTCCTCCTGACCCCCCATAATTAAAAACATGCTCAATAAAAGGCATAAAAAGTAAGAGGAAAACATTTTATGTTACACCTTGGTTTCTGGCAGGCCTGCCAAGATGAGGGTGGCATTACTGGGCCTTCCCCCAAAACCCTTGAAAAGCTAAGGATCCCAAATCCTGAGATAATGTGTTTCTGCCCAGTGCTGGAGTGTTTTCTTGTTTGGGATCCTCAGCTATTCTATGATCCATGTTGGCCCAGGGATGTCACTAGAGTCTACTGGAGTCAGCCAAAAGTCAGTGTGTAAAACAGCTTTTTTTTTACACTTTTCTGAACTTTTTTTCATATGCGTAAATCTACCAAAAATCTTCTGCCTGACTAAAAATATAGACTATTTAGTGTCTTTAATGGTGTGAAACATTAACAATGCATTGTGGTGGCCAGGTACCATGTGATTTTGGCCAAGGCCTCAGGTCACACTAGGTAGCTTTGGAGTAGCAGAGTGCTATTTATTCCCAGACAGAAATATTTTTATACTAAAAATGACTCTAAACATTCTAAACAAAGGACCAGTTTACTGTCCAGACTTTAGGGGGGCCACCGTCCCATCATTGGTGTAATTAGGAGGAATAATGCCCCATCATTGGAGTCATTGGGCCCCAATTGGTGGTGTCATTGGGAGAACCGTGCCCCATTGTTGGTGTACTTGGAAGGAATTGTGCCCTTTATTTATATCAGTGAATAAAATATTGCCCCAAGGGCCAGATAAAAGCAAGCAAAGGTTCGAACCCGGCCCTTGGGCCACAGTTTGGAGACCACTGATTTTGATGATAGAAAAGTGCACAGCACAAGCCTGCAAGCTGCGTTTGCATTATCGTGATCATGTAGTGAGAGCCATTGATATTACCAATACCTACAAAAAGCAGACAAAAGTCAGGGTGTAAAGTAATTTATTTTTACTTTTTCTTGCATAAAGCGTACAAACGGCCGGAATTTTCGACGAAAAAAGTGAGACGGAATTTTTTCATCAGATATTACGACCGTGTGTACGCCCCATCGGACTTTTTCTGACAGAAATTTAGAAGGACTTAGGCCCCATACACACCATAGAATCTATCCGCAGATAAATCCCATCAAATGGGTTTCTGCGGATAGATCCTATGGTGTGTACACTCCGTCGGATATCTATCCGCAGATAAATCTCCCCTGGAATGGATTTCCAGCAGATAAATATTTGTCGACATGCACAGAATATCTATCTGCTGGAATCCATTCCAACGGATGGATCCGCTCGTCTGTACAGACTTACCGGATCCATCCGTCCAAAGGGATTCCCCACACGCGCCGTAATGAATAGACGCATGCGTGGAATTCCTTATATGACAGCGTCGCGCCCGTCGCCGCGTCATAATAGCGGCGACGGCGCGACACGTCATCGGCAGAGGATTTCAGCGCGGATTTCAATGCGATGGTGTGTACACGCCATCGCATTGAAATCCTCTGAAATCTTAGAGAGGATTTATCCGCGGATACGGTCCGCTGAACCGTATCTGCGGATAAATTCTATCGTGTGTATGGGGCCTTAGAAAGAGAATATTCCGCATGTCCGTATGGAATTCCGACAGAGAAAAAAAACATGCATGCTTGGAAACAATTCGACCCATGTTTGGAATCATTGAACCTAATTTTTCTAGGCTCGTTGTAGTGTTGTACGTCACCGCGTTTTTGACGGTTGGAATTTGGTGTGCTTGAACGTAATTCCGTCGGAAAAACCCGTCGGAGTTTATTCCGATGGAAAAACCGGTCAGGTATACGCGGCAATAGTCTTTATTTTTGTATACCTTTCACCAAGGATACATAGGCTCTGTGGGGCTGGCAGATATGTTACACTTTAAATTACAAACTTGACTAATTTGAGATTGTGCTCACCATGCTCTTTTCTATCACCAAAAAGTATTTTTTTATTTTTCAGGATATTATTTATATGTGGCTTACAATGAATAGAAAGATAGGGCCAGATTCACAGAAGAGATACGACGGTGTATCTCCTGATATGCCGTCGTATCTCTGAGATACGATTGTCGGATCTATGCGACTGATTCATAGAATCAGTTACGCATAGATAGCCCTAAGATCCGACAGGTGTAACTTGTGTTACACTGTCGGATCTTAGGCTGCAATTCTAGGCCGGTCGCTAGGTGGCGAGGCCATTGCGGTCGGCGTAGAATATGCAAATGACTAGTTACGGCGATTCACGAACGTCCACGATGCCCGTCTATCTAAATTTACGTTGTTTCCGTAGCGATATGCGTTGTAAAGATAAAGCTAAGCCCTAGGTGGTCTAGCCAATGTTAAGTATGGCCGTCGTTCCCACATCGAAATTTAAAATGTCACGTCGTTTGCGTAAGTCGTCCATGAATGGCGCTGGACGCCATTTACGTTAACGGCAAACCAATGACGTCCTTGCGAGGTCATTTGGCGCAATGCACGTCGGGTAATTTGACGGTCGGAGCATGCGCAGTACGGATTTACGTTACACCGCCACAAGTTTACAGGTAAGTGCTTTGTGAATCAGGCACTTACGCTGTAAACCAGCGGCGGTGTAACGTAAATGGTATACGTTACACCGCCACTGCGTAACATAAATCTACCTGAATCTGGCCCATAGTGCCCGTGACTTAAGTGATGCATTGGCAAATATTATATAGTCTCTGACTACCAGAATGCATTAGTGCCGGTTCACAATGGGCGACCTCTCAGACGACTTAGCCACCTGACAAGTCGCGCTCCATTCAGTGCAATGGAACCGTTCTAATTGGAGCGACTCAAGTCACTCCAACTTGGAAAGAGGTTCCTGTACTACTTAGGGGGTGACTTCGGAGCGGCCTGCATTGACTTCTATTAAAGAAGTCGCTTGCATGTCGCGCTGACGTCGGACGACTTTGAAGCCACTCCAGTGTGAACCGAGACTAATGGATTTTTCAGATCATTAGAAGCAGCAAAGGATCTATTATTTCCACTACACAGATGCTGTTTGGTAGATTTACAATAAGATAGGCACGCTCATTGTGCAGCACTCTAGAGAAGAAAGCCAGGCCTACATATTGTTATGTGTAAATTTTCCTACAATAAAGGAACATAGCCTATCCATAGAAGCAACACGTTTACAACATTTACACCTTGGTACTATAAGATTGTTTCAATTTCATGTGTAAATCTAAAAACGCTGCAGAGGTTTTCTTTGCTGCCCATCGGTCCCAGATCTGTACCATGTGCAGAAAGCCTTGAGTTGACAGTGACACACACACACTGGCTCCATTATTCCCTAACTATCTGCAGAGACAACTTATGGGCAGCATATGAGTCTGGAGTTAATGATTAGGGCTGTGATGAGGGTAATCATTGTGGTCCCTCTAATAAATTAAAGCATGGAATGGGAGGTAAGCTGTCAATATAGATCTTCCAGAAGTCCTGATCACACCAAGTCAATTAGATCACTGCAGGATCAAACGGTGGACCCCTGCAGTATGTTAAGTATGACTAAATGGGGCCAAGCAGGGCAAATCATGTTACAAATGCATCACCATGGGCAGCTAGGAGAGATAAGCATTGATGTCATTGATAAAGAGACGAGGCTTTATTAGAAAGCTGAATATAGCCTGGAGGTAAGCTAACGGCGATGGGACAAAGGCTCAGCAGTGAGACAGACAGCTTGACACAAGGAAATGAGAACCTATCTATCCTGTGTCTGCACCACAGAGACAGTGGGGGTGCAGGAATAAGATAGATTCTTAACCCTTGACTCCTACGGTCCAATCTGACTGGCCACCATACTGGCAGTGAATCGGTTAATAGTCTAGAAGTAAATCCTTGTTACAGCCCAGAGCTATATGAAATGTCATCGTAACCCCAATGCTGGATGTTATTGTTGAGTAATCTTTCTTTCCTTTCTTTTCTCTCTCTCTCTCTCCTTATTTCTTTCTCTCCCTTGTTCTCTATTTCTCCTTTTTTCTTATTCTATCTCTTTTTTTCTCACTTTCCCCCTCTCTCTCTCTCAATCTCTCTCTCTCTCTCTTTCTCTCTTTCTTTCTTTCTTTCTTTCTTTCTTTCTTTCTTTCTTTCTTTCTTTCTTTCTTTCTTTCTTTCTTTCTTTCTTTCTTTCTTTCTTTCTTTCTTTCTTTCTTTCTTTCTCTCTCTCTCTTTTCTCCCCCCCCCCTTCTCTACCTCTCTGTTTTTGTCTCTCTCACTCTGCCTTCTCTCTCTTTTTTCCCCTTTCTCCCCCTCCCCCCTTTCTATCTCCCTCTCTAGTTCCAATGCTGGATGTTATTGATGAGTAATCTTTCTTTCCTTCCTTTTCTCTCTTTCTCTCTCCTTATTTCTTTCTCTCCCTTGTTCTCTATCCCTCTCTGTCTTTCTTTTTCATTCCCTCTCTCTCACTCTTGTTCTCTCTCTCTCTCTCTCTTTCTCTCATTTTACAATTTTCTCTCTCTTTCTCCTTTTTTTTTTTTTTTTCTAGTTAAATGTTTTTATTGAAAAGATTTGCACATTACACATAAAGGTACAATAAGTCCCGATCAAAAGAAGACAGAATATAGCCTTATCCATATTAACATAAGCTGGAAATCACATATAGACTCGACCATAATGACGGAAATTCCAAGCCCACCCTCCTCCCGAGCCCCCAGAGGGAACACACTGTCCCGGGAGTGGGGAACCGAGAATCCTCCAAAATGAACATATAGCCTAAATAATCCACCATAACTAAGGATGGGCTTTTTATATTATGTATAGCCTAGGACTAAAACAAGCGCGAGGAGGACCTAAGGGTCAACCAAACATATGGGTCATAAGAGATTGTTATGACCAATAAAACAACAAAAACAAAACAAAATAAAAGCTTTCAATGACCTTAAAAAAGCTTCACAAACCCTTATTGCAAAAAAAAATAAAATAAATAAAAGTCAAAACCGAGTGCAATTAAGAGATCAGAACGAAGTGGACCCTCTCGGGCCTGAACTATAACGTTAATCACATTGTAGATACAAGTACAGTGAAGAAAAGAAAAGAAATGAAAAAAGATAGGGGGAAACAGAACATAGAGAAGAAGACAGAAGATCAAGAAGTAAGAGGATAACGGAGTCACACGGAGAGCCTAGCAAATCATATATTTCAAGGGCTTACGAATGGAATCAGAGGAGGACTCCGACATACGTTGCCCAAGGTTCCCAGATAAGCCTAAATTTATCAGCGGAATCAAGGATCATGTTGGAAATCCTCTCGTTGGACATCATCCACGAGATTTTTCTCTTGGTCATTAAAATAGAGACCGACGGGGATTTCCAAGCCTTGGTAATAGTCATCTTTGCCCCTAATAAAATAAAAAATATCAGCGCCTGTGAGCTTTTGGGAATTTTGGGGATAGGGCTGTTGAGTAAGGCAATTGCAGGATCACAAGCAACCCCTATTCCCGTGACTTTCCTAATAAGGTGGAAAACTTTGTGCCAGAAGGAACGAATCCTGGGGCATTCCCACAATATATGAAGGAATGAGCCAGAAAGTCCACAACCCCTAAAACACAGAGGGGAGGATTGCGGGTAAAATTTGGCAATTCGGGTGGGAACTAAATACCAACGGGTCATGACCTTGAGGCACGTTTCGGTAAGTGATACATTCAGAATGCCCCTAAAGGAGCGAGCCAAATTGGAGTGCCATCTTTCCAGTGACCAATCCAGATCAAGGTCACGCTCCCAATTCTTCATGTAAAGCGCTTTCTCCAGAGGTTCTGCCAAAGCTGAGTAAATTAAAGATATACCCCCCTTTGTGTCCATGGCTGAGGAACACCACTGCTCATAAGGGGTCACAGAAGGTTGATCCGTGCAGGTCTTCTTAATCTGGTGTAAAAAGTGGGAAATTTGAAAAAAGCGAAATTTCTCAGAAGGGGGCATTTTTAGTCTAGAGGAGCAATAATTTAATGTGAGGGGTCCGTTCGAGTTAAAAAAGTGGCCAATTCTATATAAACCTTTGTCCAGCCACCATTTGAAGGCTGTAATATCTAAACCGGGTGGGAATCGAGGATTATGGAAGATATGTGCAAGAGGGTGCCAATGAGACACCACTGATGTTAGTTTATGCAATGAGTCACAAAGAGACATAGAGTGGGATAGTGTAGGAGCTAAAATCGGAGGTCGGTTCCTAGGGTGGGTCCACAAAAGGAAATCTAGGGTGAATGCCGGGGTCGCTGCTCTTTCCATGGAGACCCAGTCTGGCTTGGGACCTTTAAGGTAAATTATGGAAAACTGGCTAAGTTGGGCAGCACGATAGTACCACCATAAATTCGGTAAACCAAGGCCCCCTTTCAGCCTGGGCCTAAAAAGCACGGATTTAGAAAGGCGATTCCCTTTTTTCTCCCAAATAAATTTAGTTATAGCAGATTGGAGAGAATCAATATATGATTTAGTAATCGGGATAGGGAGGGAGCGGAAAAGATATAAAATCTTGGGTAGGAGGGTCATCTTAACTGCATTTACGCGACCTAGCCAAGAAAGATTATATAAAGACCATTGACGTAGATCTTCCATTAACTTTTTAACCATGGGTGGGTAATTATGTTTGTGGAGAAATTCAATCTGTGAAGTGAGGTTAATACCCAAATAAGGGATAGATGTAGAGTTCCAGGAGAATGGGAAGTTACTTTTCAAGCTATCTACTTGTGATTGCGGGAGGGATACATTGAGTGCTACCGATTTAGACATATTAACTCTTAGACCTGATATGCTGCCAAAATCATTAAGGAGGTGGATTACGTTAGGGGTCGAGGTAAATGGGGCTGTAAGAAAAAGGAGTACGTCGTCAGCGAACAAGGCACATTTATGTGTTGATTGTCCGCATTGAACCCCCTGTATATCCGGGTGATTTCTGATCGCGATGGCCAGAGTTTCTATGGCCACTGCGAAAAGAAGGGGGGAGAGGGGGCAACCCTGTCTCGTTCCCTTTCTGATGGGGAATTTCGCCGAAAAATAACCCTGAAATCTAACCTGTGCTATCGGTTGGGAATACAGTGCTTCCAAAATTTTTATAAAGTCAGGCCCAAAACCCCATTGATGGAGCAACTCAAAAAGGTAAGGCCATTCTACCGTATCAAATGCCTTTTGCAAATCAATAGACAGCAGGTAGCCTTCTTGGGGGGACCCACCATCCCAGCCCGACCTCATAAGGGAAATAACGTCCACTGCTCTCCGTATCTGGTCCGGTCCCTGTCTTCCCGGGATGAAACCCACCTGATCCTTATTAATATAAGATCCAATAAAGGAGGCCAGTCTATTGGCCAAGGCTTTAGTCATTATCTTCATGTCGTTGTTTATCAACGAGATTGGCCTATAATTGCTCACTTCACTAGGGTCCTTCCCCGGTTTGGGAATGACTGAAATAAACGCTAGGTTTGCTGAGGGATCCAATAATGGTTCTTTACGCATGGAATTGAAGAATCGAACCAGATAGGGAACCAGAATCTCGGAGAAAGTCTTGTAGTAATGGTTTGAAAAACCGTCAGGTCCTGGGGCCGAGTCAGTCTTAAGATCTTTAATAACATTGTGAATCTCTGCTATTTGAAATGGTGAATCAAGGATGGAGCGATGGGAGTCTGAAAGTCTAGGGAGCGGGACATTCTTTAAGAAAGTGTCAAGGTCAGCTTGGGAGTGTCGGTCATCGGAGGAATATAAAGTTGAATAAAAAGATTGAAAGGCCTTGAGAATCTTTTCGGGGTTTTGGGTCAAGTGGCCATTCGAAGCCTTAATCTTGGGAATCGCAAACGACCTCAATTTAGGTGAGAGTTTGGCTGCTAACTGTGGCCCGAACTTATTAACCCGCATATAGAATTTACTGTTCCGCCATAACAAATGTTTATTCGCTGAGGATGTGAGAGCCAAATTAAGCGCCAGTCTGGCCGAATCAAGCTTGGCAAGGGAAGACCGAGAGGGGTCTCGCTTGTGGGACTTGCTTAGAATTTCAAAATCTTTTTCAAGTGTCAGTATGTCTATCTTATGTTCCCGTTTCAATTTTGACGAAAGCTGTATGATCTTACCCCGGATTACCGCTTTATGAGCCCCCCATAAGGAACTGGGAGAAGTCTCATTATTGTCATTGTTTTCAAAATATTCTCTGATCTCCCTCTCCAACATGGTACAATGGACCGAGTTGGAGAGAAGAGATGCGTTAAGGCGCCATGGTCGAAACCCGGGAGAAGAAATCGAATTAGCCAATTTAACGACCACCAAAGAATGGTCCGACCAAGGAACCTCAAAAATGGATGCGGAAGACACATTGTGAACCTCAGAGGCATGTAAAAAAATATGATCAATTCTCGCGTAAGTTTTATGCGGAGCCGAGTAATGCGTGTAATCTTTTACCGTAGGGTTAAATTCCCTCCATGTGTCTACAAGACCCAATGAATGCAGAAGACGGGCAATTTGAAGGCTATGTTTGGGAGGTCTTTTAAGGTGTGGGATCCCAGCTGCAGATTTGTTAAGGATATTGTCAAAGGTGACATTAGAATCACCACCCAAAATCACCCTTCCTTCAAAATGTGGCGCCAAAATGGTAAACAACCTAGAGAAAAAGTGATTTTGCCCAGTGTTGGGAGCATAATAAGAGATTATGGTGTGGACCTTACCTTCTATCGAACCCTTAACAAGAATGTAACGTCCGTCCTTGTCAGTGACAGTCATAGAATGTACGAAGTGGGTCTTTTTCGAGAAAAGGATAGCTACCCCTCTTTTTTTAGATTCAGCATTCGCCAGGAAAAAAGTAGGGTATCCATGGTGCAGAAAAGGGGGATTATACGTGATGGGGAAATGGGTTTCCTGAAGTAGGACAACGTCCAGGCCCCTAGATTGGTAACTCTGAAATGCCTTACGTCGTTTTATTGGGGAGTTTAGACCTTGTGTATTGTGTGAGGCTACCTTAAGCGCAGCCAGTCTGGGAGGTGTATCAGCCATGGACCAAAAAGGGTGAGGACGTGCACACTGGAGAAAGGCTTACCGTAACCCGCGAAAGTCCAGGACCATACGATGAGGAGTCAGGTGGAAGACGTATGTTAGGTCCCATTGAAACAGAGGCTCTCCGTGTGGCCTTCCGAGGATATAAAGGGAAACAAAAAGAAAAATATGAGAAACAATAAGCAGACATTAGAGTAAGGAAAAAAGGAAAAAGAGAAGAAAGAGAAGAAAAAGACCTAGATAAAAATGCTTAGGAGAAAAATTTTAGACAGGACTGGCTGACCAAGTCCTGAATTTGGGTCCAAATCAAAAGTGGACCCTATAAGGTGACAACCCCAATAGGGGTCGTATACCTGCAGTAACAAGAAGAGCAAACTCTAACCTGTCACCGCAGAGGGAGTGGCGTGCTAGACCGCCCCAGCCTAAAGGCCAATATAAAAGCATTGAAACTCAGGCTGGGAGGTGCCCAGACCATAGGCCTAGATAAAAACATAAAAAAAAAAAAAATTTAAAAGTAAAATATATCATCAAAAATATAGCGTCACTGAAGAAGGTTAAAGCAAGAACAATATCAGTATGGCAGACAGACAAATATTAGCTTATAGGACAAAACATGAATTTGTAACCCCCATAAGGAGAACAGGAGCCAAAAAAAAAAAAAAAGAAAGAAAACTTAGTGAGAAGACTATGCCTGCAAAATAAAAATACTAATGTCAACTTAAGTAGCACGAAGTCGTTGGGTATAGGAAGCAGCACTATACCGGCAGGAAACACTGCACCCTAGTAAGGGAGAATTAGGCATAAAGAAAGTATATCCAGAAAAAACAGTCATCTTGGAGGACGAGAATCTCTGGATCTCTTTGTTTGCTGTTTATTCCACAACGGGGAGATGGGACTGCCAGTGGGGGGCCTTTTAGATGAACCAGAACGGAAGGAAGCTTCCTGAGGGGGCAGTTCTTGGTTGATGAATCCGAGACGTAGTAGTAGTTGTTCACCATCTCTGAAGCTTGAGAAGCTATAGGATTTGTCCTTATAATCAAACTGGAGACGAAATGGAAAGGACCACCTGTATTTAATGGATTTCTGCAAAAGGATCCCTAAAAGGGGCTTCAGGGACCTCCTCTTCTGTATAGTGGCTGGAGATATATCAGCAAACAGTTGTATCTTGGTCCCCTGAACATTGAGGTCATCAATATTACGGGATCTCCTCATGACCTCCTCCTTTACACTATAGTAGTGGGGTTTGACCACCACATCTCTCGGGAGTCCATCTTGGCGAGGAGGCTGTAGAGCTCTGTGGGCCCTGTCCAGTTCGAGCTTATGTTCAGGAATGTCAGGGATAATGGTTTTAATGAATAATTTCACCGTCTCAGGGATATTAACTACCCCCTCGGGTATCCCCCGTATGCAAAAGTTATATCTCCTGTTGCGATTCTCTAAATCGTCAATTTTGGCAAGCGCTATGTCAAGTTGGTCCTGCAATGACTGAATACAGTTTGTATTTTGGTTGGTGCGTGCTGCTGTATTATCAACCGCTTGCTCAATAGCTTCCATGCAGGCTCCTATATTCTGCAGGTCAGCTTTAATAGAGGATGTAATCTGTGTTGCAGTCTGTGTTAATCCTGCTGACAGCATGTCAGAAAAACAGTTCAAAAGCTGAGCCATATCGGATTGAGAGGGATGGGGCATGGGAGATGGTGTCTGAAGGCCAGCCTGACTCATGGGGGACTGCAACATGGATGTGCCCAGAATGTTAGCCATAGTGTGCTTAACCACTTCCAGACCTGCGCACGACGATGTACGTCCTATTTTTAAAGACGGATATCTCGGTAACGGCAGCAGCTGCTGTCACAACCGAGGTATCCATCTTTAGGGTGCGCGGTCTGGAATCCGATAATGGCGGTCTCCGCGGCGGATTCACCGCGAGATCGCCGTTATCGGTGGCGGGAGAGGGGCCCCCCCCCCCTCCCGCCGCTCTCCCGTGCCCTCCGCCGCTTACCGGAGCCGTCGGTAGCGGCGGAGGCGATCGGATGCTGTCGGCTGGTGAGCGGGGACGGGACTGAAGGAAAAATCTCCTTCGCCCGTCCCCATAGCTCGGCTGGGCGGAAGTGACGTCAAAACGTCAGTCCCGCCCAGCCTCTTAAAGAGACAAATTTTTTTTTTGGTCATTTGAAAAAATGACATTTTTTATTTTTTTTCTATTTTTTGCATTTAAGCCCAAATATGAGATCTGAGGTCTTTTTGACCCCAGATCTCATATTTAAGAGGACCTGTCATGCTTTTTTCTATTACAAGGGATGTTTACATTCCTTGTAATAGGAATAAAAGTGATAATTTTTTTTTTTTTTTTTTTTTTCAGTGTTAAAAATTCTAAAATAAATAAAAATAAATGCGAAAAGCAAAAAAAAATTTTTTTAAAGCGCCCCGTCCCGACGAGCTCGCGCGTAGAAGCGAACGCATACGCGAGTAGCGCCGACATATGAAAACGGTATTCAAACCACACAAGTGAGGTATCGCCGCGATCGTTAGAGCGAGAGCAATAATTTTAGCCTTAGGCCTACTCTGTAACTCAAAAAATGCAACCTGTAGAATTTTTTAAACGTCGCCTATCAAGATTTTTAAGGGTAAAAGTTTGACGCCATGCCACGAGCGGGCGCAATTTTTAAGCGTGACATGTTGGGCATCATTTTACTCGGCGTAACATTATCTTTCAAAATATATAAAACAATTGGGCCAAATTTATTGTTGTCTTATTTTTTAATTCAAAAAAGTGAATTTTTTCCAAAAAAAGTGCGCTTGTAAGACCGCTGCGCAAATACGGTGTGACAAAAAGTATTGGAATGACCACTATTTTATTCTCTAGGGTGTTAGAAAAAAAAAAATATATAATGTTTGGGGGTTTTAAGTAATTTTCTAGCAGAAAAAAATGTTTTAGTCTTGCAAACACCGAATCTGAAAAACACCTAAGGTCTGGAAGTGGTTAATAAGCGATTCCGTGGATGCTGGGGAGATCATGATGGAGGAATCATTACTCACAGGAGTTGCCAGCAAGGGTAGAGTATGCTGGATTGAGGACGAGGGGTCTGCAATAGACTCTATGTCCGCAGCGTCTCCACGAGGAGGAGCCGCGGCCGCCATCTTAAGGTGTGAGGGAGCTGCTAGGCCGAAGTCCAGCTGACGGCTGGAACCCCTCTTTTCACTGCCACCAGACATCCAGGGCTATGCTCCTTGTCCTCCGCTACTCACACGGACCTTCCTCGGACAAAATCTCCCGGCAATTCAGGCGCTATGAGCCACGATGTGCTGGGGCGGTCCGGAGCTCCCGTTCAGCACGTCTTCACGGAAGTCCCGCGCATGCGCACTCCCCTCCTTTTTTTTCTTATTTTATCTCTTTCTTGCTCACTTTCTCTCTCTCTTTCTTTCTTTCTTTTTTTCTTTCTTTCTTTGCTTTCTCTCTCTTTCTCTCCCTCTCCCCCTTGTTATCTCCCTGTTCCCCCCCCCCTTTTCTCTCCCTCTCCTTTTTCTCTCTCTCTCCTTTTGTCTCCCTCTCCCCCTCTCCCCATCTCTCTCTCTCTTTCTTTTTTCCCCCTTTTCTCTCTCTCTCCTCCCCCCCCTCTTTCTCGCTCGCTCTCTAGCGCCATGCTGGGTGTTATTATTGTTGAGTAATCTTTCTTTTTCCCCTTTTTTTTCTCTCCATTGTCTCTCTATTTTTCTCTCTTTCAGTCTTTCTCTCCCTCTTTTTTTCTCTTGTTCTCTCTCTCTTTCTCTCCTTTTCTCTTGTTTTTTTTTTTTTGCTCTCTCTTTCTCTCACATTTTTTAATTTTCTCTCCTTTTCTTTTGTTTTTTGATCTTTTTCATTTTCTTTCTCTCTCTTTCTCTCCTTGTATCTTGTTTTTTTTTATCTCTCGTTCTCTCCTATTCTCTAGTTTTTTCCCTCTATTTCTTTCTATCCTTTTCTCTCTTTTTTTCATTTTCTCACTCTCTCTTTCTCTCCTTTTATCTTGTTTTTAAAATTTTCTTTCTTTCTCTCTTTCCTCTTTCTTTAATTCATTTTCTCTTTCTTTATTCCCCCCATGTTTTCTTTCTTTCTCTCTTTCTTTCTCTCTTTCTCTTTCTTTCTTTATTTCATTTTCTCTTTATCCCCTCCTTTTTCTCTCTCTCTCTCTCTCTTTCTTTCATTATTTTGTTTTCTCTTTTTTTATCCCCTCCTCTCTCTCTCTCTCTCTCTCTCTCTCTCTCTCTCTCTCTCTCTCTCTCTCTCTCTCTTTTCCCCCTCTCTCTCTCTTTCCCCCCTCTTTATTTATTTTCTCTCTCTTTCTTTCCCCCCTCTTTATATCTTTTTCTCTTTCTCTCCCCCCCACCCTCCCCCTCTTTATTTATTTTTCTCTCTCACCTATTTCCCTCTTTCTCTCATTTTCTCAATTTTTTATTTATTTTTTGTAACCTGCAATATGTATCATTGTATGGCTTCCCCCATGTCATCTAATTGTCTAAAACCACCAAATACCTTAAGGCATTCAAAACTTTTGTTTAACATACTGTGTGGGACAAAATCACATAAAAAAAGCATTTTAGCCCACAATAGAAAAAGTGAAAAATTCAGTGGCTACACATTGTTCCAACCTCGATGTACAGCTGTGGTGGTTCGACCCCAGTATGCGTCGATTATAACAATTCCCTATAGCTTGGCTCTACAATGTGTTGACACTTTCTTGGGCCAACTCATTAATCATGTGAAAATGCTGACATTAAAAGTTCTCTGTGGCTGATGAATGGGTTAAATGTAACTTTTTATCCTTGGAACTTGCCTGAACTTCTTTGACCCCCACTTAGAAAAAAATACGAACAATCCAAATTGGGGCCATGACCCAAGTAGTAAGAAAACAATGTTATATAATGTAGGACATCATTTAAAATACCAGGCAGGGCCTGAAAACGGACTATTGTGATGTATGCGTTCGGCAACAGGAAAACATCAAGTTTCTGTGCAGTGTAGGATGTTACTTAATCTGTTTATATTCTTTTTGAGGTCTTTGTTAGTCTTGGGAACTACACATTTTTTTGAATTAAACAGTGTATTGAAGCTCAGGGCAAGGCCAGATTGGGCTGGTTTAATGCTATTTACAGTTAAAATAAAAATATAAATACAAGGTAGATATGAACCCAATCGCTTCTAATATAAGCTTTACATGTTAATAAACTCACAAAAGTTTTTCCCCACAACCTTTTTTCTCTTTACCATGTTTTCAAAATAACTAATGCTATCATTAAGAGTACATATGTCAAACACAAGGCCTGTAAGCCAAATCCGGCCCACCAGGCCTTGTCATGGGGCCCTTGCACCCAGTTTTGCTGCTGGAATGTGGCAAAAAACGTCATTCCACCAAATCTGTCTCTTACCCCCCACTCCCGCTCCCTGCTGTCACTTGTAAACACAGAAGCTTTGCTCCTACACGGCTCCCACACCTCTAAACCCTGCACTCTGTACACAGTGCACCCCTGAACTTTTCACTCTGTATGTAGCATACTCCTGAACTCTGCACTCTGTCCGTAACACACCTCTGAACCCTGCACTCTGTACATAGCGCACTTCTGAACCCTGCACTCTGTACATGGTGCACCCCTGAACAATGCAACCTGTACATAGCGCACTAATGACCTCTACACTCCCTGCATAAGGCACTCTCTGAAACTGCACTCTGTACATAAGGCACCCTTGAATCCTGGATTCTGTACATAATACACTCCTGAACTCTGCACTCTGTACAAAGCGCACCTCTTAATCCTGGATTCTGTACATAATACACTCCTGAACTCTGCACTCTGTACAAAGCGCACCTCTTAATCCTGGATTCTGTACATAATACACTCCTGAACTCTGCACTCTGTACAAAGCGCACCCCTTAATCCTGGATTCTGTACATAATACACTCCTGAACTCTGCACTTTGTGCATAGTGCACCCCAGATACAGCTGACCATTTGAGGGAAGCCATTCTGCTGATGCAGGCCGCAATGAAATTCAGTTTGACATCCCTGATTTACAGGTTAGATAAAAGGCTTAGTGCAGTATAAAATTTCCAGTTGGAAACTACTACCTTACATCCGACCAAAAATAGGCACAAATGGTGAAATAACGAAAGACAGAAGAATATGGTTCATAAAGAGTACAATCTCTCCCAATGAAGGACAGTTGAGAGCTATGATTCTGGCTCTCCCTGTTATGGGGAAACAACGGTCTCCCAACCGTGATCATGTGTTGCCACCATGCACCCATGGTGAAGACTACAAGCAACCGTGCTAACACACATTTCAAGCAAGGTCCAGCATTTTTTGTGTTAGGAAGTCGGTCCAGAGCAATAAAGTTCATGAAGACAGGAAGGGGTTGATAGAGGCTGGAGGAGAAGAGCAGTGCTGAGATGCGAAAAATAATGAAAAAAGGTGAATATAGAATTTTATTTTAAAAAAAAGGTAATTGTTTATGATACACCACCACCACCACTATACCCCATATGCAAAATCATTTTCATCCAATAAGGATTTAGGTTCAATAGACATCTGCATTTTTATCTTCATAACATTTAACATGCAACAACATTAGGAATTCCATTACACAGTAAAAAACCCAGATAAATAACAGATATTGTGAGAAAGCTTTGCAAATATAACCTAAAGTGTTATTGGACCCACAGATGGGAAGGAATCAAAACCACGTAGATGTAGATGATAAGTCAAGCCAGCAAGTGTTATGACTTTAAGCTTAATGTGGCCAATCTGTACTTACACGTCTTAAATTGTCTATAAAATGAGCAATTTCTCTATGCACATAACAGAATTCAGTTCACATCCCTTCACATCCATTCTTGCCACCACTAAAAAGGTAGTTTTGGAGTGGCTCAGTAAAACACATTGAGAATGATATGATCTAGTAGTCTTGAAGTGGCTCACTAAAACACATGAGAAAGCCAATCTCTTGTAGACTTCAAGCTGGTTGCTGATGTGCTTGGAGAATGCAAAGTATTTGTAGCTTTACAGCTACATGCCAACATGAATACAGAGAGCCAAGCACTGGTAGCCCCATCACTGGTAGGTGAGATAAATGGAGAAATTCAAGCGCTGGTAGCCTTTAAGCAGCTTGCCTAAATACAGAAAAATAAACGAGCATTGAAGTCTCAGAATGGGTGTCTGAAGTGCTTGGAGAAAGCTAAGTTTTGGTAGCGTCAAAACTGGTGTCTGAGATTTTTGTAGGAATCCAAACACTGATCGTCTTGGATCTGCTCATCCAGATGCATGAAAAAAGCCAAGCATTGATAGCTTCAGTGCTGGTGGGCAATATGCATGAAGAAAGCCAAGTGCTGACAGCCTCAATGTTCGTAGCTAAGATGACCGAAGAAAGCCAAGAGTTGGTAGCCACAGAGTCGGTGCCTGAGATGTTTGGAAAAACCCAATTGCTAGTAGCCTCATATCAAAAGGTTTTGAAACTTCCACAGTGCCCTAAGTAGGCATATTTCATGGAAACGTTATTTAGGCTTTAGGTCACTTCAGGGTTTTATTTTTTTATTTTAAATCATATAATAATGTGATTTAGTAATATTGATTCGTGGCCTCTTGAGTTGTAAATTTGTTAATTTTATTAACAAGTTCACTTTAAATACTTCAAATGTTGAGGTTATATAATTCTAAAGAAACTAGTTCTGCCAAGATGCTGACTTCCTGAGATGTAATCAGTTATTTAAATACAGAAAATTCCAAAAAAAAAAATGCAGTTGAATGGAACTGTAAATGGACAAATAAATATTTTACAGTGCAAAGCAGATTCCAATTTAGATGAGAGTCAGGCATCAGCAAGTTAAATTAACTACAGTAGTTAACGTTTATAAATGAGCTTTTGCATAACTAGCATGACGTTCCGAAGGAAACATTAGCTCAAGGACACATTTATCATGGTGTAATTGATACACTCACTAATTAAGGCAAGTCTTGGAGGATTTAAAGAAACCTGTGCTATGGGACTTACAGACTAAAGGGTAGAATCTTACAGTGATTATCATTACGGCGGCTATTTCCTTCGATCGCTCCTTAGAAGTAGTGGGGGTTTAAGCACTGAATGTCGTGCATCTTTCAGGAAACAGTTTAAATTTCTCTGTTCATCCCTGCTCAAAAGTCTCTTAAAGGAACATTATACTTTTTCTTGTGCATGTACTTATTGTAAATTAATGTAATGTTAAAGTTAAAATGAACATCCCCAGCAGCATATACTACATGCCTTCCTTTTGCATCCTCTCTGCTCTGTTCACACACTAGGATTGAAGGACACAGGGCTAAGCATTTTATTGTGATAGTGCTGATTGGACCAGTGTTGTCACATGGAACAAGACAAATGTTCATTCATGCACAGAAATGGTAGAATTTTCCATCGGGTTAAGGCAATGAAAGCTGATGAGCAAAGATAGGCTAGACATATGCTAATGGTAAATAGGAAAATGGGTGTTATGGACTGGTGCGACCAGAACTGTGTGGACTGCAACAGAGTGAACCAAACACGTGTAAAATGAAAATAATATAATGTATTATAAGAAAAGTAAATAAACAAAAGTAAACGCACCTTCAATAGGACAAGCAGTGACTAACCAGCAACCAATCCCAGTGACACACAATAAATAACTGACTAAACCAAAAGTATATAAAGGAGTAAGATGCAATCGTAATCGTAAACAGGGTCATACACCTGGGAGATTAAGCAGATAGGACCGTGGGCACTGGAAGGTCAGGCTGGATCATGGGCACCGGAAGGTCAGGCTGGACAATGGGCACCTGGAAGGTCAGGCTAGACCGTGGGCACCGGAAGGTCAGGCTGTACAGCAAACACTGGAGCATCAGACTGGAAAGCAGGCAGAAGGTTGGCAGGTTTAGGTGGGTCATCAGGTTCAGGACCATCAGAGGCTAGCCTAACCCATTGGCAATCATGGAGGCAGGCTGGAGCGTTCAGCAGGCTGGATGGCAAGCAGAGGCACTGGAACATCAGGCCGGACAGAGGGTACTGGAACATCAGGCCACAACAGTGTGCAGCCACTTTTGGTCAGGGATGACCTTGGTATTATGTCGTGGACTGGTGCGACCAGAACTGTGTGGACTGCAACAGAGTGAACCAAACACGTGTAAAGTGAAAATAATACAATTTATTATAAAAAAAGTAAATAGACAAAAGTAAACGCACCTCAAATTTGACAAACAGTGACTAACCAGCAACCAACCCCAGTGACACCCAATAAATAACTGCCTAAACCAAAAGTATATAGAAAAGTATATACAGGAGTAAGATTCAATCGTAAACAAGCCAGGGTAATACATGGGAGATAAAGTAGATAGGGCTGGGAACAAGACAGGACAGGGAGAGGATAACAAGAGACAGGGGGAACAGGTGGAAGGGATCAACATGGGGACAAGGTACTTTGGGGTGGGAGGACACAGCACCTACCCCCCCATGTTGAGGGCATGTGGCCTGGTATGGTCCAGGAGGGCGGGGGGGTGCGCTCTCCTGTCCCCCCCTTTCCTGACCTGCCGGGCTGCATGCTCGCATAAGTGTCTGGTATGGTCTTGGTGGGGAACCTCGACCAGTTTTTTTTTTTCATTAAGGTGACAATTCTCCGTCAAGATCCTCAGCGCACAAGGCGCACCACAAGTCGGATCACCATGATGTAGAGAAACGCTGCTAAAAGCTAGCGTGGCTAAACGTGCATTAACGCCAATGCAAAATGCTACTAAATGCACGTTTTTACAGCCGCATTTCCTGGCGTTGGTAGTGGCTTTTAGAGATGGCCTGGCGGTTCGCCCGGCGGTTGTTTCGCAGCGAACTTTGCTTGTTCGCTGTCCGCCATACCGGCGGACATCTGGCGATGTTCACAGCAGTCCGCCATTTTACATGGAGAAGAACTTTGACCTATGATACATCCATCAGGTGGTGCAGGACAGCCAATTGAGACATTTCAGCACATGGACATACCCGCTACTTTATAAATAGACCTGATCTGGCGGCCATCTTACATTCTGCTTTTTGTCAGTGTAGGAAGAGGTTGGTGTTTGGAGCAGGGACAGGCTGTATTTAATCAAATAGCTATCTAAAAGGTCCACAACAGCCCTTTTAATGACTGGTATAGGTGTACTACTTGCTCTGCAGTATATAGGTGTGTAATACATTCATATACGTTTTGTCAGTGTAGTAACAGGTTGCTGTTTCGAACAGGGACAGACTGTAGTGACACAAATCGTTACCTAACAGGTCCACAAAAGTCCTTTCAAGCACTGGTATAGGTGTACTACTTGCTCTGCAGTATATAGGTGTAATATACACTTATAATATACTTTTGAATATAGAAGGCATATTATAGTGGATTTGTATTGTGCAGCATTGTGACTGGCGGTGTATTTGGTTACTGCTGAATTTTTGCCTCTTTCGCTGCGTTACCTCTGCTAAACACATTAACAAAATTCCTGAAAAAAAGTTTCATAACTGGTGCGATAAACCAGTGGCCCCCCAAAACGACAGATTGAAGCGGGGTGTAATCTAAAAATATACTTTCATAATAGTGTATTTGGGTACTGCAGAATTGTTGTCGCTTTCGCTGCTTTACTTCTGCTACACACAGTGACAAAATTTCCTGGAAAAAAAAGTTTTATAACTGGTGCGATAAACCAGTGGCCCCCGACAGATTTTCCGCAGGGGTGGTAGGGGTAGAGCCAAAGTGGGAAGTGGCACAAAGTTTGTTCGATTACGTCAAAGGACGCACCAGACTTGGTTGAGTGGCTCACCACCAACACCACCACCACCCTCCGCTTGAGTCACATGAATTATTTTCCGATCCTGTAGAAGACATTTCGGATGCGCAGCTGTTCATTGGATCAGGAAGAGGAGGTAGCAACAGCCAGCACTCAGCAATCTGACGGCAGTACTCAGATCAGCCCAAGGAGGTTGGTGCCCGCTGTTGCTGCCTACTCCGAGATCTCTATTGTTAGTGATGGGGAAGGTGACGTCGATGATGACGTCTCCACAGACGTCACGTGGGTGCCCACAAGAGAGGAAGAGGAGGGGAGTTCAGAGGGAGAGATGGACCAGCAGTTAGGGAGGAGAAGCAAGCCGAACTTACATTGCACAGGAGGGACAAACCAGACTCCTAATGTATCAGGAGCGAGCCATCAACCATGTAGCGCTCCCAGGACGCCGGCCCATGGCTCCGCAGTGTAGGCTTTTTTTAACGTGTCCGCTGCAGACAATAGTGTTGCCATCTGCAGCCTTTGCAGTCAACGCATAAGTCGCGGTAAGCCCAACACTCACCTAGGGATGACCGCCTTAAGAAGGCACCTGGCCTTCCATCACCGAGCCCAGTGGGAGCAACGCCATCAGAACCCACAAAGCCACACTCCAGGCTCTCACCGTCCAGCCTCTTCTCCCTCCCCTCTATGCTCACAATTGTCCTCCACTCCACCTTCCATCATGCCGTCCTCACGTTTTTCTGCAAAAAGGCAGGCTTCCGTGGCCCAAATGTTTGATCGTAAAAAACGATGACGCCGGATAACCCTCTTACCCAACGGTTGACCGCTGGCTTGTCGGAACTGATAGCCCGCCAACTACTGCCATATAAACTGGTGGACTCGGAGGCCTTTCGAAAAATGTTGGCCATTGGAACACCACGATGGAAGGTCTCAGAAAGGATTTTTTTTTCACAGAAGGGCATCCCAGAGCTATATGGCAATGTTCAGCGACAAGTGAATGTATCTCTGGCACACAGTGTCGGTGCCAAGATACATCTGACCACAGACACGTGGTCTAGCAAACACGGGCAGGGAAGGTATATAACATTTACTTCCCACTGGGTGAACCTTCTGACAGCCGTCAAGCATGTAACCCGTGGCACCCATGTAGATTTGGTTTTACCGCCACAGATTGCATGCAGGCCTGCCTCTTCTTCTCCTCCTCCTCCTACTCCATCCTCCCTCTCCTCCTCGGCTGACTCCTCATTTTCCGATGCTACCGTCTCTTCTGCTGCGCCGCCCAAGATCCCCAGAACCTATTCGACATGCCAGGTGAGATGTTGCCATGCTGTGCTGCGTCTGTTGTGCCTGGAAGACAAGAGCCACACTCGTCCTGCACTCCTTTGAGCTTTGTGTTCACAGGCAGATCAGTGGCTAACACCGCTCAATTTGACAGTTGGTAAAGTGGTATGCGACAATGGTGCCAATCTGCTGAGTGTGCTGAAACAGGACAAAATTACACACGTGCCATGCATGGCACACGTCCTGAATTTGGTCGTGCAGCGATTCGTTGCCAAATACCCTGGGCTCCAGGATGTCTTGCGGCAGGCCAGGAAATTCACCTGCCCATCAGACGTCTTATTTGTGACTGCCCGACGCAATGGAACTCAACATTGTATATGCTTGATAGGCTGCTCCAGCATAAACGTGCAGTTAAAGACTACCTGTACAAACTGCGACAGGACAGGTTCTGGGGAGCTTGGTTTTTTTTGCACTGTGCCAGAGGCTGCTCATGCAGACTTCTGCGGCCATTTGATGAGATCACCAAACTGGTCAGTCGCAGCCAGGGCGCCATCAGTGACATCGTACCTTACGCCTTCTTTCTGGAGCGTGCATTGCGTTGTGTCTTTGATTAAGCCGTCGAGGAGCAGGAAGATGAGGAAGTCGCTATACTTGTTACTACAAATACTATATGTACTCTCAAAGTACCTGAGCTATATTGCCTCTCATACGCAATTAATACTTGTTACTACAAATACTATATGTACTCTCAAAGTACCTGAGCTATATTGCCTCTCATATGCAATTATTACTTGTTACTACTAATACTATATGTACTCTCAAAGTACCTGAGCTATATTGCCTCTCATACCTTTCTATTGGTTGCCAGTACAACTTGTGTATTATACGTGTATCCTCAAAGTACCTGAGCTACACGATCTCTTGTATGCAATTAATACTTGTTACTACAAATACAATTTATTACGTGCTTGACAGAAGTATAAAATACTTATAGACCTTGTCCTAATTGTTGAACATGTTCGCTCTAACTTTTCTATGATAGGGGTTGATGCTATTTCATAGCATCTCCCCTAGTGGCCTAAATACATCTCTACATGCTAAGGTTGATATGATGTAGAGAACCCCCAAACTCCTGTTGCTAGGAGTGACGCCTGGGGTCCCTTACTGATAATCACCTGCATGTAGTGGTGTATTGGGATATTGACCTTGAACTAATTTTAAACGCTAAGCCTTGGTCGCATGTTGTAATGCGTCCATGCTTAGTAGCTCAACGCCTTCCTTTATGTGACACAGAGATGATGTATAGATCCTCCAAACTCCTGTTGCGAGGAGTGATGCCTGGGGCCTAATACTGAGTTGTCGTATAGAGAATCGCAATTAATTCCTCTGTTCACTCTGTTCACGAGTGCTGTTACAATGCCTAATGTACCACAGAATATTAGGTTGTTTGCTGTCAGGTGAACACCTGTGGCTGTGGACACATTTTTGGGGCCTGTAATGGCCGACACTTACTTCTGTATCCCGTGAATGCCTAATGTACCACCAGCCACAGAATACAAGGTTGTTTGCTGTCAGGTGAATGCCTGTGGGCTAATTTTTGGGGCCTGTAATGGCCGGCGCTTACCTTTGTATCCGGTTTTTCACTTAATACTTCTGGTAGGTCAGTGTTCATGTTGTGGGACTATTTGTGCACAGCTAGTAAGTATTTTGTGGCTGCAAATATGACCTGCAGGTTTTTAATATTCGCCTGCCATTAAAGTCAATGGGGCCCGCCGCGAACTTGCGGTTCGCGGACATTTGCGAAAGTTTGCGGTTAGCGTTTTCGCAAACCGTCCCGTCAGATGTTCGTCCATCACTAGTGGCTTTGCAGCTCATTTTTCTAATGCCCTGTGTGTGTGAGGCCTTAGTACAGTGTATGCCCATTTTTATAGGTTGTAGCACTCTGCTCGTAGGCTGGTCTTATTATACTGAGAAACATGGGTGAAGAGTCACCTGTTCACTGTTATCATGCAGATTTCTGTTTGTGATAATGAGCCTACGTGTCCTGATAAGAGGTGAACACCCATCTCTTATTATGGGAAGCTCACAAACCAGTAATAAGAGGAGCCTGCATTAGTCAGGAGTCTTTTCTTAAAAAGAGAAATGTCTTACTCTACAGCATTTAAAGACTGCATTCAAAACTACTCATACAGCGTTACAGGCTGATCCCTCTCTACCAAATTGACAGGACTTAGAAATAGCCAGGCTAGAACTTGACCTTTTTTTAATGGAGATGGCTGAAAAAACTGGCGTTCAAGGCATAGATATTATACTATGGTAACAAACCCGACACTTTTCTGGCTTTCTCTCTTAGATGCCTAGACCACACCCCTAAAGTGATCCAATTGAAAATATCCCAAGATATTTATACTAGCAATCCAACCAAGATTCTCCAAGTGTTCAGTAAGCACCTTCCTACTCTTTACTTTGAAACAGATACCCTTGACCAAACCCAGGTTGATACCCTTTTCTAGCACACTGCTCTGCCCTCCCTCTCCTCTCTACAAAGTGATAGTCTTGAGAAACCCATTGAACTAGAGGTGGTACTGTTAGCCATTAAATCACTAAAATCGCACAAACATCCTGGGCCTGATGGGTTTTCAGCCACATACTATAAAAAATTTGTGGACATTTTAGCCACCGTGTTATCTAAACTCTATAACGCTATTCTCAATGGCCATGCATCCAACTCTGAAACACTGACAGCTACCATCTCAATGCTTCCAAAACCTAAATTTCTCTTCCTGGTCGAATTATCGGCCCGAATCCCTCCTTAACCTCAACATCAAACTGCTAGCCAAAATCCTAGCTAGACAACTTAATCCTATTACTGGTTCCATCATACATAGGGACCAAGTGGGCTTCATTCCTGCCCGACATGCAGGAGACCATATTTAACGCACTGTCATCTTGGTTTATATAGCTCATCCCCGCAAAATCCCTTAATGCCTTTTTCTCACTATATATCAGAAAGGCCTTTACCACTGGGGTTTATTTACTAAAGGCAAATCTACTTTGCACTACAAGTGCACTTGAAGGTGCAGTTGCTGTAGATCTGAGGGAGACATTCAAGGAAAATAAAAAAAGCATTTTTTGCTTGTACATGATTGGATGATAAAATCAGCAAAGCCTCCCCTCATTTCAGATCTTCCTTTCAGATCTACAGTGACTGCACCTCCATGTGCACTTGCAGTGCAAAGTGGATTTGCCTTTAGTAAATCAACTCCACTGTCTCTTGGCCTTATCTCCACTTCATACTTAGGCGCTGGGGGTTTGGTACACATTTTCATTCCTGGATCTAAGCTCTTTAGGCCCCATACTCACGACCAAACATGTTTGCTGAAACTGGCCCGCGGACCAGTTTCAGCATACATGTTTGGTCGTGTGTAGTTACGAGCGTACAGAATTTCACCGTACATTTGCCCGCCGGGCCGTTTTTCAGCAGACATTTATTTCCAAACTTGTTTTAAAACCGTCCGCTCAAATCCTGTCCGAACGTACATGTTTGGTGGTGAGTACACAAAACCAACGTACAAAAACCCCGCGCATGCTCAGACTAAATGAGGCCACGGGAGCGCTCGTTCAGGTAAAACTCACGTTTCTTTGGGATATGGCACATTCGTCAATAGAAAGATTAATTCTAGCAATAGAACACTGAAGCAAAACACACAATAACCAATGCTTGATGCCGTCGTTTTATTCATTCTTCTCTTGCTATAACTAATCAGTTATTTAGCTCATGTTATTTCAACTGAGTTGTTCCATACTGAAAAGTGACATTTGTTAGCTGTGATGTAGTAAGATTTTTGCAAACTTTTATTGGCCCGACGTATCATATTTTTAGTGGTCCTCCACATTTCAAATTTTTTGCTTTTAA
The DNA here is from genome assembly GCF_905171775.1 of Rana temporaria. Lineage (NCBI taxonomy): Eukaryota > Metazoa > Chordata > Amphibia > Anura > Ranidae > Rana > Rana temporaria. The sequence continues at coordinate 48,326,636 of NC_053492.1, forward strand.
TGTTTAATGGTTATCTTTCCCACTTTCTTTAGGTGTTTATAGTTATGTCACCATTTAGAATATTTTAATAGGAAATAGTTTTGATTTAGCTTTTGTTTGTATATTTAACATGATTTTTTTGAAGGTTGTTTAAATTGTCTACCATGTTGGCACACCAAATGACCCCCCCCCCCCCCACATGAGTTAGTGAATAGTTTAGATTAAACATTTTATTTGTTTGTAATGTTTGATGCCTAAAATAATACCCACAGTATTACAAACAATAGGCACGTTTTTCAAATCAACAAAAAGGCTTTTATTTGAGCAAATTATAAAAAGGATCAAAAACAGAATGGCAGCACTTGAACAGCTAGCAACATACATGCAAACTTGCATTTCAAACATGGTGAAGGATAAACTAGCCAACCTCAGGAAGCACACAAAATAAAATCTGAAGCAGCAGCACATAACCAAAGGAACCCAAGCTGTGGTAGTCCAAACAAGATGCCATTTGTGGGGGATCAAATGGAAGGCAGGGCATCAACGTCTCCTCTTCCTTGCAACCTTCCTTCCAGGCTGCCTTCCAGCGGGTCTTCCCTGGGCCCTTGCAGGTGGGGATGATGTGGCAGCAGGAGTATGATGTTCAGCAAGCCGGGCCGGGTCACATAGCCCAGTGTCTGGGGTCAGCAGCTCCCTCTGCATCCACCAAAGGGCCTGGTTGATGATGCCCTTGGCCAATTGCCTCTGCTCCTCCGTGCCTTTATTGAGGTCATGTGCCACGGAGGCACTGTAGGCCTCAGTGGGGTTGAGGGGGGCCCTCATGATGGCACTCGCCTCCTGAATCATTTTCAGGCTGGCTTCCTCCACTGCCCCCAATTTCTTCTTACGGCCTGGTGGCCTAATATAAAGGGGAGGAGCCTGGCTGGTGGTGCTTGTCCTGGGGAGCTGCTGAACGCCACTGGGCCCGGCCTCCTCCTGGCTGCCACTGACCCCTTCGTCCTGGCTGACAGTGAGGAGAGGATCTGCCACCTCCTGGCTGGTCTCTTCTTCCTGTGTAAAAAAAAGGGACATGTTGTAATATATTTAGGAATATACTCACTCACATTTTCATGCTTGAATCTTATTTTTTGCCTTGAATTTAAACTTGAAAACAGACTCACCCTCTGACCCCTGCAGTTGTCATCCCTGACACCTATTTGTTTGCCCACGATTTTAGATTTTTACTTCCCAGCTTGTATTTTATTAACCAATATCAAGTCAAGAATCAAACAATAATTAAGATTATTACATAACTAGTTATGAAACTACTATACCTCATCATCGTAGAGGCGCAGATCTGCCTCTCTGTCAGCCAGGCCCTCTTCATCCGACTCTGCAGGGCTGTGGTGATCTGGGGAAGTCCCGCTGGGAGGTAGCGTGGAGGAAAGGTTGGGATTCAGACTTGACATTGATGCCCTGCCTTCCAGTTGATCCCGCAAAAATGACATCTGGTTGTAATACCACAGCTTGGGTTCCTTTGGTGGTCTTGCTGCTGCTCCAGATCTTAGCTGCTTTTGGTGAGCTTTGTACGCTCTCCTATATGTGCCCCTGAGGTTGGCAAGTTTATCCTTCACCATGTTGGCACTGCATTCTGGCACCCATGTCCTCATGTATGCTGCTAGCTGTTCAAGTGCTGCCGCTCGTACGTCCTTGTTATGATAATGGTCCTGCTTTGAATCCCACAGGATGGGCATTTCCCTGAATTTATCCAGCAAATGCTGGATAATGTCTTGGCTCTGCAGGAGATCCATTGGGAAATTAGGATTTACTCTTTTTTTTTCTAGATTGAAAAAATAAAAAGAAACCAAAAACACAATTAAAAAAAGCCTCAGCATTTACATTGATAGAATATGTTGTTTAAAAAGTAGTACCTATATAGAAATACAAACACAGTGTCTCTTGTTTAGAAAATGCTGGCCAGCTCTGCCCCATTGGTTGGTTTTAGATAACATTTTTTTTATACATGCCGCCCCTTTGGTTACATTGCAGGAAATAATATAAATCTACAACCATACACAATTATTACAAATGACAGCATTCATCAAGCCACTATTGCATGTGTAGATATCCTGCCCCTCAGCATTGATTACATGAAAGAAACTTCCTAATGACCTCTGTCCAACCAACACAGAACAATACTTGGCCTGATCTGAATACACCCTACATAATTGATAATGAGTCACAGCATTTTTGATCTCTCTATTTTGTGATGTCTACAAAAGCATTTGGGTATGAAAATCACATTCTGGTATCCAAGAGACATAATAGCTTAATAAAACTGTGCAACCAACAGACCAAACCCCCATCCCATTGCTCTACATTTTAGAGCCCGCTGCTGATCCCATGTTTAAATTTCTTACCTGCCTCTCTCACAATCCTCGTTTCTTCCGCTCGCTGAATTAACACGTAACCTACGTAATCACGTCAAGCGCCTTTTATACACTCCGCGTATGTATGAAACGCCGCCCTCGTCACCTTTGCCATGCCCCTAATCAATTGAAAAAGTAAATATGGCGTTAACTGTGTAGGTTCTGGAATCGCGCGAATATTCTCCGCGTAACGTACGTCAATACGTTGTTGGCATTCGCGACACTCCGCATATGCAATAATCCCCGCCCTCATCTCCGCCCCTGACGGGACATTTCCTCGTTTCCACGCCCCTAATCTCTGTGGGAAGGAAAGATGGCGATGTCACACGAGCGGGCACGGAGCTCTCATGGCGCAAGTGAAGGGACAGAGGCTGGACCGTCCCGATCCAGGCCTAAAAGATATAAAGCCACTAATATGGCGTTCGAAGAAATGGTGGAGTTGGTTTACATCATGAGGAGGAAGGATTATGATGGTGAATGTGGGCCCTACAAAACACCGAACCGTAGGAAGTCACACATAATGGACAAGGTGGCAAGGAGAATGAGGAGAATGTTTGGTGTCACCAGGTCAAAGGAGCAACTACGGAAGCGTTGGTCCGATTTAAAATTGAGGGAGCCACATCACATGAAGAAGATACTAAAAATTCTGCGTAAAAGTAAGTCCATATTATTTAAGGGGGGGGGGGAAATGTCTGCAATAATGTGTTGACATGTATTTTTTCACATCTGCCTCCTTGGCCTGCTTGTACTTTTGAACACGTGTAGATACTGTATTGTGTTTATGTCAAATAACAACCTTAAACAAATTTTGTGAAATAGTAAACACGCGTAATATGACATTGTTTAGCAAAAATGTGACGTTACTCCAGGAACAACACACCTGGACATGGCTGACTGGCCCCAAACTTGGTTTTCCAACATTGTTGACTAGCAAAATCACAGAAATTAAATTGAGTGAATGTGACAGGCAAACAAGATTCATTCTCCAAAATGCAAATAAAGCTGATGTTTTAACATCTTGAAATGCAAAGCACCTGTGTCTCAAAAATCTAAGTATATTTATTTGGAGGGTCGACGAGAATTAATGTTTTGGGGTGACATCCATTTGTGTCACTTCTTTGCAAAAAAGGGGCAGGATCAGAGCTTGGCCTAGAACTACGCCAAAAATGGAGGATTGCTGAAAGAATAAACAACCAAAAATCATCATAAATGTATCGTCTATGCAATGTGTGCGATTTATGATATCCAATATCTGTGTGCTGATGAGTATACCTTTTGTTTTTTATTATTTCTTATAGGGGAAAGAAGACGCCAGCAATTGGAGGAGGCAGAGAGGGCCAGACACCCGGAAAATCAAACACCTCCACATGTTGAGCAGGAGGAGGCTGGGGAAGGAAGAGAGGAGGATGTGGAAGGAGAAGAGGATGTGGAAGGAGAAGAGGATGTGGAAGGAGAAGAGGATGTGGAAGGAGAAGAGGATGTGGAAGGAGAAGAGGAAGGAAGAAAGGAGGAAGGAAGAGAGGAGGAAGAAGTAATTTTGGACTTAGAATTTATAGCAGATGAAGGGCAAGTGGCGGAAGAACAATTTGGCGAATTGCAAGAAGGTGGATTGATGGATGAAGGAGGAGTCGAAGATGATGGGGAGGTGGTGGAAGAAGGAGGAGTGATAGAAGATGATGGGGAGGTGGTGGAAGAAGGAGGAGTGATAGAAGATGAAGAAATTGGGGATGTGGAAATTATCAGGCCATCAGGTCAGTGTCACCCCTATATTAATAGGGCCAAACATATGCAGATAGGCTGGAAATTATTTACATATTTTGAATGCCAATTTGTTTCTTTTTAGGGGATCAAGATGGAGTAGCACATTTTTCACGTGCAAGTGCTTCTATCATTATACAGCAACTAATGGAGTGCAGCACGGAAATGGACATTATGCAGGAAAGGATGCTAGTCATGGAGCAGAATGTGCGAAATGTCATTTCAGAGTGTAGCACGGAAATGGAGAACATGCGACAAAGGATGCTAGTCATCAACCAAAATTACAAAAATATCATGGACATGATGGGCCGTGTCAAAGACTGAACCACAGAAGCCCATCCCCCGCCCATCCCCCGCCCACAAAACCCTTTTTAATTTTTGTACTTTATAATACGCCAAAATTTCTAAATGCACACACAGTGTGCCAATATGTGCTAGCTGCCATCACAGACTATCTATTGTCTGTGCTTTGTGGGTACAAACCCCTCCTCGATCCTCAAGTAGTTGAGAGGAAGGGTTTGCTCCCACAAAACACAGACATTGATCACCCATGATGTCAGATAGCACATGTGGCCATTTGTCTGTTTAACCAATGACATTTGGCGAGTTTGCACTGAATGTGTGCATTTAGAAATTTTGGCGTGTTCCAGTGTGAAAGCACACCATCCATATGACTGACTGCTGTTATTTTTTTTAATTTTTGTTTGGTGTTGATCTTTTTTGGTTTGTAAATGTTTCCAGTTTCAGATCACAAAACGAACAATAAATCTCACCTAAAGAAAGAAGTTAACTAATTTTGGTAAAAAATTCAAAAATTTTTGTGTTGTGTTAAAATCTTGTTGAAAAAATTAGACACAAACAAATGACAAGCCCAAAAATTCTTGCGTATAGTTTCAGTGAAATTATTCTTACATTGTGTTTCGATCATTATTATTGATAATCACTGTCAATAAAGACAAAAAAATAAATAATTAAAAGCCAATATTTTGTCTCCAGAATTTGCAGGAAATGTTTTCTGCCTAAAAATACACATTTCTTGTTAAAAAATGAATAAACTAAAAAAAAAAATATGAGACATCAAAAGCAGAAAAATGAGTGGCTTCTTATTTCTAGACTGAATACCCAGTTTGTAGATGAGTGAATAATGTGCAAATGTGGTTAGTTAATACATCTGAGTAAGTAAATTTGGCACTAGAAGTGCACGATTTTTGGAGATAACCTGGAAGACAGAAAAATAGAGAAAAAGCAGTAATGACAAACAACTGTATAAAGTCCAATGGTCTAATTATTTATTAGTTGTGAGAATATTCCTTTCTTTGGGGGCCGAATTAGAAAGAAATATGATCTGGCATAGCAATGGCCCCCCGACCCATGAAGTACTCAACATATTTGTCGCGTACCTCACGAGCAGATTGGGGGGCCAAGCCAGCGCGACCAGTGTCCAGGCCAGGAATGTTCTCTGAGGGTAGTCCTGCCTCAGAGCCCATGGAGGCTAGGTACGTCTGGGAGTGCCTGCGTAGAAAATTGTGCAAAATGCAGCAGGCAAATATAATGGTGTTCAATTTATATTCCGCCAAATGTATCGATGTCAGGAACAGGCGGAACCGGTTGCTGAGGATCCCAAAGGCATTCTCGACTACCCTCCGAGCCCTGGACAACCAAAAATTAAACACACTCCTCTCTAAGGTGAGGGTCCTCTGGGGAAAAGGCCGCATTAGGTGAGGTCCAAGGCCGAAAGCCTCGTCCGCTAGGAACACAAACGGAAGTCCTTCCACATTATCTTCATCTGGTGGCAATGCCAGACCACCAGTTTGGAGACGATCATAGAAATCAGTCCGTGCGAACACTCCCCCATCTGACATCCGGCCGTTCTTCCCCACGTCCACATATAGAAACTCATACTGTGCCGACACCACCGCCATCAACACGATACTATGATAACCCTTGTAATTATAATAGTAGGACCCCGAGTGGGGTGGGGGCACAATGCGGACGTGTTTCCCATCTATTGCTCCACCGCAGTTAGGAAAATCCCACCGCTCGGCAAATTGGGAAGCCACAGACTGCCATTCCTGTGGTGTGGAGGGTAGCTGTGGGGACAAACAAAAAAAGAGATTTAGTACTTTGGCACATAAACATTGCAAACATAATCCTACAAGCATCCTTGTGCAACTTTACATTTTTAAAATAGCATTTGCAAATTATGAAGGGAGAATTTCGGGGCACAAATATATAGGCCCACTTAATTAATAAGAGACTCCACAGCCCTCTGATGGGGACAAAAAAACTTTGAAGGGGGGGGTGGGGGGTGTTAAAACTGTTTTTAGAAAAAAAAAAAAAAAAGTGGCATGGTGGGGGTTGGCCCGAAGATAGCATGCTGGACAGGTTAATATTGGGTAAGATCAAAATATGCAGGTAGGCCAAAATAAAAAGAACATGTAAAAGCTGATATCAACATGCATAGTGAGAAAAGGGAACGTTAGTTAAACACACAGCATATCTGGGAAATAAAATAAAAAGTTAGTTTGCCACATTATTAAAGACACATTGTGAGGTTAAAATGAGGAAACTTACCTTCATATACTCCTCGTGCATAACTTTAATGATGGCAGCACACGTGTCCGGTATGATGACCCCAAACGCCTGCGGAGAGATGCCTGTCGAGAACTTGAGGTCCTGCAGGCTCCTCCCAGTCGCCAGGTACCGCAACGTGGCAATAAGCCTCTGCTCGGCCGTGATGGCTTGGCGCATCACAGTGTCCTGCCTCGTGATATAGGGGGACAGAAGATCCAGCAGACTGTTGAATACGGGGTCCGTCATGCGGAGAAAATTCCTATAGTCATTAGGATTATTCTCCTGGAGTTCCCTAAGCAGAGGCATATGTGAGAACTGGTCACGCTGGCGCAACCAATTCTTGGTCCAGAAACGCCTCCGCCCCCTGTTTCTGGCCAAAGTACTGGAATAATGAACATATCCAGCAGCCATCCCATAAACAGCACCAACTCGCGAAAATTGACGCTGCTGCTCCATCATGGCTTCAAACCGGCCGGCTGGTCAGTCAAGAACACACTCCAACAGAAAGCACAATCAAATCCAGCGGTACCTGCAAAGAACGCACGACACACAGATACGAACGCACAGTACGAATCTGCTAAGCAGAACGAACTGCACGCCTGTACCCGAATGCCAACTACGTACCCACAAGCACACGCACTGAACGAGAAAATACTACCTGCTAAAGCCTGGAGACCGAGAAGCGCGAATCAGCTCTAACCAAACCTTCACTAACACGAGCAAAGCCGTAACTAGCAAAAGCGGAACAGAGGGCGTCGCCATTGACTTTGGCCTTTCCCTTTATAGTGACGTCAAACGTGGATTACGTGCACGCGTTCAGGTCCGCAGGGAAATATCGTCCGCTGGTGTGTACAAGCCAGCGGGCCAAATGAAAAAACAGCCTTGTACGCCGGAAACAGCCCGTCGGACATTTCGAACGGACATGTTTGCTCGTGAGTACTCGGCCTTAAGCTAACCCCACTGCCTTTGTATGCAACATGGGCTATAGATCAGAGCCTTTCCTGATCAAAAGAGGAACGTGTCAGATCTTACCACTTCTGTTTGCCCTGGCTATTGAGCCCCTAGCACACCTGATCTGCCAAAATCCCAACATCCAGGGGTTGGAATGTGGTGGTCATCATCACAAATTATGTTTATTTTTTCGATGACTTCCTTCTTTTCATGATGTCATCATTAACCTCCGCTCCCAACCTCCTCAAACTACTGGATGATTTCCGTTATATTTCGGGCCTAAAAATGAATCCACCTAAATCTATAGCGCTGAACATTTCAATTCCCCCTGCCAAATTGATATATAACTGCAGAACGCTTTACCATTCCCTTGGTCGTCCCATTCCATCTCATATCTTGGAATTAAACTGACAGCCAACATATCTGACCTCTTCTCAGCTAACTACCCACTTACACATATCACTAACCTTATGTCCAAGTGGTCCACCCTACCGTTGACCTGGATACCCCGTATACCACGTCATACCCTATACTTGCCTAAATTTGGAGGTGGTCTAGGTCTTTCCAACCTCACAAGATATTTCCATGTTGCCCAATTAGCTCAACTTGCCAAGTTCCATACTGTGGGTGGCTCTAGAGTCAGTTGAATGTGACCCTCTCTTGGCCACTACCTTTTCTGTCTTTGTCTCTCTGATCGTTTGTACAATACTCAACCCAGTGACGCACCACTCCCTTTCTTTTTGGGATCGCCTCAAGTCCAAACATTCACTCCAATTTTCCCACAACCCCATACTCTCTTTCCTTCACAATCCTGCATTTTACCCAGCCTGGACCTCACCATCCTCTTTTTGTGTATGGTCTTCTACAAACCTTTTTCAAGCTCATAAACTCATGACTCCTTCTGGAATTAGGCCATTTCCCACTCTTAGGGAGTCATATGATATTCCCTCTTCCGATTTTTTTTGATACCTTCAGATTAAATATTTCCTTACACCCCTAATCCCTAAAGATGTCTCTGGTCCATCTTTAAACAAACATGAAAGAGTGACCCACATAGACTAGGCCTTATCTCAGCCCTCTACTCCCACCTTCTCAACACTGGCTCCCCCTACACCCCTTCTGATGCCTCTAAATGGGAAAGGAGGGCGGGGAGGGAAAGGGAATGGAGGAGGAGGAAAAAGAAGAAATTGGAAAGAAGAGAGGAGGGGGGGAGGGGGGAAAATGATAAAAGGGGGGATGGAGAGAAAGGGGGAAGGGGTAGATAAGAAGGGGGACCAGAAAAGGGAGAAGGGAAGATGAGTTGGAGAATTTTACCTATTAAAGATCAGGGGTATCAAACAAACGCCTCAAATCATGAGTAGAGGAAGGAAAAAAGAGTGGATAGGACTACTATTTTGATTTCGCTGGTTGTTTCAAAGTTGATCTATATAGAGATCAATAGAGAGCTATTCAAGTCACTATAAACAGTGAGATGAGTTTAGAAGACAGGAGATACTGAAGAGAAGGAATGTATTAATTAATGGGCAATGCATGAAGAGTGTCCATACACAAGCCGTAGCACTGTATCAAATTGCAAACAATTTCTTACTTAGACTGCCAATCTGTCAGGATAGATCACTTGTGTCTCCGTATGGATGGTTGACTTTGTTCCATCGGTGACAGGTGATGGTATTTATAGGAGGGTTAATTTCAATTCAGGAGGGAGGAGGAACAATCCCTGAGGCCACCCTCATTGCCCAGATCAAATGTCCAGAATGGCCATTATGCCAACTCATCTTCCCTTCTCCCTTTTCTGGTCCCCTACTTGTCTTTTTTTGCTTCTGATTCTTATGTGATTTTGAGTGTCAATAATGTGTTTATAGAATCATTACAGTATATAGATAATTTGTGCTAGAATCCAAGGCCCGCGAAACACGTAGGCCATCTTTCCTTTTTATCTTTTATCGTTTTTGTGTTATTAATGATTTATTAAAGGTCACCAAAGGTCACACAGCCCCCCTACAACCCCAAAATGACACGAAACTGGTCTCGTTGGTTAGTGCTACGTTTGTGCTGTTTTGTGCTGTTTAAATTTCCTTTTTATCTTTTATCGTTTTTGTGTTATTAATGATTTATTAAAGGTCACCAAAGGTCACACAGCCCCCCTACAACCCCCAAATGACACGAAACTGGTCTTGTTGGTTAGTGCTATGTTTGTGCTGTTTTGTGCTGCTAAAATTCCCATTCTATCTTTTATCGTTTTTGCGTTATTAATGATTTATTAAAGGTCACCAAAGGTCACACAGCCCCCCTACAATGCCCAAATGACACGAAAATGGTCTCGTTTGTTAGTGCTACGTTTGTGCTGTTTTGTGCTGCTAATATTTCCGTTCTATCTTTTATCGTTTTTGTGTTATTAATGATTTATTAAAGGTCACCAAAGGTCACACAGCCCCCCTACAACCTCAAAATGACACAAAACTGGTCTCGTTGGTTAGTGCTACGTTTGTGCTGTTTTGTTCTGCAATTTTTTTTATTTGTGCTGTTATGGTTTTAAAGTTATAACAGTTTATTTATTTTTTTCAAACCCCACTCACTTTGCCCACCTTACAATCAGCACAAATAAAAACTCAAGTGTGTTTCTTTAGTGCTATGTTTGTGCTGTTTTGTGCTGTTTAAATTTTCTTTCTATCTTTTATCGTTTTTGCGTTATTAATAATTTATTAAAGGTCATCAAAGGTCACACAGCCCCCTTACAATGCCCATATGGTGACCTTTAATAAATCATTAATAACGCAAAAACGATAAAAGATAGAACATGAATATTAGCAGCACAAAACAGCACAAATGTAGCACAAACCAACAAGACCAGTTTTGTGTCATTTGGGCGTTGTAGGGGGGCTGTGTGACATTTGGTGACCTTTAATAAATTATTAATAACGCAAAAACGATAAAAGATAGAAAGGAAATTTAAACAGCACAAAACAGCACAAACATAGCACTAAAGAAACACACTTGAGTTTTTATTTGTGCTGATTGTAAGGTGGGCAAAGAGAGTGGGGTTTGAAAAAAATAAATAAACTGTTATAACTTTAAAACCATAACAGCACAAATAAAAAATTGTGCAGCACAAAACAACACAAACGTAGCACTAACCAACGAGACCAGTTTCGTGTCATTTTGGGGTTGTAGGGGGGCTGTGTGACCTTTGGTGACCTTTAATAAATCATTAATAACGCAAAAACGATAAAAGATAGAACGGAAATAATAGCAGCACAAAACAGCACAAACATAGCACTAACCAACGAGACCAATCTTGTGCCATTTGGCTGTTGTAGGGGGGCTGTGTGATGTCATAGTCTGGAAAAAACAATTGCCAATATCTTCAAAATAAAAGCGGCACAAACGTAAATTTTTGCGGCACAAAACAGCACAAACGTAGCACTAAAGAAACACACTTGAGTTTTTATTTGTGCTGATTGTAGGGGGGCCAGCTTCGCTGAGCTGTATTTTCCAGGTGCATTAACAAAACCCTGGACAACTTAACTTGACACTGTAAATGTTTTAAATTCGTTTTTTGTAAAAAAAAAAAATGCAAATTATGTGTAGATATAGAAAGTTCCATCTCCTAGAAGCCAGCAACATTTTTGCCGAAAAAATGCCTGACGCTGGTAAAAGAGTATAATATTTTTACAAACCTTTAGGAGCTTTTACAGGCATCAAGCTCTTGGGCATTTCATTGGCCAAAATTAAATAATTAGTGCTTAAGCACTAGCGTTTAGGCACAATTAGCAGCTTTTAGCAACTTCTAGCAGCATCAAGCAATTGTACAATCATATTGCAATGTATGTAGTTAGCTTAAAGTGGTTGTAAACCTTTACAACCACTTCACCCAGTGAAGTGACTAACCTCAGGTGATACACAGAGATTAAACAAATCCTCCTACATAAGTTATACCTATTTATCTACAGCTGTCTTTACCCTACATCCATGTGCCAAAATGACATTTTCATTATTTTTTGGAGACAGATAGAGCTTTTGGTGTTATTTAATCACCACTGGGTTTTGTATTTGTTTTTTGCTAAAAAAAACTAAAAAGGCAGAAAATAATTTTGAAAAAAAAAAGTTTTCCTAGTTTCTGTTAGAAAATAATGCAAATAAGTAATTTTTCTCTTTCACTGATGTACACTGATGAGGCTGCACTGATGGGCACTGATGAGACGGCACTGAAGGGCACTGATGAGATGGCACAGATGAGATGGCACAGATGAGGAGGCACTAATATGCAGCCCTGATGGGCACTGATAGGCATCACTGGTATGCGGCACTGATAGGCGGCACTTATGGGCACTGATAAGCTGCATGAATAGGCAGCGCTAATTGACAGCACTGATGGGCGGCACCAATGGGCAGCACTGATGAGCGGGCACTGATGGCCATCACTGATTGGAACTGTTGGTGCTGCACTGATAATCAGGGCACTAATTATGTGTACAGGTCTCCCCAGAGTGGAAATGCCGCTGATCTGCTCCCCTCTCCTCTCCTCACACTCTCCTCACACTCTGTCAGTGTGAGGCAAGGAGTGCCGATAACTGGCATTTTCTTGTTTACATGTGATCAGCTGTGATTGGACACAGATGATCACATGGGTAAAGAGCCCCGTCATCGGCTCTTTACCAAGATTTGGGATGCGGGGGCCCCTGCTAGGGTTGCCATTTTTTCTTCAAGCCAAAACACTTTAGCCACGCACAGCAAAATTTTATTTTTATGGGGGGATACTGTGGACTTTGGTGTAAAGGCAAACTCTCATTTAAGGGGGTTTTTGCTCACCAAACCTTCCACTTACATCAGAGTTCCCAGCATTCCCCCTTAAATTAGGGTTCCCAGAACACCCCTTACATCAGAGTCCTTCTTACCTTAGTATACTCACTCCCTTGGAGGCAGAAGAGAGAAAGGAAGGGGGAGCCTTCAGTGACAGAAATTAGATGTTGAGCAGAATCATCCGAGGATGGAGGCACAGACATTGACACTTTTCATTCTCAATGTATTTGCCGGTTGCTAAGCTTCAAACTTCCAGCTCAAACATCCCTTTCCTGAGGCACAGAACACTGGGGATTGGAGTGTGGGTGGGCAGACAGAGGGGTATGGGTGGGAGGAGGAGGAGCAGATCAAGTCCTCTCTCCTCTCATGTCCGCGTATGGAGGTTGGACTCATGTGCACACCTATTCAACATGTGCACTGTCAAAAAATGTGTTTGTTTTTGTTCCTTTTGTTTTATTTTTATCTTTCGGGTCATTCGTTATGATCGTAATTTGTAAATTAGAAAATCAGAAAGAAAATCCTAAAATTTGAAAGAATAACTAACTATTAAATTATAGGTATTGGAATTTCCTTTCAAATTTGGCTTTTAGTGATCGTAACGAATTGGAATTTATCCGATGTTAAGAATTATCCATAATAATGAATGCCGCATCTAAACAAATGGAACGGAACAAATTAATCAAAAATAATAATAATAAAAAGTTTTTTTTTATTATTATTATTTATTATTAGTTTGTTACGTTCCATTCCAAATGGAACGGAACAAATTAATTCAAAATAATAATAAAACGTTTTTATTATTATTATTTATTATTATTAAAGTGGAGGTTCACCCGGAAATGACAATTTTTAACCTTAGATTCATGCTCATTTTGTCTAGGGGAATCGGCTAGTTTTTTTAAATTCAAAGCTGTACTTACCGTTTAAGAGAGCGATCTTCTCCGCCGCTTCCGGGTATGGGCTGCGGGACTGGGCGTTCCTTCTTGATTGACAGTCTTCCGACAGCCTTCCGACGGTAGCATCTATCGCGTCACGATTTTCCTAAAGTAGCCGAACGTCGCTGCGCAGGCGCCGTATAGAGCCGCACCGACGTTCGGCTTCTTTCGGCTACTCGTGACGCGATAGATGCGACCGTCGGAAGCCTGACGGAAGACTGTCAATCAAGAAGGAACGCCCAGTCCCGAAGACCATACCTGGAAGCGGCGGAGAAGATCGCTCTCTAAAACGGTAAGTACAGCTTTGATTTTAAAAAAACTAGCCGATTCCCCTAGACTAAATGAGCATCAATCTAAGGTTAAATTTTTTTTTTTAGGGTGAACTCCCACTTTAATTTGTTACGTTCCATTCTTTTAGATATGGCATTCATTATTTCGGATAATTCGTAGCTTCGGATAAATTCAGTAGTAGTAATAGTTACGTTATTATTAGTTAGTTAATATTTCAGATTTTAAAATTTTTGGGTTTCAAATTTACAAATATTCAAATAAAAAAATTGGTTAAACAAGTTTTTGTTGATTCGGATATTTCTGAATAAACAAATTTGTCAAAATTAGTTAAGAAACAAATTCAGAACGAAACAAATTGCACATGTCTAACACCTATGCACTTGGTGGTTGTGGTACTTGGGGAGCCTCAGTCCATTCTGAATATTGTGTCTGGGTTTCAGGTGGACTGCCTGGGTACATTCCGGATGAGTGGTAACCAGGGTCGTTGCTAGGTCTGCAAAACATCTGGGGCTTGAGCCCATAGCAGTGGTCACCAACCTTTTTGCAGGCCGGGGGGGCACATGGGTGGTAAGCAATGGCTGGTGTTGGCGCTTCAATCATCACAGCACCATGGTTGATATGGGTGATGATTGAAGTGCATTATTTCTATTATTACATTGTAATCAGAATCAGTGGGCGCCCCGAGTGTCACTTGCTACATCTCCTGCCACCAGATGCAGCTTGTCACTTGCCACTGTCGCCTGCCACCAGACGTGGATTGTCACTTGCCACCCTCACCTGCCACCAGATGTGGGTTGTCATTTGCCACTGTCACCTGCCACCATTAGACCCGTTTTGTTCGTATTTCGACGAACGATCGAACATGAGTTTGACTCGAATACGAAGCTCATCCCTAGCCACCAGATGTGGATGGTCACTTGTCACTGTCGCCTGGCACCAGATCTGGATTGTCACTTGCAACTGTCGTCTGCTTGCTTACTTCTGTCATCCGCCTGCTTGGCTCTCTCATGCGGCCCAGGTGCAGAGGACACATACGGCAAGAGACTCAGGGCTATGGGCACCAGATTCTGGGCTATAGCCTCAATAGCCACCCCTACCAACGCCACTAGTGGCAACCCTAGCCCCCACGGGCGTGTGAGAGAGGCGAGAGTGGGACGACGTCATATGAAGTCGTCCAAAACCAAGAGAGCACCCCACTCACCATCAATTGTCTATACAGTGAGCAGAAGGTGGAAGTAAAAATTACCTATATGATGCAGTCCATCACCAACATATGTCCCCACCTGTATTATATGGTTTGTTCCAACTCTTTTAAATGCTGATTTGCCAAACAGCTTGGCACACTGCAGAAAGTGGAAGAATAATGAATCTATTGGGAGAATCAACAGGTAATAGCACTACAGTACGTTACAGGGGACTCCGAAAACCAATAACTGCTTTGTTATAGCTATTTATTGACTGCCCCATATACTGTACGTCAGTTTTTATTTTGCGTATTGATACATTTTTAAGTGATTTCTGAATTTGGTGTTTCCAAGTTATCTTTTAAAGGGTTAACCAGAGACTGGGGGGAGGAAAGCACCAAACAAAATGTTCACGAACTTCAAGTCCATTCAGTACTCCACTGGAGGGCCTTTATTTACTGAGTGCAACTGTCATTGACACCAAATGAGATAAGTGTGCAGATGCTTGCCGTTCTATCAATTTCAAGCCCCAGTGACAATCTCAGCTGGCTCCTCCGTCCGTTGGGAGGTGGAGATCCCTCTACGTTCACATATCACACACAGGTTAGTGAAAACTTCCCACCACCAGCCTCTCTGCAAGGCGCCCGGCACTGTGAAATGATATTAACTCGGCTTAATGATGTGTAAATGTGTCAGGACAATGCCACCTAGTGTCATCAATGCCTCTCTCTTTGTATGAAGTCTCGGTGACTGAACCACAGCAAGCCGGAGTATAATTACCGCTAATGTCTTTTTTTTTCTTTCTTTCTTTGGCACAGCGTTCACTTGCAGCAGTCAAATAACTATCTGGTGTAGAATAATTAAAGCAGAACTCTGCTAAGCGATGCCAACTTTAAAGGGAATGAGTTGAGAATGGGCTTCTGCAAGAATCTGAGCATTTCGTCCCTAAAGTGGAACACCACTTTCTTGGGGAAAACAAAAAATAAATAAATAAAAAAATCATATAATGTATACAATTGCAACACACACTATATTGTATTGTAACATTATTTAAAATATTTTTACTTTTCAATCTACGGTTCTGTAAAAATAAAAGAATAATAATAATAAAAAAAAGAAAATAAAGGGATAAAATAAAAATAAAAGAAGAATAAAACAAAATAGAACAAATCAGAATACAACATAAAAGAACAGAATAGAATTGAATAGAATAGAATAAAAAATAAAATAAAAAGAATATAGCCATCTTCTGAAATTCGAATTTCAAATAGAATAAATTTGAACTTGAATACAATAGAAAAGGAAAATAAAATAAAAAAATTCTGAATCTTCTGTAATTCGAATTTCAAATAGAATACATTTAAGCTTGAATACAACAAAAATTAATGGAATAGAAAATAATAAAGCAGAACAGAACAAAATAGAATAGAAAATAAAAGAACAGAATAGAATAAAAAATGTAATAAAAAATTCTGAAGCATCTGTAATTCGAATTTCAAATAGAATTCATTTGAACTTGAATACAATAGAAAAGAATAGAATGGAAAATAATAAAGCAGAACAGAACAAAATAGAATAGAAAATAAAATAAAAACATCAGAATCTTCTGTAATTCGAGTTTTAAATAGAATACATTTGAACTTGAATACAATAGAAAAGAATATAATAGAAAAGAATAAAGCAGAACAGAACAAAATAGAATAGAATAGAAAATAAAAGAACAGAATAGAATAAAAAAATAAATAAAACAAATCTGAATCTTCTCCAATTCAAATTTCAAATAGAATACATTTGAACTTGAATACAATAGAAAAGAATAGAATGGAAAATAATAAAGCAGAACAGAACAAAATAGAAAATAAAAGAACAGAATAGAATAAAAAATTAAATAAAACAAATCAGAATGTTCTGTAATTCGAATTTCAAATAGAATACATTTGAACTTGAATACAATAGAAAATAATAGCAAAAAAATTATAGAAAAAAATTGAATAGAGTAAATCAGAATATAACCTTCTTCCGAAATTAAAATTTAGAATAGAATAAATTTTAAATTTGAATAGTAAAGAAAATAATACAATAGAAAAGAATAAAACATAAAATAAAATAAAAGAATAGAAAAAAATAATATAATAGAATGGAATAGAAAGGATATAATCATCTTCCAAAATTTGAATTTCGAATAGAATAAATTTGATTTCAAATGGAATTTGATTTGAATGAAATTCGAATGGCATTAAAATGGAATTTGATTTGAATTTAAATGGAATTAGAATTCAAATCTATTTGAATTTTTTAATTTGACCAAATTCAGAAAATTTGAATCAATCTAAATTTGAATAAACAAAACAAATTCCGAAGACTAAGTGGCGGTTCACACTACCGCGACTTGGGATCCGACTTGTGTCGCCCCAAGTCGCGCAACATGAGAAATTCAATTGAAGTGAATAAGAGCCGTCTTAATGTACACTACTGAAGTTGCTCTGACTTCAGAAAACGTTCCTATACTACTTCTAGGCAACTTGTACCCATAGATTTCCTTGTCAAGAATATCTTTATTAAATGCAAGAATAAATTGTACATGAAGCATACATTCGTTACAGTAATCAGGTGGTTATTATAACATAAGATTGACTAACAGTATCATCTTTCTTAAACAACAATAAACGGGAATATTTTAGCCATGTTCTGTGTACTATCGCAGGAAGAGTTTAAGTAGTTAACATAGCCAAATATGTAATCCTTACAACTTGTCCTAGTGGCTAGTGGATAATATATCAAAGATAATACGTCCTTATTTAATGTAACCTTACTACCTATCAACTTTAAATTTCTAAAATGTGCTACCTTTTCAAAGTTAACGGTAGATACACGAGGGTACTACCTTATGCAGTATCAGATCAGGAAAAGGAAGGAAAATGGGGGGGGGGTCAGGTAAGGAAGTCTGCAGGGATGGGCTAGAATCCGTCGTCAAAGCATGAAATGTACAACGGTTATTTTTGTATAGGAAAGCTACCACGGCATCATTACACCTTTATTAAAATTTTCTGGTATAGCATATTGTATCCAAGGGTTCCATATTTTTTCAAAGTTGGCGATCGTGTCCGTTTCTAACGCTTCCATTTTGGCGTGCGTCATAGCAATATTCTATTTTTTGTTTCTGTCGTTGATGTACCCATAGATTTCAATGGAAGTTGCCTCCAAGTCGGATCTCTGTCTTAACTGAAGCAACATTATAGGAAGAGAACAGAGTTTACTCAGGCAAACCCCTCCCTCCCACAGAGCTGATTATTCTGTGATTGGCCACAGCCAAAGTCGCCTGTCCTGGAGGCAACTTTAAGTCGCGCTGAAGTTGCCTTGCAAAGTCACGCTGTAAGTCAGGTTGCCTCTGTGTGAACCGGCACTCATTAAACGACTTAATTTAACTAAACAAATTGATGTAAATAACGTATCGAAACGAAACAAAACACATTTTTTAATTATGCACATGTCTGACAACTACAGTAGCACCCAACCCTGTCAGAATAACTAAATCTGATTGGATGCAGTCACTGTTTGCCCATCAATTTTTCCACCTGCCTCCTTCTACAAAAGATTAAAAAAAAATCGACTTTTGTTGAGTTGGTGGTGCCAACAGAACCACCCACAGCTTGAATAAAGGCTGATTCAACAGGAATCCGCCAAAACAGAGGCAGTCTGTGACAGCCTTAAGCGTTCCTTGCAGCCCCATCCCCCAGAATTCTTGGATCACGGTTTTATAAAGTAAATATGTTGAGACTAATGTACTATGATGACTTTCTTCACCTATTATACCCTAAAGAAGTGGACCATTGGTCTTTAAAATGTGTAGGGTTTATATTAAAAACCTACTCAGTCCACCCTTCCTCCTTTAGGTAAACTATTTGAATAAATGTTCCTGAAATATTATACTGTGATGTTGTTCTCTCACAATGTTTATGTTTTATCTATAGAGTCCTGATAGGTAGAAATATGGTTTAAAGCTCCACACTGGGTAAAAAAAAAGTTTTCCAATGTAGTGGGGCTGTGCCTGCACTGCACGGGGTCAACTGCTTGTTTATCTCTAGATGATTGGAGAAAGGTTATACTCCCCCCCCCCGTTCATCTGCTCCACCTGCAAATGTCTCTCTCCCACAACCCAGCGGTGGACTGTTCCTGACGTCCTCACGCCCAGAGCAGGTCTTTGGGTGTAATGATGTCAGGAACAGTCCACCACACAAGACCTGTATAAAGCAGGGTAGGGGGGGGAGAGTATCAGAGTATTGGGTAAGTATATCTCCATTCTCCAAAAATGAGCAGGTGACCGTACAGTGCGTGCACAGCCCTACTTCATGGAAACACGTTATTTTGCCCGCAGTTGTGCTAATTCATTGATTGTACAGTAATAATGGGTTTGACTTATTAAAGTCAAATGGGCTGTTCCCTTTGCAAGCAAATTATCACCAGAGCTTAGTGAATGTGGTGCAATTTCCCTTTGCAAACAATACCCAATCACATGCTGGGAAAATAAAAAAAACAGCATTTTTTGCTTGGATGATGGAAGTTAGCAGAGCTTCATCTTTTTTAGCCAGCGATCAGCTTTCTTGTAAAAGTGATCACTTCAATAGTGCTCTGAAGGCCTGCCCCCTTGCTGCTGCCATCAGTGGTTCCCAGACTCTCCAAGTCCTCTGGGGAGGCAAGGACAGTGATAAACAGTTGGCACAGCTGCCCACAGAGGAGATGGAGGAACATCCGTTCCCCCATCTCCTCTGTGATGAAGGAACATCCGTTCCCCCATCTCCTCTGTGACAAAGGAACATTCGTTTCCCAATCTCCTCTGTGACAAAGTAACATTCGTTTCCCCATCTCCTTTGTGCTAAAGGAACATCTGTTCACCCATCTCATCTGTGAAGAAGAAACATCCATTTCCCCATCTCCTCTGTGACAAAGGAACATCCGTTCCCCCATCTCCTCTGTGATGAAGGAACATCCGTTCCCCCATCTCCTCTGTGATAAAGGAACATCTGTTCCCCCATCTCCTCTGTGATGAAGGAACATCCGTTTCCCCATCTCCTCTGTGATGAAGGAACATCTGTTCCCCCATCTCATCTGTGAAGAAGAAACATCCATTTCTCCATCTCCTCTGTGACGAAGGAACATCCGTTCCCCCATCTCCTCTGTGATGAAGAAACATCCGTTCCCCCATCTCCTCTGTGATGAAGAAACATCCGTTCCCCCATCTCCTCTGTGATGAAGAAACATCCGTTCCCCCATATCCTCTGTGATGAAGGAACATCTGTTTCCCCATCTAATCTGTGATAAAGGAACATCTGTTCCCTATCTCGTCTGTGATGAAGGAACATCCATTCCCCCATCTCGTCTGTGATGAAGGAACATCGGTTACCCCATCTCCTTTGTGATGAAGGAACATCTGTTCCCCCATCTCCTCTGCGATGAAGGAAAATCCGTTCCCCCATCTCCTCTGTGATGAAGGAACATCCGTTCCCCCATCTCCTCTGTGATGAAGGAACATCCGTTCCCCCATCTCCTCTGTGATGAAGGAACATCCGTTCCCCCCATCTCCTCTGTGATGAAGGAACATCTGTTCCCCCCATCTCCTCTGTGATGAAGGAACATCTGTTCCCCCATCTCCTCTGTGATGAAGGAACATCCGTTCCCCCATGTCCTCTGTGATGAAGGAACATCCGTTCCCCCATCTCCTCTGTGATGAAGGTACCCAGAAGTGATGATGACTTAATCACTTCCAGTTTCAGAGTTGTTATTCCCTTTCTGTTGCAGCCAGGAAAGCAGCTAACCGAAACATGATTTGTGCTTGTTGAGTTGCTTTGGAGGGCCAGGGAGATATCAGGGCCCTAATATCTTTATAAAGAGTACCTTTCTGTAAGCAGGGCCCTAATGGTCATGCTGACTGAGGGCCCTTCCCAACATCCTCCTGCAACAGAAACAAGATAGGGTGCCACACACCTGTAATGTGGAGGAACTCACATCCTCCTGGTCTAAGGTCCGCTTGTTCACTCTCTTGTGAAAGCAAGAATGTGAAAAAAAGGGACATAAATAAAAGTGTAAAAAATACATTAAAAAAATGTATATACATTTATTTTAGTTATTTAAAAGCACCCCTGCCCCCCTGCACATTCATGTAAATGCAAATGCGCATGTAGGTATAGCACACATATGTAAACGGTATTTTATTTATTAAAATGCTTAACCTACGCAGTCTTACCCGAAGGCCTCGATGCGCAAAATAAAAAACATTGACATTAAAAGACGTTAGAAGAACCAACATACCAGAATGACAACACACAGAGTAAAAACCTGGGGGTCTGTCCGTCACACCCCATTAAAATTAGGTGACTACAAAAGCTTGTACAAAAAGTATGGTTTTCAATTCCTTTCGGAATTTAAAAAAGTCATACTCAAGTCTCAGTTTCAGAGGCAAGGAGTTCCAAAATTCTGCTCCTTGCACTTCACTAGTTCTCCCTTCGCATTTTTTCTTTTTGAATTTTTAAATCTTCATTTTGGCCAGATTTGCCAGATTCATTTTGGCCAGATTCGCCAGATTATTTTTCACGTCATGAAAAACGATTGTGTGTACGCGGCATAAGTGTAGCACCCTAGTCTTAGGCAGGGTTGCTGACAAATTTAGTTTGCTAGATGGTAACCAGCCTGGCTGACTGTTAGGGAGATCCACTGACCTTTTCTTAAATCTGTGTTGATGCACCTCTCTCTTCTGTCACTAGGTGGCATTGTTACCTGTGGCATTAGATGGACAAGTGTCAGTACTAGGATCCCTTTAGGACCCAGCACAACTCACCTGACACAGCCTTTGCCTGGGAAACAACAGTAATTGGCCAGCTCACCTTTAAATCACCTGTATCATCACCCAATCAGTGCTTGTGATAGAGTTACCTTTGTTTGCCACTATGTGAATCAGCCTGACATTCTGCTCTGTGTATTTTGTGTATGACAGGGCTTGTTTGACCCTGTTTCTTAGCTTTTGATTCGGTAACATTTGAACTCTGATCTACCTGTGTATGACCCAGTTTGCCTAGACTACTCTTTGCCTGATTTTCCTGTAGTACACCCATCTGCAATGGTGAACTACAAACACCAGCAAACATCCATCTGCAGTGGTGAACTACGAGTCCCAGCTGACCTGCTCATCTCAGACCTGCTCATGGTATGTGCTCTTGCTCTTGAACTGTTTACATAGTTAGCACACCTAAACTGTTATCTGCTCCTAGCCTGACAACAAGGGCATAGAAAATCCAGACTAGGAGTGGATGGGTGTCAGAACCTGTACTCACCGAGACCGAGATGCTGAGGGCGGCTCACCTTTGCGACCCTGTGCAGACCACTCCCTGGAGTTGGGACAGAGGAGGGACGGCACAAGGAGGCACCGGCGCCGGGAGCTGGCAGGAAGACTTGGTGCAGCTGACAGAAGCAGGGCAGGTGCAGAAGACTGGAGACAAGCGTTGGTCAGGCAGGAACTGGTAGGTGAGTCTGGTAGGGTCCACAGGAGATGAGGGCAAATCCGAGTCACAAGCCGAGGGTCAAGGGCAGGAGAGTTCAGAGGGAGTCCATGAGAGCAAGCCAAGGTCAAGGGGCAGGAGACAACAGCAATCCAGGTAACGTTAGCCAAAGGGTCAGAGGTTCCAGGTGAGAGGAGAGTCGTCAGGAATTCCGGGTCAAAACAGGCAGGTACGGCAACAGGTAAACACATAGGAGCTGAAGACAAACCAGCAACCTGTTCAGGGAAGGCTGCTGGTTTAAATAGGAATGTCCGGCCTCTGATTGGCCCCAGGGTTGCCGCATACGTGCACGTGCGCGCTTCCACGCACACGGCGCGCTGCCGTACCGCGCGTGCGTGCGCGCAAACCACGCACAGGCATGCGCCGAAATGTCATTCTACTGGGCATGTGCGGGAATCTGTCAGAGATGGAGCTAGTACCCTGACAATGGGTTGTCTCAGCCAATTGGCAGGGGTTTATTTGGCCTTGGCCTGCTGGGAGAGTTTATTTATTCGGGAGGAGTCAGGTGATCGAGGTTCTGTGCCACCTGGACGGCTGTTTGGGTGAATGTGTGTTAAAAAGCTCCCGGCTGCTAGGCCAGAAGCCCGAGGCCTATCCGGGAGTACCTGGCTCCTAGGCGGTCTGAGGCTAATCCAGGTTGTAAGCAAGCAGTGTGGGGTTAGGGCTTCAGGTTTGGAGCCCAACCAAGTTGCAGGGGTTTGGAGAACCAAGTAGTTGCCACAGGTGAAGGAAAGCAGTGACCGTCAGAGACGACCACACCTGTCGCCAGAGACAAGCAAGTACCAGAGTCAGAGGTAAAGGGGACACAGCCGCCAGCAAGGGACAATCTCTCCTGTTAACAGAGGTCAGGTTCTGTGGAGACTTAAGAAGTACCAGAGCAGCCTTTTTCACTAGCTGTGGATGGTGAAGAAGTTGGGAAAGCTTCAGCAGAGTCAAGCTAGGGACCCATCAGAACAGTGTGGGTGATGCTTGCAGAGGATTCAGCAAGTTAGCTGAAGAGCCAAGTCAGGGACCCAGCGGGACAGTGTGGGTGACACTTGGAAGCCACAGCGGGTTAGTTGTGGAGGAGCTCAAAGGATCCAGTGGCGGATGGGATCTGAAGAGCTTAGTGAGGGACTGGGAGGACTGTGCGAGGATCTACAATGGGATACTGTGCATTGTGATCTGCATTGAAGCTTTGAAGCTGAAGTTACTTGTTCAGTTGCTATAGTAGACAGTGGTCTACAGATAGTTTTCTGCAATTCAGCTTAAATGCCCTTGAACTGTATAGCTGTTCTTCTATTCCTATTTTGTCTCAGAGTCTGCCAAGCATTTTGCATCTGCCTAAGAGTGTTCAGGCCCTAACCCTCTCTCCCCAGTTCCGTTAAGAGACAATAAATCTCTTTTTGCATTCTCAAAGTGTCTGGCGCCCAACTTACTCTATCTACACCACACCCACTATGCCTAGTAACCCACACTGTGAAGATTGATGTCAGCTCTCCCTGACTCAGGATGTCACCATTAGGTCTCTAGGGTCTGGGCCATGGCTATATAAGTTATTTTCCAGCAAAAAATGCTGATTTTTATCATGTATGTGAAAAATTTCAAAATTGCCCCAGACAGCAGCTCATGATTTTTTTTTTATCTTAATGCATTCTATTAATTAAGATAACAAGCTTTCCATGTGTGGCAGCCCCCCTAATACTTACTTGAGCCCCATCTAGATCCAGTGATGTTGCACGAGAGACTTAGCTGTCTGGGACTCTCCCTCCTCATGGCTTCTGCTGCTGTCAATCAAAATCAGTGAGCCAATAAGGAGAGAGAGGGGGGAGGCAGAGCTGTGGCTCTGTGTCTGAATGGAAACGGGGAGCTGCGGCTTGGCTCAGGTGCCCCCATAGCAACCTACTTGCTTTGAGGGCACTCAACAAGAGGGAGGTGCCAGGAATGAGCGGGGCTGCTCTGTGCAAAACTATTTCACAGATGAGGTAAGTATTAATGTTTTATATTTTTAACAAAAAAACAAGACTTAATATTACTTTAAAGTCTTATTCTTTTCAATTTTTATTCTTGGACTGTTTGGGTCTTGGTACAGAGCCAAAGCTCCTGAAAATGAAGGTCTCATGGACTATTGGTTTCTTATCAGACACAGTTGTTTTATTTTCTTCATTTAGCTGACGGGAGAGATTCTTCCATCCATTCTGTTTATTGTGGATAGGCGAGAAACATCTAAAGTTAGCCATACACTGATAAAAATCTGACTGGCTTGAAGGAAGGTATTGGAAAATCTTCCTCGCTCAGCAGCTGCAGCCAATCGACTGCAATCACAGGTCAGTGTATTTTGACAGTGGCGGGTGCCTTCAAAAAAATGTTTTTCTTCTTAAAATTTTCACTTTTGGCACCAGTACACCTAGAACTGACAAGTAGAGTAGGGAAAACTGAAGGGAGTTTGGCCATTAGTTCATGGACCCAGGGGGCACAATGCAAGAACATAGAATTAATAGATAACGAAGACCACCTAGCTACACTATGCAGGCAGGCGGGTAGTAACCTGGAACCCATCATCTATAATATATAGGATTATGCCGCCCTAGGCCATGGCCAATTTTGCTGTGCAGAAATGCAGTCCTGATCACTGGAGTTCCAAAGAGATAAAAGAAACCATCAGGAGATTTATTGCATCAAACTCCAGCTTCAACTGAATTATTAAAGTGATACTAAACAGAGTAATGTTAATATTCATAATTCATTTGCATAAATCATATACATCATGCCACTGAATTTTGCTTTCTTTAACTTCTCTAAGTACCTTATATCTGCAGTGCTGTTGGGTGGTCACATGATCTTTCCCTGTTCTTTGGTGTCTGCAGGAAAACATCTTTTGAAAGGACTTCTACTCTGCTGCTGACGTATGCTCTCTACAGTGTCAGTCTGTGTCTGGCCAGCCCTAATTGGTGCTTTGACAGTCACATGCTTAAAATCCTAAACCTTTTCCATGGTCTTGTGTAGAAATTAGATAAGCTTAAGCATGTAGCACCCTCTAGTGTTGTTAAAGTGCTAGTGATAGTTTTTTTTGTTGTGTTAGTGTAGGTACATATTTTTTTGTGTTTTTCTGGGTCAGGGTTTGTGTGACTCAGGTAGGCTGAATGACTCATCAGCAGCTTCTCTGGTGACTCCCCCTGCTATCTGGAAACTGGGAGAAGATTCCAGAAGAATTTGGGAGGGGTCTATGAGGAGCTATCTGGAGTGTTCTGAGGGTCCTGACCAATCCCCAACAAAAGGGTAGGCAGGGGGCAGACCTTCTCAAATACTCTGGGTCAGCCCAGCAGGGGTCTAGGCTGTCGGGGCCTTTAAGAGTAGCTCCCCAGTCTGGGGGGGGGTGAACACAAGCCTGGGCTCGGGTGCAGAAGGGACCCCTCTTAATGACACACAGAGGGATCCTGACCAGAAGGCACAGGAGCAAGGAGAGGACAGCAGGAGGACACTGCCGTGCAAATCTCCAGGGAGGAAGACAAGCACGTGGGCTGGTGAGTGATACAGTCAGAAAGTGGCATCTGCAGACAGGCAGTCTGGCAATGCCTGAAAAGGCAGTACTGGGAGCAGTAGCCACAGAGAAGGACAGCTAGCACCAAAGACCTCTCTTTTTGCAACCCCAAAGGGGCCCGCGGCCTCTGCCTGCAAAGGGCAATTACTAGAATCTGACTGAATCAGTGTTGTTGGATCAAAACCAAAGTGTTAGCTGATCCTAGGAATTATAGTTCTACAAGCAAGTGTGTGCTGGAGGAAGAAGAAAGGAGTGTGTATATACCGGATGTATATAGGTTGAGTCACTGAAGAAGTTCAGTGAACAGTTCAGTGAGTTCATTGATCTCTGTTTTCCTTTAGTCAAAGCACTCCCCCTACAGTTAGAAAGAACACATACAGGTGAAACTCAAAAAATTTGAATATTGTGAAAAATTTAATTTATTTCACTAATGCAACTTAAAAGGTGAAACTAATATATGAGAGACTCATTACATGCAAAGCAAGATAGTTCAAGCCGTGATTTGTCATAATTGTAATGATTATGGCTTACAGCTCATGAAAACCCCAAATCCACAATCTCAGAAAATTAGAATATTACATGGCAGTCAAAAAAACAAGGATTGTACATATAACAATATCAGACCTCTGAAAAGTAGAAGCATGCATATGCACTCAGTACTTGGTTTGTGCCCCTTTTGCAGCAATTACTGCCTCAATGCGGTATGGCATGGAAGCCATCAGCCTGTGGCACTGCTGAGGTGTTATGGAAGACCAGGGTGCTTCAAAAGTGGCCTTCAGCTATTCTGCATTGTTCGGTCTCATGTCTCTCATCTTTCTCTTGGCAATGCCCCATAGATTCTCTATGGGGGTTCAGGTCAGGCGAGTTTGCTGGCCAATCAAGCACAGTAATCCCACGGTCATTGAACCAGATTTTGGTGCTTTTGGCAGTGTGGGCAGATGCCAAGTCCTGCTGTTAAATGAAGTCAGCATCCCCATAATACTCATCTGCGGAAGGAAGCATAAAGTGCTCCAAAATCTCCTGGTAGATGGCTGCATTGACCCTGGACTTAATGAAGCACAGTGGACCAACACAGCAGATGACATGGCTCCCCAAATCAACACAGACTGTGGAAACTTCACACTGGACTTCAAGCATCTTGCAGTGTGTGCCTCTCCATTCTTCCTCCATACTCTGGGTCCTTGGTGTCCAAATGAGATGCAAAATTTGCTCTCATCAGAAAAGAGGACTTTGGACCACTAAGCAACAGACCAGGTGTGTTTTTCTTTAGCCCAGGTAAGACACTTCTGACATTGTTTGTTGTTAAGGAGTGACTTGACAAGAGGAATACGACATTTGAAGCCCGTGTCCATGATCCGTCTGTGTGTGGTGGCTCTTGATGCAATGACTCCAGCCTCAGTCCACTCCTTGTGAAAGTCCCCAACACTTTTGAATGGCCTTTTCCTGACAATCCTCTCCAGGCTGCGCTCATCCCTGCTGCTTGTGCACCTTTTTCTTCCACACTTTTCCCTTCCACATAACTTTCTAATAATGTGCTTTGATACAGCACTTTGGGAACATCCAACTTCTTTTGCAATTACCTTTTGAGGCTTTCCCTCCTTATGGAGGGTGTTAATGATAGTTTCTGCACAACTGTCAGGTCAGCAGTCTTTCCCATGATTGTGATTCCTACTGAACCAGACTGAGAGACCACTTGAAGGCTCAGGAACCCTTTGCAGGTGTTATGGCTTAATTAGCCGATTAGAGTGGGACACTTTGAGCCTAGAATATTGCACCTTTGCACAATATTTAAATTTTCTGAGATTGTGGATTTGGGGTTTTTATGAGCTGTAAGCCATAATCATCACAATTATGACAAAACACGGCTTCAACTATCTTGCTTTGCATGTAATGAGTCCATCTCATATATTAGTTTCACCTTTTAAGTTGCATTAGTTAAATAAATGAACTTTTGCACGATATTCTAATTTATCGAGTTTCACCTGTAGGGAACACATTCAACCCTTGTATTGCCCCTGATGTTAACCCCTTCCCTGCCAGTGTAACTTATACAGTGTCAGTGCATTTTTTTTTAGCACTGATCACTGTTAGTGTCATTGGTCCCCAAAAAGTGTCAGATTTGTCCGCCACAATGTCGCAGTCCCACTAAAATACACTGATTGCTAGTAAAAAATATTTAAAAAATAAAAAGTCCCTATATCTAACCCATAGTTTGTAGACGCTATAATTTTTGCGCAAACCAATCAATATACACCCATTGCGATTTGTTTTGACCAAAAACATGTAGCAGAATACATATTTGCCTAAACTGATGAAGAAATTCAATTTTTTTTTTTATTATTATTTTAAATGTTTTATAGCAGAAAGTAAAAATAAAATATATTTTTTCAAAATTGTCAGTATTTTTTTGTTTATAGCGCAAAAAATAAAAACTGCAGAGGTGATCAAAAACCACCAAAAGAAAGCTCTATTTGTGGGAAAAAAAGGACATCAGTTTAATTTGGGTACAGTGTCGCACGACCGTGAAATTGTCAGTTAAAATAATGCAGTGCCGTATCGCAAAAAATGGCCTGGTCAGGAAGGGAGTAAAACCTTACAGAGCTAAAGTGGTTAATCTGTAGGCCATGTGCCCTTTGGTTTACTTCTGATGCATTCAAGGGATACTCCTATTCTCAAGTAAAACTCACTATACTTGTTTAACAAATATGACATTTTTTACATAGCAAACTAGATTCCCTGTTCTGGTGATTTTAAAAGCATAATATAAGTCTTGAATTTCAGTATTATTTACAGTATTTAGTGGTCATGGACTTTAACCACTTCAGCCTCTAAAGGATTTTAATAACCAGGCCATATTTTGCGATACGGCACTGTGTCGCTTTAACTGACAATTGCAGAATAACAGAATTTAAGTCCTTTTTTCCCCACAAATAGAGCTTTCTTTTGATGGTATTTGATTACCTCTGTAGTTTTTATTTTTTGCGCTATAAACATAGAGCGACATTTAAAAAAAAATGTTTTTTGCTTAAAGGAGTTGTAAATACATTTTTTTTTTTGCTGAAATTACTGTTTACAGGGTATAGAGACATAATAGTTAACAGATTCCTTTTAAAAACGATTATAAATAGATAAAAATCAATCGTATAATGTACCTGTAGTTTCTAGTTTCGTTTTTGCATGTTGTTTCCTGCCTCTGTGCTGTACAGAGCCACAGAGCCAATACAGGGCAGTGATGGTTTGGAAAATGAAACGGATTGGTGCTGAGGGGTTTTAGACACACAGTAATCACACCTCCTTGAAGTTGGTGACCACAGAGAGAAAGCTCCCAGTACTGTGGTTATCAGGAAACAGACAACTAGGAAGTGTGGAGATCAGAGAAGAATTACAGCAACTTGAGAGCAAAAACAAACAATGAGGACATGAAAACAGCACTGCCTTAAGGTAAAGGAAGCTATTAAGATAAAAAAAAATCCATTACAAACCCTTTAATACATATCCCCAAAAAGTTAAATATTAAAAAACAAATGTATTCATCAGTTTAGGTCAATATATATTCTTCTACATATTTTTGGTAAACAAAATCCCAATGTGCGTATATTGATTGGTTTGCGCAAAAGTTATCGTATCTACACCTATGGGATAGATTTAGGGACTTTATTTTTATTGGCCCAGATTCAAGAAGCTATTGCGCCCGCGCAACCATAGGTTGCGCGGCGCAATAGCTGTTTTGCTCCCGCGTAGCGAATGCCCCTGATTCAGGAACATCGCTACGCGGACTGCAGCCTAGGATATGACAGGCATAAGCCTCCTTATGCCTTCATATCTCAGGCTGCATTCTTGCGTTGTCCGCTAGGGGGCGCGGCCATTGTGATCGGCGTATAGTATGCAAATTGCATACTACCACCGATTCACAAAAGTTGCGCGGGCCCTGCGCACGCAAGGTACGGAGTTTCCGTACGGCGACTTTAGCGCAAGGTTGCTCCTGCTGTAGCAGGGGCAGCCAATGCTAAAGTATAGCCGCCCTTCCTGCTCGTGAAATTTAAATTTCACGTCGTTTACGTAAGTGATTCGTGAATGGCGCTGGACGCCATTCACGTTCACTTAGAAGCAAATGACGTCCTTGCGACGTCATTTGCCGCAATGCACGTCGGGAAAGTTTCCCGACGGAGCATGCGCTGTTCGCTCGGCGCGGGAGCGCGCCTAATTTAAATGATTCCCGCCCCCGGCGGGATCATTTACATTAGGCGCCCTTACGCCGGGCTAATTAGCATAGCGCCCGCGCAATTTACGGAGCTACTGCTCCGTGAATCGCGGGCAAATCGAAATATTTGCGTGGGCGCAGAGCAAAAATCGTTGCCCTTTGCCCACGCAAATATTGCGCGGATCTACCTGAATCTGGGCCATTGTTTTTACTAGTAATGGTGGCGATATGCGATTTTTAGCGGGACTGCGACATTGCAGCAGATAAATCTGTCACCTTAAAGTGGTTGTAAAGTTGGAAGTTTTTTTTAAACTTAATACATTCTATTAATTAAGATAGAAAGCTTTCCGTGTGCAGCCCCCCCCCCCCCCCCCCAGTGACATTATTACATTGATCAGTGCTATTAAAAGGCACTGATTACTGTATAAATGACACTGGCAGGAAAGGGGTTAACACTAGGGGGCAATCAAGGTGTTTACTGTGTTCCCGAAATGTGTTATAACTGTAGGGAGGATGGGCTGCCAGGGACATGACAGAAATCCCTGTTCCCAATGACTGGGAACAGTAGACCCACCTCTTCTGAAGGATAAGGACAACGCCAGATGGAAATAAGCACCTTGAGGCGATTTAGTTTGCATTTGTAGCGCTACACAAGTTAAGCCACACAATCAGTCCATCCGATCAGAACAGACCGATGGACCGTTTTCATCGGTTAACCGATGAAGCTGACTGATGGTCCGTCGGCGCCTATACACCATCGGTTAAAAAAACGATCGTGTCAGAACGCGGTGACGTAAAACACAACGACGTGCTGAAAAAGTTCAATGCTTCCAAGCATGCGTTGACTTGATTCTGAGCATGCATGGATTTTTAACCGATGGTTGTGCCTACTAATGATCGTTTTTTTCCCATCAGTTAGGAATCCATCGGTTAAATTTAAAGCAAGTTGGCTTTTTTTTTAACCGATGGTTAAATAACCTATGGGGCCCACACACGATTGGTTTTGACCGATGAAAACGGTCCATCAGACCGTTGTCCTCTGTTTAACCTATCGTGTGTACGAGGCCTTACTCACTTACTCACTCATGTCGCCTGTCAGAACGGGGATTCGCCTTGTTTACAAAAACAGATCCCCATTCTGCCTCTGTACTAGGCCATCGTGTGTCGCTGGCGGACATATAGGCAGATTCACAGAAAGTTACGCCGGCGTATCAGTAGAAACGCCGTTGTAACTCTGAATCTACGCCGTCGCAAATTTAAGCGTATTCCGGAAACCTGATACGCTTAAATTAGGCTAAGATACGAGCGGTGTAAGTCTCCTACGCCGTCGTATCTTAGGGTGCATATTTACGCTGGCCGCTAGGTGGCGCTTCCGTTGAGTTTGGCGTAGAATATGTAAATGACTAGATACGCCGATTCAGAAACGTACGTGCGCCCGGTGCATTTTTTTACGTCGTTTACGTACGCCTTTTTCCGGCGTAAAGTTAGTCGAACAAATAGCTGGCCTAGTCATTGTTAAGTATGGCCGTCGTTACCGCGACGAAATTTAAAAATGTTACATTGTTTGCGTAAGTCGTCCGTGAATGGGGCTGGACCTAATTTACATTCACGTCGAAACCAATACGTCCTTGCGGCGTACTTTGGAGTAATGCACACTGGGATATGTACACGGACAGCGCATGCGCCGTTCGTAAAAAACGTCAATCACATCGGGTCACCACCCATTTACATAAAACACGCCCCCCTCATCCTCATTTGAATTAGGCGCGCTTACGCCACCCAATTTAAGCTACGCCGCAGTAACTTAGGAGGCAAGTGCTTTGTGAATACAGAACTTGCCTCTCTGACTTATGGCGGCGTAGCGTATATGTGATATGCTACGCCGCCTGAAAGATGCGGCAATCTACCTGAATCCAGCTAATAGAGTCCACTCGAACCGTGGGCACGCTCCCTCAATGTGCAGTGGGCACAAAAACGCGCTGGCAACAAGTGCGCCGTTCTGGCTGGAGGCGTCTCCCCGCAGGGATATAGTCCCAGGGGAGGGGGCAAGCACGCTGACTAACCCCCAGCCAAAATGGCTTGGATGATGGAGGCAAGCTTACTGAGGAGGAACAGAAAGTGAGAAATTCAGACAAAGAAAAATAACATTTAGAAGGGAAATCGAAGGAAAAGGTAAGTGAACCAACAATGTACTAGCTTAAAGGAACCTATTTAGAAAAAAAAAACCTTTACAACCCCTTTAAATCAATTGACGTCACTACAGCCAGTGTGTCCATAGATGGATCAAAAGGTGTCCAGTTCCTGCTGAACCTGCCGAAATTCACCTATGGCTTGCTTTAGAAGAAGGTGGCCATGTTCTGTGCACGGTGGGAAATGTTGGAAGTCTATAAAAGCTGGTGGAGTTGCTCTTTAACACTTTCTGTTCACCATGCATAGATATATACTATATATAGTATCAAACTGTAATATTCTTATAAGTAATATGTAATATTATAAGTTAAACGGCTAATGTATATGCCATTCTGGCTATATGCAAAGAGCAGAGAGGGGAAAAGATAATCTCATTTAATAGCATTCCCCCCCCCCCTAAAGGAACTCGCTGAGCTGAATTGACAAATTACATTAAGAATAATGCGTTCTTATTCGCTAGGTAAAGCAGCCCCCAAAGAAATAAAAATCAATTTAAACCGTGTTCCCAAATAACGTTAAAAGCTTCTGATTGCTCACCATTATTGCTTCCTCTGTTTCATGAATAATCAAGCCATTCTTGTCTTATTATAGGTATACTCCCATTATTTAAATCTCATTATTGTTTTAGATGTGTCAAAAAACAAAGTGGGTTTCCGTTTTCTATTCCTCGACAAGCTCAGGGCATCGCCCAATGACACTTCTGGGTATTATGGGATTAAAACAAACTTTGGAAGTCAACGGAATGGATATAAAACTATAGTGAGTTGAAAGAGAGCTTGGAGATCACTGTGAAGACATTAAGGATGTACTTTGCCCCATACAGGGAGATGTTTGAGCTTCTGGAACAAGCCCGATGACAATGCCTGCAGGTTCGGTTGAGTGGTGTGGTGTGGATAAGTGTAGCATTCAGCGTTGTATTAAACTGGGCGCCAGAGGCATTCCTTCCATGTGTGTCTCTCTCCTACTGATCTTCCTTCCAGTTATATCTGGATTTTTGTAATTGTTGGGGCTTCTGGAACTTTCTTGAAGTCTAGCTAGGAAAACAGCCAACTAAATGTAGTTCTTAAAGGATATTTCCACCTTTTGGGCATACAACATTCTTTGAATCACAAGATATGAATGAATCACCAGATATACTTTATTTATTTTTTCTAAAGTACTTTTTTTGTAACTCAGTTTTAAATTTCCTATTGCTAGAACTGCAGCAATCAAATGGCTAAATTCTACAATTTCCACATCCAACTTATAGGAAAATCATGTGAGGTACAGATGAGATATCAGTGAGAGAAACCAATAGATGGGTGATACATTTGTGTTACCCTGCTTGGCAAGCTTCATACTGCGCCCTGTTAGAACAAGGTTACATACCTCCCAACTTTTTGAGTTGGGAACAGTGGCGGCTGGTGCTCAAAATTTTTGGGGGGCATAAATAAACTAAAATAAAAAAAAAATTGCAGACTCACTGTGCCCATCAAAACGCAGTCACTGTGCCCATCAAAACGCAGCCACTGTGCCCATAAAACGCAGCCACTGTGCCCATAAAACGCAGCCACTGTGCCCATCAAACGCAGCCACTGTGCCTATCAAACGCAGCCACTGTGCCATGCCATCAATTGTCGCCACTGTGCCATGCCATCAAATGCAGCCACTGTGCCATGCCATCAAATGCAGCCACTGTGCCATCATTTATCGCCACTGTGCCCATCAATTGTCACCACTGTGCCATGCCATGCAACACAGCCACTGTACCCATCAATTGTCGCCACCGTACCTATCAATTGTCACCACTGTGCCCATCAATTGTCACCACTGTGCCATGCCAAACACAGCCACTGTGCCATCAATTGTCATCACCGTGCCCATCACTTGTCACCACCGTGCCCATCAATTGTGACCACCGTGCCCATCAATTGTCACCACCGTGCCCATAAATTAGCATCACTGTGCCTATAAATTAGCGCCACTGTGCCCTGTTAAATGCGGCCACTGTGCCCTGGCTCTGATAGGCACTTCCTAAGCCAACCAGCTGCCGTTATTCAGATGGCCGGCGCTCAACTATATGGATCAGACCAAAATGGGGGACAAATGAGGCGGAAAGAGGGACAGAGGGACATTGCTCCAAATAAGGGACAGTCCCTCGAAATCAGAGACAGTTGGGAGCTATGAGGTTAGACTGAGCTAAAAGAAGACAATATGGTATATGATAAAATATATGGTATTTATGTATACTGATTACATAAGACACAGTTTTGTGATACAGCAAAACATTAGTTTAATATGGCGCAGCATTATCGTTTAGCTTGCATTAGATCAGAGGTGTCCAACCTGCAGCCCACTGGCCGAAAGCAGCCCAAGAGGGCTATGAAGGCGGCCCAACACAAAATCATAAAATTACTTAGCAATGTTGTTTTTGGGTGAATTTTTAGTAAACATGCATTTGCACTTAGTCAACACATGCAGTCAAAGAAAAATGTAAAATGTCTATACTGGACTTTTTAATTTTCAAAATGTTTATTGGGATTTATCAGACATGACATAACAACAGTGCATTACAATACAGTGTTTAAATTATCAGCGGACCATACAGTCTCGTAACAGATGTAGAGAAGCAGTGACAATTAGATGAACATGAAGACAGTTTAGTATTAGAAAGGAATCAGTAACCATCACTAGCGGTGTAGTCTAGGCAATTAGACAACCCTAATTCAAGTGATTAAGATATATAGGGTCCTATTCGCCCAGTGGATCCAGAGCTCGAGTCCTGCCAATGCACGACAAGACTCCAGTATATGATGTAACCCGGGACCATCTAGGGGGTGTCAGCTGCACACCTCAGAAGGTTTCAAGCACCCCACACCTTTGGGAAGTGGAGGTGCCCGGACCCTCCTGAGACACTGAGCCCATCCCACCGTCCGTCCAGTCCACAGGATGGTGTAGCTGTTGTGTCAAGGCCCGAAACCCACCGGGACCCAAGACTCCTAGCTGCCGGAGTAACTCTGCCCAGCTAGCTTATCCGGGTCTATCTCAGCTTTAATAACGTGGGTTGAAGCGTGCCTTGCTTAAGGAGACAGTGAAATGGCAACAGAGTGTCCCAGACAGAGAAGAGAAGGGAAAGTGTAAGGGGGAGGGAGGAGAGTAAATAATAGAGTTCATAGTTTGTTCAGGTTCGACTAGAGCTTTGGGAGGGATGCCAGGACAAATAGGAATATTACATTGCATTGAACCTACCTATTTTATCTTGTAGTTTTGCTACTATATTTTCTTGTGCCATAACCCAGGAAATCTTCCTCTTGAACCCCTGAAAGGTACACTGGACTTTTATAAGTGTTATCTTCCCAAAGAAAAATCTCCCACTCTTCACAATCACACCTTATTCATGTCATCAGTTTTTGGCAACACCTACAGTATAATTGTGAGCTACTATTTAAAGTGGTTGTAAACCCCACTTTATGAGTTTTACCTACAGGTACGCCTATAATAAGGCTTACTTGTAGGTATAAAGAATATCTCTTAAACCCAATCACATCGCTGGAGCGGAGATACCCGGAAGACACGCTGAGTCATAATGAGCTAATATGCGGTGCATACTAGCTCATTATGGCTTTTCCTTTCAGGTGATAAAAAAATAAAAATAAATTAATCGCGGGTTTACAACCGCTTTAAGGATGAAGTTCACAAAGGGCAGAATTAGAATCAAAATAATCTAAAGAATATTACAAAAAAATAAGTTTTATTACTCGGGTACATTATCTATATCAGTGATCTATATATCAGTGATCATTACCTAGTGATCTGCCTGACTTTTTTTTGCTCATCAGCTATCCTCATTTTAGTGTATTTTATATGTGGCCCAATACAATTCCTCTTTTTCCAAATTGACCCAAGAAGGTCAAAAGGTTGGGCACCCCAGCATTGGATAAATCCACAAATGGAAGCATGGAAATACAGTTGATGCTCTTTAATAGTTAAAGTGGCTGTATACCCCTTTAGCACATTATTACCTACAGGTAGACCTACAATAAGGCTTACCTGTAGGTAAAATTAATATCTCCTAAAACTTTACGGTTTAGGAGATATTCACCTTGCATGCAGCCGCTGAGGTCAGCAAGACAAATACATTCTGAAGGTAAGTATTTCATAATGAGTTAGTTAGCGAGTATACAACTGCTTTAAAAAGGAACCAGGCCCTGAAAATAATGTAAGGATCTTAGCAAGCATTACTACAAAATTCTACCTATTTTAGTACTTCAGATATTGTAGACACAATTTTTCTATGAGTTGATAAAAAGTGCTTCATAATGACAGCCATGTGGAAGGTCCATCAGGGAGGATGAGGTTATCAGTGATGATCTCATCCTCCCTGATGGACCTTCCACTTGACCGTCAATGTGATGCATTTCATCAGCTCGTAGGAAAAAAACTAAACAATGACGTGCTGATCATGATACTTTTTTTATTTGCAACTTCCAAATTTTCAGAACAAGCGTTTGGGGTATAGTGTTCACCCCAGTAGGGGCCGCTGACTTGCTTCAGGTTCTTTCCCCAGATATGTGCACCGGAAGATATACCGCAACACCCACTCTTCTGGCTCAATGAATAGTCTAGGTAGGGGTTGTCTTTTTAAGATTTATTGCTGATTAACTTGAAAAGGGCAGAGGGAGCTGTAGGATAATCCAGAACACTGAACCCCCAATAAGAGTACATGTCTCATTCTGCAGCTACTTCTTAGAACAGTCACTTCAACAATAGCTCAGGGAATGGACGGCACTAGGACACCATGGGCCAGATTCACGTAGGTGAGCAGCGGCGTAACGTATCGTAGATATGTTACACCGCCGCAAGTTTTCGTCGCAAGTGCCTGATTCACAAAGCACTTGCGATGAAAACTACGCTGGCAGCCTCCGGCGCAAGGTGGGCCAATTCAAATGGGCGTGTGCCATTTAAATTAGGCGCGCTCCCACGCCGGACCTACTGTGCATGCTCCGTTTCGCAATTCCTGTCATGCTTTGCGCGCCGTGACGTCATTTTTTCGAACGGCGCGTAGCGTACTTCCGTATTCCCGGACGTGTTACGCAAACAACGTTAAATGTTACGCAAACGACGTTAAATTTTAAATTTCGACGCGGGAACGACGGCCATACTTTAGACAGCAATACGATTGCTGACTAAAGTTAGGGCACCCAAAACGACGACTAACTTTGCGACGGGAAACTAGACTAGCGGCGACGTAGCGAACGTGAAAATCCGTTGTGGATCGCCGTAACTCCTAATTTGCATACCCGACGCTGGTTTACGACGCAAACTCCCCCCAGCGGCGGCCGCAGTACTGCATCCTAAGATCCGACAGTGTAAAACAACTACACCTGTCGGATCTTATGGATATCTATGCGTAACTGATTCTATGAATCAGTCGCATAGATAGAAACAGAGATACGACGGCGTATCAGGAGATACGCCGTCGTATCCCTTTTGTGAATCTGGCCCCATAAGCTATGGCTCAGACAAGCCTGAAGGACCGTTTTCATCAGACCAAACTGATCGTGTGTGGGCCCCATCGGTTATTTATACATAGGTTAAAAAAATAAGAACTTGTTTTAAAATTATCTGATGGATAAAAAACCTATAGGAAAAAACAATCGTCTGTGGGTACGTCCATCGGTTAAAAATCCATGCATGCTTATAATCAAGTCGACGCATGCTTTTTTTCAGCACGTCGTCGTGTTTTACGTCACCACGTTCTGACACGATCGTTTTTTTAACTGATGGTGTGTAGGCACAACTGGTCATCAGTCAGCTTCATCGGATAACTGATGGAAAAATCCATCAGACCGTTTTCATCAGAGTCCTTGGGAATTTGGATGCTTCCCTCCAGTGTCAGGCAGGCATTTCCTTAGTGGACTCTTCAGATCAGATCCTTGGTGAAATACCCCTTCTTTAGCTTTAGAATTTTTCCATAAATTGGCCCCTCAGCTTTTTTATAACTTGGACCTCGATGAGCTTCAGGTACAGATCAGCTGGGGTACTCAGAACTGGATCCTTGCTATAACTGGGTACTGGGGAGTATAAAACCTTCATTCTTTAAGCAATGTGAATACTGGGCCCTAACACATTCTCTTGACACCATCCAACATGGGGCTCACACAGGACTTCCCGTTCTAAAAGATGAAGTAGTGATGGTGGATCACAGGAAGGTAACTAAACCTTTCCTTGGATTTTTTTGTCTTTTTATTTTCAAAAAACACTAAATGATATTGCATCATATATCAATAATTGTTTTACCATACATGGTATCAGAGGCATAGAAACAGCATTTTTGTACACAGTAAGGTCAACATTTGCGCAAGCTAGACCACCGTGTGCCCATAAAAGTTGCATATGTCACACGTCCTGTGTATGAGATCTAGTGCTACACAGGTCTGTTTTTGTAAGGGACCATTTTAGTGCAAATTTCATCTGTCATATGCGCGGTCCGAATTTCCGACAACAAATGTTCGATGGGAGCTTGTTGTTGGAAAATCCAACCGTGTGTAGGCTCCATCGGACATTTGCTGTCGAAATTTCCGACAACAAAAATTTAAGAGCTGGTTCTCAATTTTTCCGATAACAAAACTTATTGTCGGATTTTCCGAGCATGTGTACACAATTCCAACGCATAAAATTCCACGCATGCTCGGAATCAAGCAGAAGAGCCACACTGGCTATTGAACTTCATTTTTCTCGGCTCGGCGTACGCGTTGTACGTCACTGCGTTCTTGACGTTTGCAATTTCTGACAACATTTGTGTGACCGTGTGTATGCAAGACAAGTTTGAGCCAACATCCGTCGGAAAAAAATCCATGGTTTTGTTGTCGGAATGTCAGATCGTCTGTAAGCAGTATTATACTTTCTCTTTTGTCAGACAATGACTTATCTATTCAGGTACATAGATGGTGCACCTAGTTCAGGTAGACATAAAATTAAAACAGGTCGGGTTAACCAGGATCAAGGAAAGAGGAGACATGGAGATAGTTGGGGGGGATGGCCCAGATTTATTTTTATTTGCTATACAACACACTGGCAAATAACCAGGTAGGGAGGTGAAATCTCCCAAACAGGTACACAGACAGCAATGAAAAATTGACAAGTTTCTAACCCCTCATTATTAATCCAAAATCTTTACAAATTTAGACCAAAAGCAATCCACCTACTTTACTGTTCTAGACACCAGGGGCCAGATTCACGTACTTGCGCTGCGGCGTAACGTATGTCATTTACGTTACACCGCCGCAAGTTTTCAGCGTAAGTGCTTGATTCACAAAGCACTTGCCTGTAAACTTGCGGTGGCGTAACGTAAGTCCGTCCGGCGCAAGCCCGCCTAATTCAAATGGGGCGTGTGTCATTTAAATTAGGTGCGCTCCCGCACCGAACGTTCTGCGCATGCTCCGTGTGAAAATTTCCCGCCGTGCTTTGCGCGAAATTACGGCGCCCCGATGTGTTTTTTGAACGGCGACGTGTGTTACGTCCTTTCGTATTCCAGGACGTCTTACGCCAAAAAAAAAAATTAAAATTCGACGCGGGAACGACGGCCATACTTTAACATGGATGGTCTAATTTTACACCACCTAAATAGCACTCGTAACTTTACGACGGGAAAAGCCGACTAGCGACGATGTAAGAGAATGCGACGAACGCGTGTATCTTCGTGGATCACCGTAAACAGCTAATTTGCATACCCGACGCAGGAAAACGACGCAAACTATATAAACAAAAAAATACCGAAAATCGTGAAAAAATCGTTTTTCTGTTATACAATTTTGCAAACAAATAATATTTCTTTGGTAAAAAAAATAACCCAAATCATTGCCCCAGGGGTCCCCTCCAGCAGGTCTGGATCCAGGAACTCCTCACCCCTGCCTCAGGCTTTAGACTGTTTATGGTCTCTCCAGCCACCTACTGGACACACCTCCCCAAGGATTGGCTGGATCTTCATAAATATTCAATGTTTCTCTTACGCTTCCTCCCACTATAGAATAAAGCAATCAGAGTAGTAGCCCATTTATGACCAGGGCATTGTTTGCTATTCAGCACTGTGCTACTTTAACTAGAAATTGCATGGTCATGCAACACTGTATGCAAATAAATTTGTTATAATATTTCTCACACAAATAGAGATTTATTTTGGTGGTATTTAATCACCACAGTTTTTTTTATTTTTTGGTATATAAACAAAAAAATACCGAAAATCGTGAAAAAATCGTTTTTCTGTTATACAATTTTGCAAACAAATAATCTTTCTTTGGTAAAAAAAATAACCCAAATCACTGCCCCAGGGGTCCCCTCCAGCAGGTCTGGATCCAGGAACTCCTCACCACTGCCTCAGGCTTTAGACTGTTTATGGTCTCTCCAGCCACCTACTGGACACACCTCCCCAAGGATTGGCTGGATCTTCATAAATATTCAATGTTTCTCTTACGCTTCCTCCCACTATAGAATAAAGCAATCAGAGTAGTAGCCTGTTAGACACTGAGTAGGCCAGATTAATCAAGCTGTGCTCCACTGTTTACAGAAGAGCTGTACAAAATTGTAATTTCCTAATAGCCTCCTGCACTAACTATGAGGGCGCTACACATGTAACCTCAGTTGGCCATATGTCTGGAACTACAGATCAAAGGAAAGAGATACTGACTGCAGTCTACTGTGTCCAGCCCAATAAAGAGTTGGCAAAACATTAATGCCTACTGAATTTGCTGGGATAGTCCCTGCATATTTAGAGGCGAGGGCTGGGTATTACAAACCCATGAGCGGTGGAGTCTGGTTGAGACATACAAAGTGGGCGTGACTTGGGTGCACCCATTCAGAAAGTGAAATGCGGAAAGGGTTTACAATGTCCCGGGATTCAGGACCATAATGTTGGTAAGTATGACATTAGCTCAAAACTACTGGATGCATACATACTGGTCAGAAATAATAATAATAAATAACATGGTGAAATTGCATTATATATTTTTGTAACTCCACATAGTCATTGCAATGCATAAAAAAAAGCATACAAGTGCACTGAAAAATCATACGTTGAACCTGCTTACTAAACATACATAGGAATTTACGTAGCCCGAACTATGCAAACTAGCCGGCCTTTTGAAGTTCCATTATAAACATAACAATTACTAGTTGGTTGGACAGCTTAACCCGTGGCACTTCTCGAAATCCCCTGTGTAATAAAGGCAGTAATCCTGCAATGATTGGAGAGGCTCTCAGAGCGATTAGATTCAATTGCAGATGAAAACAAAGAAAATAATCCTCAGCAATTTACTCTTGTGCTTTTCTTCAATTAAAACCGATACGTTTATAACTTCTCAGCCGCCAAAAACAAACAGGGATTAAACCCTTAAGTCTACTGAAAAACTGGGAGCAGCACTGAGATTGGAAAAAAAAAAAAGAATCCAAATTTCCAGAATATTTTTCCTAAAAAGGTGATTTAGTTGAATGTGGTTCATATACAGTATTATTTAAATTAAGACTATTAATACTAATAAGTGCAATACTGGTTAGCTGTGGATTAGGTCTAGAGGTTGAGCACAGTTTAACCACTTGACATTCGTAAGGTTTTACCCCATTTATGACCAGGGCATTGTTTGCTATTCAGCACTGTGCTACTTTAACTTGAAATTGCATGGTCATGCAACACTGTATGCAAATACATTTTTTATAATATTTCTCACACACATAGAGATTTATTTTGGTGGTATTTAATCACCACAGGTTTTTTTTTTTTTTGGTATATAAACAAAAAAATACCGGAAATCGTGAAAAAAAAAGTTTTTCTGTTATAAAATTTTGCAAACAAATAATCTTTCTTTGGTAAAAAAAATAACCCAAATCACTGTATATTATTTAGTCAGTGTGAATGTTATAGAGTCTACAAACTATGGTAAATATATTTGAAAAATTGATCAATCCAGATGTACTGATGGCCTATCTAATTTCTTGAGGCCCTAAAATGTCAGGACAGTACAAATGCCCCCAAATGCCCCCTTTTTGGAAAGTACACGGTCCAAGGTATTTAGTAGGAGGCATGGCGCGTTTTTAAAGAAGAAATTAAATACATTTTTTTTTCATTATTTTTTTTTTTTACAAACTGTCATCATTGCAGTACAGCGTCATCATATGACTGGAGCAGCGGTAATTAGGGATACGGACTGATGACAGTTTGTAAAATAAATAAAGAAATAAATAACTTAATTCAATATTTTTTTTTCTTTTTTTTAAGATTTGTTTCTATTTACATGCTGTACTACAATGCTATTGCCCAAAGGAGTCTTCGTTGGTCATCCATTCAGAGTGGAGACACTCTGAGGCCTGGTACACACGATAGGATTTATCCGCGGATACGGTCCGCCGGACCGTATCTGCGGATAAATCCTCTGCGGATTTTAATCCGATGGAGTGTACACACAATCGGATTGAAATCCGCGCCGAATTCCCATCGCGGTGACATGTCGCGCCGTCGCCGCGATGATGACGCGGTGACGTGCGCGACGCTGTCATATAAGGATATCCACGCATGCGTCGAATCATTACGACGCATGCGAGGGATGGGTTCGGACGGATCGATCCGGTGAGTCTGTACAGACCACCGGATCGATCCGCTGGTTCCGATTCCAGCGGATAGATTTGTAAGCAAGTCTACAAATTTTTATCTGCTGGAAATCGGAAATATCCGCGGATAAATATCCGCTGGAACGTACACACCAGGGGATCTATCCGCTGAAACCGATCTTTCAGCGGATGGATCCTCTCGTGTGTATGGGGCCTAAGACAGGAAGTGAGCTACTGACTGGATCACCAAGTAAATATAAAAAAAAAACAGAGCACTCTCACAGCACAGAGCAAACACACAGCAGAACACTCACACAGTACGGAGCAAACACACAACAAAGCACTTACACAG
This sequence comes from Rana temporaria, assembly GCF_905171775.1. NCBI lineage: Eukaryota > Metazoa > Chordata > Amphibia > Anura > Ranidae > Rana > Rana temporaria. The sequence continues at coordinate 48,369,907 of NC_053492.1, forward strand.
TACAGAGCAAACACACAACGGAGCACTCACACAGTATGGAGCAATCACACAACAGAGCACTTACACTGCACAGAGCTAACACAGAACAGAGCACTCACACAGCCAGAGGAAACACAGAACAGAGCACTCACACAGTATAGAGCAACACACAACATTCATGGGGCTAAGAAAATTCATGCATCATATATACTAGGGGGAGTACAACTGGGGGAATGAATGGTGGAGAAGACTCTGGGTGTTCTGGTAGATCATAAGCTTAATAATAGCATGCGGTTTCCAAAGAAAGCAAAGTCCTTTCTTGTATTACCCCTGTACAAATCATTAGCAAGACCTCATTGGGAATACGCAGTTCCATTTTGGGGACCAGTTCACAAAAAGGATATCGGGTAACTGAAGAAAGTGCAGAGTAGGTCAACCAAACTGATAAGAGGCATGGAGGAGCTCAGCTATGAGGAAAGATTAGAGGAACTGAATTTTATCCCTCTCGAGAAGACAACAATTGTCCGATGGAGCATACAAACGGTCACATTTTTCCGACAACAGTCTGTCATCACACAATTCCCGTTGGAAAATCCGCTCGTGTGTATGGGCCTTAAAGCGGAGAAACTCTGCTTTTCGGTATGGACTCCAGAGAGCGAGATATCATTTTGTCCCTGTACAAATCATTAGTAAGACCTCACCTGGAATATGCAGTTCAGTTTTGGGCCCCAGTTCTCAAAATGATATCGGAGAACTGGAGAAAGTGCAGAGAAGGGAAACCAAACTGATAAGAGGCATGGAGGAGCTCAGCTATGAGGAAAGATTAGAGGAACTGAATGTATTCACTCTTGAGAAGAGGAGATTAAGGGGGATATGATCAACATGTACAAATACATAAGAGGTCCGTATAGTGAACTTGGTGTTAAGGTATTTACTTTAAGGTCATCACAGAGGACAAGGGGGCACTCTTTACATCTAGAGAAAAAAAGATTTCATCTCCAAATTCGGAAAGGTTTCTTCACAGTAAGATCTGTGAAAATGTGGAATAGACTTCCTCAAGAGGTGGTTCTGGCCAGCTTAGTAGTTGGTATAACCACTTAAAGCGGGGGGTTCACCTGAATTTTTTTTTTATAAGCCAGCAGCTAAAAATACAGCAGCTGCTGACTTTTAAAAAATTAACACTTACCTGTCCAAGTCGCCTGCGACGTCGGCAGCCGAAGCTGAGCGTAAGGGAATCGGGAAGTGAAGCCACTTGACATTAGCATACTTTTGCTAATAGGCGGGCCTCGTTCTCATCTCAAAAAGTTGGCAGGTACGATGTTGGTTGAACTGGATGGACTTGTGTCTTTTTTCAACCAGATTAACTATGTAACTATGTAACAACAGAACAGACACAGTAGAGCATCCATACAGCACACAGAACACAGAACACACACATCAGAGCACAAATTGCCATATCTCTAAGCGCCCCAACTAGGGTTGCCACCTGTCCGGGAGGCATAATGTGTCCAGGTTTCAGTCTGTCTGAAACCTGGACACATTATTCAGAATGGGCTGTGGCTCCCCAAGCAACTGATATAGTTACCCCCATTTATAACGTCCGACTTGTGACGAAACGCGTCTGGGAGGCTGCGTCAGTGACGTCACCACGCCAAGGAGGAGGGCTCCTTCAAGCCGGCCGGCTTTACTAATCCTGTTCGTTATACTGCTGTTTTTTAACTGCGATGCTGTAAGTACATTACTGCTTTTAATAAATTCTTTACCTTGCGGTATCACGCTATTGCGTCCCTTTTATATTTTTTGGTACATGCACTGGGGATCGTTTTGAGCGCTGATTGTTCCGCTGATGAGCTTATTTGGAGCTGAATTGCAATCCTTTATCACAATACCTGAGCCTGGGATCCTGTTTGAGTGACGGAGTGTTCCAACCTAGTGTGCTGAGGATTTAAAGGCCGTGGCTGGGCTATAGCCAATTGTGTTAAAGGCTTGCCATCTGGTAAGCTGCTTCTATTTACGGTGGATGGCTGGCACTATCTGCATGCATGTCACCTGGTGATTTGGATTTTTTCAAGCATTATCTTAAAAGTACCAATCAACTTGAAGTCTCCATCCGAATCTAGGAACAGTGCCATATATGATCTAACCAACCGTATTATCTGTTGAGTGCTATAGACAATTATTTGGACTCCATCTGTCTATTAATTATTTGGCGTGGCTTTTTTATATTTTTATCTGTTTTTGTGTATCACATGTTAGCTGCTGCCATAGTCTCTTGCTGTGTTAGCGCGGTTTTTCTTTTCCTTTAGTCACAAAAATGTGCTGCCATCCGGAAGCTGCGGGCCACTGTCTGAGGGCAGGTTTGGCATCAATGGTGCATGTAGGAGTGGGCGATTTTAGAAAGAGCAGTTTGGCCACATCCAATTTTTGTTGTAGTGTGCTGCATTACCACTATCCTTGGGGCACCCAAAAGGTGGCCCAGGTCTTTTATAATCCTATAGTGTATACTACGAAAAAAATGTGCCCTGTGCCACTAAAGTGTTCGGGTTTGGCTTGAAGAAAAGGTGGCAACCCTAACCCCAACATACAGCAAAGAGCATGCACACGTTCTCCAATACTCCATGTACATAGTGATCTGCTGCTATGGGTAAGCGATTCACTTCTGCAGCTTTTTCTGTTCCACTTTCTGTCACTCAGCCGCAGTTTTAATAAAGGCGATCTATAAACCCCCCTACAAAAAAAAGGAGACACAGGCCCTGCATTCCCATTGTTATCATTTCCCGTCCCTCACCCACTGTGTGACTACCATTAACCTGATCCATGCCTTTAATATCAGCGCTGGAGGGCTTTGCTGGTACAACAGAAGCCAGTGATTAGTAATTCCCTCTCTGGCAGTGTTCTAAGCTGCGGCACCCTCTGTGTGTGACCTGTGAGCTGAGTGTCACCAGGAAGCCCTGGCTTCCTACAACAGATTAACACTACAATAAGATGTGTCTATAGGAAAGCTGGGCTAATCAATACACCGAAATCCAATTCTTTATCTGTGCGAACAAAAGCCCAACGCCAGAGGGCAACAGGAATATTCCAAGCATGTCGCAGTTCAATCTTGTGTCTTAAAATAAAAAAATATATTCAACTGCAAGAGCAGACAACGCAAATATACATATTCAGAGGGTTACAGACAACGATATGTACAAGATCCATTGGAGTTCTGCATCTAGATTTTCTGTTTGCTACAGAAACAATGCAAAGAGTGTCTGAAATAAGGAACCGCTCTTGGTGTATTGTCAAAAATAAGGAGAAGATAATGACTGTAGCAATAACATAACAAATTACCTCCAGTTCATACATCAGGAAACTGGAGGTAATTAAGACCACCTCTATTATGGCATACTGAGACAGGTAAAAGTATAAAGAGTGGGACACAACATCACTGGTTGCTAGGAGGCCGACGGTTACACAGCATCACTGGTTGCTAGGACGCCAACGGTTTTACAGCATCACTGGTTGCTAGGGTGCTGAAGGTTACACAGCATCACTGGTTGCTAGGACACTATTTACTAAATCTAGAAGAAAAAATTGTCACAATTCTGCAGAGAACCCAATCAGCTTCTATCTCAGCTTGTTTAAAGCGGAGGTTCGGCCGATTTTTATTTATTTTTTTAAAAGCCAGCAGCTACAAATACGGCAGCTGCTGACTTTTAAAAAATGGACTCTTACCTGTCCAGCGCGCCCGTGATGTCAGCAGCCGAGGCTGAGCAATCGCTCGGTCCTCGACTGCTTCCACCGCCATCCTCGCTGAGGAAATCAGGAAGTGAAGCCTTGCGGCTTCACTGCCCGATTCCCTACTGCGCATGCTCGAGGATCGTGGTGCGCCGTCACTGGTCCCCACTCTCTCCTGGGAACAGTGTTTCCCAGAAGACAGCGCGGGGGGGGGTGATGTCACAGGCTGGATTCCCCGCGGGGATCCGAAACCGGAAGTGGTGCAAATACCTGTCTCAGACAGGTATCTGCACCCCCCTCCCCCTGAAAGGTGCCAAATGTGACACCGGAGGGGGCGAGGGATCCAAAAAGCGGAGGTTCACTTTTTGTTTGAACCTCCGCTTTAATAAAAGGGTAACTCCACTTTCGTGGGGAAAAAAATAGCAAATAAATAATATTCCGCATATAATTGCGACACTTATTATTTTGTAATTGAATGTTATTAAAAATGACCTTTGGAAACATCCTTTGTAATAGAAAAAAAGCATGACAGAACCTTCTAAATATGAGATCTGGGGGGAAAAATACCTCAGATCTCATATTTACACGGAAATACAATAAAGAGAGAAAAAACGGATTTGAAATGACACTGGCAGGGAAGGGGTTAATATCAGGGGCAAGCAAATGGTTAAATGTGTCCCTAGGGAGTGCTTTCTAACTGTGGGGTAAATTCTGTGACTGGAGGAAGACAGAGATCCGTGTTTCTGCTTAGCAGAAACACAAGGTCTCCATCTCCCTCCCTCACAGAATTGTGGTCTGCTTTGTTTACATAGGCAGACCACCATTATGCCTCTTCTGTGAACGATCGCGGGGTGCCAGCAGCCATCATGGCCACTGGACCCACTGATTGGCTCCTGCTGTGTCCAATCACAGCAGGAGTAGGTCGCCGGCGGTGCACGTGCATGCCCCAGACAAAATCAGGTACCTGTACGTGACTTCGCGCAGAATGGCCGCAGTATATATGCATGAGGGGGGGTCCTTAAAGCGGAGCTCCACCCTAAAGTGGAACTTCCACTCATCGGAACCCTCCCCCCCTCCGGTGCCACAATTGGCACCTTTCAAGGGGGAGGGGGGTGCAGATACCTGTCTAAGACAGGTATTTGCACCCACTTCCGGGCTTACTCTCTGCGGGTAGACTGCGGGCAGAACGTCAGTTCCTGTCCCCCTCCCCCTGTTGTGTTCTGGGAAACACACAGCTACCAGTACACAGCGGAGACCAGTGAAAGACTTGCAGCGTTGCTCGCGCATGCGCAGTCAGGAACCGGGCAGTGAAGCCGCAACGCTTCACTTCCTGGTTTCCTCACCGCTGATGGCAGCCGAGAGACGAGCGATTGTACGCCTTCGGCTGCCAACGTGGCTGGACTCCAGGACAGGTAAGTGTCCTAATATTAAAAGTCAGCAGCTGCATGTGCATGTAAAGGCAGGCGTCCCAATACTTTTGGTAATATAGTGTATGCAAGATAAGGACCTTAGATTGTAAGCTACTTTAAGGGCAGAGACTAATGTTAATGTACAGTATGTAATGTGCTGCATAAATTGTCAGCTCTACATAAATACCGCTAATAAATAATAAGGAAATAATGTTTTTTTTTTTATTTGTTTTTTTTTATGTTTCGTAAGATATAACAATAAAATATTAAAAAAAAAAATAAGTAAAAAAAAAAAAAAAAATGAGTACTGTTTAATTTTCCAAGTTGCTCTTGATATGTTTCTTTTTTTCTATTGTCTAAACACAATTCCTCAAAAAAGAAAATAAATACAACTTATAAATATATAAAACTAGAATAAAATAAAGAACATAAAATAATGAAAAAAAAAATATTTTATGCTTTTTGTTTACTAATTTTGGTAGTTTTAAAAATACATTACAGCATGCATGATTACATTTTGTTTCTGCTTTCATATCCCAGCTTCTTCTTCATCTTAGGCCAGCTTTAGCTTGATGCGTCACAATAGTAGTAGCAGCCAGTTAATATTCCTGGAATAGATTAGACGTCTTCAGTGTCAATTTTTACAGATGGCAGGTTGTAACACGTCTTGCCCGTTTTTTTCCCTGTTTTGCTGAAGGCTGCGATTTTATGCTGCCTTACTGAACTTAATTTATGAAGCCGGTGTCAGCTATGTATGAAAGGAACGGCGGCCGTGAGACCGGCCCACCTACATCATTTTAAGAAAATCAGATCTTCTTAATACTGCCGGCTGCCTGACATATTATTGCAAGACAAGAGGGCTAAGTCAGATTTACGCAGGCTGCGGTAATTGCTCTTTATGGTCTTGTTTAAAACCCACCTTTACTTGTAATACAGTTATGTGGAGTTTTATGGTCCTCAAATGGTGCCCTGCTGGATACCGGCTGCCCTGTCTCTGGGCTTTTTTTATTGTGACATTGAATCTTAATAGATTAACAAAGAATATGGCACATTGTTTCCTCCCAGGTGATTGCGGCCCCAAGCTCGTAAATAATATTCCGGCATATGATTTCCCGTCTTCTATAAAGAGATGTAGCATAAGCCACAGGAACATAATCCGTATATTTTATTTATTTATATAGCATGAATCATTTCTCCAAAGGTTCAGAACACATGGTCTATTTGAGTCAGTCTGTGTTCCCGAAAAGCGATTCCAACCTAATGCCTTGACTACAGTAATAAAGCCATATACACATACTGGGATGGACTAATTTTTGGTAGCAAAAGTGTACTTAAACCCAGGAACATCATACATTGCAACTCACCAGTCCTTAGATGTGGTGGCTGCATTTGTTTTCTTTTTTTCCTTTATTTTTTCACTTGGAGATCCTGCCAAAAAATAGAACAAGCCACATCCATATGAGATTGAGTTTATAGAAAAAATAAAGAGTCAAAGGCTCTAAATCGGACTTTGTAAAGCCAAAAAATCATTCACAAACAGATCAAGTATAAGCAGAGTAAAAAAACATAGTGGGGGCGGGGGGGGGGGATATGGATAAGTGACAATGTTAAGGAAATGACACCAACATCCCTGTAAATGTATGTAGACAAGGGAGTTTTTTGGGGGGGATTTTTACAGGTTCCAACAAAAAGTAATAAATTAAATACTTCAAAGATATAAAATAACAGAAGTTTTATTTCTACAGACAAAACATTGTTAAAAATATGATTGGCTACAAATTGTGTGCATAGATACAGTCGAGCATCTAGAGTTCAAAACAGATGGAAAAGTTTCACTCAACAATGGCATTGGAGTAATCGTCGCGACATGTTTCGCCACTTGGGGCTTCTTCAGGGGCTGTTTATAGACACACTAAGAGTCGGTTCACACTAGGGCGACACGACTTCCAGCGCGACTTTCAGAGGCGACTCCGACACGACTTGAACATGAACCACAGGGCGATCTGGGGAGATTTACAACACGACTTGAAGTCGTCTCCAGGACAGGAGACTTTCCAGTGGCCAATAAAACAACAATCAGCTCTAGGGGAGGGAGGGAGGGGGAGGGAGAGGTTTGCCTGAGAAATGTATGTTATCTTCCTGGAAAGTCGCTTCAGTTAAGACAGTGATCCGACTTCTGAGGCGATTTCCATTGAAATCACTGGGTACAAATCGCCTACAAGTCGGATTGAAGTAGTACAGGAACTTTTCTGAAGTCGGATCGCCTTGAGTCGTGTGTATTAACACCGCTCCCATTCACTTCCATTGTTTTTCTCTACAGCGCGACTTGGGACGACTTGAGGCGACATGAAGTCAGATCGCAAGTTGCCCCAGTGTGAACCGGCTCTAAGATGTAGAAGAAAACAAAATTAAAACCATTTATATAAATTTTTAACATAACATAAAATAACAAACAATAAACTGTCAAATGTCATGTCCACCCCCGATAGCTCACCCATATGAAGATCTTGAAAGTTGTGGCTCGAGGTCGAATCAAACAAAGGTACCGTCAGTGGGTGGCACACATAGAGAAGTGCCAAACAAATTCAAAAGAATTGTCCGGCTGTGATCTGGCCAACAGAACATTTGTAGGAAGTGATTAGTAAGACTACTTCATGTAGAGCATTGGGATCACGTTACAAAAAGTGAAGGTAATGAGTGAATAGTGATGGGAAAAGGAGGGCAAACTGGGGGATCTAGGGTGGAAAGTGAAGTGGGAAAGATAAGGAAGGTGGGATGGAGGAAAGGGAGAAAACAAGTAAGTGGGGGGAAATGGAGGGGAAGGAATGGAGTGGAGGAAATGATGTGGGGAAAAGAGAGAGGAAAAAAATATGTTGGAGGAAGAGAAGAGGGGAGAAGAAAAATAGTAATAAAAAAAGGTGAAAGGAGGGGGAAATTGGAAGATGGGAACAAGAGGTGGGAGAGGTACATTTAACACAACATACATTTAAGGTCCCGTACTCACGACCAAACATGTCTGCTGAAACTGGTCCGCGGACCAGTTTCAGCAGACATGTTTGGCCGTGTGTTGGCCCGAGCGGACCATTTTCGGGCGGATCGGACAGGTTTCCAGCGGACAACTGTTTCCTGGACTTGCTTTAAAACAGTCCGCTGGAAACCTGTCCGCCCGGACATGTACGGTCGTCTGTACAGACCTACCGTACATGTCCTGCCGGCCGCCATCCCTCGCATGCGTCGAATGACTTCGACGCATGCGTGGAAGCATTTTAAAGGCAGGCCGCCCACGTCGCCGCGTCATTGTCGCGGCGACACTGCGTCATCGACGCGGCGACACCGCGGACACGCCCCGCGTATTGTTTACGCGCAGACCTCTGTTCGATGGTGTGTATAGCCATCGAACAGAAGTCCCCGGGCAGTCCCCGGGCAGACATGTCCGATGAAAACGGTCCGCGGACCGGTTTCATCGGACATGTTTGCTCGTGAGTACAAGGCCTAACACAAAAAATACACAAAACTATGATGTGAACAGAAGGTTGACACCAAATGGACAACAGTGAGCCCCTGTGCGTCAATGTGTTTCCCTATTTTGCTTCGTCAGGACACACTTGGGGATGATAACTACAAATAATATTGATATAGAACAGTGGCATAAATATCATGTGACATCCAATATTCAGTGAATCCATATATTATCATCAGTGAAAAAAAAGTCCGTAAGATGACTTCTAAACCAAGAAAGTCTTCTCCATGTAACATCTATATTTGGGTGAAGAAACGACTGTTGTGAAACTTACCGTAGTAAGATGAATCGAATGGGGTTTATGCACAATGAGTTAGATAAGCTTGTGGTGTGGAACACCAATGTATGGAACATTTACGCCTGTGGCCAGGATCAGAGTAGAGGATGGTCCATCGGTCCAGGGATCAACACAAGACAGCAATCTTTGGGATTGGCCAGTAGGGATGAGCCAAACACCCCCCCGGTTCGGTTTGCAGCAGAACATGCGAACAGACAAAAGAATTGTTCGAACACTAGTCTATGGGACACGAACATGAAAAATCTAAAATGCTGATTTTTATGTTTACAAACGGTTTATTGAAAAAAATAAGTCTCAGTACAGATTAAAGTCGAATTGGCAAGAGGTACAAAAATACATATTAGAGCAGTGAACAACATCTATGAAGAATATGCATATCAGGTAATCGAGCGGCAGAGAAATAAGTGCTGGTTTGTATATAAGGCAGTTTGGTAGTACATTGCAGCAATGTAAAAATTTAATGACTTAGTTCGTTGGCAAAATGAGAGAATAAAACGGAATCGGAATAAAAATAATAATAAAAAAAAAAAAAAAAAAAAAAATTGGTTTAATTCAATTAGTTATCAGAGAAAGGTCCCAGGGCTTCCATTTCTGATCATATATGTTCATGGTATCATATAAGGTGTGATGGATGCGTTCTCCTAGTTTAATGGATATCATACGATCCATGATTTGGGACCAAGGCACAACGGAGGAGCGCCAATTGAGCGCTATCGCCCAGTGTATTGACGTGAGTAAGGTGTGTATAAGCCTGGTGTGGGCTATAGGGATGTCTGGGATCGGATAGAATAGGAGACACATTTTAGGCGTCAGTTCTATTCTTCTACCTGTTATCTGTTCTATTTTAATACTGGCCTGTTGCCATGTGTCTTTGAGGTGAGCACATTCCCAGAAGGTGTGAATAAGAGAACCCTGTACCAGGCAGCCTCTAAAACAGAGGGGAGATGTTGCGGGATAGAATGAATTAATTCTGTCAGGGGTGAGGTACCACCTATATTGGAGTTTAATGGCAGATTCCCTAATGGAGGCCGTCCTGGTACACTTCCGTAGGTTATCCGTCATGCCGTCCCATTGCTCAGTGGAGAAGGATTCATCTAGATCTGATTCCCATTGCAGCATTTGGCGTGTTTTGTCTGGTAAATTATATTCATTTAGGTTTCTATAGATTCTCGATATCAGGCCTCTGTCTCTGGGTGAAGTAAGACAAATTCGTTCAAAAATCGTAAAGGGGGTTTGGAGGGAGAGAGAGAAGTTTTTTTGATAGAATAGTTTGATATTATTGTAGTCTGAGAGATCAGTATCTCTAAGTTTATATTCTGTCTGTAAATCCAAAAATGTGCGAAAAATATTATTTTTAGTGAAAGCTTTTAAGTTAGATAGATTGTGGACCTGCCAGACAGAATAATGGTTGGAGTGAATGTCTGGAGGGGTAAATAGAGGGTCCCCTACGAAGGAAGCTAGGGGAGGGATCTCTGAGGAGATGTTAAACTTATGTTTATGTCTGTGCCATAATAGTAGGTCTTGATGTACTACTTTATTAAGATGACCCATCCTTTGAGTTTTAATTGATTTGGACCATAGGAGGCCTTGGAGGTGGAACGGCAAGACAGATTGTTCCTCAAATTCTAGCCAAGGGATATGACTGGAAGGTGCATACCATTGTGCAAGTTGTGTATATCTGGCTGGAAGGTAGTATAGCCATAAGTTGGGCATACTCAACCCTCCCTTCGACTGAGGTCTATACATCAGTGCATATCCAAATCTCGATTTTTTATTTTGCCATATGAATTTGTTTATATCTCTTTGGATAGAATCTAGGGTGCTTTTAGGGACCAGGATAGGGAGTGCTCTAAAGAAGAAAAGTAGTTTTGGAAGTATAACCATTTTGGTAGCAACTATCCTACCCATAAAGGACACATGGAATGCTGACCATGATTTGAGTAAATCTCTAATGTTTTGAAGCAATCTGGGGTAGTTTTTGTGGTATAGGGATTTGTAGCATGGGGTGATGTGGATGCCTAAATATCGGAAGGAGTCTGAACACCATTGAAAGGAAAATTTCTCCCTTAACCTGGCAGTCAGATCGGGGGGGCAGTTAATCGGGAGGGCAGAACATTTAGATAGGTTTATGCCTAACCCTGAAAGGTCATGAAATGTATCTAAAATGCTGATTTTTAAAGGTTAATATGCAAGTTATTGTCCTAAACAGTGTTTGGGGACCTGGGTCCTGCCCCAGGGGACATGTATCAATGCAAAAAAAAAAGATTTAAAAATGTCTGTTTTTTCAAGAGAAGTGATTTTAATAATGCTTAAAGTGAAACAATAAAAGTGAAATATTCCTGTAAATTTCGTACCTAGGGGGGGGTCCCGGCAATACAGATCAAAGTAATTGAAAGTCATTGAAAAATGAAAAATAAAAATGCGTGGGGGTCCCCCTAAATTCCATTACCATGCCCTTCAGGTCTGGTATGGATATTAGGGGGAACCGTACGCCAAATAAATAAAAAAATGGCGCGGGGTTGCCCCCAAAAATCCATACCAGGCCCTTCTCCGAGCACCGAAAAAGAGGGGGGGACAAGAGAGTGCTCCCCCTCCTGAACCATACCAGGCCACATGCCCTCAACATGGGGAGGGTGTCCCCATGTTGATGGGGACAAGGGCCTCATCCCCACAACCCTTGCCTGGTGGTCGTGGGGGTCTGCGGGCAGGGGGCTTAATGGAATCTGGAAACCCCCTTTAACAAAGGGGAACTCCAGATCCCCCCCCTATGTGAATTGGTTACATTGTACCCCTACCATTTCACAAAAAAAAAAATTCACACAGGAGACGACTTGGGACAAGTTCTTTATTTAAAAAAAAAAAAAATTATTCCATCAATGTAATCCAGTCTCGATGTTGAGCATTGTAATCCATTCTCGATGTCCAGCGATGATATATTCTCCAGTTAAAACTAATGGCCAGTGTGATGTGCTGGGTCCTCTCATGCGGTCATGCAATATAACCAAAAAAAGGAGAAAAAACTCCACATAGTGTGAAAAATGTAATATGTTTGTTTATTAAAAATAGGGATTACTCACATTTAGTAGGTGTATAAAGTGCTTATAGCGTACAATATAACCAAAACAATGGCATCCGCAGGATTGGGGTGATGTCTCCTTAGACAAAACACATCAGTATGAGCCCTGTGAATGTTATTGCATTGGTCATAGAGATAACAAGTCCAGGTAACAACATAAAAAAACACTAATAAAAAGGGAGGGAAAAAAAATGTAATTAAAAAAAAAGTTCATGCACTACTTTGCTCTGACTTTCATGCAACTTGAGGGCCACAGAATTCAATGTTAACCCTCAAAAGTTACATGAAAGTCATACCTGAATGTTATACAATGCAACAGTTGTACAACAGTTGTTTGTTATCACTGGGCAAAGCCAAAGTCGTATTGTAGTTGAACCCATCTAAAGTTGCGTCAAAGTTGCACTCCAAAGTCGAAGCAACTTTGGAGTCGTACAAGTGTGAATGGAACAGACCAGAGGGGACCAAGAAGCTTATTGTTAGGGTTTACACTTATTTGATTAGGTCTTCTAGGGGACACCCAGACTTGTGTTGGAGTTTTACCAGCTTGCATACTGATGATATTAAATCTTCAGATTGCCTCCAGCTAAAGGGCTCTTACTACATAAGAAGGACTCCTCCTTGACACAATCTTGTCCCTAGGTACTTCACATGCATACTTTTAAATCTCTGAAGATATGCAGGTCCAGACTTGAAGCCAGTTTAACCATTTATTTAAAAAGTAGTAGGTGCAATATGATCATACCTCCCAACATTTTGAGATGGGAATGAGGGACACCTACTAGCAAATGTATGTAGGCATAAGACATGCCCCCTGCCCAGAGCTTTTTTCCTCCGAAAATAGGTGCAGGAACTCAACCACGACCCCGTTCAGATTTCAAAAACAGTAGAAGGGTTTGAAAGGGGCATTAAATACCAGGATTGCATTACATACAGAGTGTAGAGTTCAGGGGGTTACACACAGAGTGCAGAGCTGTCTCTTGTAAACACAGAAACCAGACTTCTGTGTTTACAAGTGATTGTGGTGAGCAGGCACCAAAGGGTCTGCGCCAGAGGTGGTGGAACTGAGTTCCCCCAAGTTCCCCCTGAAAAAAAGCCCTGCCCCTGCCACACCCCCTTAAAGAAGAATAAAAAAAAAAAAGGTTACTTAAATCTACAAGGGCTTTTATTTACCACTACTATTCCTTTATATTGGCTTATCAAAATTACAAATGCAGCAATTTAGAAATTGGATGAAAGGTTTAGCACTGGGAAACACTTTTTGAAAGATAAAAAGTGCATTTTATATACAGTGGGGATCGAAAGTTTGTTCACCCCAGGTAAAAATTTGTATTAATGTGCATAACGAAGCCAAGGAAAGATGGAAAAATCTCCAAAAGGCATCACATTACAGATTAGACATTCTTCTAATATGTCAAAAAAAGTTAGATTTTATTTCCATCATTTACACTTTCAAAATGACAGAAAACAAAAAATGGCATCTGCAAAAGTTTGGGCACCCTGCATAATTTATAGCATGCACTGCCCCCTTTCGCAAAGCTGAGACCTGCCAGTGTCATGGATTGTTCTCAATCATCATCTGGGAAGACCAGGTGATGTCAATCTCAAAGGTTTTAAATGCCCAGACTCATCTGACCTTGCCCCAACAATCAGCACCATGGGTTCTTCTAAGCAGTTGTCTAGAAAACTGAAACTGAAAATAGTTGACGCTCACAAAGCTGGAGAAGGCTATAAGAAGATAGCAAAGCGTTTTCAGATGTCAATATCCTCTGTTCGGAAAGTAATTAAGAAATGGCAGTCATCAGGAACAGTGGAAGTTAAAGCAAGACCTGGAAGACCAAGAAAAATATCAGACAGAACAGCTCGCAGGATTGTGAGAAAAGCAATTCAAAACCCACGTTTGACTGCACGATCCCTCCAGAAAGATCTGGCAGACACTGGAGTTGTGGTACACTATTCCACTATAAAGAGATACTTGTACAAATATGGTCTTTATGGAAGAGTCATCATAAGAAAACCTCTTCTACGTCCTCACCACAAAAATCAGCGTCTGAACTTTGCAAATGAACATATAGACAAGCCTGATGCATTTTGGAAACAAGTTCTGTGGACCGATGAGGTTAAAATATAACTTTTTGGCCGGAATGAGCAAAGGTACGTTTGGAGAAGCACGGGCACCGAATTTAATGAAAAGAACCTCTGTCCAACTGTTAAGCATGGGGGTGGATCAATCATGCTTTGGGGTTGTATTGCAGCCAGTGGCACAGGGAACATTTCATGAGTAGAAGGAAAAATGGATTCAATAAAATTTCAGCAAATTTTGGATGGTAACTTGATGCCATCTGTGAAAAAGCTGAAGTTAAAGAGAGGATGGCTTCTACAAATGGATAATGATCCTAAACACACCTCAAAATCCACAGGGGATTACATGAAGAGGCGTAAACTGAAGGTTTTGCCATGGCCTTCACAATCTCCTGACCTCAACATAATTGAAAATCTATGGATAGACCTTAAAAGAGCAGTGCGTGACAGACAGCCCAGAAATCTCAAAGAACTGGAAGACTTTTGTAAGGAAGAATGGGCAAAGATACCTCAAACAAGAATTGAAAGACTCTTGGCTGGCTACAAAAAGCGTTTACAAGCTGTAAAACTTGCCAAAGGGGGCAGTACAAGATATTAACTCTGCAGGGTGCCCAAACTTTTGCAGATGCCATTTTTTGTTTTCTGTAATTTTGAAAGTGTAAATGATGGAAATAAAATCTAACTTTTTTTGACATATTATAAGAATGTCTAATCTGTAATTTAATGCCTTTTGGAGATTTTTCCATCTTTCCTTGGCTTCGTTATGCACATTAATACAAATGTTTACCTGGGGTGCCCAAACTTTCGATCCCCACTGTACTACTATATGGATCAGACCAAAATGAGGGACAAATGAGGGGTAAAGAGGGACTTTGTTCCAAATCAGGGACAGTCCCTCTAAATCAGGGACGGTTGGGAGCTATGGAGATGGGAAATATTTGATGTCTTCTTGCGGCTCCTACAGCTTTTCAGCTAGGAGTTGCTGGGTGGGTCTTGGCATCCAAAAACTTCATACAGTACTTCTTCTGGAGCATATCAGCCACAAAGCAGGAGGTTCGAGAATTTCTGTGTTCCAGTAATGACTATATCATTGAACAAAATTAGACCCGCATGGTCTCCAGGGACACAGCCTGCATATGAGTGACTGTCACGTACCTGGTGGAAGAGCTTGACACGATGAGGAAGGCCTTTCTTACACCTCTGGCTTAAGGCCCCCGATAGAGAAGACAGGTGGAACAGTGTCTGTTGGTCTTGCTAGCAGCGAAACTAAGTAGGATGTCCAGGACAAGCAGCAAGTAGCCAACCAAGCACCAGAGAAGAGCAGGTATAAAGTAGGCAGGAACAGGATGGCCCTGGTGACAACGGTCAGACAAGCCACTGCCTGGTAGCACACAGGAGGTGAGCAGACACTGACATCAGCCGAGAAGAGGAGAGGGCTGCACTGTGCAAAACCATTGCAGGTTAGTATACTTGTTTGTTATTTAAAAAATAAAAAAATTGAAGGGCTTACGATCACTTTAAGCTGCAATGGCAGCAGACATGGTAGTCTACAGGCTGCTGCCACAACGCTACATTAGCCAACATTTCACGATCCGCGGGCAGCAAACTTGCTGAACGTGGCCCATTCAAACAAATGTGAAAGCTCCACAATCGCATGCAATGCACATAGCTGCAGTGCATTTGTTTGGGGTTAAAACAGGCAGTGAGTAGGCATTGCATCACCTCCTCATTGCCTGTCCTCTGAAAAGCGATCTGAACAAAACTAATAAAGAGACTAGAGGACATTAGTTATGAAGAAAGGTTGCGAGCACTGAACTTTTTCTCTCTGGAGAAGAGACGCTTGAGAGGAGATATTATTTCAAGGTACAAAAACCCTACTGGTGACCCCACAATACGGATAAAACTTTTTCACAGAAAGGAAGTTTAATAAGACACGTGGCTGCTCATTAAAATTAGTAGAAGAGAGGTTTAACCTTAAACTGCGTAGAGGGTTATTTACTGTAAGAGCGGCAAGGATGTGGAATTCTCTTCCACAAGCTGTGGTTTCAGCGATAGCATCAATAGTTTCAAAAAAACGATTAGATAAGCACCTGAATTACCACAACATACCGCAAAACGAGCAGGATTCAAGCCAATGGGGTGTGCAGTACCACATTTGGCCAGAGGAATCACTCGGAAATACTCGGAAACACTCGGCAATACTCAGTTCCTGAGTGTTTCTGGGCATTTCTGAGGGTTTCCGAGTTCAGCCGAGCTGTCCTCGAGTATTTCCAAGGCTCCCCAGAGCCCCCCACCACTGGCCACATGCAGTATTGCATGCAATAGAAGTCAATGCGGGAACAAATTATCTTCGTTTCCATTGACTTCTTTGGGGAAACTCGCTTCGATATGCGAGTGCTTTGGATTACAAGCATTCTCCTGGAATGGATTATGCTCGTAATCTGAGGTTCCACTGTACTGACATTATAGGTGTGCGCAGCCAATTGCATTAGGGTGTGCACCCCAAAGCTCAAACACACAAGTATATATATATTTATTTACTGTATAAATATACTGTGTGTGTATGTATATATATATATATATATATATATACACACGCACATACAGTATATATAGCAGTATGGCAATGGACAGTGTCACTAGAGCAGTGGACAATGTCAGTAGGGCATTTTTTCTATTATTTTTTGTATTATCCTTACCATTTTATTTTTTTATTATTATGTATTTTTATTTATTTTTCCATAATTTTTTATTATTTATTTACTTTTTTACAACTTATTAGGATTAATGGGGGCTTTGGTGAAATATCAGGGCTCTAAACAGAATTTGTATTTATTTTTTCTCTTTTATTGGTTGAACCAGATGGACTTGTGTCTTTTTTAAACTTGACTAACAATGTAACCCCTGATGTCTCACTTTTCAGACATAGAAAGAGACTGAGGACAGAGATTCCCCAGTCTCTTTCTCTGCAGCCAAATCTGTGCAGCAAAGGGTGATTAGGGGGTGCCCAGGCACACCTGGCACACCCTGTGCGCACGCCTATGACTGACATATAATCACGCACATCGGTTGGGCTTGATGGACTTGCGTTTTTTCTACCTCACCTACTATGTAACTATGACCTCATGTCTGCATTTTCCTGCATCGCACATCAACTCAAGTATTTTAGCGTAAACAGGGCACTTAGGAAACAATAGGTTTTCTATGTGGATAACAGCCATGACACTAACATGTTTACAAGGAGAGGTCAGCACTAACATTGCCATGTTTCTCTCATGACAGGTTACCTTTAATAGTTACCTTCAAATCCGTAAAATTGAAGTAAAAAATAATCATGTTATTACAAGAAAATGTCTAAAATTGAATCTAACCTCCCTTAATAACTTTCGAAACCCCCTTGTATCTACAGGATATATTTTGGCAAGTGTGTTTAATCTAAAAATGTTCGCTTTTAATCAGCTTGAACTATGGACTGTCTTTTTGAAAGCCAAAAGCCACTAATCAATTTTTTTTTTCCTCTATCTGTTTTTTTTTTCTGTTTTTCTCACCCAAGGCAATGCCTTTTGTAAAAGGGTATTTATTTTTAATGGATTTTTTAATGAATTTTTCAGTCAACCTATTAATAATGCCATTAATTATGGCCATCTTGTATTAAAAGTGTGCAGTGGCCTCTTAATCCTAACCCCCAGCTATTGGTTTGAAGCTAATCCAGCTCGGTGCTGGCAGCAAGGTGCACACCGAAAGCCTGTGACTTTTCTGGGAAAATGCAGGAATAATAAAAAAAAAAGGCGTATGTATTTAGTATATGGTTTGCCAGAGGGGTAGAAGTTTAAAGCCGCGTGATGTGTTGGCGTTAGGAGGATAATCCGCAAGATGCACCGCTGTCTGTGCGTGCATCCCAATAGATGGGATTGAAGAGGCTGCGAGGCCTGGTCTGTTTGATAAACCCACAGGAGCAAGGCCCCCGTATTACCACAGGCAGTTATGTCTGACTGCTGTTAGACTTCAATCTACTTAAGGGATCTACATAAAATACTACAAGACTGGCTTTCAAACAAGCATGCCTCCCAGAACGCCCAAAAGAAAACCTGTCAGTTAACCCGTGCGAGAAGCCCGAAAAAAAAAAGGAAAAAAAAAGCCAATTAAGTCTGAGAAGTGTTTATATAATAACAGAGAGGCGTTCGCTTTTGTGGCGGTGAATGAATAAAACAAAGAAGCACCTTAGGCTTGATTTAAAAAGACATTCCAGTCAAAGCGAATGCTATTTTCATGCCGGTACAATGGTTACTGCCTATCTGTCAGTTGTTTTCTCCTCATAAACAGACAATGTGTGTGTATTAACACACTAGCAATACAAATGTGCTCCCCTCAGGCCTGAGACTCATTGTAGGCCAGGCCAGATTTTAGGGCCTTTCCCACTAAGGCCTCGTTCACATTCATGTACTTAAAGAATAACTAAAGGCAATTTTTTTGTAGTTTTATATAAAGAGTGCAGAGGAATAATAATGCTTGTGTTTTTTTTTTTTTTTTTTTATTGCCGTCTGTGCCCCCATTAAGCAGATTCACCCTCTTCCTGTTTACCATTATTATTGAAAATGAAAGTAAAAAAAAATCACACATTTTGGTTTGTCAACCAGAAAATAGAGGGGAAATCTTCCAATGGGGACATTAGTTCTGGTGACCTGGGGGGCCCCAAGGAAATACTTTAACCACTGTAGCCCCGGAAGAGTTTACCCCCTTCCTGACCAGGCCATTTTTTATGATACGGCACTGCGTCGCTTTAACTGACACGGCTTGCGTGGTCGTACGACGCTGTATGCAAACAAAATTGATGTATTTTTCTTCCTCTTTTGGTGGTATTTGATATTCTCTGTGGTTTTTATTTTTGCCGCTATAAACAAAAACTAAGACTGACAATTTTGAAAAAATATATATTTATTTTTTACTTTCTGCTATAAAGCACATCTAATAAAACAATTAAAAAAAATTTGGCCAATGTGTATTCTGCTACATATTTTTGGTAAAGAAAATCCCAATAAGCATATTGATTGGTTTGCGCAAACGTTATAGCGTCTACAAACTATGGGACAGACTTATTGACTTTTTATTTTTTTTGCTAGTAATGGCAGCGATCGTCGACTTTTAGCGGGCCTGCGGTGAACAAATCTGACAACTAAGAGACACTTTTTGGGGACCAGTGACACCAATACAGTGATCAGTGCTAAAAGAAATGCACTGTCAATGTACTAATGACACTGACAGGGAAGGGGTTAAAATCAGGGGCAATCAAAGTATTAAATGTGTTTCCTGTGAGTGCTTTCTAATTGTGGGGAGGATGCTTTGACTGGGGGAAGACAGAGGTGCGTGTTCCTGCTTAGCAGAAACACAAGATCTCCATCTTCCCCACTAACAGAGTGACTATCTGCCTTGTTTACATAGGCAGACCGCCGTTCTATCAGCCTTGGGAACAAAAACGGGGTGCAGTAATAAACTGATTCCTCAAGCCAGCTAGTGATTGCTGTAGGTATTACTATGGCTAAAAGGGAACCCCAGGCCGGCATATAGTATCTTTTATCCTATTGAGAGAATATGTACTATGGATACTAGTGACATGTCCCCTTTAAGAGTAATGAACAGCGATGTTGTAAATGCAAGGCCTTGATACTGTCTTCACTGGCAGGTTGGAGCTCTTAACACCAGAATTCCTTAATATGGCAAAGTGATAGTGGACAAAACAAAGTGGCTGATTCAGGCTTATAGCAATCCTCTATGTAATCCAAGCAGTGTTGTCTGTGCACAAAGTGTGCTTCAGCAATCCGGCCGGATCCTCAGCGTTCTGCTTTGCTTCAGAGTGTCCTTCTAGTAGCATAGGTGACATCCCGACCCTCTGTGGCTGGAGCTGTAGGCGGTAGGTGTGCTCACATGATGGGTGTCCTCACATTTGTGAGGTGTGCTCATAAAAAAGTGTATGTATGCCTTAAAATACAGTAAAACCTTGGTTTGAGAGTAACTTGGTTTGAGAGCGAGAGAGTAACATGGTTTGAGAGCGGAGTCGTAGGATATCCGATGAAGCTGATTTTCATCAGTCTTGTCTACACACCATCAGTCAAAAATCTGACTGTGCCAAAACGCGGTGACGTAAAACACTATGGCGTGCTGAAAAAATGAAGTTCAATGCTTCCGAGCATGCGTCGACTTGATTCTGAGCATGCATGGATTTTTGACCACAGACGATCGTTTTTCTCTATCGTTTTTTTTATCCATAGGAAAAAAATTTTTCACCGATGGAAAACAAACCGATGGGGCCCACACACGATCGGTTTGTCCGATGAAAACAGTTCATCGGTCTGTTTTCATCGGACAAACCGATCGTGTGAACAGGGCTTTATGCCGCGTACACACGACCGTTTTTCATGATGTGAAAAATATCATTTTTTTAATATATAATTAAAAGCGATTGTGTGTGGGCTCCAGAGCATTTTTCATGACGTGAAAAATGGGCATTAGAAATTTAGAACATTCTCTATTTTTTTGCGTCGTTTTTCACGTTGTCGTTTTTCACATCATAAAAAATGGTCGTGTGTGGGCTTTAACGACGTGAAAAAAAACACGCATGCTCAGAAGCTAGTTATGAGACGGGAGCACTTGTTCTAGTAAAACTAGCGTTTGTAATGGAGTAAGCACATTCATCACGCTGTAACAGACCGAAAAGCGCGAATCGTCTCTCACCAAACTTTTACTAACACGAAATCAGCAAAAGCAGCCCCAAGGGTGGCGCCAACCGAATGGAACTTCCCCTTTATAGTGCCGTCGTACATCACCACGCTTTGCTCGAGCGTTTTTTTTTTCACGATCGTGTGTAGGCAAGGCAGGCTTAACAAGAATCGGGTTGAAAAAACGTAATTTTTCTAGACCATTAATAAGAGGTGCCTCTTTTCTCTTTTATACCCTGTAAAAAAATGCTTTGATATACAAGTGTTTTGGATTACAAGCATGTTTCTGGAACTAATTATGCTCGCAAACCAAGGTTTTACTGTACCTTGAAATTCTGTGAATGCATTGTTCTGTCAATATGAACCACATCATACATTCCTTTCAATAATGTAATTGCAATAATTAGCAGCCAACACCTGGTGATCCTGCCTTGTCTTCCTGTAGCAATCTGACCACGCCGTAATAGGTTTTCAACCCTCTCCTTTTTCAACTGAGCTACATGACTTTGCTTGTAGTCCAGTGGTCAGGTTGTTGCCACACCCTGTTGTACTCTTGGGCCTGGATTCAGATAGAATAGTCTAAGTTGTAGGCGGGCGTAGCGTAGGCCGGCGTAGCGTATCTGAGATACACTACGCCACCGTAACTTAGGGCGCAAGTTCCGTATTCAGAAAGAACTTGCGCCCTACGTTACAGCGACGTAGTGTCAATGTGTCGGCGTAAACCCGCCTAATTCAAATTTGGCTGGTAGTGGGCGTGTTGTATGTTAATCTATCATGACTCCACGTAATTGACGCTCTTTAGAAATGGTGCATGCGCCGTTCGTGGACGTATCCCAGTGCGCATGCTCCAAATCACGTCGCAAATAGTCAATGCTTTCGACGTGAACTAACTTTCGACGCGAACGTTTTACGCAAACAACAGAAAATTCAACGCTGTCCCGACGTCCATACTTAACATTGGCTACGCCTCATAGAGCAGGGGTAACTTTACGCCGGTCCAGAGCCTTACGTAAACGACGCATATAGATACGCCGGGCATATCTACCTAATTTGCATATTCTACGCGTAAATCTCCGGAAGTGCCACCTAGCGGCCTGCGTAAATATGCAACTAAGATACGATGGCGTAAGAGACTTACGTCAGTCGTGTCTTAGCCAAATTTCGGTGTATCGTGCTTTCTGAATACAGAAAGAAGATACGCCGGCGCATGCTAGAGTTTACACGGCGTATCAATAGATACGCCGTCGTAAATTGTTTCTGAATCCGGGCCCTGTTTTCCAATTTCCTTACTTTTTTTGCCTCCGATTGGTCCACTACCCATATGGGTGTGTCTGGCGATCTGAGGTAGAAAACAAAGTCACGTTAGTGGGAGACCATGGGAAATGGAGCGAAGGTCTCTCTGCTTAACCACCTCAGCCCTGGAAAAATAATAAATAAATATAATAAATATCCCACTTTTTTTTTTTTTTTCAAAAAAAATATTTTTTCCTTAGTTTAGGATGATATGTATTCTTATACATATTTTTGGTTTAAAAAAATAAATAAAAAGCAATAAGCGTATATTGAGGGGTTTGCGCATAAGTTATAGCTTCTATAAAATAGGGGATAGTTTTATGGCATTTTTATTATAATTTTTTTTTACTTGTAATGGCGGCGATCTGCGATTTTTATCAGGACTGCGACACATCGGACACTTTTGCCACAATTTTGCGACCATTGTCATTTATACAGTGATCAGTGCTATAAAAATGCTGTGTAAATGACACTGGCAGGGAAGGGGTTCAACACTAGGGGGCGATAAAAGGGTTGCGTGTGTCCTAGGGAGTGATTCTAACTGTGTGCGGGCTGGGCTACGAGTGACAAGACAGTGATCACTGTTCCCTATGACAGGGAGAAGTAGATCACTGTCCTGTCACTAGGCAGAACAGGGAAATGCCTTGTTTACATAGGCATCTCTCCATTCTGCCTCTCCGTGAGACGATCGCGGGCCGCAGATGATCGAGTCTGCGGGACCTGTGGGCAGGCTCACGGAGCGCACAGCAGGGGCACGCAAATGGCGGCAAATTCAGAGCAACGTACCTGTATAGCCATGCCAATCTGCTGAAGTATATGTACAGGTGATGGTCAGGAAGTGGTTAATGGTTGAAGCTGTAACATATGGCTGGTAAAAGCAAACAGTGGATTTCAAGGAGCACCAGAGTTTGAAGTTGCTATTCGAATGAGGAGACAGATGGATGCTGGTTGGGCTTTCTGGGTTTCCAACTGTGGGCCTTGTGATGGTTCTTGAGGTTTGATGTCCCATTCTCCAACCGGTAGAGAGACAAGTGGCCTGAGCCTTCTGTGTTATCCACAGAGAAGCTGTGAGCGCAACCTCTTTCTTGCCAAGTGTTCTTTGGTGCTTGTGCTCTCCCTGGTACTGGAGCTGTTCCTTTATGAGAGTCTTGGCCAGTGCATAATAAAAAGCAAGTAAATCTGTCCAGTTCACCATGAGACTGGGTTCACAGAAGCTACAATTTGCTTCTTCAACTAATCCTATTTTCTTAAGAGGAAACTGCCACCACTTATAATTTCTTTATTTTATTGCTGCTTTAGAAAAAGCAAGCATTATACTCACCCTCCTGTAAATCATATCTATCCTATTTTGTGTAATTACAGGCTGTAGTAGAATCTTCCTGATCCAACACATCTGAAGGTGTTGTATGCCTGCTGGTCCCCTTTTCCTGGCTTTTATGTCGTTTAGTGTCAGGAAGGCATTTTTACTCCAGTGAAATAAAAGTGGCCATCCTTGCTCAGAGAGGTTTTATCTGCACCACAACCACTGATTGTATAAGCATACACCCATGGGTGTAGGAACCCTTACAAATCTGGGGGGGGACAGCATTTTTACTCGCCAGGTAAATTCTTATTCGGTAAACTCGGACTCCCACATGCCATGTGGGTTAATTGTTACTTATGCCATTGGCCACAAGGCATTAGTAAAAATTAACCCACATGGCATAAGTAAAAATTAACCCACATGGCATAAGTAAAGATTAACCCACATGGCATAAGTAAAAATTAACCAACATGGCATTAGTAAAAAATAACCCATATGGCATTAGTAAAAATCAACCCACATGGCATTAGTAAAAATTAACCCACATGGTATTAGCAAAAATTAACTGGTTAGCTGGTAGTGGCAGGTTAGGTGATTGACAATAGTTCCAGGTTAGGTAGTAGTGGCAGGCTAGGTGGCAGTGCCAGGTTAGGTGGTATACAGTAGTGCCTGGTTAGGTGGCAGTGCCAGGTTAGGTGGCATACAGTAGTGCCAGGTTAGGTGGTAGTGCCAGGTTAGGTGGTATACAGTAGTGCCTGGTTAGGTGGTAGTGTCAGGTTAGGTGGCAGTGCCAGGTTAGGTGGTATACAGTAGTGCCAGGTTAGGTGGTAGTGCCAGGTTAGGTGGTATACAGTAGTGCCTGGTTAGGTGGTAGTGCCAGGTTAGGTGGTATACAGTAGTGCCTGGTTAGGTGGTAGTGTCTGGTTAGGTGGCAGTGCCAGGTTAGGTGGTATACAGTAGTGCCAGGTTAGGTGGTATACAGTAGTGCCTGGTTAGGTGGTAGTGGCAGGTTAGGTGGTATACAGTAGTGCCTGGTTAGGTGGTAGTGCCAGGTTAGGTGGTATACAGTAGTGCCTGGATAGGTGGTAGTGCCAGGTTAGGTGGTATACAGTAGTGCCTGGATAGGTAGAAGTGGCAGGTTAGGTGGTAGTGGCAGGTTAGGTGGTAGTGGCAGGTTAGGTGGTATACAGTAGTGGCAGGTTAGGTGGTAGTGCCAGGTTAGGTGGTATACAGTAGTGCCAGGTTAGGTGGTATACAGTAGTGCCTGGTTAGGTGGTAGTGGCAGGTTCGGTGGTATAGAGTAGTGCCTGGTTAGGTGGTAGTGCCAGGTTAGGTGGTATACAGTAGTGCCTGGTTAGGTGGTAGTGTCTGGTTAGGTCGCAGTGCCAGGTTAGGTGGTATACAGTAGTGCCAGGCAGAGGCGTACTAAGCATGGGGCGGAGGGGGCGGGCCGCACCGGGTGCCACACCCTGGAGGGGTGTCAGGCCGACCCCCCCCCCTCCGCAAATGAAGAGGACTGTAGAGTGCGGCATGATGATAGCGCGGTAACAGGGAGGCAGCGCTAGCGGCAGTCTAGGTAAGGCTTTTGGGGGGGGGGGGGGTGTGTGTGACTCGTGCGAGCCGCCCGTACCCATACCCGGGACCGCAATTATCCCCTTCTCTGTGGCAGCGCAGCGCCCACGGCTCTGATAGATACGGCTGTGACTGTCTGACACTGACAGTCACACAGCCTAGGAGCGTGAAGCTGCAGCCGCCTCCCCCTGTGCTGCGCTGCCTGTGTGTGAGTGTAACACGCGGCGCGCTGATGATCATCTGTCTGACGGCATTATGGGTCTGAAGGCAAGGGGGGTGTGTGCACTATTGTAAGGGGGGTGTTCTGTATATGAGGGGGGTTCTGTATTGTGGGGGGGGGGGTGTTCTGTATTGTAGGGGGTGGTATCTGTATATGAGGGGGGTTTTGTATTCTGGTGGGGTTCTGTATTCTGGGGGGGGGGTGTTCTGTATTGTAGGGGGTGGTATCTGTATAGGGGGGATTCAGTATTCTGGGGGGTTCTGTATTGTGGGGGGGGGAGTTCTGTATTGTAGGGGGTGGTATCTGTATAGGGGGGTTCTGTATTCTGGGGGGGGGGGGTGTTCTGTATTGTAGGGGGTGGTATCTGTATAGGGGGGTTCTGTATTCTGGGGGGGGGGTGTTCTGTATTGTAGGGGGTGGTTCTGTATATGAGGGGGGATTCTGTATTCTGGGGGGGTTCTGTATTGTGGGGGGGTGTTCTGTATTGTAGGAGGAGGTTTCTGTATATGAGAGGGGTTCTGTATTGTGGGGGGGGGGGGTGTTCTGTATTGTAGGTGGTGGTATCTGTATGGGGGGGGGTTATGTATATGAGGGGGGTTCTGTATTGTGTGGGAGAAGTTCTGTATTGTAGGGCGGTGGTATCTGTATAGGGGGGTTCTGTATTGTGGGGGGTTCTGTATTGTGGGGGGGGGGGTGTTCTGTATTGTAGGGGGGTGGTATCTGTATAGGGGGGGTTCTGTATTGTGGGGGGTTCTGTATTGTGGGGGGGGTGTTCTGTATTGTAGGGGGGTGGTATCTGTATAGGGGGGGTTCTGTATTCTGAGGGGGTTCTGTATTGTGGGGGGGGTGTTCTGTATTGTAGGGGGTGGTTCTGTATATGAGGGGGATTCTGGGGGGGTTCTGTATTGTGGGGGGGTGTTCTCTGTATAGGGGGTGGTTCTGTATTGTGGGGGTGTTCTGTATTGTAGGGGGGTTCTGTATTGTAGGGGGGGTTTGAACTGTAGGGGTGGGTATGTATTGTAAGGGGGTTCTGTAGGGGGGTCTGTATTGTAGGGAGGGGTCTGCACTGTCCAGAGGTGCAGTCTAATGTAAAGGGGTGCAGTGTAATGTAAAGGGGCCAGAGGTGCAGGGTAATGTAAGGGGTCCAGAGGTGCAGGGTGCTGTGTAATGTAAGGGGTCCATAGATGCAGGGTGCTGTGTAATGTAAGGGGATCCAGAGGTGCAGGGTGGTGTGTAATGTAAGGGGTCCAGAGGTGCAGGGTGCTGTGTAATGTAAAGGGGTCCAGAGTTGCAGGGTGCTGTGTAATGTAAAAGGATCCAGAGGTGCATGGTGCTGTGTAATGTAAAGGGGTCCAGAGGTGCAGGGTGCTGTGTAATGTAAGGGGTCCAGAGATGCAGGGTGCTGTGTAATTTAAAGGGGTCCAGAGATGCAGGGTGATGTGTAATGTAAAGGGGTCCAGAAGTGCAGTGTAATGTAAAGGGGTCCAGAGATGCAGGGTGCTGTGTAATGTAAAGGGATCCAGAGGTGCAGGGTGGTGTGTAATGTAAAGGGGTCCAGAGATGCAGGGTGCTGTGTAATGTAAAGGGGTCCAGTGATGCAGGGTGCTGTGTAATGTAAAGGGGTCCAGAGATGCAGGCTGCTGTGTAATATAAAGGGGTACAGAGGTGCAGGGTGCTGTGTATTGTAAAGGGGTCCAGAGATGCAGGGTGCTGTGTATTGTAAAGGGGTCCAGAGATGCAGGGTGCTGTGTAATGTAAAGGGGTCCAGAGGTGTAGGGTGCTGTGTAATGTAAGGGGTCCAGAGATGCAGGATGCTGTGTAATCTAAAGGGATCCAGAGGTGCAGGGTGGTGTGTAATGTAAGGGGTCCAGAGGTGCAGGGTGCTGTTTAATGTAAAGTGGTCCAGAGGTGCAGGGTGCTGTGTAATGTAAGGGGTCCAGAGATGCAGGGTGCTGTTTAATTTAAATGGGTCCAGAGATGCAGGGTGCTGTGTAATGTAAAGGGGTCCAGAAGTGCAGTGTAATGTAAAGGGGTCCAGGGGTGCATGGTGCTGTGTAATGTAAGGGGTCCAGAGATGCAGGGTGCTGTGTAATGTAAAGGGGTCCAGAGGTGCAGGGTGCTGTGTAATGTAAAGGTGTCCAGAGGTGCAGGGTGCTGTGTAATGTAAGGGGTCCAGAGATGCAGGATGCTGTGTAATCTAAAGGGATCCAGAGGTGCAGGGTGGTGTGTAATGTAAGGGGTCCAGAGGTGCAGGGTGCTGTTTAATGTAAAGTGGTCCAGAGGTGCAGGGCGCTGTGTAATGTAAAGGGGTCCAGAGGTGCTGTGTAATGTAAAGGGGTCCAGAGATGCAGGGTGTTGTGTAATGTAAAGGGATCCAGAGGTGCAGGGTGCTGTGTAATGTAAAGGGGTCCAGAGGTGCAGGGTGCTGTGTAATGTAAGGGGTCCAGAGATGCAGGGTGCTGTGAATTTAAAGGGGTCCAGAGATGCAGGGTGCTGTGTAATGTAAGGGGTCCAGAGATGCAGGGGGCTGTGTAATGTAAAGGTGTGCAGGGTGCTGTGTAATGTAAAGGGGTCCAGAGGTGCAGGGTGCTGTGTAATGTAAGGGGTTCAGAGATGCAGGGTGCTGTGTAATGTAAAGGGGTCCAGAGGTGCAGGGTGCTGTGTAATGTAAGGGGTTCAGAGATGCAGGGTGCTGTTTAATGTAAAGGGGTCCAGAGATGCAGGGTGCTGTGTAATGTAAAGGGGTCCAGAAGTGCAGTGTAATGTAAAGGGGTCCAGAGTGCTGTGAAATGTAAAGGGGTCCCGTGGTGCAGTTGTGGAGAGGGGGCACACAGTAGTGACAAAGAGATATTGAAGGATGCAGGGGGCACAGTGGGGTGTTTTTACATTTTACCGTGGGGGGGGGGGCAGATATTGGATCCGCCCCGGGTGCCAAATGTTCTAGGTACGCCCCTGGTGCCAGGTTAGGTGGTATACAGTAGTGCCTGGTTAGGTGGTAGTGGCAGGTTAGGTGGTATACAGTAGTGCCTGGTTAGGTGGTAGTGCCAGGTTAGGTGGTATACAGTAGTGCCTGGTTAGGTGGTAGTGTCTGGTTAGGTCGCAGTGCCAGGTTAGGTGGTATACAGTAGTGCCAGGTTAGGTGGTATACAGTAGTGCCTGGTTAGGTGGTAGTGGCAGGTTAGGTGGTATACAGTAGTGCCTGGTTAGGTGGTAGTGCCAGGTTAGGTGGTATACAGTAGTGCCTGGTTAGGTGGTGGTGCCCGGTTAGGTGTTATACAGTAGTGCCTGGATAGGTGGTAGTGCCAGGTTAGGTGGTATACAGTAGTGCCAGGTTAGGTGGTATACAGTAGTGCCAGGTTAGGTGGTATACAGTAGTGCCTGGATAGGTGGTAGTGCCAGGTTAGGTGGTATACAGTAGTGCCTGGATAGGTAGAAGTGGCAGGTTAGGTGGTAGTGGCAGGTTAGGTGGTAGTGGCAGGTTAGGTGGTATACAATAGTGGCAGGTTAGGTGGTAGTGCCAGGTTAGGTCGTATACAGTAGTGCCAGGTTAGGTGGTATACAGTAGTGCCTGGTTAGGTGGTAGTGGCAGGTTAGGTGGTATAGAGTAGTGCCTGGTTAGGTGGTAGTGCCAGGTTAGGTGGTATACAGTAGTGCCTGGTTAGGTGGTAGTGCCAGGTTAGGTGGTATACAGTAGTGCCAGGTTAGGTGGTATACAGTAGTGCCTGGTTAGGTGGTAGTGGCAGGTTAGGTGGTATACAGTAGTGCCAGGTTAGGTGGTATACAGTAGTGCCTGGTTAGGTGGTAGTGGCAGGTTAGGTGGTATACAGTAGTGCCAGGTTAGGTGGTATACAGTAGTGCCAGGTTAGGTGGTAGTGCCAGGTTAGGTGGTATACAGTAGTGCCAGGTTAGGTGGTATACAGTAGTGCCTGGTTAGGTGGTAGTGCCAGGTTAGGTGGTATACAGTAGTGCCTGGTTAGGTGGTAGTGCCAGGTTAGGTGGTATACAGTAGTGCCTGGTTAGGTGGTAGTGCCAGGTTAGGTGGTATACAGTAGTGCCTGGTTAGGTGGTAGTGCCATGTTAGGTGGTAGTGCCAGGTTAGGTGGTAGTGCCATGTTAGGTGGTAGTGCCAGGTTAGAGTGGTAGTGCCAGGTTAGAGTGGTAGTGCCAGGTTAGGTGGTAGTGCCAGGTTAGGTGGTAGTGCCAGGTTAGAGTGGTAGTGCCAGGTTAGGTGGTAGTGCCAGGTTAGAGTGGTAGTGCCAGGTTAGGTGGTAGTGCCAGGTTAGAGTGGTAGTGCCAGGTTAGGTGGTAGTGCCAGGTTAGAGTGTTAGTGCCAGGTTAGGTGTTAGTGCCAGGTTAGGTGGTAGTGCCAGGTTAGGTGGTAGTGCCATAGTAAATACATGACATGAATAGATAAGAGTCCTGTTCCCCATTACTATACCTCCCCCCTCTCTGTAAACTGTCTGTAACACCCCCTCCCCCCCTCTGAATATTATACCTCCCCCTCTCTGTAAACTGTAACTTCCCCCCGTTCTGGCTCTCCATCACATGCAAGTCTCTCTGGCTCTGCAGGCTCAGGCTGGTCAGGTGTAGTGTGGCCTCAGTCTGAACACGAGTGTCGGTCTGGGCTCCGCCCCCTTCCTGCTCCTTTCTCTCATTCAGCAGAGCGGCCAGCACAGCTATGCGTGTCTGTGTGAAATCAGCTGTGCGCCGCTCGGGAGGGGAGGGGAGGGGTCGGGGCTGGATCGGCACTACATCGGCACTGAAGGGGGGGGGAAGCAGTGACCGCAGTTGGACTCGGCGTCCCCCCCGGTTCCTACGCCCATGCATACACCGTCCGGCCATCAGAAGCAGATAAAAAAGCCTATGAACATTAGGTGTATCATAAACGTCTTCTTTATTTTTTTTTTATAAATTGTCTAAAAGCATGGCAATCACAGTACCCACTTTAGGACTGCCCCCTCTTCTGCAGGTTCCAAACACTGACTGGTCTTCACTATGGATGAGCTTTATGTTCGGCGAACAGCGAACAATTTGGGGTGGTCGCGGCAAATTCGAAAAGCCGCAGAACACCGTTAAAAGTCTATGGGAGAAATCAAAAGTGTTAATTTTAAAGGTTAATATGCAAGTTATTGTCCTAAAAAGTGCTTGGGGACCCAGGTCCTGCCCCAGGGGACATGTATCAATGCAAAAAAAAGTTTTAAAAACGGAAGTTTTTTCGCGAGCAGTGAATTTAATAATGCTTAAAGTGAAACAATAAAAGTGAAATATTCCTTGAAATTTTCGTACCTGGGGTGTGTGTATATTATGCCTGTAAAGTAGCGCATGTTTGCCGTGTTTACAACTGTCCCTGCACAAAATGTAATTTCTAAAGGAAAAAAAGTAATTTAAAACTACTCGCAACTATTCATAAATTGCCGGGTCCCGGCAATACAGATCAAAGTAATCGAAAATTTGAAAAAATAATTCTAAGGGGAACAAAAAAAAGCGTGGGGGTCCCCCCCAAATTCCATATCAGACCCTTATCCAAGCACGCAACCTGGCAGGCCGCAGGAAAAGAGGGGGGTGAGAGAGCGTCCCCCCCTCCTGAACCGTACCAGGCCACATGCCCTCAACATGGGGAGGATGTCCCCATGTTGATGGGGACATGGGCCTCATCCCCATAACCCTTGCCCTGTGGTTGTGGGGGTCTGCGGGCGGGGGGATTATCAAAATCTGGAAGCCCCTTTTACAAAGGGGCTCCAGATCCCGCCCCTATATGAATTGGTAAGGGGGTATATAATTTAAAAAACACACAGACACAGCTGGACAAGTACCTTGTCACCAATTCACATGGGGGGGCTTGGATCTGGAGTTTCCCTTTGTTAAAGGGGGCTCCCAGATTTCGATAAGCCCCTCGCCCGCAGACCCCCACAACCACCGGGCAAGGGTTGTGGGGATGAGGCCCTTGTCCCCATCAACATGGGGACATCCTCCCCATGTTGAGGGCGTGTGGACTTATACGGTTCATGAGGAGGGCGCTCTCTCGTCCCCCCCCTCTTTTCCTGTGGCCTGCTAGGTTGCGTGCTCGGATAAGGGTCTGGTATGGATTTTTGGGGGGAACCCCATGGCACTTTTTTTAATGGAGCGGGTTCCCCTTAATATTCATACCAGACCAGAAGAGCCTGATATGGAATTTGAGGGGGACCCCCACACTTTTTTTTTTTGGTTCCCCTTAATATTCATACCAGACCCAAAGAGCCTGGTAATGGACTGGGGGTGGAACCCCTGCCGTTTTTTCAATGACTTTGATCTGTATTGCCGGGACCGACAGTTCATTAATAGCCGTGAGTAGTTTTAAATTACTTTTTTTCCTTTAGAAATTACATTTTGTGCAGCGACTGTTCTAAACACGGGAAACATGCGCTACTTTACATGCATACTATACACACCCCCCAGGTACAACATTTAAAGGAATATTTCACTTTTATTGTTTCACTTTAAGCATTATTAAAATCACTGCTCCCGAAAAAAACTGCAGTTTTTAAAACTTTTTTTGCATTGATACATGTCCGCTGGGGCAGGACCCAGGTCCCCAAACACTTTTTATGACAACAACTTGCATATTAACCTTTAAAATTAGCACTTTAGATTTTTCATGTTCGTGTCCTATAGACTTTAACGGTGTTCGAACAATTTTTTTGCCTGTTCACATGTTCGGCTCATCCCTAGTCTTCACACACAATGCAGGTCCATCCAAAAGCATCTCTTCCCCATTTTCATATTCTTGGAGATTTTTATTTGGTTGCAAGTAAAAAATCTGCAACCTTGAGTGAAGGCACTCTTGCAGCAGTCTCTTTTGGCATATATATATATATATATATATATATATATATATATATATATATATATATATATATATATATATATAAATATAATCGCCCATCGAGTTCAATGGGGTTGCACCGCAAGTTCAATAAACTTGAGGATTTGTATGCTGACTAGAGTTCTTCCTTATAGAACTCCCATGCCAGGCATATCTTAGAACTGGTGTCTACTCATAATCGATTTAAGTTAAATTCCTCTTTAAATGTGTTTTCCCTAAAACGAAGGACAGTTGTTTTGGACAAGGCATAACACAGATGGAAATAATAAGCTAGTCAGCTGCATAGGCTGCTGTATAAAAGCAATTATGTTTATATATCAGATTTAGCATATACAAGTGCCGATAGAACAAATACCATTTTCTGTTCGGAGAGAGGGGGAGGGGTGCACCATACAACTTACCTGGGAATATACATTTTAATTTTCTTCAAAATTCAGCAGAAATTGAAAAATTTGCATATATATAACATGATGTTAACAGCACAATAAAAATCACTTTATGAAGGATAGTACGCGGCGGCATTATGTGGTCCGGGTCCCATGGGGCCAGCAAGGGGTTAATGAAGAGGTTCAACCTGTCTGCCTTTCATTTATCATCTCCCAAGAAGTAGGGTTCCAAATTAGTTAAATCGATCCCAATATATGGGTGCTGTTTAATCCATAAAAATTAAAAGATTGCTCCATTTCTCCTTGTGAAGGTTGTAAAGCATAATGTAAATATGTGAATTTGTGAAATACATGCATATATATGCTATGAAGAATACACAAATTTACACTGAACTTTTATAGAGGCCCTTAACACCCAGCTCCAGGGCCAAACTTTTTCCTTTTTTAGTTTTGTGGTTGGGTATTGTTTGAGAGGACAGTGGTTCACCTGATTTATGATGGTCAATTCTATTTGAAGTGTAGCACGCTCTAGCTAGGTGCTAGTGTTTATAGTTGTTAAAGTAGGTAAATTGGCATGGCTGAGAGCCAGGCCTGGGTTGAATCTGGGTCAGGGCTGAGTGACTAAGGGAGGCTGGATGACTCATCAAGCAGCACCTCTGGTAACTTCCCCTGCTCTCTGGTATATTGTAAAGGCTTCCAGAAGTGGAAGGTGGAGTCGAGGAGGAGCTGCTTGGAGTATTAACGAAGGCCCCAGCCAACCCCTAGCAAAGTGGGCTGGAAAAACTAGTCATGCCAGCAGGGGCAGTGGGGTGGAAGATGGAGATGGAGTGCTGAGGAGGCTGTGGGTAGTCCTTGAGGAGTTCTCCAGAGGAGTCAGCCGGGTGGGTTGGTGAGTGAGCAGACTAGGAGGACTGTGGTGACATTCTTGGAAGACTGAGGAGAAGTAGCCAGGTGGGCTAGCGAAAGGGGCAGCTTCAGCCAGGCTGAAGGAGTATATATATAGCTGTAAATAGGAAGCGTTGTCCCTGAAGAGTTTTCTGAAGTCAAGTGGGCATCCTATAATGACCCTACTCCCCATCCAAGTTTTATCCCCTCAATAAAATACAAGTGCTGGACTGTTTCTTGACTCAAGTGTACCTGTGGAAATATGGTGTGTCTGGCTGTGCAAGGTGGTGATTCCCATTTTACTTGTGGCTCCTACTAGGGAGGGATGTGCTACAGAAGTATTGCGCTTGAGTCTTGAACACTAAGATTGTTGGTTATACAAAAATGATAGTCAATGAGTTAATAAAAGTTAAAGTTTGGAATAAACCCTATAAAGGGCAGGCCATGGTCAACACTGTTCCACATATATACAGTCTGGTGTTTTCTATTTTATTTTTAAATTGGTAATGGAGTAATTATGGGGGTGTGGGGGGAAAGGGGGGGCGGTCCACATTGGGTACCAATTCTCTGGGGCTGCTGTGGTAACCCAACAACTTTATGTGAGAGTGGCAGTTGAGAGTCAAGGGAAAGCTTCTCCTAGGCTCCGATTTTGTCTGTACTGAGGGGGTTTGTGACTGTACACAAATAACGATTGAATACGCAGAACAGTTTAATTACTTCAGCTCCAGAAAGTTTTAACCCCTTCGTGACCAGCCCATTTTTTACTATTTAGCACTGTACTACTTTAACTTGTAATTGCAAAGACATTGAAATCAAACAAAATTTGTATAATTTTTTTTTTTTTACACAGATAGGGCTTTCTTTTGGTGGTATTTAAACCCACTCTTTTTTTTTTTTTTTTGCTATATAAACGAAAAAATAATATTTTTTTTTTTTACTTTCTGCTATAAAACATATCCAACATAACAATTTCTTGATACATTTAGGCCAAAATGTATTCTGCTACATGTATTCGGTAAAAAAAATCCCAATACGTATATATTGATTGGTTTGCATCAAATGTATAGTACAAACTATGGTGTGTGTATATATATATATATATATATATATATATATATATATATATATATATATATATATATTAGATTTTTTTAACTAGTAATGGCAGTGATTAGCGACTTATAATGGGACTATGATTGTGCAGCGGGCAATCTGCCACTGACGCTGAGGGGGGAGCTGACTAACTGCCACTGACATCACCAGTGACACTAATATAGTGATCAGTTCTAATAATATACGCTGCCAGTGTATTAATGAAACTGGCTAGGAAGGGGTTAACAGCAAAGGGTTAAATGTGTGCCTAACAATGTGGAATGATTGTGTATTATGTGCTGCTTTCACTAAATGCCTGTTTGTTTCTTAGCCTTTGCAGGGCTAAGAACCAGAGAGATCGCTCCCTCTGTACAGAGCCATGTGTTGACTGTCAATGTGTTGACAGCCGATCAGCAGGTCACGGCCATGAATCATTGGCTGGGACCTGCTGACAGATTCCTGTTGTGTACAATCACTGCAGGTGTTGGCAGGGGGGCTGCATGCATGCACACGCCCTAAACCTGGAAGCACCAGAGACGTACGGGTACAACGCTTTGCCTACATGGGTCGCCTTTCCGTGGTACTTTGTGGATGGGCAGTCCACAAAAGGTCAAATAAAAAACACAAATGATAAGAACACTAAACAAAACCAAACACTATAATAATAAAAATAGCTATAATAAATACAGGTCATTCTCAAAAAATCAGCATATTGTGATAAAGTTCATTATTTTCTGTAATGTACTGATAAACATTAGACTTTCATATATTTTAGATTCATTACACACAACTGAAGTGGTTCAAGCCTTTTATTGTTTTAATATTGATGATTTTGGCATACAGCTCATGAAAACCCCAAATTCCTATCTCAAAAAATTAGCATATCATGAAAAGGTTCTCTAAACGAGCTCTTAACCTAATCATCTGAATCAACTAATTAACTCTAAACACCTGCAAAAGATTCCTGAGGCTTTTAAAAACTCCCAGCCTGGTTCATTACTCCAAACCGCAATCATGGGTAAGACTGCCGACCTGACTGCTGTCCAGAAGGCCATCATTGACACCCTCAAGCAAGAGGGTAAGACACAGAAAGAAATTTCTGAACAAATAGGCTGTTCCCAGAGTGCTGTATCAAGGCACCTCAGTGGGAAGTCTGTGGGAAGGAAAAAGTGTGGCAGAAAATGCTGCACAACGAGAAAAGGTGACCGGACCCTGAGGAAGATTGTGGAGAACGACTGATTCCAGACCTTGGGGGACCTGCGGAAGCAGTGGACTGAGTCTGGAGTAGAAACATCCAGAGCCACCGTGTACAGGCGTGTGCAGGAAATGGGCTACAGGTGCTGCATTCCCCAGGTCAAGCCACTTTTGAACCAGAAACAGCGGCAGAAGTTCCTGACCTGGGCTACAGAGAAGCAACACTGGACTGTTGCTCAGTGGTCCAAAGTACTTTTTTCGGATGAAAGCAAATTTTGCATGTCATTCGGTAATCAAGGTGCCAGAGTCTGGAGGAAGACTGGGGAGAGGGAAATGCCAAAATGCCTGAAGTCCAGTGTCAAGTACCCACAGTCAGTGATGGTCTGGGGTGCCATGTCAGCTGCTGGTGTTGGTCCACTGTGTTTTATCAAGGGCAGGGTGAATGCAGCTAGCTATCAGGAGATTTTGGAGCAATTCATGCTTCCATCTGCTGAAAAGCTTTATGGAGATGAAGATTTCATTTTTCAGCACGACCTGGCACCTGCTCACAGTGCCAAAACCACTGGTAAATGGTTTACTGACCATGCTATTACTGTGCTCAATTGGCCTGCCAACTCTCCTGACCTGAACCCCATAGAGAATCTGTGGGATATTGGGAAGAGAAAGTTGAGAGACGCAAGACCCAACACTCTGGATGAGCTTAAGGCCGCTACCGAAGCATCCTGGGCCTCCATAACACCTCAGCAGTGCCACAGGCTGATTGCCTCCATGCCACGCCGCATTGAAGCAGTCATTTCTGCAAAAGGATTCCCAACCAAGTATTGAGTGCATAACTGAACATAATTATTTGAAGGTTGACTTTTTTATTATTAAAAACACTTTTCTTTTATTGGTCGGATGAAATATGCTAATTTTTTTAGATAGGAATTTGGGGTTTTCATGAGCTGTATGCCAAAATCATCAATATTAAAACAATAAAAGGCTTGAACTACTTCA
Organism: Rana temporaria; assembly: GCF_905171775.1. NCBI lineage: Eukaryota > Metazoa > Chordata > Amphibia > Anura > Ranidae > Rana > Rana temporaria. The sequence goes on from NC_053492.1 coordinate 48,406,504, forward strand.
GTTGTGTGTAATGAATCTAAAATATATGAAAGTCTAATGTTTATCAGGACATTACAGAAAATAATGAACTTTATCACAATATGCAAATTTTTTGAGAATGACCTGTACACCAAAAACCTAAATAAAGAAAATAAGAGTAGTTTTTTTTAAAGTGAATCTTGCCTAAGTAGCTCAGTGAGCCAAATTTTACTGACGACAATATCAATTTCACCAAAATGACTGCACTTATTTTTTAGTGATGTTGTAGTATCACAATGGCGAGACAGGAACAGAATGTTGTCAACCAATGACAGGAAGCACCTGAGGAAGGACCTTCATGGCAGGATGACAACGTTTTTCTTTAATGAAAGCTTCAGATTTAAAAAGATTGAAAATTACTTGAAATTTCATTAACATAACTATAACTTATACAATATTTTGGTGATAGAGTTTTTTTTCCCATATACTTTATCTTAACAGCTTTCTTATGAATATCATTCAAAACGAAAAGCACATATAGGTCAGTAGTTTTTTATTTTACATATTCTATCAAATGTTGTATTTTGCCTGGAGTCCTCCTTTAAAAGGAAGCTACTAGGGATGAACAAATCCTCATTGAACATTATCCATTTACTCTGACCTTGAGATTTATTTTGACCTCGGTGCATATATTAGTAATGTCAGGAAACTGGTGTAATACAATTCATATCTGCAATAGATTTATAGTTTTGATATTATAAATATACAGTAATATACACTCACTGGCCACTTTATTAGGTACACATGTTCAATTGTTTGGTAACACAAATTGCTAATTAGACAATCACATGGCAGCAACTTAATGTATTTAGACATCTAGGCAGAGGCGTGCTGGGCCGGTGGGCACGGTGGCAATAGCGCCACCAGGCCGCTCTTACTTATATGCTAAATGGTCAGCCCAGGCTGCCCGCTGATGATTTTTTTTCTTCTTGGAGGAAGTCAGGCCAGGAGGACGGCCGCGGCAGCCGGAGTTTTCGGCATAACACCGACTGCCAACTAGCTGACACACGTGGTTGCATTATAGGAGTTGTAGTCCACGAGCGTTCGAGCTCCCAGTGGGTGGAGAAGCAGTGCAGTGCAGCCAGGAAACTACAACTTCTGGATCTTGGAGGCAGGCAGAGGCAGGGCGCAGCAGGAAGTTGGGACCCACGTGACTGGCTTGGGCTGCAACTTTACTTGAACCCTGGACAGGAGCTTTAACCCCCCCAGGACTGGAGGAGGCAGTGCAAGGACCTTCTGAGCTGGCACTGGCATCTCCACCCATAGACCCAATGTACCCTGCCCCAGTGCTCATCCAGTAACCTCAAAATAGCCCTCAACACTGTGGGTCCTGCTGGGAGCTGGCCATGGTCTGTTGGTCACTGGCCTGTGGGTCCTACTGGCCACTAAACTGTGGGTCCTGCTGGCTGCTGGCCATGGCCTGTGGGTCCTGCTGGCAATGGCCTGTGGGGCCTGCTGGCCACTAGCCTAGGATGACCAGTAGGCCCTGTTTTCTTGGCACAGTCCCCAGACTGAGGACAATGTCCCTGGACCAACCATACCTTAGGTCCCGCGTGGCCCATTGGGCTGCCTCAGAGGGGTGATTTCTACATATTTAACACTTTCCCGGGACAGAGAGTGTTCAAATCTAGTTTACAACTAATAATGAAGAACAGCTGATAATGAAGAGCTGCAAACACGGTACAGACAGGGCTAATTCTTACTCCACAACCCTCTCCTAAACATCACAAAGCGAGGGGAAGCATGTAAGCAAATTAAAAGGTAATCAGCAATTTAAAAAAAAAAAAATCAAAATGAGAGACCAAGGAAAAATGGGACTTTTAACATCCACTATCATTAAAGCGGAGTTCCACCCAAAAGTGTAACTTCTGCTCATCTGATTCCTCCACCCCTCCGGTGCCACAATTGGCACCTTTCAGGGGGAGGGAGGACAGGACACCTGTCTTTGACAGGTATCCTTTCCCACTTCCGGGAGTCCGGGCAGCGGCCCGTGATGTCACTGCGGGGCTCCCTCCTCCTCCCCGGCCGTCGGGCCAATAGGAGAGAAGATCGGGGCCTCATGCATGCTCAGTAGGGTTCCTGGCGTGAAGCCGGAAGGCTACACTGCCAGGTTCTCTTACGCAATGGTAATTTTTTGGGGGCGGAACACAAATTAAGGACGAGTTCACACATATACAAATTGGATGCATCCAATTCCCATGACAGGAGTGTGATTGTCCCTCAATGATTCGCATTCCAAAAGGGTCCTATGTGTCTTTGGTTCAGATTCAGATGCAAATTTAGGCCAAAATCCAGACCTGAGTTGCACCTGAATCGGTGAACAGGGATGCACTGGACCTCATGATGTGAACTGCTGCCGCAGCATATGTGAACTCAGCCTAAAACTACTTATTCTTTTATTTGTAGCCATCTAAAAATTAATCATTAGATCCATAAGGTGTTTAACAGTCTGGACACCAATGCCCCACACATTATAACAAAATAGTGAAACAAATAAAAGACCTTCAGCCTAGGTTCACATTGAAGCAATTGGCCTTGCAATTTGACATGTCAAATCGCATGCCAAATCGGCGGAACCCCGCTGACAGCTGATGACTCATCGGTTGTTAAGGACACGGCGGCCAGCTTCCCGACCCCTCTTTAGCAACCAGCTATAGATAGTATTCGAAGTTCAGTTTAGTCCCTTTTTTGTTTTTGCAAAAAACAGATGTCAGCGGATATGAAAAAGGATGTAAAAAACTATGGGCCAAATCCTCAAAAGAGATTCGACGGAGTAACTGCTGTTACTCCGTCGTATCCCTGGTCCTAACTATGGAACTGATCCACAGAATCAGTTTCCCTTAGTTAGGACGAAAATCCGACATGTGTAATTGAATTACACTGTTGGATCTTAGGATGCAGTACCGCATCCGCCGCTGGGGGCATTTCGCGTCAAAATGCCACCTCGGGTATGCAAATTAGGACTTACGGAGATCCACGAAGCTTTTCAGCTTCTTTTTTTCTCCGTAAGTTTTATTTTGCAAACGCAAAATTAGGGCTGCTTTTACAAGGTGTAAACTGTTTACACCTTGTAAAAACAGACCTTTCTTGCTAGCGACGTGATTTTTTTTTAATTTTAATTTTTTTTTTTGGCGCCGTATGTTTTTTTTTACACGACGCAATTTATTGTCCCGTCGCAATCCACAAAGCTCGACGTAACGTAATTTCGCGCTATGCACGTCGGGAAAATGACGTCACGAGCATGCGCAGTACGGCCGGCGCGGGAGCGCGCCTCATTTAAATGGGAATCGCCCCCTGGAGAAGAGGAACGCCTTGCGCCGGCCGGATTTAAGTTACACCGCTCAAAATTTCTAGGTAAGTGCTTTGTGGATCGGGCACTTAGTTAGAGATTTTGCGGCGGTGTAACTTAAATGGAAAAAGTTACGTTGCGCCAGGTTTTTGAGGATTAGGCCCCATATCTGTATCCGTTTTGATCCATTTTTTTACAAAAAAAATTTGACTGAACTGAACAAAAAATCGGAACGCCTGTGTGAAACCAGCTTTTCACAGTTGTTATGTTTGTGCACACCCTGCAGCTCATCATTCCTGTGTTTATCTATTATACATGCAGTATTTCACAAAATCTTGCATGCAGGTCAAATCAGGGGAATCCAACAGCATCTACTATGTGTTTTGTGGGTTCAAACACCACACCTCTTCAGGTTCTGTGAAACGATAGGGAAAATTCCAGCAATGTCCCATATAAAGAAAGTGTATCAGTTGTACCTCTCTGCCAAACAAAACCGAGTATGGGTGCCCCTTGCAATAATCCAATACCCCAAAATAGGAGAAGACGTGGGATTTAATAGAGGGACCTCGTAGTATCAAGCATGATAACTTGCCATTTGGGGTAAAATGGTGGTAACAAGGTATCCCTCCGTGGGCATGACCAGCATTTTTTTTTTTAGTTAAGCAATTTGTATGGGAACATGCAGCAAATATAAAGTAGGAGTTATCCCAATTTGGTTGTAAAAGAGGAAATACACATTAAAGGAAAAAAAAAAACAGTTTAATTTAAAATAAAGGCCCAATCATCATACAATAAGAAACAATATACCCCAAAAATATATTCAAATACCGAACCGCTATTAACAAAAGTACATATTAAAAAAAAAAAAGGAAACCTTTCAGTAAAAATTACTAGGGATGGGAAAACAGCTCAAAGTGACCACTGACCTCAGATCAGCACACGCATTGAAATTAAAAAACACAAACAAGACAGCAAAGGAGTTGACTGGCCAAAGATCTAGCAATCAGATTTAAAACAAAATTTCCTAAGTGCCTTTATCTCTACAGTACCTGTATACTTTGTCAGCTTTCCCTATCCTTTCCCTATAACTGCTTCCAGTATGGGGTTGGTTCACTAAAACTGGAGAACTCAGAATCTGGTGCAGCTGTGCATGGTAGCCAATCAGCTTCTAACTTGTTCAATTAAGCTTTGACAAAAAAAAAAGAAGGAATTATTGGTTTCTATGCACAGCTGCACCAGATTTTGCACTCTTCAGTTTTAGTATATGAACCCCTATGGCTGCTCTAAGCCTTGTCCCATCACCATCCTTTATAAAGTAATGCTGGTTAATTTTAAAGCCCCATTATCCATCCTTCTTAAGCCTCATACACACGATCGGACTTCCAGCGGACTTTTCCGTGAATTTTGGTCTGTTAAAGGCGTTGGCCGTGAACTGCATACACACGGCCCAACATTTTCAGCCAACATTCACCAAATCACGTGGTTTTTCAGCTCTTTACCGCCACCCTTTGGGCAACTTCTGCTATTGTTGTCTGATGTTTAGCATTGGTTTTGAGCATGCGTGTTTGTACTTTGAATTTCAGTTGGATGGACTTGCATACACACGATCGGATAAACCGACGTAACAGATTTATTGCACAACAATTTTTTTCGTTAATCCGGCCAACAATTGTCTGATGGAGCATACACACGGTCGGATTATTCGACACAACACGTCCGTCAGACAATTATGGCCATAAAGTTGGATTGTGTGTACGAGCCTTAAGCCTACTGGCCATAGTTCACAAGCCATGTCATGCCTTACGGCTTAAAAGCTATCTATCTATCTATCTATCTATCTATCTATCTATCTATCTATCTATCTATCTATCTATCTATCTATCTATCTATCTATCTATCTATCTATATATCTATCTATCTATCTAGATACTACTATACCTATATACTGTGAAGTTTACCAAAATCATTTAGATTTTTTGGGCCCCTTTTCATTCTAGTCTCTTGTTATGTTCACTTCATCCATAAAGGTAAAAATTCAGTCTCTGAGAAGAGATGTGGAAGCCTCCCATCCTCTCAGTATGCTAATCAGTACAGGGGTCTTCATCGTCTGCAGCATTGTAATCGCGCTCTTCTTTTTGGCTGATATATTTGAGCTCTGATAATGATGTGAAATTTTAAGTCTCTGTTTCAGAGTGCCAAGGGCTGCTGTCAAGTGCGGTGACAGACAGAGACCTCCAGCTACATTCTCCTCCACCGACAAACTCAAAGTATTTCAACAATTGCCGCAACAATTTGGGGAGGGGGGTGGAGAGGTAATAGAAATACTCCTTCCCCAAAGTGCCGTGCTCTTTCTAATGATGCACAGTCTCCTGGCTCTAGCAAATCATTAGAAGGTCTCCTTCTCAGAGGGCAGAAAGTTGACTTAAGTTATCACCATGCATGACATGAGATTTGCTGGATGGGATCTGATCTGTTGAATAGTACTAGGAAAACTGTGAAATTGATTGATACTTTAAATAGCTGCTTATTAGATTCTGTGAAATCCCTGAGTGGCGGCTCCTAGGCACATATGTGAGAGTGAAAATTGAACTGATATGTGTGCTTCATCTTGGACTTGTGTTGCAGGAGCCAGAAATGAGCCATGTATAGCAAAGTAAGGATAGTACTAATGTAATAACTAGAGAGGAGTGAAAAAATGGAAACATTGCTCCATCGATGATTCAGCAGAGGTGACCCCATTATTGTCTCCACTGGGGAAATATTTAATTCACTTGCCCTAACACTGAACTGGTAAAAAGCTTTCCAAAAAAATACACCTATAATTTCCTTATTTTATTTGCAAAGTGCACCAGTTAAAAGCTCACTCTAACTTTATTGCCCCTTTGACATCAACAGGCTAATTAGCATTAATGTGCTTCCCCATAGCACTGGATGGGAAGTTTCCTTTAGGGTCAATGACATCACAGGAGGCAGAGATTCTTCGACTTCCACAAATCAGTTTGCTTGACACTAATAATAACTATGCATTGCATTCTTCTTCATGGCTTACCTCAAACAATGCCATTATAGTGAATGTAAACTCAAACGTTAAAAGATAGGGGCATTTTAAAATAAAGGTACCCTAGAACATCTATCTTGCCCTCTATTCATAATTCCAAATCAATTTACAGACCAGAAATGCAGACACAGGTAGATCTGTTGTCTTCACACCTGTTCTGACATACAACAAATGGGCTGGCTGGAAGGGCTGGGCTCAGCCCTTCCTTCTCTGAGCTGGGCGCTCAGCTGTTGGCTAATTGCTAGCTCCTATCTCTCCACAGTGACTTACTGTTGATGATCCTGCTCGTCAGTCCTGCCTACTTAAGCCTTCCAGCTCATTTGCTCTCTGCCTTCACCATGGTCAACATCACAGAGACTTTCTCCTGCGTTCCTGTTGAAGACTTTGCTTGGCTGACATCCCTTCTGGCTATGTATATCTCTGGCTCTGGAGTGTCACAAACTGTATTGACTTAATCCTCCAGGTGGCAACACCTCAGCTCCCACTTCTGTGTAAGTACCCCGAGTACCCCAGAGCTCTCTGGTGGCCTGAAAACCTTTTTTTGTGGGTTAATGGTCCAGGGGGCTGGTCCTGCGCCCTTTCATCTTCTCAGCCTCACTATTGGCCAAGGAGGCAGCTCAGAGTAATTGACCAATAGTAAGGGTTACAATAAAATAATGGGAAAATGTGCTTCCAGACACCCAGGGTGCTTACACTGGTAGGATCTGACATGCAGGCAACTAGAGGTGACTGCTATGTGCTGATGGTGTTGGATTAGATAAGTATGTGTCATGTCAGCTTACTCAGTCATTTTGCCTACTTAAAGCGGAGGTCCACACGAAAAGTGAACCTCCACTTTTTGGAACCCTCCCCCCTCCGGTGTCACATTTGGCACCTTTCAGGGGGGAGGGGGTGCAGATACCTGTATAATACAGGTATTTGCACCCACTTCCGGGAATAGACTCCCGTGGGAGTCACACCCCTTCGTGTCACCCCCCGCTGTCTTCTGGAAAACACACTGGTCCCAGGACACAGGGGGGACCAGTGAGGGCGCGCCGCACGGCTCGCGCATGTGCAGTAGGGAACTGGGACGTGGAGCTGCAATGCTTCACTTACTGATTCCCTCACCAAGGATGGCGGTGTGGGCAGCCGAGAGACAATCGATTGCTCCGCCTCGGCTGCCAACATCGCGGGCGCGCTGGACAGGTGAGTGTCCATTTATTAAAAGTCAGCAGCTGCCGTATTTGTAGCTGCTGGCTTTTAAAAAAAAATCGGATGGACCTCAGCTTTTAGGCAAAGTAATGTCGTTTTTTGAAAGCCCCTTTTCAACCAGCGTATCACCCCTGTCACACTTCCCTGCGCCACTCCATTCCTTCATAGGAGGCAGGAATTCAAATCGCTTGTAAATTTCAGGTTGATGGTGTTAAAGCTTACACAGGGTTGATGACACCTCCCTTCCCATATAGGGCAGTGTTAAAGCCTGAGCAGCCAATGACACTGCATCCTGGGAAGAGGCTGCATGCTATCCCATACCTGTAAACACAAAGTGTTGCTTTAGGGTTCAGAAACAGAAACTGAAAGATGTGAGGAGTGCAGAAAATGTGGGTTAAAAGTAGAACTATAGACAACACTTTTTCATTTTGGATTGAGTAAGGGAAGGTTATAATTCCTGTAAGGTTTATTTTTGCCATCTTTGTGCCATTGGGGAAATATACATTAACTTCTTGTCCTATAGCCAAAACAGGAAGTGAGAGGAAATCCCTGCAAATTAAAGTAATCTTTTGGGGGACACCCGGGTCATCAGAGCTAGTGTACGCATTGTAATATTTCACCTCTATTGCTTTTCTGTGGGCAACTCACTTTCAGTGATAATGGTAAACAGGACAAATAGAGAGCGAGAATCTTCCTAACGGGGAACATACAGCAATAAAAACTGACAGGTGTCCACGCTAAAATAAAAAGTTATTTATACTTTAACTGGGTCAGGGTGTGTGCTTTCAAGAGACACTGAAAGAGCAAAGTGAAAGGGTCTCTTTAAATCCGACCTTGCAGTAAAGTGCAAGGTTTGTTTATAATGCCTGGGGCTCCTTCCCTGTAACAATTGTTCAATTTCTAAAGCTCAAGTTCTAAAGCTAGGAACTAGGAAAATGCCTCACTCTGATCGATAATTGGATGACTGAAAGCTCCCCCAAGCTCAATGGATCCAAAACAGAACTCTTTATTCTTCACGCAAATCGGAAATTTAATTCTAGGACCACATGAACACCACCCACCATCCTTGGACAAAGCATCACCCCAAGCAACAAAGTCAAAAGCCTTGGAGTCATCTTTGACTCAGACATGACGATGGACGCACAAATAGGAGCAGTAGTCAGCAGTTCACACCATCTTCTCCGCCTGCTGCGTAGACTTATGCCCTTCATCCCGGAAGAGGATACAGCAGTAGTGGTTGTAACAATCATCAATTCCTGACTCGACTACGCGAACTCCCTCCCTTTATGGGACTACCCAAATACCAGATTTTGCGTCTACAAGTCATCCAGAACATTGCAGCCAGACTGGTAACAGGTAAAAAACTGTGGGAACCAATCTCCCCGGTCTTGAGGTCCCTCCACTGGCTAGCTGCAAAGGATCGGGTCACATTCAAGACCCTCTGCCTCACCCACAAATGCGCACAAGGAAACGCTCCTCAATACTTAAGCGATAAAATAAAACCCTACAACACCAATTCCGTGCTCCGATCAACTAACCAAAACCTCCTCCAAATCCCCAATTCCCATTACAAATCTAAGGAAGAATGTAGATTTGCAGTCCAAGGACCTCAGCTCTGGAATGCTCTACCCACGACCATTCGTATGGAAGAGAACCATCAGACTTTTAGAAAAAAAATAAAGACCCACCTCTTCTGAAGGATCAGGACGACACTGGATGCAAAGCGCCTTGAGGCGGTTCAGTTCGCATTTGTAGCGCTATACAAGTTACTCACTCACTCTAAAGCTACTCATAAAGAAAAAAGTTACATTTAGGCCTCATTTCCACTGGCGTTTTTACAGCCACGTTTCTGAGCGTTTTTTACAGCTTAAAAACGCCTGTCCATGTTATTCTATGGCTTCATTCCCACATAGGCGTTTTTGAGCTGCAAGTGGCATAGACGTTTTTGAGCTGTAAAAAAAACGCGGGACCAGGGCGTTCTGAAGCTCCAGAGTAGAGCTGTAAAAACGCCAGACGTTAAAAAACGCTCAAAAACGCGCAAAAACGCTCAAAAACGCGACCGCGGCATTTTTAAAGCTGCAGCTCACAAAAAAAAAATTATTTTTTTTTTTTTTTTTTTTACAAAATAAACATGGACAGGCGTTTTTAAGCTGTAAAAAAGCCTAACAACAGTGGCTGTAAAAACGCCAGTGGAAATGAAGCCTTATACTTACACTTTCCTTACCCCTGTCTTTTATACCATTGGGTGTGACATCACCATCCTTCTGGTAAGATTCCTGGGCAAGGATGAGTACACCAAAATCTCAAAAATAGACATTCAAGGCCATTGTAAGAACATCTTCTTGCAGGATTGGGATTGCTCTTTAATTGCCAGGAATTTCAAAGTAAGGAGCATGGCGTCACCCTCATCAAGTTAGTCAGGGCGGAAGTAGGGGGTAGGGTATGTGAAAAATAAATGTAAAAAATCTAACTTTTACAGGTACATTTTACACATAGTATGAGCTAGCAATTTTTTCAGGGTTAAGCAGACTGCACTCTACAGCAAAGTAAGCTTTAAGAAATCTAGTTTATTGGTTATATTTTGCAATATCACCAGATTTTCATTTTAAAACAACGTCCTGCTTTTCTAAACAGTATAGCGTTCTTCTTTAACTGCAGATCAGTGTATCATCTCAGTCTACATTATTTATTTAAATAGCATGCCTATACTCCCATTATAAAAGCAAAGTCTTTGATTGTTTGCCTATGAACATAACTGTGAAAATGTCCATTTATTTTGGCACCACTGCCGTTTAAACATTAACTTAGAGTAGGTCTTTACAACTCTTGGCAGCAAACTCCTTTTCACACCAATGTTAACACATTTGTACGTACAATGATGAGACCGTCAGTCTAGAGACACCCGAAGAACAAACTTTATATCCCACACCGTGAAATGTCCCCATTTTAACTGCTATTCTCGTTCGCAAAGCTTAAGCAAACAAGTTAATGGACTCCACATTTTACGAGGTTGAAAGACAAACTCAGAGCCTTAAATCTGTGCAATCGAAAGGGTCTAAATTCTTTCTGGCCTAAATGAAAAGTAGCGTCGGGGACCTACACAATTTCTTTTTTTTTCTTCTTTTTGAAGTATACAAAGTTGACATTTTCCCATACGCGGCTGGAGGTCGAAGGCTTAAATTCTATTCCCACCTCTTTTAAATAAGATTATCTCTTCCTAGTATTAGCACTTGACATTGACTTGGCTTCAGATTGCCCGTACAGCTAGCTAAGCACTCTGGGATTTGGGAACAGAAGCTAATATTCTATTGACTTTGGTGTGATAGGACGGAGAGCCTCTTGTCTATTGATCTTAAATGCTTTCCATATGAGTGGTTTTATACCTCCAGATATAGATGATTCTCTGGTTGCATAGTTTTACCGATGGGACAGACTCCAGGACAAATTCATCATGCCTTGCTATAGGTTTATATAGTTATATTCTATAGTGGAAAAGAAATCCCTTTAATTATCTTAGAGATTTGCTCTAAAGCACAATCTAATATATATATATATATATATATATATATATATATATATATATATATATATATATATATATATATATATATATATATATATATATTTCACCAGAGAAATAGAGAATGTTAAAAAATGTTTGGTGAAAGTCACATTCACTGCTTTATAATTATGTCTATTAGTGTTCATTGTATTTATTTCTCTTTTTGTATATTTGATTATTATTTGTTTACTGCTACGTAACATTTTTTATTTTTCGTGGATTCTTTTTAAAAGATAAGGATACTAACAGGCTGCTCTTTGGGCACAAGAACAGATCCAGGATAATTCAATGGAGCTTCTGATACTCAGAAGTCATTTAAAGCCAACTGCACCATTAGAAACCACAACAAAAACTTAGTTCCACCCTTTCTGTTGACTTCAATACTTTTTGCCCCAAAAAAATAAAAAATTAAATTAAATCTCTTAATTTTGTTCATCCATATTCTATATTATGGAAATGGCTGAGAATGCTGTAAGATTCCTGACAAGGTTCCAGCAGCATTACCACCATTTTCCTCCAGAGTGTGAGCACTTTGGGATACAAAGGTTGTCAGCCTGTAGGTAGCCCCATCAATGCTGGCCTTTGCACAGCATAGTCCAGGACTGGAGGAGGAAGTAATGTGGATGTGCCCTTAAGTATATGGCACCAGCTACTGCTTATTTGGGGGGGGGGGGGGGGTGGAGCCACAGCGGTCACGTCACCACCATAAAAGCTGACAAAAAATATATGTTTTGCTGTATTGTTTCTTGGATGTCAGTGCAGTGCTCAGTATGCATTACATTGACATAATTTAGCATTTACATCCATTTTAAATGGCACCTATGCAATGGGCATTTTGTTATTTTTACATTCCTAATAAGTAGCACATGTGTTAAATCAAACTATGCCTGACCCTTCTAGCTGCAGACACTGCTTAGCAATTCCTCCTCAAAGATAAACAAAGTAGACTATGAAGTTGGGTTTAATTTGGTTTATACAGCTTTTAGAACATGTTGTTTGATTAGGGACAAGTGAATCTCCCCCTAGTTCAGTTCAAGACTCTTGTTTAATGTTTGTGAACTTTGTGGTGAACTCCTTTAAAATCAGATTTGTTCAACTCTGTCCTTTTGCCCATTTCTGGCTTATTGGCCCTACACATTCTGACCATTTGTAGGGCTAAAAATCACATTACTGGACATGTACCAATGACAAAATTAAAAATACAAATAAAAATGTAAAACGTATCCATCTATCCCTAAACAGAATTGTCAGCTCTCACTAACAATTTCAACACACACAAATAATATGGTTATTAAAGTGGAGTTCCACCCTGAAAAAAAAATTTCCTTCAAAAATCAAAAATCTAATTAAACAAAAAATTTTTTTTTTACTTACCCTAAATAGCTGTTGCTATGCGGAAGTCCCGAATCTGCCTCTTCATCCTCTGCAGTGGATTCTCTTCCTCCTCCTACACTCGGTTTCTTCTTGTGAATGGGGCACGCTGCATTCTAGGAACTGTGTGTATCCCAGAAAGCAGCCGGCCCATTCACAAAGCGCCGCGCTACTCGCACATGCGCAGTAGGAAAAGGGCAGTGAAGCCGCACGGTTTCACCGCCTGTTTCCCTTACTGTGGATGGCGGCGCTTGGAGCTGCCAGGATCGAGGATCGGCCTCGGCGGGGGCCGACATCGCTGGCGACTAGGACAGGTAAGTGTCCTTATTAAAAGTCAGCAGCTACAGTGTTAGCAGCTGCTGACTTTTAATTTAAAAAAAAAAATTCGGACCTCCGCTTTAACAGTGGCGGCTGGTGCTCCACTTTTTGGGGGGGGGGCAGCAAAAAAATTCACCACCTGCCCGCTTGCCCGCCCACCTGTTTAAAAGCCCCATCCGCTCCATGGCTTCTCAGCTCTTCATTAGATAGCTTGATAGCAGCGCAGCTATTGGCTCCCACTGCTGTCAATCAAATCCAACGATTGCCGGGGGGCAGGGCCAAATCATACACTCGGCAGCTATGGATGCTGAGTGTATGACATGGGAGCACACCCGCAAGGTAACCCCCTTAGGAGAGAGCTTCCCGGAGGGGTCATCTATTGCGGGGAGGAGCCGCGAGAGCCACCGTGAGACCCCAGAACAGGAGGATCGGGGCCACTCTGTGCAAAATGAACTGCACAGTGGAGGTAAGTATGACATGTTTGTTATTTTGTTTTAAAACTGAACCTTTAGTGTTGCTTTAATTCTGGTTGCTAACTTTCAAACTATTTAGCCAAAAGTTTGAATCCCATAGATTTGCCATAAGCAAAGGGTAGCAGCGAACCCAAAGCTTGTTCCTATATTTTTCTACATTGGAAGGATGGCAAGTTTCTGCCAGAGAAGGTCCTGATAGAAAAAAAGAGGAAAACGAGCTAAGATTTCAGTACTTCTTGTGAATGTGAAGATTCATTTTTCCATAGTGCCTACAGCTACAGAGGTCAGTGGGTGCTTGTTTTAAAGCTTTGGTATGGCTTGTTAAGAATATGCAACCAATATCATTTTCCCCAGCTAACCCTTGTAGCAGTCTCATAAATATAATTGCATGTTGGAGATGATAAAAAGACAAAGTTCTTAAGGCTAGTCTTTCCTACCTACCTCCAGCTTTCCCAAAGTGCTTTAAAATCCACCACATGCACTGAACAACACCATAGATAAAGATTGGGACAGCTTTTGCTACCTATGCCACTGCGGAAGCTAGGGGCAAAAAGCACACTAAAAGCACGCTTACGCTTTAAGTATAGCATTATACAAGAAATCATTGTAAATGTTTTTTTTTTTTTCCTGTTTCTCAAAATGCAATCCAGTTGATATTTTGTTTCAAGCTATAGAACTCTTCATTAATGCTGAAGAATTGAATGTAAGACTTAAGCTAATTAATTATGGTTTGATCGTTTTGACATCTCTAAATGACTCAGCCACATACCTTGAAGCCTTGTCAACTCAATTGCATCTTTTTGCTTTTTTTTTTGCCCTTAACCAACGATGAAGACAAATGCCACTCTCTCTAGTTTTCAATCACCTCTACAGAAGTGTTCCCCTGGCAATGAGCAGGGCCAGACCTAATTAATCGCTCATCTGCCCTCCGTTGTGTCTATACATCACAGTGGCACTTGGAACTGCTGCTTGTTTTAAGGCTATTTCTTGAAAGAAACACTCATCTGTTTTTCAATAATTTCACCGTGGGTGATTTGTAATTAGGGAAGGCGATGAATCCAACTTTAGATTTTTTTTTAAAACTTGTTTACAGAATGCAGTAAATAAATAAAAGGTTGAAGCATTTGTACCCACATTTTGCATGCATATAAAAAAAAATTATGTCTTCATCGTGCTAGTAATTATTCACATTTTGCATCACTGGTTAAAGCGTATCTATAGCCAAAACCTTTATTTCTTTTAATTTTGCATAGAGTAAGGAAATAGTTTAAATTTCTCTAAATTTTTTTTTTTGCTGTCTGTGTTACATTATAGAGATATCCCCTTAATCCTGTCCCGAAGACACAACAGGAAGTGAGCTGACGTTCCGTCCTGGACAGTGGAACATTTGTCCCCTTATATTTCTACCTCCTATTGTAGTTACATCTGCAAAATTTTGGGTTTCTCACCACTTGTTGCCTTCGGTAATCAGTCACAGAACATGCAGAAAAGGGTAAGTCTCCCCAGTGGAGTTACAGAGAGCAATAAAAATCTAAAGGGGGACTTAACCTTACCTAATCTATCTACAACTAAATGTTTGGCTTTATGAGACTGCTACAAGGGGTAGCTGAGGTCAAATCCATGTGCCAACCATGTTTTTGGTGACTGACACATTTTTGGACTTTTTCTTTCCATGCTCGGAAGCTATCATTTATGAAGCCTTAATTGCTGTTTAAAGCGGGGGTTCACCCAAAAAAAAAAAAAAATGTGTCTACCATGGCATTGAGCATACTAGCGTGAGCTACAGTATGCCTTTATTTTTATTTTTGGGCTGTACTCACAGTTTAATCTGTTAGTTAAGTTTCAGACTCTCTGCGGGGAGTAGGCGTTCCTATGAAGAGGGGAACATGATTGACGGCCGGCTATGGCGCGTCACGCTTCCCGAAAATAGCCGGAGTAGAACTCGGCTCTTCACGGCGCTATACGGCGCCTGCGCACAGACAAGGAGCTGACTGCGCAGGCGCCGTGAAGAGCCAAGTCCTATTTTGGCTATTTTTGGGAAGCGCGACGCGCCATAGCTGGCCGTCAATCATGTCCCCTCTTCATAGGAACGCCTACTCCCCGCGGGGAGTCTGAAACTTAACTAATGGATTAAACTGTGAGTACAGCCCAAAAAATTAAAAATAAAGGCATACTGTAGCTCACGCTAGTATGCTGAATGGCATGGTAGAAAGTTGTATTTTAGGGTGAACCCCCGCTTTAACCTATCAACTGTTAATTGTTCAGCGAAACAAACATACAATCAAGAAATGTCTCATTGCTGTGTTCCAGATAATCAGCATATGAAGTAACCTGGTATGGTGAGTGAGGTTGCTGTTAAATAGGCTGGACTGATTGAAGTCTCTGTGAGATGCAAGGGCATAGACCAGTGATGGCGAACCTTGGCACCCCAGATGTTTTGGAACTACATTTCCCATGATGCTCAACTACACTGCAGAAGGCATGAGCATCATGGGAAATGTAATTTCAAAACATCTGGGGTGCCAAGGTTCTCCATCACAGGCATAGACAATGCCTAGGGGAAGGAGCAATCTAGAAACCGGTTCAGTTCAGGAGCAATTGGTGGTTTAGCTATGGAAGTCAATCTGTGGTGGTAGCAGGGAAGCATGCACCTGCCACCTGGATCACCATTTCTATGGGTCACAGTCTTTGGATGGAATCCCTACTGACTAAACCTGGGACCACTGGGAAATTGAGGCCTTTAGAGCAGTGTCATTAGTGATTCCTGACCAGGCCTAGGGCTGAAAAAATACTAAGAACCTGAGAGTGTGTAGAGTTGACTGGGAAGAGTCAGAGCCTCAGCTCACTACCCCTGCAAAGCTAAACTGTGAAGCCTCGTACACACGACCGAGAAACTCGACGGGCGAAACACATCGAGTTCCTCGTCAAATTCCTTGTTAGGCTTGTCGAGGAACTCGACAAGCTTGCTTTGCGTACACACTGTCAAGCCAAAATCTCCTCGTTCTCAAACGCGGTGACATACAACACATACAACGGCAGGGGAAGTTTGATTCCACTGGCTAAACTCTTGGGGCTGCTTTTACTAATTTCATGTGTTTGCGTGTTAAATAAAAGTTTGGTAAGAGACGATTTGCACTTTTCAACCTGTTACAGCTTTAAAAATGTGTTATCTCCATTACAAATGCTACTTTTACTCCCGTCTCATACTTTAATCTGAGCAAGCGCAGGTTTCTTAGCATACAGACGTTCGAGTTTCTCGTCGAAAACCAGCCCGTGGAGGATCTCGACGAGCCAAATCAGACTCCCGTCGAGAAAATAGAGAACTTGCTCTCTTTTTTGCTCGACGAGATTCTTAACAGTTTCCTCGACGAAAATGTACACACGACCGGTTTCCTCTGCAAAAAAATATCAGTCGTGTGTACAAGGCCTGAGTCTCTCTCTAGGAACTGGCCTAACAACCCGGGTTCCAGAGAGCCCTCCTAAAAGCAGGTATGACGCTTGGCATCACCAAGTCCTGGGTACAATTCCTTTTAGGGACACTATGGGGGAGATTTACTAAAACTGGATCACACAAAATCTGGGGCAGCTGTGCATAGTAACCAATCAGCTTCTAACTTCAGCTTGTTCAATTGAGCTTTGACAATAAAACCTGGAAGCTGATTGGTTACTATACACAATTGCACCAGATTTTATGTGCACCCGTTTTAGTAAATGTTCCCCTATAGGACACGTTACAAAGCTTCAAAACCATCCAAAAGCACTTTATTTTCAACCATGTGACTGTAATTTTCAGATTACATTGGACTCAAATATAAATAACTATATATATATATATATATATATATATATATATATATATATATATATATATATTTTAACCACTTCAGCCCCGGACCATATTGCTGGTCAAAGACCAGAGCACTTTTTGCGATTCGGCACTGCGTCGCTTTAACTGACAATTGCGCGGTCGTGCAAAGTGGCTTCCAAACAAAATTGGCGTCCTTTTTTTCCCACAAATAGAGCTTTCTTTTGGTGGTATTCGATCACCTCTGCGTTTTTTAGTTTTTGCGCTATAAACAAAAATAGAGCGACAATTTTGAAAAAAAGGAATATTTTTTTACATTTTGCTATAATAAATATCCCCCAAAAATATATAAAAAAACGTTTTTTTTTCCTCAGTTTAGGGCCATACGTATTCTTCTACATAATTTTCGTAAAAAACCCCCGCAATAAGCGTTTATTGATTGGTTTGCGCAAAAGTTATAGCGTTTACAAAATAGGGGGTCGTTTTATGGCATTTTTATTAATATTTTTTTTTACTAGTAATGGCGGCCATCAGCGTTTTTTTTTTCGGTACTGTGACATTATGGCGGACACTTCGGACACCTTTGACACATTTTTGGGACCATTGGCATCTTTATAGCGTTCAGTGCTATAAAAATGCATTGATTACTATAAAAATGCCACTGGCAGGGAAGGGGTTAACACTAGGGGGCAGGGAAGGGGTTAAGTATGTTCCCTGGGTGTGTTCTAACTGTAGGGGGGTGGACTCATTAGGGGAAATGACTGATCGCTGTTCATACATTGTATGAACAGACGGTCAGGCATTTCTCCCCTGACAGGACCGGGAGCTATGTGTTTACGCACACAGCTCCCGGTCCTCGCTCTGTAATGAGCGATCGCGGGTGCCCGCGCGAACGGGGGCGTGCAGACGCGCCTCCGGCGGCGCGCCCCTATTGGCTGCTCGGCAAAATGATATATAGATACGTGATCTCGCCCAGCAGAGCCGACCTGCCACCGTATAACTGCGGCGGCTGGTCGGCAAGCAGTTAAATAAGAATACTTATCTTGGTGTAATAGCTTTGTGAGAGAGAGAGAGAGAGAGAGACTTGTAAAGCGCAACACATGCGAACTGAATCTCCTCTGAGCGCTGTAACCATATCATGGGTAAGGAACCCCTTGACCTCAGAAGAGATGGGTTTTAATCTTTCTCCTGAAGGCCAAGTGGTCCGACTCCAGTCAGATGGTGGTTGGTAGTGCATTCCACAGGCGAGGTCCCTGGACTGCAAATCTTCGATCTCCTTTGGACTTGTATCTGGCCTTGGGTATCTGGAGGAGGTTTTGATTGGTGGATCGCAGAATGCGATTGGGGTTATGGGCTTTTATTTTTTCGCATAGATATTGGGGGGCGTTGCCTTGAATACACTTATGTATTAGGCAGAGTGCCTTGAAAGTGATTCTGTCTTTTACTGGCAACCAATGAAGGGATCTCAGTGAAGGTGAGATTGATTCCCATGGTTTTTTCCCAGTCACTAGTCGAGCGGCCGTATTTTGAACGACTTGCAGAGGAGTGATTTGGTATTTGGGGAGTCCTAGATAGAGGGCATTTGCGTAGTCGAGTCTGGAATTGATGATTGTTCCCACCACGACTGCAATGTCCTCTTTCGGGATAAAGGGCGTGAGTCTGCATAGTAGGCGCAGCAGGTGGTGGGATCCGCTGACTACTGACCCTATTTGTGCATCCATTGTCATGTAGGTATCGAAAATGACTCCGAGACTTTTGACTTTGGTGCTAGGGGTGATATTTTTACCCAGAATGGGTGGGGGAGTCCATGTTGACGCGGGGTGATTTTTCCAGTTAGGGTGAAACAGGAGAAGTTCTGTTTTCGAACCATTGAGTTTAAGATAACTGTTTGTCATCCAGTTATCTATTAGAGTGAGGCATTTCTCTAGTCCAAGAGAATGATCCTTTTTGTTGCAGATGCGGAAATACAGTTGTGTGTCGTCTGCATAGGAGTGGTAAAGTAACTTCTGGTTACTGATGATTTCAAAGAGAGGGCGAAGATAGATATTAAACAATACGGGCGATAAGGGAGATCCCTGAGGGACTCCGCATGACACCGTACGTTTTTCAGAAGTGAAAGACCCCAGTTTCACTATTTGTGATCGGTTTTCCAAGAAGGAGGAGAACCAGGGTAAAACACATTCAGCGACTCCGGCTACTTCAGCTAGCCTAGCCAGTAGTAGTCCGTGGTCTACAGTGTCAAAAGCCGTGCTTAGGTCCGGCAGTATCAGGAGACAAGATTCTCCTTCGTCTGCGGCCTCTAGAGCGTCATCCCATATTTTGAGCAGCGCCGTTTCTGTTCCGTGACCCGGACGGAAGCCTGATTGAAACGGATCGAGTAATTTATGGGTGTCTAAATGCAGTTGCAGCTGTTGTACAAATACTTTCTCCATTACATTGGAGAAGACATTTAGAGCTGTTATGGGCCTCCGGTTGTTTGGGTCTTTGGGGTCGAGGGTAGTTTTTTTTAGAATTGGTTTTATTGTACCTTGTTTTAGCAAGGTGGGCACCATGCCCTCCTTGAATGATTGGTTAATGAGCTGCGTGATAGCTGGTGCCAGTATATCGGCACTTTCTTTCAGCAGTTTAGTGGGGATGATATCATTGGGTGCTGTGCTATTACGCAGAGTCCCGATGATGTTTTTAGTGGCATCGATGGAAATGGGTTTTAGAGTGAATTTTGGTGGTTGCAACGGATTTATGTGGGTATTAGGTTTGTGATTTGGGGGGGGTTGGTGACGGTTCCATTTTGCTGAATACTTTCACGGATTTTTTCAATTTTATTAATGAAATAATCCGATAATTTGTTGCAAAATTCTTGTGAATCAGAATTGGGGGCCTCTAAACAAGCTGGATTCATAGTCTGAGTGACCAGCTTGAAGAGTTCTCGGGGGCGGTTAACGGCATTTGCGATGATGTTGGAGAAATGATTTTTTTTGGCCGTGAAGATTTCTTTGTGATATTTCTTTGTTATTATCTTGTAAATGGTGTGTTTTTTATCTGAAGAGCACCTTTTCCACACAGCTTCAGCTCTTCTACGCTCTTGCTTTAGCAACGTCAGCTGGTCATTAAACCAGCTGGAGTTGTTTTTCCGGATGCAAGTTTTGCGTTTTGGTGCTGCTAAGTCAGCTGACTGTAGTAGCGCCTTGTTGATGGCGTCAAGTGTTTCTGTGGCTGTTTGTTTTTGTTGGGTTGTTTTTATTTTGTTCCCTAGTGTTGTTTTGAAGAGTTCCGAGTGGAGCTTCTTCTGAGATCTAGTCCAGTGAGTTGTCACCGGTTTTGTCGTTTCTTTTGGGCTGGCATTTTTGGTGATTGTGAATTTGATGGCATGGTGATCGGTCCATGGTTGCGGCTCATTTCCCAGGACGTCAATTTCCAAATCTTGTTAGAAAATGAGATCGAGCGTATGGCCTGAGGCATGAGTGGGGCCTTGTATTAGTTGCTGCAGACCTAATCCTTCCAGATGGTTGATGCAGGCGTCGGCTACGGGGTCCAGCGAGGAGTTGGCCCAGAGGTTGAAATCCCCAAGCACCAAAAGGTGTTTGATGTTTAGGGTATATGTGGAGATGAATTCAGTCAATGACGTGAGAAGGTGCGTTTTTGGGCCTGGTGGTCTATAGCAAAGTAGCATATGGACCGTATCTTGGGAATTTGTTTGCAGCTGCAGAGTGAGGGTTTCCATGAATGGAAGCGAGTTTTGAAGGACTGGTTTGGTGATCGAGAGGTGAGTCTTGTGGATCACCGCCAGGCCCCCCCTCTTTGCCCTACTCTGTTTTGCATTTGAATGCGATAATTTGCTGGCACCAATTCTGCTAGAATGGTGTTGCAGTCGGCTGTCAGCCAGCTTTCTGTGATGAAGAGGCAGTCTAAATCGTGTTGAAGGATGAAATCATAGATTTCTTGTCGGGGTTTTACTGCCGATCTTGTGTTGACCAAAGCGCATATTATGCGCTTGGGCTGGGGTACCTGCGCGTAGTTTTTGACTGTTGATCGTCGATTGATTCTCAACAGTCGCTCATTCCTTAGAGCTTTTTTGGTGACAACTGGGAGTATAGAGGCAAATGGTTTTAGTTCCCGGATGGTTTCTGCAGAGTATTTTAGGTAACCCATGGTTGCAGAAAAAAACGCAGGGAAGTAATGTTGATTGGGGGGGTCTTATATGGTGATGGGTGGAAGACTGTCCAAGTGAGCCGTCACTCGTTGAGCCTTCTCTCCCCGATTGGTCCAGAGGAAGGCGAAAAACCCCAGGTGTGCTGTGCCAATCTGCAGCGATCGGGGGAAAAAATTCCTTCCTGACCCCTTAACGGCGATTGGTGCGACCCTGGATCAATTGACTGGGGGGTGTGGGAGTCCTGTTTTTTTGTGCTGTGTCTGCAGCAGCTGAGAGCTGGGAGGACCCTTCCTGGCTGCACTGTCCCTGGGAAGAGCCGACTCGTTTGAGAGCGTCCTGCTCTCACTATCCCTGGGGTGAGCAGACTAAGATGAGAGCGTCTGCTGCACCGCTGAATCTATATATCAAGAGTTCCAACTTTATTAGCTGCAAGCTTGTTCTGGATCAGTGATTGAAAAAAATAATGAAGACTCCTGTCTTACCTCCTGTTTCAAACTCCTGGTTTTTAACTCAGGCACTTGTGTTCAAAGAATGCACTTCTGGTCAGAGAGTCCACATGTGAAGCCACCATCAACTGAGACCTATGTTTAAAAGTTTTGTATGTTTTTATTGTGCTTGTAGGATTTCCTCTAGTTGCCTTTAAAATCCAGGAACATATGTAATATGGGCAGGTTAACCGGTTTATATACATATACAGTGGAATCTCGGATTGCGAGTAACGCGGTTAACGAGCGTTTCGCAATACAAGCACTGCATTTCTAAAAATCCTAACTAGGTTTGCGAGTGTTGTCTCAGGCCAAAGCGGTGTGCAGTACCACGTTTGGCCTGAGGTGGGGGGCGCCGGAGCCGAGCGGAGCCGAACAGTGCCGATTCCAGGCGATCCGCGCCGTTTGGAGCCATTTGGAAATGCTCAGTTTCTCAAGCCTTTCCGAAGTTTGCCGAGGTCAGCTGAGCTGGCCTCTGCCTTTCCGGCTGTTTCCGAGGCCCTCCAGCGCCCCCCCACCTCTGACCACATGCAGTATTGCATGCCATTGAAGTTAATGCGGAACAAATTATTTTTGTTTCCATTGACATCAATGGGGAAACTCGCTTTGATATGCGAGTACTTTGGATTACGAGCATTCTCCTGGAAAGGATTATGCTCGTAATCTGAGGTTCCACTGTACATGTACATGCATACATCTACTGTATACAGAACCTACGTGCCATTGGGACTTGGGATCCTGCCACCCACTCTGCCGGTTCTAGTGCTTGATCAAAGCTTGCAATGTCTGAAGCAAAAAATAATGGTCCACGCCCAGAGAATTCCAGAAAATATAACTTATTATTGAACTGGCGAACAACTCACAATCTAATAACCGGTAAAGCCTTGATGTGTTTCATACACTATGGTACTTGGGCATAAAACCACCAAGACGTGAGATTGGAAGCTTCTTTTGGGAGATGGAACATTTGGTGCTTGTAAACTTCAGCTATCCCGTGGCTTTAGGTAAAAAAAAATAAGTCTGTGTAAAAAAAGAAGTAATAATAATTATATTAATAAAATAAAATAAAAAAATACAAAATATAAAAATACCAAGATATTAGTGTCAGTGTCAGTTAGTATCTGCACTATTGTTTTTGGGCTGTATTATAGGTACAAACAACTAACATACATATATGTGGTATCGCTGTGATCATCGGGAACAGGAACAGGAACATTTTATTTGGGTAGTTCGTGGGTGGACGGTTATGGACGGTTGGACGGTTATGTCAGTAGCAAGAATCATACAGCTAACTTTCAAAAACATTATTTTTTTTTTTTACTACTTTGAGACAGTTTTCCTTTGATAATAAAAAAAAACAGGAGATATTGATTACCATTTACCACCAAATGAAAGTGTACAAATTATTCAAGTTGAGCAGGAGGGGAGAGTTTTACACCAATTAATCACCCTCTTCACCAGAGAAGGTAGGGTAGGGAAGGTAGGTTAAAATGTAGGAACACTTGTGGCACTTCTTAGCATGCCCATGAGGCACAAGGTGAAAGGATGTTTTAGTGCACAAGATAAAGAATAACCCACATAATTAAAGGGTAACGCCACTTTTATGGTAAAAAAAAAAGGCAAAAAAAAAAATTGCATATACAATTGCGACACAAGCCATATTGTAATTAAATGTTATTAACACCTTCCCAACCTATAGCACAATGGGGCTCTATTGTCTTGATTGGACATCATATGACGTCTTTCAGAACAAACCGCGGTGCACTCCCTGGGGGGTGCACAGCGCGGCGATCGGTAGTGCGGTGTGTCACCCGGACACACTGCATCTCTGCTTATGGTAAAGAGCCTATGACGTAGGCTCTTTATCACATGATCTGCTGTGTCCGCTTACAACTGATTACATTGTAACTAGGAAGTGTCGGTTATCATATCGGCATTTCTCTATTCACTGCTGACAGAGCGTGAGTAGAGGAGAGCCGTTAAGCAGCTGACGGGGGGGGGGTGTCTGCGCTAATAATCAATGCAGTGGTTATCAGTGCAGCCCCATCAGCAATGCCTGCTAGTCCCCCCCCCCAGTGATGTCCACCTGTGCCCACAAGTAATGCCCACTTGTGCCCACCAGTGGTGCCAATAAATGCCCATCATTGATGCCAATCAGTGACCATCAGTGCTGCCTGTCAGTGCCCACCATAAGTGATGCCTATCAGTGTCGCCTATCAGTGCCCATTAGTGCCACCTATCAGTGCCCACCATGCCCAAAAAAGTCTGCCCATTAGTGCCCAACAGTCCTACCTATCAGTACTCATTAGTGCTGCATATCAGTGCTGCCTATCAGTGCTGCGTATTAAAGGCTTTCCTCATTAGAGCCCTGCAGGTGCAGCAGCTGGTTGATAATTATGAAACCACTCCCATTAGATTAATTTCTGCAGATTAGTTAGTTCGTTATATAGTTAGTCAGGTTGAAAAAAGACACAAGTCCATCCAGTCCAACCATAAAAAAAATAAAAAATAAAATAAAAAATATAATTTTGGCATAGACAAACAAATAATGATTTCTTTAGAATAACAAAAGATAGAAATTTGCAACAAAGTTTGTTAAAATCCTTGTAATGTACACAGATCACCCAAAGGGGAATGTTATTTCCTCAACAAAAATGGAGTTAGGCCCCTTTCACACTTGTACAACTTGTCCCACGATTTGGGACTGCAATGTAGCATGATAAGTCGTTCCCCACGATTTCCAATGACAACCATTCATATTAGTACAACTTCAAGTCGTTCCGACTTCAAAGTAGTCCCTGAACCACTTTGGTTCCGACTTTCATGCCAGTTAAACGGGCATTCCCTGAAATCGCGGCAAAATCACGGCCGCAAAATTGCGGTAAAATCGCCTTTGAAGTCGCAGTAGTGTAAATGGTGATTTACTCTTTAAAACCCCTTTCACACTGAAGCAGGTTTACAGCATTTAGCGTTAAAAAATAGCGCTATTGAAACGCTCATAAAACACTCTCCATGCATCTCAATGGACCATTTCACACTGAGTCCTGCAAGCAGCATCTTTGGAGCAGCTTTTGGGCGCTGAAAAAAACGCTCCAAAAACGCCCCTCTCCATTGAAATGAATCGAAAGCGCTGTAAAAACGCCTTACCCTTTTACACTGAGGCACTGCAAAAACGCTCTAGAACGTTAGGGTCTTAGTGGTGCTTACCAGCACATTAGGATTGCAGATGAGACTTCGCTCGAATAACGCTCGAATAAGGCTAGAAAACCGCTCAAATAACGCTGGAAACGCTTTTTTTCTGTACTGAAATATACAGGTACAAGGCACCAGGGCACTCCTTTTAACAGATCTAATGAATAGTGCTGTTTATTCTGCATGTTGGTTGTAAAATATTACGTTGTGCAGTCTTGTTACATTACTCAGAGTCTACTTTATTGTCCACTCCTCATGATGTGTTGTAACATATTTATGAGAATATTAACTTTTATATTCATACTTCCGACACAACCAATAGCAGAAATCACATCTCTGCTGATGCATGAATAATTGAGCAGGACTCCCACCAAGGGAACATTTGTCAAGTTCTAAGTGGAAGGGTCATTGGCGATGTCATAATGAATGGAAATGTCTATAATACATACTAGCCGATGGTGTTCCTATTCATTTTTCTGTGAAAAAAAGCAACTACAGTTAAGACATTATTTACCAAGTTAACCTATTTAATGCGAAAGTAGTTAGGGCCAGATTCAGGTACCTGCGCCGCGGCGTAACGTATCCTGTTTACGTTACACCGCCGCAAGTTTTCAGCGTAAGTGCTTGATTCACAAAGCACTTGCCTGTAAACTTACGGCGGTGTAACGTAAAGGCGTCCGGCGCAAGCCCGCCTAATTCAAATGGGGCGTGTACCATTTAAATTAGGCGCGCTCCCGCGCCGGACGTACTGCGCATGCTCCGTTTTGAAATTCCCGCTGTGCTTTGAGCGAAGTGATGTCATTTTTTTGAACGGCGACGTGCGTAACGTACTTTCGTATTCCCGGACGTCTTATGCAAAATAAAAAAAAATTGAAATTCAACGCGGGAACGACGGCCATACTTTAACATGGCTCGTCTAAAGTTAAGCCATGTAAAAACAGGCTTAACTTTGCGACGGGAAAAAATTACGAGCGACGACATAACGAACGCGAAAACCATCGTGGATCGCCGTAAAAGCTCATTTGCATACCCGACGCTGGAAAACGACGCAAACTCCAGTACTGCAGCCTAAGATCCGAAGGCGTATGAAGCCGTAAGCCTGTCGGATCTTAGCCAAAAGCCGTCGTATCTTGTTTGTGAATCACAAATTAAGATACGACGCGGCAAATTTGAAAATACGCTGGAGTATCAGTAGATACTCCGGCGTATCTCTTCTGTGAATCTGGCCCTTAGTTCTTTAAAAAAAAAAAAAATGGTATCACACTTTTAGGTGGAACTGCAATCTTTTTGAAGTAAGACAAAATGGAAGAAGTCTACATCTGAGGCTCGATTCATATCTATGCATGTTGCTTTTAAATGTTTCTGCAGTGCTTTTTGCGGTGCTTGGTGTGCTTTTGGACATGCATTTTTTTCCGTGTTTTTACAGCGTTTTTTCCATGATTTGCATTTTGCGTTTTAACAACCGATGAGTCATCAGCTTCCCTGCTAACAGCTGAATGTAAAAAAAAATTGCCAGCTAAAAACAAATCGTGAAAAAAAACAGCGTGCCCCCCCCCCCCCCAGGTCCATACTAGGCCCTTAGGTCTAGTACGAATTCGGAGTGGACCCCCCATGCCAAAATTGAAAAAAAATGGCGTGGGATCCCCCTCAGAATCCATACCAGACCCTTATCCGAGCATGCAGCCCGGCAGGTCAGAAAAGGCAAGGGGGGAGCGAGCACCCCCTGAAAGATACCAGACTGCATGCCCTCAACATGTGGGGGGGGGTGGGTGCTTGATGGGGACAAGGGCCTCTTCCCGACAACCCTGGCCATTGGTTGTCAGGGCCTGCAGGCGGGGGGCTTATCGGAACCTGGAAGCCCCCTTGTTAAAGGGGGCCCGCAGATCTCGGCCTTCCCCCTATATGAATAGGTATCGGGTACATTATACCCTTACCCATTCACCAAAAAAAAGTACTTTATTAAAAATGTCTCCTTTTTCCCCGCTTCTTCCTCCTTTGGGCTTCTCGCACTTCTTCTTCCGCAAAAATAAAAAAACACAAATCTTGGAAAAATTGCGGTAAAAACGCTTACCATTTAATGGTAAGCGTTTTTACCGCAATTTTGCCAAGATTTGTGTTTTTTTTTTGCGGGGAAAACATTCACTGACCCTTTCCAAAAACGCAGAGTCACAAAAATGCATTGATGAGAATGCGTTCCATAGGAACCCATTATAAAAAATTCTCTGCATTTCTGCAAAATGCATCAAAATACGCATTAGTGTGAATTAAGCCTAAAAAGGTATAAGAATTCTCCATTCTCAGTCCTAAACCCAAGAACATTAATGTAATATATTGCAGATTTTTATGGTGTGGTGGCTGCATTCCTGTTATTTCTTACACTAAGCATTTTTGAGCAAGTACAGGAAATATGTGTTTTGCCTGAAATACAACTGGAAGCATAACTAAAATGTAATCTATCTCCTGTATACTACTAATCTCAACACCCCCTATGTAATGGAGTTAAACAAAGGCAGACATGTTTGAAGTCTAGCCTGGCTGACAACCTAAAGCCTCGTACACACGACCGGTTTTCTCTGCAAAAACCATCAAGAAAACTGCCGGCAGAGTTTTTTTGCAGAGAAAAACGGTTGTGTGTATGTTTTCCGTCGAGAAAACTGTCGTGGATCTCGACGAGAAAAAAAGAGAACATGCTCTCTTTTTTTTCGTCGGGAGTCTCAATTTTCTCGTCGTGTTTCTCGTCGGGCTGGTTTACGATGAGAAACACGTTCGTGTGTATGCTTAGAAACCCGCGCATGCTCAGAAAAAAGTATGAGACAGGAGCGCACCTTCGGCAAAAGTAGCGTTCGTAATAGAGATAGCACATTCGTCACGCTGTAACAGATTGGTTACTTACCATGTTCTTCTTATAGCAGCTCCTCCTGCCACCCCCACCCCCTTTTGTTGCAGGTTTAATGTAAATTTAAATTATTTCATTTACAACATTCTTCTCACATATTCAATTACTAATTCTTCAGGGAATTTTTGTGAAATTTCTACTTTATGCAGGCCATACATGGGTCGAAGGCTGATTTCCCCAACTCATTTTCTTTAGAAATTTTGTGCATTTTGTGTTCTTTTTTTTATAAATTCTTTATTTTTAAGGTTTTTTTTTCCATTCTTTCTTATCCATACTTAATTGCTTTGTTTACAGATATATGTATCTTCTACATACTGTTACATAAATCAACAATATCTTATTATCAAAAAACATTGTTCCTCTTATTCAAATCTTCAATGACCTTATTTATCCACATATATAGCTATAGCCTTCTGTTCACCCATTACCCAAAAAAAAACCCTTCCCTATCCTCCCCCCACCCCTTCCCTCAAAAAAATAAAAAGGGGGAACCCTTCCCCGGTGTCTCCCCCTCCTCTCTCCCTCCCCATTTTGTGTTCTGATGGTGCTACCATTAATTTCAAAATTAAACCAACCAAGCCTTTAAAGGGGTTGTAAAGGTACAATTTTGTTTTCCTAAATAGCTCTTCTGTCTGTAACTATGTTGCAGATAAAGGAGCTGTGTGTTAGTGGGCGTCCTGACTCTCCTGTAGTCAAAGGGAGGGGGAGAGCACGGCACTCCACACCAGGGAGAAAGCCTTGCATTACGGTGTGGAGTTACAGACAGAAGAACAGGAAGTGAGGATTTCTCAGAAGAAATAAGCACATTTAAAAGCAAAATGGAAGGATGAGGTAAGTAAAGGAGGACTGCACTAAGGTAAAGGAAGCTATTTAGGGAAAAAAATGTTACCTTTACAACCTCTTTAATTTTACCGCATGTTGCTACAAAAAAAGTATTTTAATGGCCGGGAATCTTCTTTTATTTCCAGGTCACAGCTCATGCACATTTATTTTTCTATTATATTTCTCGAAACATTTCTCTCATCGTCCATTAGAAATTTGTAAATTTTTTCATAAATTACCAACATGCCCGATCACTTCCAAAAATTTCCAACATTCTGCACGAAAATTGCCTGTTTGCTGCAGCCCGATAATGGTGCAAAATTCGAATGAAAATTACGATTTTTGGAAGAAAATTATTTCGGAATGTAATGCCGCGTACACACCATCACTTTATGTGATGAAAAAAAATGACGTTTTTAAAAACGTCACTTTAATTGACTGTGTGTGGGGGAAAACGTCGTTTTATGTCTTGTAAAAAACGACCAAAAAAAATTGAAGCATGCTTCAATTTTATGTGTCGTTTTTCAAAAGTGCACTTTTTACTTCACAGAAATTGACCGTGTGTAGCAAAAAACGTCGTTTTCTAAGACGTTTTTTCATCCACGCATGCCCAGAAGCTACTTAGGAAGCAAGCTTCAATGGTAAAACGTGGTGGAACGTAACCTCACTTTGCAAGAACATTGTGAGAAAAACGATGGTGTGTAGGCAACTTCGTCTTTGAAAATTGAAGTTTCAAAAACGTCATTTTTTACTTCACAGAAAGTGTCGTTTTTTTTCATCACATAAAGTGATGGTGTGTACGCGGCATAAGGCTTTAGGCTCTCCAAAACCTTCAACGTTTCTTTTAAAGATGAATCAAATGTATGGTAGGTGGATATCGGCTGTGGATTTCCTGTAATTGTATTGTATATTAGGATACTTTCTATACTTTTAGTTTACATTTACTAAATATTGATCCAGGTAAACAAAGTCTCACATTTTGTTTTCTTTAGAAAGGAAACCACAGCCTGAGTAGAAAAGCCTGTCCAATGCGGCATGCTGTAGAGAAGGATTAAAGGTCTAGCGCTTTTTGGTCAACAGAGATTGTAGCTTTACAGATTGCAAAACTATAAGCCTGACTCAGCAGGTTATGTCTTGCACTTTTGCAGAGAGACTACTGCGTTCGCAAAGCAACGGTTCTCTTCTGCAGCATGTTGGCAGAGGATAGACTTTTCTACTCGGATTGTGGCTGCTTTCTCTAGAAAACCTGGAATTCATTTAGCTGGTTTAAAGCTGAAGTTTAGATATCCATACCTTCCAACTTTTTGAGATGGCAACAAGGGACACCTATTAGAAAAAGTATGCAGGCATAGGACACATCCCCTGCCACGCCCCCTTAAAGGAGAATTATACAAAACATGTCTAGTAGAGACAGATGAGGAGAAAAGAGGGACAGAGAGACTTTGTTCCAAATCAGGGACAGTCCCTCAAAATCAGGGACAGTTGGGAGCTATGGGTATCTATATGCACTACAGTGATTTCCAGCTAACATGGGGATCGACCTGGTATGGCACATACTGTAAATACTTATATACATGGATCAAGTCTGGGCCAATGGAACTCTCTCAAAATTGCCATACCTAAACTTCAACTTTAATCTGACAGTTCATTAGCAATTCAAAGATTTAAATGTCTCTAGTATATACAGTACAGACCAAAAGTTTGGACACACCTTCTCAATCAAGGAGTTTTCTTTATTTTCTTGACTATGAAAATTGTAGATTCACACTGAAGGCATCAAAACTATGAATTAACACATGTGGAATTATACAGAACAAAAAAGTGTGAAACAACTGAAAATATATTTCATATTCTAGGTTCTTCAAAGTAGTATATTGGTCTTTCTGTTCTGTTCTAGTGTTTTTCTATTCTTTTCTATTCAAATTCTAATTCATTCTATACAAAATTCGAACTTCCGAAGCCATCTTCCAAAATTCTAATTTGAATAGAAAAGATCAGAATAGAATAGAAAAGAATAGCATAGAAAAACAATAGAACAAAATATTTTTATATATATATATATAATATTTCTATGCCATTCTTTTCTTTTCTATTCGTTTGTATTTTTTTCGATTCTAATTCATTCTATACGAAATTCAAATTTTGGAAGATGGCTTCAGAAGTTCGAATTTCGTATAGAATGAATTTGAATTAGAATAGAAAAGATTTGAATAGAAATAATATAAAATAATAGACTAGAAAAACAATAGAACAAAAGCGAATAAAATATTATATTTTATTCTGTTCTATTGTTTTTCTAGTTTTTTAACTTTTCTATTATATTTTATCCTATTCTAATCTTTTCTATTCCATTCTATATGAAATTAGAATTTTGGAAAATGGTTATATGTAAAAAAAAATCGAATGTGGTGTTTTTTTGTAATTCGGTAGATTTTTTTCAAATGCGGTAGATTTTTCTAATTCGGTAGATTTTTTTCAAATGCGGTAGAATTTTTTTTCGAATGCAGTAGATTTTTTCTAATCTAATTAAAATTTTCAAATTTGATCGACTTTTTAGGAATTCGGTCAAAATTTTTCAAATTCTAATATGAAACTAATCTTTTATAATCTTTTCTATTCAAATTCGATTTCATTCAATAAGAAATTCCGTGAAGCATGGAGGAGAAGGTGTGATGGTGTGGGGGTGCTTTGCTGGTGACACTTTTGGGGATTTAATCAAAATTGAAGGCATACTGAACCAGCATGGCTACCACAGCATCTTGCAGCGGCATGCTATTCCATCCGGTTTGCATTTAGTTGGACCATCATTTATTTTTCAACAGGACAATGACCCCAAACACACCTCCAGGCTGTGTAAGGGCTATTTGACCAAGAAGGAGAGTGATGGGGTGCTGCGCCAGGTGACTACCTCTTGAAGCTCATCAAGAGAATGCCAAGAGTGTGCCAAGCAGTAATCAAAGCAAAAGGTGGCTACTTTGAAGAACCTAGAATATGAAATATATTTTATTTATTTTTATATTTAGTTTTGATGCCTTCAGTGTGAATCTACAATTTTCATAGTCATGAAAATAAAGAAAACTCTTTGGTCTGTACTGTATTTTTTTCAAATGCTAGACTGTTAGCTCGAACAAACAGGTCTTTCCAATGTATGAGAATAATAGGCGTTGGTATGATGATATCATGCCCCAGACATGTAGGATCCAGAAATATTTTAGAATGGCGAGTAGCTATTCACAAGCATCTAACCTGGTGTATACATTACAAAATAGGATAAAATAACACTGTATCCAGAGTATCTATCCCCTGCATTATACATAAATAGGTCATTGCTGTGCATTTCAGTTATACATGGGGGTTGACTTACTGAGTAGAGACGTAGTTTTGCAAAGTGAATGTTCCCTGAGATTATTATTTAGGGTGATACTGTGTGCAAGTGTAGCGCTACTCCCTCAGGAGCGGCTGGATTTTCGGGTTCTCCCTCACAGGGAGACAGGACATTTTCTAGGAATTCCTTCAGTAGTAAAAAAAAACAGTCCTGGGTGCTTTGTGTCGTCTTTGGTTTATTAGGGGATAGGGATGGGAAGGTGGGGTGCCCAGAATTGTAGTTTGTATATAACTTGAGAACTTGAAACTCTCTCTGGCTATCAACATTCACAGGGTTGTCATCCCGTAGGAAAAATATATCAGCTCAACTGGTACAGAAAGGTCGTAAAGTATTAGATGCTCAATCTCTGTAGAAAATGCCAAGGCACCCGACTGCTCTATCGGTCACAGAAGAAAGAGGTGTAGAGTAGCTGAACTGGCTTTAATGGCTCTAAGCTGTCCCTTGTTAGAAGGCTAGCTGAGTATTGAACCTGGCTGCTTCTACTGTATAGGCTCTGGGGTGTAGTGGTTGAAGCTACTCACTCAGTCCCTTCAGTTCAGTCCCTTAGGTGAATCCTGTGGCACATGTGACTGCTAAACAGACCTCCTGCTGGACAGGTCCCAATAGCTTCCAGTATGGCTCCCCTAAGCCTAGCTGAGTTTGAAGGGTGTGGATCTCCCGCTGCTTTCTCTCTGGCTAATTCTGTCTGCCCAGGATCAGAGCCCAATCCCCCCCCCCCCCCACATAGCCAGGCTCCAGAATATTTATGGGCTACCTCTCCACTTTCTGGACCATCCTCACCCAGGGATTAGAGGAGATTACATAAATATCCAGGCCTTATCTCTACCCCTCCGTCCTCTAAGTTCTAGAACTCTCCAGCAGTTCTAGAAGCCAGGGGGAGGTGGCAGAGACTTAGCCCTTTGAGCTCTGCCAACTAACTCTAAACAAATTAACCCTGGCTCCTCTGCCTATAGAGGAGCCCAACTAAATTTCCCTACACTGTACACACAGAGGGTGCTACACAAGTCATGTGCAAGGACAAAAAAAATTGTATTTTTCTTGCATACTGGATGATTAAATAACTAAACTGAACACAGCATCACCTTATTAACTAAGCTCAGTTAAAATTTACCAATGAACCCCCCATTGTATTTTGCAAAGCAAAATAAAAAACTACTGAAAAAATAATATATCTACACCAATCAGCCGTAATAATGTGACCACCAACCTAACTGAGTAGGCCCCTGCCTTTTGCTGCCAAAACAGCCCTGACCCACTTAGGCATGCACTCCACTATTTTGAAGGTATTGCGGTGGTATCTGGCACCAAGCCGTTATTAATAGATCCTTTAAGTCCTGTAAGTTGCAAGGTGGGGTAGGGTTGCCACCTCATCCCTTTAAATCTGAACACATATTAATTATACAGGTTCTGGGACTAATTTAACCACTTAAGAACCACTTGTTTACAAGTTAAAATATTTTTTCTTGCTAGAAAACTACTTAGAACCCCCAAACATAATTTTATTTTTTACAGACACCCTAGAGAATAAAATGGCAGTCATTGTAATACATTATGTCACATTGTATTTGCGCAGCGATCTTACAAACACCATTTTTTGGGGAAAAATACACTTTTTTTAATAGAAAAATAAGAAAGCAGTAAAGTTAGCTCATTGTTTTTATATTGTGAAAGATAATGTTACGCCGAGTAAATTGATCCCCAACATGTCACGCTTCAAAATTGCACCGCTCGTGAAATGGCGACCAACTTTGAATCTCCTTAGGTGACATTTAAAAATTTCTACAGGTTGCCAGTTTTGAATTACAGAGGAGATCTTTTTCTAGAATTATTGCTCTCGCTCTAACGATCGCGGAAAAACCTCACGCGTGTGGTTTGAACACCATTTACATATGTGAGCACGACTTATGTATGTGTTCACTTCTGCGTTCTGTATGCTCGGTGGGCGGCATGCTTTAAAAAAAAATATCTTTAACTTTTTATTTTTACACTGTCTCTTTAAAAAAAAAAAGATCAGTTTTATTCCTATTACAAGGAATGTACACATCCCTTGTAATAAAAAAAAAAGCATGACAGGACCTCTTTAACCACATGCCGGCCGCCGCAAACAGATATACGTCGGCAGAATGGCACGGGCAGGCAAAAGGACGTATATATACGTCCCCTTTAAGAAGCAGCATTGTGGGCAGCGTGCGCGCCCGCCGCGAGCTCCGTGACTCCAACTGTGGGTCCCGGGGACTCTAAGTCTGTGTGCATACCCGTGATAATTTCACGGTGAGGCAAAAGGGGGAAATGGTTATGTAAACAATAATTTCCCCAGTCTTCCTAGTTGCAGGACAGTGAACACAGCTTTCTGTAATCGGAAGCTGTGATCACTGTCGTGTAACACATAGCCCACCACCCCCCCCACAATTAGAACACATCCCTGAGGCACACTTAACCCCTTCAGCGCCACCTAGTGGTTAACCCCTTCACTGCCAGTGTCATTTTCACAGTAATCAGTGCATTTTTTAGCACTGATTACTGTAAAAATGACAACGGTCCCAAAAATGTGTCAAAAGTGTCCGATGTGTCCGCCATAATGTCGCAGTCACAATGAAAATCACTGATCGCCGCCATTACTAGTAAAAAAATAATTATTAATAAAAATGCCATAAAACTATACCCTATTTTGTAGATGCTATAACTTTTGCGCAAACCGATCAATAAGCGCTTATTGCGATTTTTTTTTTTACCAAAACTTTGCAGAAGAATACATATCGGCCTAAACTGAGGAAAAAAAGTTTTTTTATATATTTTTGGGGGATATTTATTATAGCAAAAAGTATTGCATTTTTTTCAAAATAGGCCCCCCATTTTTTTTTTTATAGCGCAAAAAATAAAAACCGCAGAGGTGATCAAATACCACCAAAAGAAAGCTATTTGTGGGGGAAAAAGGACGTCAATTTTGTTTAGGAGCCATGTCGCACTGCAATTTTCAGTTAAAGCGACGCAGTTCTGAATCGCAAAAAGTGGCCTGGTCTTTGACCAGCAAAATGGTCCGGGGCTTAATTGGTTAATGTGAGATCTGGGCTGAAAAAGACCTCAGATCTCACATTTACACTTAAATGCAATAAAAAAAAATATATATATATATTTTTTTTCAATAAAAAAAGACAGCTGGGCAGAAGTTTGACGTCACTTCCGTCATCCAACGTCATTGAGTCGAGTGGGGGCCATCATTCCCTCACTCGATTCACAGCCTCTGAGGGGAAAGGATTGGATCGTCTCCGCCACTACTGACGGCTCTGGTAAGCGGCGGAGGTGACCGAAACGTGGCTGGAGGGGGGTGGGCACCTCTCCCGTCACCGATAAAAGTGCGGAAATGTATGATTGCGGCGGCATACAGTTTAGCTGCTTCATCTGATCTTCTTAGAACATTCGACAGACACCATAAGCCTTCAATTGACAGATTCAACCTTAATTTTTGGGGATTTTCAGACAAATGCATTATTTGCTGAAACAAAATAAATAAAAACTAATTTTGGGAGTAACTAAATAAATGTATTTTTCGGACGAAAACAAAATTCCGAAACAACATATTTAGTCGAATCTACACTGAACTTCAGCCAATTTAACAGGAACCTATCCACCATCTACGCACACTTCCTCAGGGATTGGACAGGTCCTATTAAATATTTGGGCCGGGTATTTGAATCCTCCCACTGTAATCTCTAGAAGCTTCTCCTAGAGTCAGGGGGAGTTAAACTTCCAGCCTGTGGAGTCTTGAGCAGACCCAACCAAGTTTCAGGTTCTGTGGCTACAGCGGAAGTCCAAAATCTAAGGTAAAGGAAGCTATTTAGGAAAAAAAATTGTACCCCTTTAACTGGTTGCCAACTAGCCGCCGTAGTTTTACGGCGGCAGGTTTGGCTCCCCTGCGCGAGAGCACGTAGCTATACGTCGGCTCTCTCGCGCGCCCCCCCGCTCGCCCCCAACTCCCGTGGCGCGTGCCTGGCGGGCAGGATCGCCGCCGGGCACACACGATCGCTCGTTACAGACAGCTCCCGGTCATGTCAGAGGGAGAAATGCTGATCTTCTGTTCATACAATGTATGAACAGAAGATCAGTCATTTCCCCATGTCAGTCCACCCCCCTACAGTTAGAACACACCCAGGGAACATACTTAACCTCTTACCCGCCCCCGAGTGTTAACCCTTTCACTGCCAGTGGCATTTTTATAGTAATCCAATGCATTTTTATAGCACTGATGGCTATAAAAATGCCAATGGTCCCAAAAATGTGTCAAAAGTGTCCGAAGTGTCCGCCATAATGTCGCAGTACCGAAAAAAAAATCGCTGATCGCCGCCATTACTAGTAAAAAAAAAAAATATTAATAAAAATGCCATAAAAATACCCCCTATTTTGTAAACGCTATAACTTTTGCGCAAACCAATCGCTTATTGTGATTTTTTTTTACGAAAAATATGTAGAAGAATACGTATCGTCTTAAACTGAAGAAAAAAATAGTTTTTATATATTTTTGAGGTATATTTATTATAGCAAAAAGTAAAAAATATTATTTTTTTTCAAAATTGTCACTCTATTTTTGTTTATAGCTCAAAAACTAAAAACCGCAGAGGTGATCAAATGCCACCAAAAGAAAGCTCTATTTGTGGGGAAAAAAAGACGCCAATTTTGTTTGGGAGTCATGTCTCACGACTGCGCAATTGTCAGTTAAAGCGACGTCTTTGACCAGCAATATGGTCCGGGGGTTAAGTAGTTAAAGCAGCCTGGCTAGGAGGGTGCTACATTTCTAAGGTCACATTTCCAGGGTAAAGTTTGCAGCTCCCTAATTGATTTCACTTGTTACTTTTTAAACATGCACATACTAATTGGTATGTGTAACTCTGTGTTGTAGCTGTTTATTGTTCTTTTCATAACAGCCTTTATTTATTTTTTTGAAAATTTGAGAAAAAAATTCTGGTGCTGAAAGCACAGTTGTCAGACTTAAAAAGGTCCCTGGTGTATCCTACTGGCACGAGGTGGGCCCGCCGTGGATGTCATAACAAACTCCAGTGCTGAAAGCAGTTGGGTGACTGCGGCTCCCTGACGGATGCTGTCAGGCAGTCACTAGGCCGGCTCGCAGGTGTAAGGTTGACCTATTACTCTGAATGGAAATTGACAGAAGGGATTTCTGCTCAGTGAAAAGGAGAGCTGGAGGGGAAACAGTGACGTCTGCGGGGGCCGAATCGCCGAGCACAGACCTGTCACATGAGATAGCCAGGAACTGGATGATAAGGGCTATGTGGTGCCAATATAATTCTCATCCGCAACCTGACAATTGTCACTATTCTATCACCAAAATGTGTAACTTTATCCAAAATTATTATTATCATTTTCACAATTTGCTGATTTATGCACACTGCTATCAGCGATTTTGTCTTTAGCAGCAATAATATATTCTACAACTATTATAAGATCAAAGATAAAAAGGTTCAAATGTATTTAATCATTGTAAGTTTAATCAGATTGTTATTATAATGTTTAACAAATCTTGAAATGAGGAATAGACATTTTGTTTGAACAACATTATGAAAGATTTTTCTTTCATGTGGCCAGCATTTAAAATCAAATGTTGTCATTATTATTACATTATTATTAGTGTTACTCCAATACTATGTTGCCTTGAAAAAGTATTCATACCCCTTGAAATTTTCCACATTTTGTCATCTTACAGCTAAAAACGTAAATGTATTTTATTGGAATTTTATGTTATAGACCAGGGGTCTACAAACTGCGGCCCGAGGGCCAGATGTGGCCCTTTGCTAGCCTTTATGCGGCCCTTGGGGGACTATTCCTCCAACTGATATGAGGCACTATTCCTTCCACTGACACCAACAAGGGGGCACTATTTCTTCTACTGATATCAATGATGGGATGCTATTCCTCCTACTGATAGGGGCCCTACTTCTCCCCCTACTGAACACCAACCCTGAGGCCACATTTATTCTTACTGGTGCTGGGCCCGGGACATTTTCTGCACCCACCGGCCACAATCCGGCCCTTTCTAAAGTCTCAAGGACAATAAAGTGGCCCTTTGTTTAAAAAGTTTGGAGACCCCTGTGATAGACCAACACAAAGTGACACATAATTTTGAAGTGGAAGGAAAATTATAAATGGTTTTCAATTTATTTTACAAATAAATATCAGAAAAAAGTGTGGTGTGCATTTCTATTCAGCCCCCTTTAAGGCGGCCATACACGGTTCGAATTTCGAAAGAATTTTCTTTCGAAAATCGTATGAAAGAATTCTCGTTCGTATTTCGCACCGTTGGTGGGCTTCAGCAACAGCCGATTTTCGTGCGGCAAGCAAATTTGAGAAATCCGACATGTTGGAAATTTTTAGAAAAACAAACGATTTTCTGATCAATGATGGGAGAATTGTGCGAGAAATGTAATAGAAAAAAAACACGCATGTGCAAGAAAAGAATATTCCCGGAGAGAAAAGAATATTCCCGGAGAGAAAAGAATATTCCCGGAGAGAAACGAACATTCCCGGCAACATGAATATTTTGTCAGCCGAATTTCGAAAATCAATGGTGGCATCATCGGATCACAAAAAAAAAAAACTTTCTGATTTTGAAAAGAAAATTAGTTCGAAACTCGACCGTGTATGGCCTGCTTTACTCGGATACCCCTAACTAAAATCTA
Source organism: Rana temporaria (assembly GCF_905171775.1). NCBI lineage: Eukaryota > Metazoa > Chordata > Amphibia > Anura > Ranidae > Rana > Rana temporaria. The sequence goes on from NC_053492.1 coordinate 48,445,205, forward strand.
GTGGATCCAATTGCCTTCAGAAGTCACCTAATTAGTAAATAGAGTTCATCTGTGTGTAATTTAATCTCAGTATATAAAGAATAGAGGGGTAGTGCTGCGCTGTGAGTAGGGAATGGGGTAACGTGCAGAGGAAGTATGGCAAATCCTTATATATGGAGAAATATAATCTGACTAGTAATCACAATAGTAAAAAATTATACTGGTATACCATAACAAGTGAATATCATCAAAATAAACTAGAAGTGATGGGGTGAGTATTACTACGCTTACCACAAGAGTGGGGGAATGGGGAAAGGGAAGGGGTACAGCTGCTGCACTGGATGGTGTAATCTTAGTATAACTACAGCTGTTCTGTGAAGCCCACTGAGGATTGTTAGAGAACCAACGTGAACACACCAGACAGGTCAGGGATAAAGTTGTGGAGAAGTTTAAAGCAGGGTTAGGTTATAAAAAATATCCCAAGCTTTAAACATCTCATAGTGCACTGTTCAATCCATCATCTGAAAATGGAAAGAGTATGGCACGACTGCAAACCTACCAAGACATGGCCGTCCACCTAAACTGACAGGCCAGGCAAGGAGAGCATTAATCAGAGAAGCAGCCAAGAGGCCCATGGTAACTCTGGGGGAGCTGCACAGATCCACAGCTCAGGTGGGAGAATCTGTCCACAGGACAACTATTAGTCGTGCCCTCCACAAATCTGCCCTTTATGGAAGACTGGCAAGAAGAAAGCTGTTGTTAAAAAATAACATAAGAAGTCCTGTTTGCAGTTTGTGAGAAGCCATGTGAAGGACCCAGCAAACATGGGGAAAAAGATGCTCTGGTCAGATGAGACCAAAATGCTTTAGCCTAAAAGCAAAACGCTGTGTGTGGCGGAAAACTAAGGCTGCACATCACCCTGAACACACCATCCCCACCGTAAAACATGGTGGTGGCGGAGGTTCACTTTCCAGCAGGTCAACAACCCTAAACATACAGCCAGAGCTACAATGGAATGGTTTAGATCAAAGCATATTCATGTGTTAGAATGGCCCAGTCAAAGTCCAGACCTAAATCCAATTTAGAATCTGTGGCAAAAAATGTCACTCTCTAGATGTGTAAATCTGGTAGAGACATCACCAAAAAGACTTGCAACTGCAGTAAAAGGTGGCTCTACAGAGTATTGACTCAATACAAATGCACAACACACTTTTCACATATTTATTTGTAAAAAAATTGAAAACCATTTATCATTTTCCTACCACGTCACACTTATGTGCCACTTTGTGTTGGTCTATCACATAAAATCCCAATAAAATACATTTACACTTTTGGTTGTAACATGACAAAATGTGGCAAATTTCAAGGGGTATGAATACTATTTCAAGGCACTGTAAGCATTTGCAAGAGTACTTATATCCGTAGAAATGCTCTAATACTTAGGCTTCATTTCCACTGGCGTTTTTACAGCCACGTTTCTAAGCGTTTTTTACAGCTTAAAAACGCCTGTCCATGTTATTCTATGGCTTCATTCCCACATAGGCGTTTTTGAGCTGCAAATGGCATAGGCGTTTTTGAGCTGTAAAAAAAACGCGGGGCCGGGGCGTTCTGTGGCTCCAGCAATAGAGCTGTAAAAACGCCAGACATTAAAAAACGCTCAAAAACGCGCAAAAACGCTCAAAAACGCTCCAGCTCACAAAAAAATATATATAATTTTTTTTTTTTACAAAATAAACATGGACAGGCGTTTTTAAGCTGTAAAAAAGGATAACAACAGTGGCTGTAAAAACACCAGTGGAAATTAAGCCTAAAACTGATACCTTCAGACAAAGCCTGGGTCAGTACAATTTTTTTCAACGGTTTATGTGCGATTCCATAGCAAATTGTAGTGTATGAGATTAAAAATCATACTTGAACAGACTGTACAATCTCAATAAAAAACTGATGTGAAACTAATATCTCTGCAAGTGAAATCTGTGCAATTTTCTCATCAGTTTTCATGCATGATGGTGTGACCAAGCCCAGGAAAAAACTGTCACATGACACTAAAAATAGGTATTTGTATGGAGAAATTAGTCTCATGCATTGCTCAGGTATAATCTTGGCCCATTCTTCCAGAGAAACAGTCTTAAAATCGTGTCCCTCGTGGTCCTCTTCTATGAACTCTGACATTCAGTTTTTTCCATAGATGTTCTATTGGATTCAAGTCAGGTGATTGGCTTTGCCATTCTAGCAGCTTTATTTTCTTTCTTTGAAACCCATTGAGGCCTCGTACACACATCCGAGGAACTCGACGGGCAAAACACATCGTTTTGCTCGTCGAGTTCCTTGTGAAGCCGCCGAAGGATCTCGGCGAGCCGAAATTTCCCATTGAACAACGAGGAAATAGAGAACATGTTCTCTATTTCCTCGCCGAGATCCTCGTCGGCTTCCTCGGCCAAAAGTGTACACACGACCGAGTTTCTCGGCAAAATACGGCTCCGATCGAGTTTCTGGCTGAATTCTGCCGAGAAACTCGGTCGTGTGTACGGGGCCTGAGAGAGTTTCTTTGGCTTTGTGTTTGGGATCATTGTCTTGCTGAAATGTCCTCCCTCATTTTATCTTCATCATCCTGGTAGATGGCAGCAGATTTTTATCAAGAATTTCTTAGTACATTTTTCCATTCATCCTTCCTTCAATAATATGAAATTTGCCAGTACCGTATGCTAAAAAACAACCCCTCCCACACCATGATGTTCTCACCTCTAAACTTCACTGTTGGTATGGGGGGTGTTTTTGGGGTGATGTGCAGTGGCATTTGACCTCCAAGCATGGTGTGTATTATGGCATCCAAAGAGTTCAATTTTGGTCTCATCTGACCAGACTATATTCTCCCAGTATTTTACAGACTTGTCTAAATGTTGTGCAGAAAACTTTAAACGGGCTTCAACATGCTTTTTCTTCAGCAATGGAGTCTTGCATGGTTAGCGTGCATACAGGCCAGGGTGGTTGAGTGCATTACTTATTGTTTTCTTTTAAACAATTGTACCTGCTAATTCCAGGTCCTTGGCTCTTGGACAACTCTTCTAACAATTCTTTTCACTCCTCTATCAGAAATCTTGATCATGGCTGGTTTATGGTGAAACTGTGTTCTTTCCGCTTCTGGATTATGGCCCCAACAGTGCACACTGGAACATACAGAAGTTTAGAAATCCTTCTGTTACCAATGCCATCAGTATGCTTTGCAACAATATGGTTGCAAAGGTCTTGTGAGAGCTCTTTGCTTTTACCCATCATGAGACGTTTCTTGTGTGACACCTTGGTAATGAGACACCTTTTTAAAGGCCATCTGTTGAGACTGAACCAGCTGATATTATTTTGCACTGACAAGGGACAGGATTGCTTTCTAATTACTGGAAGATTTCAGTTGGTGTCTTGGCTTTCCATGTCTTTTTGCACCTCCCTTTTTTCATTTGTTCAATTCTTTGTCCCTGTGTTATCCCATTTTATTACACATAACTTAATTTCTGAATGTATTTGTTTTGGATTCTTTGTATGTATGGATTGCATGGGTTGTTACCGACTTGTGGTGAAAACTTCATGTCAATAGCACCTTTAGAAATATATTTACCTAGAAAAATGGTGACGTGTTCAATACTTATTTTACCCGCTGTATACACCTAAAGATAGAAGTGTACAATCTCAGTGAATAAACTAACTTTCATGGTGCTTAGCCACTCCTTGTAACCTCCCCACATTCTGGAACCATTTTTGTAAAAACATTGGGCCAGATTCATAAAAGAGATACGACGGCGTATCTCCTGATACGCCGTCGTATCTCTGAGATACGAATGTCGTATCTATGCGCCTGATTCATAGAATCAGGTTATGCATAGATCTCCCTAAGATCCGACAGGTGTAAGTGACTTACACAGTCGGATCTTTGGCTGCAATTCTAGGCCGGCCGCTAGGTGGCGATTCCATTGCGGTCGGCATAGAATATGCAAATGACTAGTTACGCCAATTCACGAACGTACGCTTTGCCCGTCGCTGTAAATTTACGTCGTTTCCGTAGAGATACGCGTCGTAAAGATAAAGCTGCCCCCTAGGTGGTCTAGCCAATGTTAAGTATGGCCGTCGTTCCCGCGTCAAAATTTGAAATTTCACGTAGTTTGCGTAAGTCGTCCGTGAATGGCGCTGGACGCCATTTACGTTAACGTCGAAACCAATGACGTCCTTGCGACGTCATTTAGCGCAATGCACATCGGGAAATATTAGGGACGGAGCATGCGCAGTACGTTCGGCGCGGGAACGCGCCTAATTTAAATGGTCCCCGCCCCATTTGAATTAGGCGGGCATGCGCCTGCCGGATTTACGCTACGCCGCCGCAACTTTACGGGCAAGTGCTTTGTGAATCAAGCACTTGCCCGTAAAACTTGCCGCGGTGTAACGTAAATGTAATACGTTACTCCGCCGCAGAGTAAGCGGATTCTACCTGAATCTGGCCCATTATTTTGAGTTAACATCTATTTGAAGATTTTGATGTCAGCCCACAGATGACACAATTTTGCCAGTTCCACAAGTTCCCCGATCAGTAATCTTATGCCGCATATACACCGTCGTTTTTTGTCTTGTAAAAAAACGTTGTTTTTTCTCATGAAAAAAAACGGCGTTTTTCAAACTTAATTTTAAATAACGACGTTGCCCACACACCATCGTTTTTTCAAAATGCTCTAGCAAAGCGCGGTTACGTACAACACATATGACGGCACTCTGTTCCATTCAAGCTCGCGTCATAACTTGCTTCTGAGCATGCGCGGGTTTAAAAATGTTGTTTTAAACATCGTTTTAGCCCACACACGATCATTTTTTATGACACAAAAAACGACATTTTGAAAAACGACATAAAAAATTGAAGCATGTTCGAATTTTTTTTGGTTGTTTTTTAGAAGACAAAAAACGACGTAAAGCCCACACATGATCATTTTAAATGACGTTTTTTAAAACGTCGTTTTATTTCATCACAAAAAAACGACCATGTGTAAGTGGCATAATACATCTTTACGAATAAAGCATAACTCCAGGCATTGACCCTATTCACCTCAGTTACATTTTCCTCACTTAACCTATGCTGCCGTAATTTCTTGGGTCCTGAGTCTTCTGTTTCAAATATTTTATTGAATTTTATAATTATCAACAAAATTCCAATAACAGAGCCTATACAATAATATAATAGAAATAGATATGCTATTAACAGGACATGTACAATAGTATAGTAGAAAAAGCATAATCATTCAGGAAAGTAAATGTAAATGAAAATAGATACCGTATTTATCAGCGTATACCGCGCACTTTTTTGCCCTGAAAATCAGGGCAAAATCGTGGGTGCGCGGTATACGCCGATACCCGCTTTCCCGCGCCGAGTTTGAATACTGCGCCGACATATACCGAGCGCAGTACACTCGTGTATTGTCGGGCAGTCTCGACTCCTCCCGCGCTGACGTCCTGGACGTACAGGACGTCAGCGCAAGAGTAGCCAAGCATTGCCGACAATACACGAGTGTACTGCGCTCTGTATATGTCGGCGCAGAATTCAAACTCGGCACGGGAAACGAGCGGGGAGGACGCGAGGACGCCGCAGAAGGACTCCGGACCCGACAAAGAGGACACCCGAAGCCGCAGACGGACGCCGGACCCGACGAGGCCGCCGATGGATGCCGCGCAAGACACCAAAACTGTAAGTACAAAAAAAAAAAATTTCCACAGGATTCGGGGCAACTTTAGGGGTGCGCGGTATACGCAGGAGCGCACTATACCGCGATAAATACTGTAACCTAGCGGATTGTAGGATAAGATTATGTAACATGAAGTGTCATATTCATAGCTTCATGGCAGCTATATGACGACAAGTAATTGAGAAATGAAGTTGAAGTTGATTGAAATAATATAATTATGTCATCTATGAAGAGAATAGAATTGAATGAACCTATAAAGAAATATAAAATGAATGTGTTGTAGAATAACTGGGGGAATAAATCAGGCTATACCAGGGTCAAGTTCCTTCTATTGGCTTGGCTTTATCTGGTGTGAAGGTCAAAAATCCCAACCATTCAAAGCATCTTCTATTACAGTTGGTATATTATATAATTAACAAGAATAAACCTAGTAGAGGGGATAGGGCACAGAGGGGAGAGAGAAAGAAATGTCCAGGGGGACCAATGGTTAGAGAATCAGGTGACGGTAATCATAGTAGCAGGGTGGATTTTATAATCTCTCAAGGGTCCTGAGTCTTATATCTACCTTCTTCACTGCAGAGTGTAAAGGTCAATCTTTGGGTTCCCATACTGATAACTAGGTAATGTGAGAATTTACTATTGGCTATGCAGTAGGTCCTACCAGACTTTAGAAGACTGGACAATGCTATGACATCACAAAGTGATGACCAGTTGGCGTGGGCACACATTGTGGTGTTGGATCTCCGATCTTCATTTGTGGACAGGGACATGGATTTAGGTTAGTATAAAACAGTTTCCAAAGGTAGTTATTTAAAAAAAAAAAACTTGTAAATGGGTGGCAGGGAGCTGGGAAGGAGGGATGTAAGGCAGAACACATATGCCTAGAGATGGACCTTAAGGATTTCACACCCCTAGAGCAAGAAATATGAGATTGCTTACATTCAACATTCCTTATTCCTTAGAGATTATTAATATTTACTCAGTGTTCCACATCAAGACCAGTATTATCCAATTTGATTGCTAAACAGCACATCTCCTCCTACAGATCTGTACATCAGACCTACAAGAAGGATGCTTGTGGAAGGGGAGACAGTTGGGAACTAATCTCATAGCCTGCTGTCCTAGACAAAAGTGACCAAGTGTCTTGAGATAAAGATACCTCTAGGAAGAGGGAACAAGGAGTAGGTTGACTGAAAGACATTAGGTATTTCAAGGTTCTGCAGAAGTTTCAAAGTTTCTTGACACTCAATGACTCGTAAGGAAGATTTTGTCCTTCCCCAGCTGTCTTATCTCGTTGCATCACAGCTTTTCCTGAACATATAATAAGTAAAGTCAGCTGTCAATCATAATTAGCCTTACAGTCTCAGGATACATCGCGTTACGGCTATGTCCAACTTTTGCCCATAAAATGAGAAGTTGATGAACCTCAAGAAAGTCACCAACGTATTAGGGACTTTGTTAAACTGATTCATTTAGACACTGGGTAAAAAAAAAATCTATTAATCGGCCCTATGGTGATACAGACTATATGATCTCTCTAGAAGGGACTTCTTTATGAATTGCAAAATGTGGACGTTTTCTTGACTGAATATTAAAGGAAAGCTATATTGTGTTTCTGGTTTCTCCCTATAAAAGAAAAGGCATACTGATATTGAATAAGACACCATTCAGAGAGAATAAGTCCTCATACATTTTTTTTTTTAAATGTGCCTTAACAGCTAACAGCCATGTATTAGACTTCTTTACAATCAAAAAAAATGTTACAACTGTTAAAAAAATTCTATCAACATCTCTATATGTAGTTGCATACAGTAAACCCAAAACATGTATACTGTAGATGCCCTGCATATGGTTTTAACCTGTTGCCATCCCCTAACACATACCAATAAAAATCTTGTTTTTACCTTTGTAACCCTTTGACACTGTCCGTATGCATTTATGCAGCCGCTTGGAGGGTGGGTCGTAACGCCGACCGGCGGCATATATGCAGCCCTGTTAAGACAACTTCCTGTGCACGCTCCCAGCACAGTAGCAATGCATACTTGTGATCGGGAGCTTTTCGATCATGTGACCGCTGTGACCGCCAATCACAAAGGTCACATGACCCAAATGCCCGCCTACACCTCTTGGCTTTTATAACTCCTAAAGGACTGTACGGCAGTGAGCGCGGAGAGGTTAAAGGAAGCTTAAACACTTGACCACTGGGCACGTAAACCCACTTAATAACCAGACCAATTTTCAGCTTTCGGTGCTCTCACAATTTGAATGACAATTACTCAGTCATACAACACTGTACCCAAATGAAATGTTTGTCCTTTTTTTCACACAAATAGAGCTTTTTTTTGGTGATATTTAATCACCGTTGGGTTTTTTATTTTTTGCGCTATAAGAGAAAAAAGACTGAAAATTCTGTAAAAAAATATGAATTTTTCTTTGTTTCTGTTATAAAATTTAGCAAATTTTGTATTTTTTCTTCATTCTTTTGCATAAATGTGAAAGATAAAGTTACACCGAGTAAATAGATACCCAACATGTCACCCTTCAAAATTGCACATGCTCGTGGAATGGCACCAAACTTTGCCACTTAAAAATCCCCATAGGCGACGTTGCAGGTTATTGTGGGGTTTTGCAGAGTATTGTGGGGTATTGCAGAGTATTGTGGGGTATTGCAGAGTATTTTGGTGTATTGCAGAGTATTTTGGGGTATTGCAGAGTATTGTGGGGTATTGCAGAGTTGGGGCAGGGATGGATGGCTGGATCTGTGACTGCATTTGTCACAGATCCAGCCCACAGCAGCTGCTGCTGCTGCTGCATCTGCTCCCTCCTCTCTCCTCTCACACTGTACCGTTCAGTACAGAGAGGGGAGGGAGGAACCGGCGTCATCACATGACGCCGGTTTGTTTACAAGTGATCGCTCTGTCATTGGACGGAGCGATCACGTGGTGAACCGCCGCTATCACCAGCGATTTACTGTGATCCGCAATCCGCCTGGTCCGCAGGACCCGGTGATCACGGAAATTCCCGTGTGCGCACCCCAGAGGGCGTGCAGGAGTGCGATTCTGGGAGGATGTCCATGGACGTCCTCCCAGAGTTAAGCAACCGCCTTGTAGACGTATTTCGTCTATAGGGCGGTTGTTAACTGGTTAAAGGAAGTAAAGAAGGACTGCCCCCATATAGATGAACATTAGAACATAATCGCATGCAGCAGGTGCAGCTACGTACCATTATACATGGTTAACGTTTAACTGATAATGATGATGCTTTTAAAGCATCGTCTACAAACAATTTTGGGTACCAAAGTTTTTGCCATTTTATGAGCACAGACAATTAAGTTTTGACATGTTTGGTGTCTATTTACTCGACACAAATTAGTTTTTATCTTATAAAAAATGTCGGTAATATATTGCAATTGTGTGCACTAACATTAAATTTAGTGTATTGTAGACATGTGCATTTGTTTTCGTCCGAATGCATTTTCGACCGAATTTCAGGTATTTTCGTTATCGTTTTAACAAACGATAACGAAAGCACAGAAAACTAAAACCGAAAGATCCGACATAAACAAATGCTTTATTTTCGTTTTCGTTGCGGTCGAATGTGCCTAACCTTAACTCTATTAGTCCAATATTATTCTACATAGAGAGAAAAGATTCGACATAGAGAGAAAAGATTCAAAATTATAGAGACATGAAGAAGAGTCGACATAGAGAGAAAAGATTCGACATTATAGAGACATGAAAAAGAGTCGACATAGAGAGACATGAAGATTCGACATAGAGAGACATGAAGAGTCAATTTTTTTTTTTTTTAAAGATTCTGTCGAATCTTTTTTTTTTTTCTTAGAACATTCCACAGACACCATGAGCCTTCAATGATAGATTCGACCTTAATTTGGATTTTTGGACGAATGGATTTTTTTTTACGAAAAACTAAATAAATAAAAACAAATTTCGGGAGTAACTAAATAAATGTATTTTTCGGACGAAAACGAAATTACGAAACAAAATATTTCAGTGTGCACATGTCTAGGTATTGTTTACTGAAAATATTTGATAAACATCTGTGCTAAAACCATGTGAAATCACGTAATGCGCTAAAATCAGGTGAAAATTGCAACAACCACCATTTTAATCTCCAGGGTCTCTGCTTTCAGAAAATAAATGTTTGTGGGTTTTCAGGCTCAAGATGTGTTTTTTTACGTGTGTAAAACCTGAAAATGGCTCTGGCAGAAAAGTTATCAATAAGTCATCCTGTGAGCTCCAGGCCAGTGACTTTGCCTAGGATCAGATGATGTCATCAGTTTCCTGCAGGCAGGAGGAAACATTTCCTCATTTCCAGCAATTAGATTGCAATAATTGTAACTTTTTTAGATAGTCACAAGCTGAGAGGCTGTAGTAGGGGCCGATCAGGATTTACTGTATATGACTGTATCATTTCCGAGCCACTATTTCAGTCCAGGAATCAGCTGATGGCCCTGGATAGTGCCTGAACAAAGATGGTGCTGTCTTTGTGGAAGGAGAAGCAGCTGAAGACAAAGTCAGGTAGAGAACTATGGCAATGGACACTGTGAAGTAACAGGAGTTAAGAGAGGATTTTTATTAAACTGCCCAGGAAAGTTCTTCCTCTTGGCACCAAATAGTATATTTTCGCCGCTGCCGCCCACTATTCAGCTGACCGGACATTGACTACTAGTGACTACAAGTGGGGGCACAGTGGCAAAAATTGGGGGCACAGTGGCTACAAGTGGGGGCACAGTGGCTACAAGTGGGGGCACAGTGGCTACAAGTGGGGGCACAGTGGCTACAATTGGGGGCACAGTGGCAACAATTGGGGGCACAGTGGCAACAATTGGGGGCACAGTGGCTACAATTGGGGGCACAGTGGCAACAATTGGGGGCACAGTGGCGACAATTGGGGGCACAGTGGCTGTGTTTGATGGCATAGTGGTGACAATTGATGGCACAGTAGCTGTGTTTGATGGCATGGCACAGTGGCTGCGTTTTGATGGCACAGTGGTTGCGTTTTGATGGCACAGTGACTGCATTTGATGGCATGGCACAGTGGTGACAATTGATAGGTACAGTGAGACTGCAATTGTGTTTTTTTTTGTTTGTTTGCGCCCCCCCAAAAATGTTGAGCACCAGCCGGCACTGGTGCAGTGCATGTTTACGCTCCTGTGTGTACAGGCCCATTAAAAACAATAAGCTGCATTTAGATGAGTAAAATAAACGTGGCGTTTTTAGGTGTGCAAGAACCCTTAAATGTATGCAATTCTTAACATGCATGCATGTAACATGACAAACACTGTATGTCTTATGCTAGATCCCTTTTAAGTGTGCTGATCGCTTAAATGGTTATTAAAATAATAGAAGCACTGTCAGTAAAACTATTGGGCTCATGCCTAACCGACACACCTGTCCTATACACCGCCTCCTGGTTCCTCTATATATTAATTTATTATATATTTCTTTCGGTGAAATGTCATTGTTAGCTTCGCCGCGACATGATCCATCCATATCCAGTAGAACAATTTCAGTGACATAAAAATTGGTACCATTAAGCAGCCACTTAGTAAAAAGGCCGCGCTTAGTAGGAAGTATTTGATATTTATAGCAGGAAACTCCAAGTCAATTACCAGCCATTCAACTTTGTGAAAAGTCTCCTTTTTCCACTGTATTAATAGCGGAATGAGGAACAGTAACGTTGTGTGCTATCTGAAAGCTCAAACCAAATAATTTATTGAGCCTGAATAATTTCAATGTCGCTCTTCCAGCCAACAGACGCTTGGCGCTGCCTTTCAGTCTTCTAGACTATATAGCATGTACTGTTTTTTTCTATCTCTGTCTCTTGTTATCGGCCTGCCGAAAAATGACCAGGTCAAACAAGTTTACAAGCCAATTACATATGGCTCAAGTCTTCTATGATTCAATTTTTTCCTCTAAAATCATGCCCTCTGATAAAAGAGAACTTTAAGAGAATTATTTGTTTTTAGATAATTTTTTTCTGAATTAAATTATAATGTTCAAGACTAAAAAATGTTCCTAAAAATCACATCTGTATGATTAGGTAACAATCAACCATTGCATATGGGTACATTATAGTGCCTCTATGGTCAGTGGGCTCAATTCACGGAAGCATATTACATGCAGTATTTGGGTTACAGGACACATTTTCCCCAAATATCGCATGCAAAACTGAAAATGTAAATTCACTATACCTTTGTGCGGTATTTACCTCAAAAAGCAAAAACGCTCAGTAAATTCTGCACAAAACAATGTTAAAGTAAACTCACTAAAGGAAATAAATGAATGTGTTAAATAAGTAGTGGTCCTCTCTTGATAAAAAAAAAAAAAAAACATAAGTAGTGGTCCAGGAATGCAAAATTTAGGGAATGTATGAACTTTCAGCTGGTTATTAAGAACCAGCAAATAGATGGTGTTAAGGAGTCGGCACCCGCTGGGTTCATTAACCACTTCCTTACTGGGCACTTAAACCTCCTTCCTGACCAGAGGACTTTTTGCGATTCGGCACTCCGTCGCTTTAACTGACAATTGCGCGGTCGTGCGACGTGGCTCCCAAACAAAATTAACGTCCTTTTTTCCCCACAAATAGAGCTTTCTTTTGGTGGTATTTGATCACCTCTGCGGTTTTTATTTTTTGCGCTATAAACAAAAATAGAGCGACAATTTTGAAAAAAAAAAACAATTTTTACTTGTTGCTATAATAAATAGCTCAATTATTTTTTACGTTTTTTTTTGTATCCTCAGTCTAGGCCGATACGTATTCTACATATTTTTAGTAAAAAAAAAAAAAAAAAAAAATCGCAATAAGCGACTGGTTTGCGCAAAAGTTATAGCGCCTACAAAATAAGGGACAGAATTATTTTTTATTATTATTTTTTTTTTTACTAGTAATGGCGGCGATCTGCGTTTTTTATTGCGACTGCGACATTATGACGGACACATCAGACACTTTTGACACATTTTTGGCGCCATTCACATTTATACTGCAATCAGTGCTATAAATATGCACTAATTACTGTATAAATGTGACTGGCAGGGAAGGGGTTAACACTAGGGGGTGAGGAAGGGGTTAAATGTGTACCCTAATATTAGTGTTCTAACTGTGGGGGAAGGGGGGTGACTGGGGGGGTGACCGATCTGTGTCTCTATGTACAAGAGACACAGATCTGTCTCCTCTCTCCCCTGACAGCACCGCTGTCTGCGAGAGCCGGGAATGAGAAATGATCTCATATGTAAACATATGAGATCATCTCTCATTGGCCGCACAGATCGCCTAGGAAACGGCAACTCCGATTGGCCGTTCACGGCGATCTGTGATTGGCTGTGTCCAAGGGACACGGCCAGCACAGCAGTTCCCCGCTGCGCGCTCGGGAGCGCGCGCGGGGAACGAGCAAAGGGGCGGCCGTAAAAAGACGGCCTGTTAGAGATTGGGAGCCGGAGTCATACGGCCGTCAGCTAGTGGTTAACAACCAGTGAATAGAGGAAAGAAAGAAATAAAGAAAGAAAGAAAGAAAGAAAGAAAGAAAGAAAGAAAGAAAGAAAGAAAGAAAGAAAAGAAAGGATCATACACCACAATAGAATTGTGTGTATTCCAAAAAGTTAAACAAATCGGCAGATAAAAATACTCCAAACACCTGGTGTTGGCGCTTCAATCATCCTGGCACCATGGTTGTTTTGGTGTCAGGATGATTGAAGTGCATTATTTCTATTATTACATTGTAATATAAAATTAAATCATTCAACTTACCATAATGCCGAATCAGTGGAAGCCCTAAGCGTGTCACCTGCCACCAGATGCCAGCAGAGTCCGTCCTTGCATCAGGTGCCTCCCCAGCAGTCCATCCTTGCATGAGGTGCCTCCCCAGCAGTCCATCCTTGCATCAAGTGCCTCCCCAGCAGTCCATCCTTGCATCAAATGCCTCCCCAGTAGAGTCCGTCCCTGCATCAAATGCCTCCTCAACAGAGTCCGTCCTTGCATCAAATGCCTCCCCAGCAGAGTCCGTCATTGCATCAGGTACCTCCCCAGCAGAGTCTGTCCTTGCATCAGGTGTCTCCCCAGCAGAGTCCGTCCTTGCATCAGGTGCCCCCCCAGCAGAGTCCGTTCTTGCATCAGGTGCCTCCCCAGCAGAGTCCGTCCTTGCATCAGGTGCCCCCCCCAGCATAGTCCATTCTTGCAGCAGGTGTCTCCCCAGCAGAGTCCATCCTTGCATCAGGTGCCCCCCCCCCAGCAGAGTCCGTTGTTGCATCAGGTAGTATCTCTGCTGCAGTGGATGCTTTTCAAAGGGTGGTTAACAGGCATCTGGGAGTCGGTATGGGACTTCCTCACTGCTTGTCTTAACCTCAAAAAGGCCACAGCATCACACCACAACCATGTGCATTGAGCACAGTTGCAGTGCAGTTCTGGCATGGCCCGTTAGAGTTGCCACCTCATCCCTTTAAACCCAAACACGTATTAATTCCACAGGTTCTGTGGATAATTAAGGTGGTAATTAAACGTACTTAGTGCCTTACCTGCATTAAATTAGCCTCAGAACCCGTGAAATTCATATGTGTTCGGGTTTAAAGGGATGAGGTGGCAACCGTAGGCCCAATACACTTGAGTAGGTCACGTTCGGCGAGCAGTAGCACTCGTGAATATGATCTGGTCAGGTGAATTGGAAAATTGCATTGCACGAGGTTGCAGACAGTTGTGGTGTAGGCCCATTTACTTGAATGCGACAGGGGGTCACAGCATATGTACAGACTCGAGTGGCTGAATCACACACCCCCCCGAGTCAATACTTTGTAGAACCACCTTTCGCTGCATCTACAGCTGCAAGTCTTTTTGGGGATGTCTTGAACAGCTTTGCACATCTAGAGAGTGACATTTTTTGCCCATTCCTCGTTGCAATATAGCTCTGTTCTGTCAGATTGGATGGAGAGTGTCTGGGAACAGCAATTTTCAAGTCTTGCCACAGATTCTCAATTGGATTTAGGTCTGGATTTTGACTGGGCAATTCTGACACATGAATATGCTTTGATCTAAAGCATTCCGTTGTAGCTCTGGCTGTATGTTTAGGGTTGTTGTCCTGCTGGAAGGTGAGGAAAAACATTTTTGGGAGCAACTGCGCTAATAAACTGATAAATATAAACAAGTCAATGCTCATAAGTAATACTCATGTGTAAACAAAATAAAGCTGCACCTTACTGTGAATATTGAACAGTGATAACATAGAGAAAAAAACAAGATGTGCTAAATTTAAAGATCAGATAAATAAATCCAAAAAATCATGTCACAAATAATTGTCCATGAATATTACAAAACGTGACAAACAGGAAAAAAAGTGATCAAAGTCTTTAAAGAAACGACGTAGATCCTATTCACCAGTGCAATGAAAAGAAGAAAAAAAGTCCACAAATATTTGATCATAAGCTGTAGGGACAATCCAATAGCAAAATATCCTCCACTATAAGATTATTGTATCCACTTACCAGATTTCCAGGGGTCCCTTAATCAAAAGAGGACCCCAGAAAGCATGTAGGTTAACACTGTGGCAGTTGGAATGTAGATGGGCCGAGTTTGATGTCAATCCCCGCCTCAAACCAATGGATGGAAAACTTGGTTACCGAGTACCATGGAAAACACATAAAGGGCCGCAATAGTGTAAAACCATAGATAACATTTATTAAAAGAAGACAAAAACACACTTACATGATAGCAGTGTTAAAAAGGCATGTCAGTTTGGAGCTCCGGCCGGAAGCAAACCAAAACAACCCGTCCAATAGGTATGGAAATAGTGCAATCAACGGGGGGTGATCCGATGCGACACACCTTGGGCGGAACGTGTGTCGCATCGGATCACCCCCCGTTGATTGCACTATTTCCATACCTATTGGACGGGTTGTTTTGGTTTGCTTCCGGCCGGAGCTCCAAACTGACATGCCTTTTTAACACTGCTATCATGTAAGTGTGTTTTTGTCTTCTTTTAATAAATGTTATCTATGGTTTTACACTATTGCGGCCCTTTATGTGTTTTCCATGGTACTCGATAACCAAGTTTTCCATCCATTGGTTTGAGGCGGGGATTGACATCAAACTCGGCCCATCTACATTCCAACTGCCACAGTGTTAACCTACATGCTTTCTGGGGTCCTCTTTTGATTAAGGGACCGCTGGAAATCTGGTAAGCGGATACAATAATCTTATAGTGGAGGATCTTTTGCTATTGGATTGTCACTACAGCTTATGATCAAATATTTGTGGACTTTTTTTCTTCTTTTCATTGCACTGGTGAATAGGATCTACGTTGTTTCTTTAAAGACTTTGATCACTTTTTTCCTGTTTGTCACGTTTTGTAATACTGCTGGAAGGTGAGCCTTGGCCCCAGTCTAAAGTTGCAGACTCTGAGGCCTTGTACACACGGTCGGACAAAACCAATGAGAATGGTCCGACGGACCGTTTTCATCGGTTCACCGCTGAAGTGGCCTGATGTGTGTACACACCATCGTCCCAAAAACCGATCGAGTCAGAACGCGCTGACGTCAAACACACGACGTGCTGAATAAAATGAATTTCAATGCTTCCAAGCATGTGTCGACTTGATTCTGAGCATGCGTGGGTTTTGAACCGATGCTTTTCTGTACTAACCATCGGTTTGGACCGATCAGTCAGCTGTCCATCAGTTCAGTTTTGAAGCATGTTTTAAAATTTTGGACCGAAAGGAAAACAGACCGATGGGCTATACACACCGTCGGTTTGGACCGATAAAACTGAACCTCGGTCCATTCTCATCGGTTTTGTCCGACCGCGTGTACGGGGCCTAACAGGTTTTCTTCTAAGATTGCCCTGTATTTGGCTCCATCCATCTTCCCATCAGCTCTGACCAGCTTCTCTGTCCCTGCTAAGGAAAAGCATCCCCACAACATGATGCTGTCACCACCATGTTTCACAGTGGGCATGGTGTGTTCAGGGTGATGTGCAGTTTTAGCTGTCCGCCACATATAGCATTTTGCTTTTAGGCCAAAAAGTTAAATTTTGGTCTCGTCTGATCACAGCATCTTCTTCCACATGTTCGCTGGATCCCTCACATGGCTTCTCGCAAACTGCAAACGGGACTTCTTATGGCTTTCTTTCAACAATGGCTTTCTTGCCATTCTTCCATAAAGGCCAGATTTGTGGAGTTCATGACTAATAGTTGTCCTGTGGACAGATTCTCCCACCTGAGCTGTGGATCTCTGCAGCTCCTCCAGAGTTACCATGGGCCTCTTGGCTGCTCCTCTGATTAATGATCTCCTTGTCCGGCCTGTCAGGTGGACGGCCATGTCTTGGTAGGTTTACAGTTGTGTCACACTCATTCCATTTTTGGATGATGGATTGAACAGAGCTCCGTGAGATGTTCAAAGCTTGGGATATTTTTTATAACTTAAAGGAATGGTAAAGGAATTTTTTTTTTTTTTGCTGAAATGACTGTTTACAGGGTATAGAGACATAATAGTTAACTGATTCCTTTTAAAAATGATTAGAAATAGATAAAAATCAGTCATATAATGTGCCTGCACTTTCAGTTTCGTTTTTCATCTAGTTTCAAGCTTGTGTGAAGGACAGAGACACAGAGCCAATACAGGGCAGTGTTTGTTTTTAAAACAAAAGTGATTGCTTCTGAGGGGTTTTAGACACACAGTAATCACACCTTCTTGATTAGAGACCACAGAGAGAAGCTCCCAGTACTTTTTTCATAAGGAAACAGACAAGGAAGTGTGCAGAACAGAGAAGGATTACAGCAAAAACGAACAATGAGGACATGAAACCAGGACTGCATTAGGGTAAAGGTAAAGCTAAAAAAAAATCCTTTAGTGACCCTTTAACCCTCTTTAAACTCCTCCACAACTTTATCCCTGACCTGTCTGGTGTGTTCCTTGGCATTCATGATGCTGTTTGTTCACTAAGGTTCTCTAATAAATCTCTGAGGGCTTCACAGAGCAGCTGTATTTATACTGAGATTAAAGTACACACAGGTGGACTATTTTTACTAATTAGGTGACTTCTGAAGGCAATTGGTTCCACTAGATTTTAGTTAGGGGTATCAGAGTAAAAGGGGGCTGAATACAAATGCAATCCACACTTTTCACATATTAATTTGTAAAAAAAAAAAAATGAAAAAACATTTATCATTTTCTTTCCACTTCACAATTATGTGCCACTTTGTGTTGATCTATCACATGAAATCCCAATAAAATACATTTACGTTGTTGGTCGTAACATGACAAAATGTGGAACATTTCATGGGGTATGAATACTTTTTCGAGGCACTGTAAATATCTTAGTGTACGGCCAGCTATAGTTACTTTCTATGATATAAATTGTAGATCTCAGTATTTTTTTTTATTATACTTATGTAAGTAAATATGTTTATTTTGTTTATTATATGTTTATTTTAGATGTTTATATTATATTGTTTATAAATATGTTTATTTTGTGTATTATATATTTATTTTATATTATATTGTTTATAAATATGTTTATTTTGTTTATTATATATTTATTTAATATTATATTGTTTATAAATATGTTAATTTTATTTATTATATATTTATTTGATATGTTTATATTATATTGTTTATAAATATGTTTATTTTGTTTATTATATATTTATTTGATATGTTTATATTATATTGTTTATAAATGTTTATTTTGTTTATTATATATTTATTTATTTGATATGTTTATATTATATTGTTTATAAATATGTTTAGTTTGTTTATTATATATGTATTTTATATGTTTATATTATATTGTTTATAAATATGTTTATTTTGTTTATTATATATTTATTTTATATGTTTATAATATATTGTTATAAATATGTTTATTTTGTTTATTATATATTTATTTGATATTATATTGTTTATACATATTTTTATTTTGTTTATTATATATTTATTTGATATTATATTGTTTATAAATATGTTTATTTTGTTTATTATATATTTATTTGATATATTTATTTTGTTTATTATATATTTATTTGATATGTTTATATTATATTGTTTATAAATATGTTTATTTTGTTTATTATATATTTATTTTATATGTTTATATTATATTGTTTATAAATATGTTTATTTTGTTTATTATATATTTATTTGATATGTTTATATTATTGTTTATATATATTTTTATTTTGTTTATTATATATTTATTTGATATTATATTGTTTATAAATATGTTTATTTTGTTTATTATATATTTATTTGATATGTTTATTTTGTTTATTATATATTTATTTGATATGTTTATATTATATTGTTTATAAATATGTTTATTTTGTTTATTATATATTTATTTTATATGTTTATAATATATTGTTATAAATATCTTTATTTTGTTTATAAGCGCTGCACAAACTGTTGGCACTATATAAATCGTGTAAAATAATAAAAATAATAATAATTTATAATGTGCGCAACAAACTACCAGAGCATTACATTTTACACATTATAAAAAATCAAGAGAACAATACTTTGGTCCATGCATTCATTTTATCACATCTTCCCCCCCCCCCCCCCCTTACGCCGATGTTTATGCCTTTGCAGGCGCGTTGTCACAATGCTTGGAAAAGAACGGCATCTGAACGGCCAAAGCACAGACTCTAGTCAAGACCATCGGGGATCAAAGTCAGACAAAGGCAGCAGGGGTTTCATTAATATGTTCAGCTCGCTGCCCGAGGACAGATCAGCCAGAACAGGGTGAAACAATCATCTGGCCCCCAAACAACTTTTACTTAAAAAAAAAAAAATCCGATGACTGAACCACCTGTGGTCTCCTTGGAAACCAGCATCCACCCCCTCCAGCCACCTTTTAATGAAACCCAAGAGCCCCCTTTATTAATTTATAAAAGGTTCTATTTTCTGAAGATTCATAAAATGCACCATAATGCGCCTTCCTAACATGGCTGGCCTATGCAAATAGCACACATGCCGATGAATAATTAATTATTTAATTAGCAATTGTTTCTTGGGGTGGGGGGTTGGGGAGGATGTTTGTGGTGGTTTAAGCGGTGGAGGTCAATTCGATGGATTAACGTTTTTCTTTTAACTAGTCTATACATGATATGTATTGTAGCCCAAAAATTCAGGGAGGCGTACACAAAGTATTAACCCATAGGAAGACTTCACAGCATCGATATGGCTCTACTGTATACCGTAGCGCTATGCAGAGTTTATTTGAACACTTGGTTTCAGACCCAGTTAGGGATCATTAACTTTAGCAGTTAAGGGGGGCAGTAAAACCCTGTGGTTCAGCCACGCGTTTATTGCCAAGCAACCACCACCCCCTTTTATCTGGTAGCAGCCAGGAGCGTACATGTGCCGCAGCAAGAATCCTACCACCTGATGCTTTCAGCTGGTGTAGCGCACTCTGAGCACAACCTATTATAGAGAATGGGGCCGTTCTGAAAGTGCTCTGCAACTAAAGATTCACTTTAAAAAAATCAAAAAATAACAAACATGTCATACTTACCTCCACAGTGCAGTTCGTTTTGCACAGAGTGGCCCCGATCGTCCTCTTCTGGGGTCTCGCGGCTCCTCCCTGAAGGAGCTAACCCCCTCTGGGAAGCTCTCTCCCAAGGGGGTTACCTTAAGGGCATGCTCCCGTGTCACACATTCAGGGTCCATAGCCGCCGATTGTATGACTCGGCCCCGCCCCCCGTAGCCGCGTCATTGGTGAGCCAATGGCTGCGCTGCTATCAATCTATCCAATGAGGAGCCGATCAGCCATGGGGAGAACAACCCGGAATCACGCCCACGGAAATTTTCAGGGCTCAGGTAAGTAAAACGGGGGCTGGGGGGGGGGGGGGGCGGACACTGTAAGGTGTTTTTTCACCTTAATGTATAGGATGCATTAAGGTAAAAGAAAACACAAAGCTTTACAACCCCTTTAACCACTTAACACCCGGACCATATTGCTGGTCAAAGACCTCAGGTATTATTTTTTTTAGAAAGATGTCGATTAAAAATAACAAGACTGATGCAGCGTACACACAGTCGGAATTTCCATTGGAATCTCCGACGGACTTAGATAGACAGCAGGTTCTCTATTTTTCCATCGGACAGAGTTTTGCCCGGTCAAAAAACCGACCGTGTGTAAGCGGCATTACTTTTTGAACTGTAATTACCATGATATAGCTTCTATGAGACTTTAGCCATTGGGTTTATATTTGGTTGAAAAGTATCAGCATCCATCAAATGTATATTCAGTAGGTTAATTGCTCGTTGAATACAGAGTGTAGATTATGGAAATGCTGTTTACAGACAAACCCCTTAATTGTAGATGCTACAAAGCGACACAAACACTGTTATCTGTTTCCTTTTATCTCTGCTTCAAAGTTGGGCTCATTAGATGTGCTGATCTCAAAGGCGTATGGAAAATTTATCATCACTGAGATTCAGCAATTAGGAGCTGTCACTAATATGTTATTGTTGTGAATCATTTACAAATAAATTAGGTGTGAACGCACCCATGCAACTTGTGTGATTTGTAAGTCATACATTATAAAGCTAAAGTCCTGTCCGTAGAATCAGTTTTTTTTCTGGTGATTAACTGATGGTATAGAACCCCCGGGGAGGGGTCATGTCCATCCTGTTCAAGTGCGCTGTGTCGCCTGTAGACATGTGCGCCTCGTTTTGATACATTTTTCGAACTAAAATTTGTTTTTGGATATTCGAAAGTATCCAATTTCCAAATCACAATAGTAACAAATTTCAATAAATCTCCCAAAAAATATAATAAAACAAATTCGAAAAAATTCGAAAATGAATTTGTATTAGAAAAATGTGAAGATGAGCTTAAATTTGGAAATTAATTTGAATTCAAAATGGAAACATATTGCAATAAATACAGTAAGGTATAAAAGTGGAATGCGATGATGGTGAGAATAGAAAATAATAAAATACAAAATAAATAAATAAAATAGAATCAATAACAAAATTGAATGGCATAGAATAGAATAGGAAGAATATCTGAATTCCAATGAATATACTAACCGAAACCAAATATACAAAATGAATTCCAAATATACTAAATTAATTTCAAAAAATTATTTGTTCTAACATAACAATCTTAACAAACAAACACAATTATTAACTTAAAGGTTGTAAAGACACCATTTTTTTCCTAAATACTGTATTTGCTGGCGTATAAGACTACCTTTTACACTTAAAAAAAACTGGCCAAAAAGCAAGGGTCGTCTTATACGCCGGGTCAGCTGCTCGGATGCCTGCTGGATGTGCGGTAATACTGTGTGTAGCTTCGGCTACATACAGTATATACCGCTTAGCCAATCCCGGTGAGCGATGTATTCAAATGAATACAGAGCCTGCTCAGATTGGAGTAACAACCTCTGCCAATCCGAGCAGACTTTGTATTCATTTATAGAACACATCGCTCGCCGTGATTGGCTCCAGCTCCAGCATGAATGAAGAAGAATATGGCTCCAGAAGGAAGAAATATGAAGCGTCGGAAATGGGGTCGTCTTATACGGTGAGTACAGACAAAAAAATCTTAAAAAAACTGTAAAATTAGGAGGTCGTCTTATACACCCAGTCGCCTTATACATCGGCAAATACGGTAGCTTAATTTACCTTAGTGCAATCCTCCTTCACTTACCTCATCCTTCCATTTTGCTTTGAAATGTCCTTATTTCTTCTGAGAAATCCTCACTTCCTGTTCTTCTGTCTGTAACTTCACACAGTAATGTAAGGCTTTCTCCCTGGTGTGGAGTGTCGTGCTCGCCACCTCCCTTGGACTACCGGAGAGTCAGGACGCTCTCTAATTTGCAGATAGAGAAAGGAGCTGTGTGTTAGTGGGTTGTCCTGACTCTCCTGTAGTCCAAGGGAGGGGACAAGCACGACACTCCACACCAGGGAGAAAGCCTCGCATTACTGTGTGGAGTTTGACAGAAGAACAGGAAGTGAGGATTTCTCAGAAGAAATAAGGACATTTAAAAGCAAAATGGAAGGATGAGGTAAGTGAAGGAGGATCGCACTAGAGTAAAGGAAGCTATTTAGGAAAACATTTTTTACCTTTACAACGGATCCAAAACAAAACAAAACCAATTGTTCCGTTGTGCGCATGTATAGTCATCTGTGCATGTGTTCTTGGCCACAGCCTTATGGCCATGGTTAGGGGAGCATATGCTAGGAGTGGCTGGTTGTAGGCATGAGTTTGCACATAAGGGCGTACTGTATGTACCCGTCAAGAGAAATATTTGCACCCCTTCCTATAAGATGGCCGGTACTGTGCCTTCTGAAAATGTACCTTGCTGGAGTACATAGCCAGAAACTGCTGTTTTTGTTGCTGACCTGGATTGCCTGACTCTACCTGTATCTCCTGATTTTGTTGCAAACTACCCATTCCTGACTATCCTTGCCTACTGTTTGCCTTGACTGCTGCCTGGAAACTTGACAACTTTTTCTTGCTGCCTGCCTTGACCTCTGAGGAAATTTGACTATTCTTGTCTGTTATCTGCCTGAAAATGAACCCCAGCCTGAAAACATATCATCCTTGTCTGCTGATTGTCTTGAAATCACCCCGAAAAATGTATATCCTCACATACCTCTTGCTGGGACCTCTGCCTGGAAACCTAACTATCCTTGGCCACTGCCTACATTGATGCCAGCCTGACAATGGAGTATCCTTGCCTGTTGCATACCTTGAAAATTACTATCCTTGTTTCCCAGCTGCCTCAACCTTAGCCTAAAAAATGACTGTCCTTGCTTGCCACCTTTCTAGACAACAGTTTGAAAGTGAGATTAAATTGATTGCAATGCCCTGGGGTGGCAATCAAATACCCCAAATACACATGTGCCACATCCTAGTTAGCTGAGAAAATTGTATTATAGGAAAAATGGATTTTGAAGGCATGTATAAAATAAGTAACAACATTTTTAATAGTTCACATGAATACCATACATATGCAACCCACAATTAATAAGACTCGAATAGAGGACATGCCAAATGTAGTACTTTCTGTGGGGCGATACTGACTGTATCATAAAGACCAAACCCACACTGGGATATGAGTATTCCTCTTGGGTATTCCAAAGGTATTAAAGGGTTAAAAGATATGCTCAACATGTTTCGCGACTTCTTCAGTATTTCGAAAAACGGTGCTTTAGAATGTTTCACCGCTAACCTATGCCGGGAGACATAGCGGCAGGGGCACCCCCTCTTCAAAAAGGAGATAAAGACCACAGTCCTTAGTACCGACAGTAGCGACAGGTCAGCACATGAGGTGGGATGTGGCATAGGTTAGCAGTGAAACGTTGAGCATATTTTTTAACCCTTAAAGACCCTTGGAATACCCAAAAGGTATACTCAAATCCCAGTGTGGGCTTGGTCTTTCTAAAACAATCAGTATTGCCTCACAGGAAGTACTACATTTGGTATTCCCGTTAGGATAACCAATGTGTCTTCTACTCGTGTCTTATTCATTGTGTGTTGTATATGTATGGTATTTATGTGAACTATTAGACCCCTTTCACACTGAAGCGTTTTTACAGCGTTTTAGCGTTAAAAATAGCGCTATTAAAATGCTAATAAAACGCTCTCCATGCATCTCAATGGACCCTTTCACACTGAGTCCTGCAAGTAGCATCTTTGGAGCAGCTTTTGGGCACTGAAAAAAACGCTCCAAAAATGCCCCTCTCCATTGAAATGAATTGAAAGTGCTGTAAAAACGCCTTACCCTTTCACACTGAAGCGTTGCACTGGCGGGGCGTTGAAAAAAGTCCTGCAAGCAGCATCTTTGGAGCAGCTTTTGGGCGCTGAAAAAAACGCTCCAAAAACGCCCCTCTCCATTGAAATAAATTGAAAGCGCTGTAAAAATGCCTTACCCTTTCACACCGAGGCACTGCAAAAACGCCCTAAAACATTAGGGTCTTGGCGGTGCTTTACCAGCACATTGGGATTGCAGCTGAGGCTTCGCTCGAATAACGCTCGAAAAACGCCCCAGTGTGAAAGGGGCCTTAAAAATGTTGTCACTTATTTTATGCATGCCTACAAAGTCCTTTTTTCCAACAGTTTGAAAATGGTGTATGCTTGCCTGTTGCCTGTCTGGACCTGAGCCTGAAAACTGTCTATCCAGTGTGTCTGGTTTAGAATTTTGAAAATTAAGATGAATTTATGCACAATTCCTATAGATACAGAGATAACTGTGGTTAATCCTGTAAATGCTAGAGAAGCAGGCCCGGACTGGCCATCGGGCAAACCGGGCATACGCCCGGTGGGCCGCGGCCACCGAGAGGCCGCCAGGCTGCAAGCCGCGAGGCACAAGCCGCGCCGCTCATCTAGCCTCTCCGCGGCCGCCCGGGTGGAAGTAAACACCGAGGGGGAGGAGCTAGATGAGAAGCCTTCGGCCTCTCCACGGCCGGGGGGTGTCACGGCGAGGGGGAGGAGCCAGAGCCGACACCTGCTGGCTGCTGCTACAACACCGGACCGATTCAAGAAAACGTAAGTGCAGCCCCCCCCCTCCCCCCGCTCCTGGATAGAAGAAGCAGTGGGGGCGGCTGCATATAAAAATCTTTTTCTCTATCGTCTCCCTTCTGCTGTATTGGAATGCCTGAGGCTGCGAGAGGTACAGTAAAAGCAGCAGGCATTCCAATACAGCAGAAGGGAGACGATGGAGAAAAAGATTTTTATATGCAGCCGCCCCCACTGCTCCTCTTCCACCTTCCATACACTTTGCCTCCTCGTGATCTCCACCTCCCCCCACTGCTCTCTGCCACCCCCCCCCCCCCAGGGCTTTCCAAGACCCCCCCCCAGGGCTCTCCACCTCCCCCCAGGACTCTCCAAGACCCCCAGTGCTCTCACCCTCCCCCCAGGGCTCGCTGCCACTCCCCCCAGGGCTCTCCAAGACCCCCCCCCCAGGGCTCTCTACCTCCCCCCAGGACTCTCTGCCACCCCCAGTGCTCTCCCTCCCCCCAGGGCTCTCTGCCACCCCACCCCCCAGGGCTCTCCAAGACCCCCCCCCAGGGCTCTCCAGCTCCCCCCAGGACTCTCTGCCACCCCCAGTGCTCTCACCCTCCTTCAGGGCTCTCTGCCACCCCCCAGAGCTCTCCGTCACCCCCCCCGTGCTCTCCACCTCCCTCCATGCTCTCTGCCACCCCCAGTTCTCTTTGCCACCCCCAGTGCTCTTTGCCACCCCCCAGTGCTCTCTGCCACCCCCCATGGCTCTCAACCTCCACCCCAGTGCTCTCCACCTCCTTCGATGCTCTCTGCTACCCCCCCAGTGCTCTCTGCCACCCCTCAGTGCTCTCAACCTCCCCCAGGGCTCTCCACCACCCCCCAGGGCTCTCCGCCACCCCCAGTGCTCTCCGCCTTCCCCCGTAGTGCTCTCTGCCACCCTCCAGTGCTCTCTGCCACACTCCAGTGCTCTCAACCTCCCCTCCAGTGCTCTCAACCTCCCCCCAGGGCTCTCCGACTCCCCCAGTGCTCTCTGCCACCCCCCCAGGGCTCTCTGCCACCCCCCAGGGTTCTCCACCTCTCCCCAGTGCTCTCAACCTCCCCCCAGGGCTCTCTGCCACCCCCCAGTGCTCTCCACTTCCCTCCATGCTCTCTGCCACCCCCCCAGGGCTCTCTGCCACCCCCCAGGGTTCTCCACCTCCCCCAGTGCTCTCCACCTCCCCCAGTGCTCTCAACCTCCCCCCAGTGCTCTCTGCCACCCCCCAGTGCTCTCTGCCACCCCCCAGTGCTCTCCACCTCCCTCCATGCTCTCTGCCACCCCCCAGTGCTCTCTGCCACACCCCCCTAGTGCTCTCTGCCACCCCCCGCAGTTCTCTCCGCCACCCCCCCAGTGCTCTCTGCCACCCTCCAGGGCTCTCTGCCACCCCCCAGTGCTCTACACCTCCCTCCATGCTCTCTGCTACCACCCCAGTGCTTTCCGCCACCCCCCAGTGCTTTCCGCCACCCCCCAGTGCTCTCTGCCACCCCCCGCAGTGCTCTCTGCCACCCCCCGCAGTGCTCTCTGCCACCCCCCCATTGCTTTCTGCCACCCCCCCCCCATTGCTCTCTGCCACCCCCCCAGTGCTCTACACCTCCCTCCATGCTCTCCGCTACCACCCCAGTGCTCTCCGCCACCCCCCAGTGCTCTCTGCCACCCCCCACAGTGCTCTCTGCCAGCCCCCAGGGCTCTCTGCCATCCTCCAGTGCTCTCAACCTCCCCTCCAGTGCTCTCAACTTCCCCCCCAGTGCTCTCTTCTACCCCCCCCCCAGTGCTCTCTGCTACCCTCCAGTTCTCTTTGCCACCCCCCCAGTGCTCTCTGCCACCCCCCAGGGCTCTCAACCTCCCCCCAGGGCTCTTTTCCACCCCCTAGGGCTCTTTTCCGCCACCCCCCAGTGCTCTCTGCCACCCTCAGTGCTCTCAACCTCCCCCCAGGGCTCTTTGCCACCCCCTAGGGCTCTTTTCCGCCACCCCCCAGTGCTCTCTGCCACCCCCTAGTGCTCTTTGCCACCCCCTCCAGTGTTATCCACCACCCCCATGCCACCCCCCCAGTGCTCTCCAACTCCCTCCATGCTCTCTGCCACCCCCCCAGTGCTCTCCACCTCCCCCCAGTGCTCTCTGCCACCCCCCAGTGCTCTCTGCCACCCCCCCAGTGCTCTCTGCCACCCCCCCCAGTGCTCTACACCTCCCTCCATGCTCTCCGCTACCACCCCAGTGCTCTCCGCCACCCCCCAGTGCTCTCCGCCACCCCCCAGTGCTCTCTGCCACCCCCCTCAGTGCTCTCTGCCACCCCCAGGGCTCTCTGCCATCCTCCAGTGCTCTCAACCTCCCCTCCAGTGCTCTCAACTCCCCCCCCAGTGCTCTCTTCTACCCCCCCCCCCCCAGTGCTCTCTGCTACCCTCCAGTTCTCTTTGCCACCCCCCAGTGCTCTCTGCCACCCCCCAGGGCTCTCAACCTCCCCCAGGTCTCTCCGCCACCCCCCAGGGCTCTCCGCCACTCCCCATTGCTCTCTGCCACCCCCCAGGGCTCTCTGCCACCCCCCAGTGCTCTCTGCCACCCCCAGTGCTCTCAACCTCCCCCCAGGGCTCTTTGCCACCCCCTAGGGCTCTTTTCCGCCACCCCCCAGTGCTCTCTGCCACCCCCCATGCTCTCTGCCACCCCCTAGCGCTCTTTGCCACCCCCCTCCAGTGTTATCCACCACCCCCATGCCACCCCCCAGTGCTCTCCACCTCCCCCCAGTGCTCTCTGCCACCCCCCCCCAG
Organism: Rana temporaria; assembly: GCF_905171775.1. Classification (NCBI taxonomy): domain Eukaryota; kingdom Metazoa; phylum Chordata; class Amphibia; order Anura; family Ranidae; genus Rana; species Rana temporaria. Next base: position 48,473,158 of record NC_053492.1, read on the forward strand.
TGCTCTCTGCCACCCCCCAGTGCTCTCTGCCACTCCCCAGTGCTCTCTGCCACCCCCCAGTGCTCTCCGCCTCCCCCAGTGCTCTTTGTCACCCCCCCCAGTGCTCTTTGCCACCCCCCCTCCAGTGCTCTCAACCTCCCCTCCAGTGCTCTCAACCTTCCCCCCAGTGATCTCCGCCTCCCCCAGTGCTCTCTGCCACGCCACCCCCCAGTGCTCTCTGCCACCCCCCAGGGCTCTCTGCCACACCCCCAGTGCTTTCAACCTCTTTACCAGTGCTCTCTGCCACCCCCCCCAGTGCTCTCTGCCACCCCCCAGGGCTCTCTGCCACCCCCTAGTGCTCCCTGTCACCCCCTAGTGCTCTTCACCTCCCCCATGCTCTCTGCCACCCCCTAGTGCTCTTTGCCACCCCCTCCAGTGTTCTCCACCACCCCCATGCTCCCTGCCCCCCCCCCCCCCAGTGCTCTCCAACTCCCTCCATGCTCTCCGCCACTCCCCATTGCTCTCTGCCACCCCCCAGGGCTCTCTGCCACCCCCCAGTGCTCTCTGCCACCCCCAGTGCTCTCAACCTCCCCCCAGGGCTCTTTGCCACCCCCTAGGGCTCTTTTCCGCCACCCCCCCAGTGCTCTCTGCCACCCCCCATGCTCTCTGCCACCCCCTAGTGCTCTTTGCCACCCCCCTCCAGTGTTATCCACCACCCCCATGCCACCCCCCAGTGCTCTCCACCTCCCCCCAGTGCTCTCTGCCACCCCCCCAGTGCTCTCTGCCACTCCCCAGTGCTCTCTGCCACCCCCCAGTGCTCTCCGCCTCCCCCAGTGCTCTTTGCCACCCCCCCAGTGCTCTTTGCCACCCCCCCTCCAGTGCTCTCAACCTCCCCTCCAGTGCTCTCAACCTTCCCCCCAGTGATCTCCGCCTCCCCCAGTGCTCTCTGCCACGCCACCCCCCAGTGCTCTCTGCCACCCCCCAGGGCTCTCTGCCACACCCCCAGTGCTTTCAACCTCTTTACCAGTGCTCTCTCCCCCCCCCCCCCCCCCAGTGCTTTCTGCCACCCCCCAGGGCTCTCTGCCACCCCCTAGTGCTCCCTGTCACCCCCTAGTGCTCGCCACCTCCCCCATGCTCTCTGCCACCCCCTAGTGCTCTTTGCCACCCCCTCCAGTGTTCTCCACCACCCCCATGCTCTCTGCCACCCCCCCCCCAGTGCTCTCCAACTCCCTCCATGCTCTCTGCCACCTCCCAGTGCTCTCAACCACCCACCAGTGCTCTCCACCTCCCCGCATGTTCTCAGCCGTAGGTGCCGGTTAGCATGTCATGGGCTGCTCAATCAAAAATGCCCGGGCCTATTTTTTGTCCCAGTCCGGGCCTGTAGAGAAGCACTATAATAACTAAAGAAGCTACAGATTATTTTATGCCGAACTAGGGATGAGCTGGGTTTGGATCCAAACTCAGTTGGAACCCAGTTCACCTGACTCCACATGTATGCAAAGTAAAAAGCTGTTTATCTATCTATGCTTTATTTTTTTGAATGCGTACTTGTAAAAAGGGTATTTACTTAAAGTGATTGTAAATGATCACCACCTTGTAAAACAACCCATTCAGTTTAAAATAAAAATGAAAGGCAAAACATTTTTGTATAGATTAAAAAAAAAACATTATAGATTCCTTTTTTTCCTTTTTTTTATAAGTGATCGCATTCCCTCTGTTCTTAGCTGCACAAGAGCTGGGAGAGGAGAAGCAGAACACTGAGCTTCCCAGTAGATGGCTGTGCAGCGGGGGCGTGTCAGGACAAGGCTGATCATTGAAGAAGAGTACACTGATTTCTCAGCATAGCTATAGAACTGAGCATGGTATGCTCTCCTGCTTACTGTGGTCAGTTTTTAATAAAAAAGCAAGGTGACTAACAGGAACACCGGGGATTTCTCATAAAGGAAGCAATACAAAGAGAACAGGTCACTTTTTAATACAAGTATATTGTACAGCAGGCACATATCAGAAATATGAAATGTTGGGGTAACCAATGCTTTAAAGGGAAAGTAAACCCTCTTTTTTTTTTTAAACACCCTGCAAGGCAAAGGCATAATGAGCTAGTATGCATAGCATACTAGCTCATTATGAAGTACTTACCTGAGATCGAAGCCCCTGCAGCGGTGCTCACCTCCTCCGTCGCCGCCATCTCTGCACGATTCACTTCCGCATATAGAAGCTCCGGCGCTATGACTGGACGGAGCCATGATGATGTCACTCCCGCGCATGTGCGCGGGTGTTGCTACTAACGACCTGATCGCCGCTAGTAACGGCATGCTTAGTGTGCCTGCGCGTCGTAAACATTGTTGTCTTTTTTTTGCAAATATCTCCTAAACCATGTAGGTTTAGGAGATAATTGTTGCACCTACAGGTAAGCCTTAATCTAGGCTTACCTGTAGGTTAAAGTAGTCTGTAAGCGTTTACAACCTCGTACACACGACCGAGGAACACGTCGTAAATGAAACATCGTTTTCCTCGACGAGTTCCTTGTTAGGCTTGTCGAGAATCTTGACAAGCTTTCTTTGCGTACACACTGTCAAGACAAAATCTTGTTGTTCTCAAACGCGGTGACGTACATCACGTACAACGGCACTATAAAGGGGAAGTTTGTTTCCACTGGCGCCACCCTTGGGGCTGCTTTTGCTAATCTCGTGTTACTGCGTGTTAAGTAAATGTTTGGTGAGAGACGATTCACACTTTTCAGTCTGTTACAGCGTGAAAAATGTGTTATCTCCATTACAAACCCTACTTTTACGGAAGGCACGCTCCCATCTCATACTTTTTTCTGACGTGTTTCTCGTCGTAAACCAGCCCGACGAGAAACACAACAAGGAAATTGAAACTCCCGTCGAGGAAAAAGAGAACTTGTTCTCTTTTTTTCTCGTCGAGTTCCCCGACAGTTTTCTCGACAAAAAACATACACACGACCGTTTTCCTCTGCAAAAAAGCTCTGCCATCAAGTTTCTTGATGGATTCTGTCAAGGAAAACGGTCGTGTGTACGAGGCCTAAGGCATAGCTATAATTCTAACACTCTAGAAAACGTTGGTTTGTCTACACTGACCAGTTCTGGTCGCCAGTTCTCAGGGAGGATGTCCTAGAACTGAAAAGTCCAGAAAAGGGCTTGGAGAACCTCAGTTATGAAGAACAACTACTAACATTAAACTTATTCTCCCTGGAGAAGAGACACTTGGGAGGGGATATGATCACAATATGCAAATCTTTAGATGGGGACTGTATCATTAGGAGAAAACTATTCAATCTAAGGTCTCTAAAGAAGACACACGGCCATGCAATGAAGTCGGACAAGAAGCAGTTCAATTGCAAACTATGTAAGGGTTTCTTTGGTTATCTATCTATCTATCTATCTATCTATCTATCTATCTATCTATCTATCTATCTATCTATCTATCTATCGTATCCATCATTGTCTATCCAATTTCTTTTTTGACAAATACTTTATTCTCAGAGCTGACACTTTCCAGGTATATGCATACACTGGGTTAGTTTGAACCAATGATACATTACAACAAAAGTCTTTGTAACAAAGGAAGGGGCTCTCAGGTGTCCAAAGTGATACATCTGCTTTAAAAATATCAGGCTGCACTCACTGTCCTAGTACGAGAGGGCGTGAGAAGTTGGCATTCCCCCCTCTGGCGGTGCTGATACTGCTGACATCAGACTCGCTGCTTTTCAGCTGAAAGTAATCACGACAGAAGCTAAAATTTCAGGTTTGAATTTCTTGCTAAATACGAGGCAGGCGAGAGTATGACAGTATCAGAACAGAGTTTTTTGTTGTCTCTTATTCTGTTACTAATCATGGTAAAGACCAGGTGAATCCCTCCAGGCTGGGGCGGGAGAGGACTGACAAATACCATACGTTTCTTTTTTTGCTGCACATGATGTTAGGAGCTAACCCTAACCTGTGAGTTACCCGGAATCGCGCACTGTGAAAAGTACAGGCCGATTAATGTCATACTGGCTCTTCAGCATTCCCTGTACAGTGCACACGCAACAGACAGATATTGACACGTTTCATTCCTCCAGTTAAAAGGCCAATTCCATCAGAAGACATATTTCATGTTTATGGGTTTGGGGAGAAGTAAAATCACATGCAGGCTCCTTATGCAAACAATTCAGTTTAAAGCTGAACTGTGGAGAAAGGTTTGCTTCCGCACTGCAAAGTTTAGGTCCAGGGGACCTGAAAAAGCAATTCTAAATGCTGCTCCCACAGGCTCCCTCTGTGCTGCTAGGCTGGTCCCCCAACCTTTTCTCCCCTATGCTCCAGTGGACTCAGGTCCATTGACATCATCAAGTATATTACAAAGCCCATAACCCTGCACTGAATGTGAGGACTCAGAGGAACAAACCAAATAGGGGAGTAGAGTAGGGTGCCAACTACCGGGGGAGCTGAGGATTAGGTATATAAAACAGTTTTTCCTGTTCATCTAGACCACTGGTCTCCAAACTGTCCAAACTGTGGCCCTTGGGCGGATGTGGCTTTTTTCCAGCTCTTGGGGCAATCTTTCATCCTCTGACACCAACAATGGGGCATAATTCCCCCCCCCCCGAATGTTCCTCCCAATGACACCAATGATGGTGCACACTTCCTCCCAATGATGGGGCATAGTTCCTTCCAGTGACACCAATGATGGGGCACAGCTCCTCCCAGTGACACCAATGATGGGGCATGATTCTTCCCACCCCATGACACCATTACTGAAGCAAAATTACTCTCACTGACACTAAAAATGGAGCATTATTTACTCCCACTTATGTCAGGACATTTTCTACTTCTAATAGCCACAGTCCGGCCCACATAAAGTCTGAGGGACAGTAAACTGGCCCTTTGTTTGAAGAGTTTGGAGAACCCTGTTCTAGGCCTTAACAAGCATTTAACACTTACAGTTTACTTTCCCTGGAGGTCGACTTTAAAGACAAATTGACCCTTTGCTCATTGTATCTGTACAAAGGAGTTCTCCCGGCCCAATGATATGTCATAGCTTATACCAAAAACCCCAGTGGCGGCTGGTGATGGGTTCCAAAGGGGAGTGGTGATGTCACTTTGTTCTGAATGTGCAAAGTGAAAGTGACTCTTTAAAGTGGTTGTAAAGCCTGAAAAGTCTGAAGCCTCGTACACACGACCGAGTTTCTCGGCAAAAACCAGCAAGAAACTTGCTGGGAGATATTTTTTGGCCGAGGAAACCGGTCGTGTGTACATTTTCGTCGAGGAAACTGTCAAGAAACTCGACGAGTCAAAAAGAGAGCAAGTTCTCTATTTCCTCGATCGGAATGGAGAAAATTGGCTTGTCGAGTTCCTCGACAGCCTAACAAGGAACTCGACGAGGAAAACGATGTGTTTCGCCCGTCGAGTTCCTCGGTTGTGTGTACGAGGCTTAAATATTTATTACCTTTAGGCCCCTTTTACACTGGGGCGGGAGGTGCAGTGGCGGTATAGCGCCGCAAAAATAGCGGTTTAGACACACTCCTAAACCTTGTGGACGACCTTCCCAGAAGAGTTGAAGCTGTCAAAGCTGCAAAGGGTGGGCCAAGCCAATATTGAACACTACGAAGCAAGACTGGGATTCTATTAAAGTTTATGTGTGTGTAAAGGCCACAGTCCCAATAATTTTGACAATATATGCTATCTATGAAAATGTACTATTCAACTATTAACCACTTGGTATCCTCCCTATTGCCAAAAGACGGCCACAAGGTGGCTCTCAATTGCCGGGAGGACGTCTTTATACGTCCTCGGCTCCTCTGGCCAATGCGCGTGCCTGGTGGCCGCGATGTTCGCCAGGCACTAGCGATCGGCCGTTACACAGATCCACGTCCTGTCAGGGAGAGGAGACCGATGCTGTGTCCCTTGTACATAGGGACACAGATCGGTCACCTCCCCCAGTCAGTCCCCTTCCCCCACAGTTAGAAACACTATGCAGGGTACACATTTAACCCCTTCCTCGCCCCCTAGTGTTAACCCCTTCCCTGCCAGTCACATTTATACAGTGATTAGTGCATATTTATAGCACTGTTCATTGTATAAATGAATGGTCCCAAAAATGTGTCAAAAGTGTCCGATGCGTCCGCCATAATGTCGCAGTCCCAATAAAAATCACAAATCGCCGCCATTACTAGTAAAAAAAAAATAATTATGTCCCCTATTTTGTAGGCGCTATAACTTTTGCGCAAACCAGTCGCTTATTGCGATTTTTTTTTTAAAGAAAAATAATGTAGAAGAAATAGTATCAGCCTAAACTGAGAAAAAAAAATTTTGTTTTAAAAAAAATTGGGATATTTATTATAGCAAAAAGTAAAAAATATTGTGCTCTTTTTTTGTTTATAGCGCAAAAAGAAAAACCGCAGAGGTGATCAAATACCACCAAAAGAAAGCTCTATTTGTGGGGAAAAAAGGACGCCAATTTTGTTTGGGAGCCATGTCGCACGATCGGAAGCTGAAGCTGAAATTTCGCCTGGGCAGGAGGGGGTATACTGTATGTGCCCAGTAAGCAAGTGGTTAAAGTATTATTCTTCACTAAACCTACATCACATCTCATAATTACCTCATCTTGTGTTTTGAAAGGCCAGTATAAGTGTAATGGTGGAAAAATTAAAATTTGGGGTACAACAAAATATTTTTGACATACATTGGTCTGCGGCAAGGGTCCATTGCCAAGATAATCTGTGCTAGAAGCTGTAGTTGTATGCGACATACTCTTACAATGTACTCGTGTAGCAAATGATCCATAAAAACAGTGGTTTACTACTGCAATGTGCCGTGTGATATTCAAATAAGTAAAAAAAAAAAAAATGGCAGGAGAAAAGTATGGTTTCGTGATCTGTCAAGGTCAAAGGCCTTTTCGCCAATCTCAGCTCTCTGTGCAGCTTTTAAAACAAACAATAAACAAAGAGTGCACATGTGACACTGCAGGCTACACTCCGAGGTCTGCATTTTATTTGTAGGATGTTAAAATTACCTGGTTAACTCTATCTAGCCTAGGTTCATACTTGAACTTGAGCTTATTCAAGATTTTTTTTTACCTTTTTACAAGTTTTTACCCACATTTTTCAGGCTTTTTCAGGCTTAAGCATTTTGGTTTTAGCCAATGGAAAGCTAGTTTCTATGAGAGAGAGATACAAATAATCACACAATTTCAGGTGATTTTCAGCCATTTTTAAGGTGGTCAAATTAACATTAAAGTCTACAGGTACCAAAAACATGTGACTCTACCCCAAATAAGCTTATGTACTTTCCTGGGACGCGTCAATCAACATGAAGCTTAGGTTTGAACAAGCAGCAGATACAGTGGGAATCCTCATGATGAGCACTGAAGCACTTCTAGAAAATCACTTCAAAGGGTCGAGGGTCGTTGATTAGGCTTATAAATCACAGCATGAACTAAGCCTCTCACTTACTAAAGCCATGTATACCAGCTCACTCTTCCATTCTTCAGGAACTTGGCCATTTTCAGGATTGACCTAAAATCATACAGTCTAGGGATGCACCGATATATCGGCGGCCGATACATATCGGCCGAAAAAAGCTGTTTTGGGGAAATGCCGAAACAACTTAAAAATTGACGATAATGACTAGTGGTGCAACGTGGGATTGCAGAGCGGTAAAACACACACTGAAATTGTCTCTGCTCTGCTCGCACACAGCCCCGCCTGCTCCTAACCACGCTGTGATAGACAGAATGTGGGTCTAATGCTGAGATGTGTTCTGTCTATCACAGCGTGGGCTGTGTGCGAGCAGAGCGGAGAAAGTTTCAGCATACGGGCGGTGAGTTGCTTTCCTGTGTGCACTGTGCAGCCATCCGTCCTCCCCTCTCCCCCCACATACCTCCCTCGGCTGGCTCTATCTTCGGGACTCTGTCCCCCCCCCCTCCTCCCCCCGGCTGCCGAGCCTGGCTCCTGTCTCTGCCGCCAATGCACTCCTGTTTTTGGAGCTGACAGGTTCAATAAAGAGAACCCGTCACCTCCAATTGTTATCACACAGGGAATTGTTTCTCCTGTGTGATAGCAATAAAGTTAAGTGTAAAAAAAATAAGAAACAATAATTAAATTAAATTAAATTAATAAAATAAGTAATTAAAAAGTAAAAAATAAGAAAAATAATATTAAAAATAAGAAAATTATACAAAAATAAAAAAAGTAAAACGACAAGCTACAAAAAAAAAGTGATAAAGTAATAAGAAAAAAAGAAAAAAAAGAAACAAGAGGCGGCAATTGGGGGACAGTGATAAGATGCTCCATACATTTTTGCAATCCGACTGTACTGTTTTAACATACAATTATTTAAAAAAAAGAAAAGTCATTTTCGGTTTCGGCCTGACATTTTTTTTATTTCGGTCTTGTTTCGGTTCTGAAATTCCCATTTCGGTGCACCTCTAATACAGTCCATGGACCTTCCTTGGTGCTTGTGCCAATGCTGTGGAACTCCACAAGGCTCAGTCCCTGGACTCATTTAAATACAGATGAAAGGAACAATTTGTTTATTCAAACTCAAGGGATTCATTACCCATTACCTTGACAATACAATTGCCAGAGATATTGACAGGTTTTACAGTATTGTTGTCAAAGTCATTGACATGTTTAATTTCTTCAGTTCAAAGGCCAACTCTATCTGTAGGAAATACTTTACCATCATTAAAATGCACACTAGCATCTTTTATTGAGTGCTAACCTTTAAAGTGGACCTTCCGCCCCCTCTCTAATAAATCTCACCAGCTAAATACCTTCTATTAACTAAAACTAATAAAGCTATCAGTACTTACCACCATCTCCTCATACAGATCCCCCAGTCTGAGTATTATTGTCCCCGTAAGTCTAAAACAAAAAAAAAACATGATCGGCTACCAAATTATTTTTCCTCTGTTGGTCCACAAATAACGGCAAGTGCCTAATTTTGCTCGTAAAAGCATATTTCTTCCCTGATATCTCACTTTTGAGAAACAAGATCCTGGGAATGTACTGGTGATGCAGCCTTCACAGGGGCATCTTTGAGGCCCTGGCTATATCACCAGTGCCTCTGAAGACCAGAAAGTGTGGGACATTTAAAGGTAAGTGATAGTCAATATACTTAATTTGAAAAATGTCTACAAAATTATTTCAGATCAGCATGGTGATGTGATTTTTGGTGAAAAGTGGTAAGGTTCAGTTAACACTACTGCAACCTAAAAGTTGCATGACCAAGGCCTCGTACACACGACCGAGGAACTCATCGTAAATGAAACATTGTTTTCCTCGATGAGTTCCTTGTTAGGCTTGTCGAGAATCTTGACAAGCTTTCTTTGCGTACACACTGTCAAGACAAAATCTCGTTGTTCTCAAACGCGGTGACGTACAGCACGTACTACGGCACTATAAAGGGGAAGTTTTATTTCACTGGCGCCACTCTTGGGGCTGCTTTTGCTAATCTCATGTTACTGCGTGTTAAGTAAAAGTTTGGTGAGAGACGATTCATGCTTTTCAGTCTGTTACAGCGTGACAAATGTGCTATCTCCATTACAAACCCTACTTTTACCGAAGGAACGATCCCATCTCATACTTTATTCTGAGCATGCGCGGGTTTCTAAGCATACACACAAACGTGTTTCTCGTCGTAAACCAGCCCGACGAGAAACACGACAAGGAAATTGAAACTCCCGTCGAGGAAAAAGAGAACTTATTCTGTTTTTTTCTCGTCGAGTTCCACTATAGTTTTCTTGACGAAAAACATACACGCGACCGTTTTCCTCGGCAAAAAAGCTCTGCCACCAAGTTTCTTGATGGATTCTGTCGCGGAAAACGGTCGTGTGTATGAGGCCTGACGGTGCAACTTTGCCAAGGGGACTTCCTGGCAATTCGCTGGTGACTTGATGCGACATGAGTGCTACTTTAATGCAAGGGAGCGGCTACACTGCAGAAAATGCCTGGGTGATGTTGGATCCAAATCACATCAATATATATGAGGATCTGACTTGGAGGTGACTTCCATTAAAGTCTATGGGAACAAGTCTGATAGAAGTTGCTTTGAAGTAGTACAGGAACCTTTTCTAAAGGCGCTTTTACTAATTAAGACAGCTCTCATTTACTAAAATGGGATTTCACTTAAGGTCTCTCAAGTCGGATGTCAAGACGCGGCAGTGTGAACTGAGCCAAAAGCACATAATATACTTATGTTAGATGACATAGACTAATGACATTATAGCATCTTGCTACACTGGACTGGAGCTTAAGGACACATTTTTAGAAAGGTTATACTGTTGTACTTATCACCAATTTGAAGTGGTTCTAAAGACTGATGATTTTTTTTTTTACTTTCATTCATTCTGGGCATTAAGGTAAAGAATTGGCTCAGAAACAGCAGCACCATTGGCTCCTACTGCTGTCAATCATGGCCAGTGAGGTCGGAATGTGGGGTGGGTCTAAACCCCATTGTGTGTCTCAATGGATACACAGAGTGGGGCTCAGGCGCAAACTTGCACGAGTGCCCCTGTAGCAAGCAACTTGCTATAGGGGCACTCAGCAGGTTTGCACATAGCAGGTAGGTAAAGATAGTTGGAACTTCAGGGGATTCCTACTAAATAGGCCAACATTTGAGCTATGAGTGGCCCTGCAATCACCATGTGGCTTGACAAAATTGTATTTAAAAATGGTCCATTATAGAAGCTAACTACAAGGTCCTGCTGAGGTGGTATATGGTCCCGGCTAGACTGGCCGCTTTCGTGCCAGGTGCCTCTCGGGACTGTTTCAGAGGATGCGGACAGACGGGGTCCACATTCCATATGTGGTGGACCTGTCCTAGGGTCCGGAGATTCTGGATCAGGGTGTACAATTTCATCTACTCCCTGACCCAGATCAATTTAGTTAAAGCTGCTAAACATGCGCTCCTGGGGGGTAAGATACCTGACGCTTCAGGACCCCAGAGGAGACTGGTGTCATTCATATTCACCTCAGCAAAAATAACCATAGCGAGAAACTGGAAGTCCGCGGCCTTGCCATTTGATCAACTTAAATACAAATTGTCCTGGCTTATGTTGAATGAGAGGCTAACGGCACTCACGCAGGACAAGATGAAGCGGTTCCATAAAGTCTGGGATCCTTGGATCTGCTACTTAACTGGTGATCCTGGGTCGAGTGGTACTTAGGTATATCTTGTGGATTATTTAACGGTGCGCGGAGCCTCAACTCTCCCAATTCCCCCCTCTTCTTTCTCATCCCACTGTTTCCTTTCCTATTGTTCTCCGACGGGATTGAATCCCGCCTTTTTCTGCTTTACTGCCTCCTTTTCACAAATCTGGAGTGTTGTTTACCATCGCCTAAATGGCCAATTGAATGATGTGGAGTTACATATGTTTTGGGTGGTCGTAACCCTCGTAGGCAATGGCACGATGTGATGGTGAACAGATTGTTGAATCATTGTCTAGAGAAGGAAGTGACGTTGATATGTACTACTTTTTGTCTGTGAAGAAAACTAATAAATACTATTGAAATATAAAAATGGAAGTCCTTTCTTGTCTTAAGAGAGGTATGGACTCCAGAGACATAAATATAATTCCCCCCTGTACAAATCATTAGTCAGACCTCAACTGGAATATGCAGTTCAGTTTTGGGCCCCAGTTCTCAAAAAGTATATTGGGAACTGGAAAAAGTGCAGAGAAGGGCAACCAAACTGATAAGTGGCATGGAGGAGCTCATCTATGAGGAAAGATTAGAGGAACTGAATTTATTCTTTCTTGAGAAGAGGAGAATTAGGGGGGATATGATCAACATGTACAAATATATAAGTGGTCCATATAGTGAACTTGGTGTTGAGTTATTCACTTTACGGTCATCACAGCATGCTATCCCACATTTGTTGGCGGAAAATCCGACAACAATTGTCCGATAGAGCATACAAACGGTCGGATTTTCCATCCACAGCCTGTCATCACACAGTTCCAGTCGGAAAAATCCGCTTGTGTGTACAGGCCTTAAAGCGGAGGTCCACACAAAAATGGAACCTAAGCCTTTTGGAATCTCCCCCCCTCCAGTGTCACATTTGGCACCTTTCAGGGGGGAGGGGGGTGCAGATACATGTATAATACAGGTATTTTCACCCACTTCCAGGCATAGACTCCCGCGGGGGTCACCCCCCCTGCTGTCTTCTGGGAAACACAGAAGACAGGGGAGGCCAGTTAGGCTTCATTTCCTGATTCCTGATACTGAGGATGTCCGCGGGGCAGCTGGGAGCCGAGCGATTGATCGACCTTGGCGGGCACCCTGAACAGGTAAGTGTCCATTTATTAAAAGTCAGCAGCTGCAGTATTTGTAGTTGCAGGCTTTTAATATTTTTTTTTTAGGCGGACCTCCGCTTTAAAGGGGTTGTAAAGGTTGTTTTTTTATTATCTAAATAGGTTCCTTTAAGCTAGTGCATTGTTGTTTCACTTACCTTTTCCTTCGATTTCCCTTCGAAATGTTTTTTTTCTTTGTCTGAATTTCTCACTTCCTGTTTCTCCTCAGTAAACTTTCCACCATCATCCGAGCCGTTCTGGCTGGGGGTTAGTCAGCCAGAACAGCTTACTGAGGAGGAACAGGAAGTGAGAAATTTAGACAAAGAAAACATTTAGAAGGGAAATCGAAGGAAAAGGTAAGTGAACCAACAATGCACTAGCTTAAAGGAACCTATTTTGAAAATAAAAAACAAACCTTTACAACCCCTTTAACTGTGTAACTCTGAATGAGCTAGTGGAAAATAATCAGTCAACTAGTAACTGCGTTCTATTAGATACAGTCACTGTTTGGGAATTCAGGCAGCCGCGGTTGCCAAAGCCCGTGAATACAATAGCCAACAGTGGATATTCCTCTATCCATCCATGCTGTTTAGCGCAGATGGGGGAATAAAATAGATTTCTATGGGCTAAATGAGAGAAAACAAGCCATGTATGGCTAGCATTGTTCAGGCAGAAAGTACTGACAGGTTCACTTTAAAGCGCATGTCCGCAAAAAAAAAAATATTAAAAGCCAGCAGCTACAAATACTGCAGCTGCTGAATTTTAATACTAGGACACTTACCTGTCCTGGAGTCCAGTGCCGTCCACAGCAGAAGAGAAGCGATCGCTCGTCACTCTGCTGTGCCCCCCCCCCCCGCCATCCTCGGGAGGGAACCAGGAAGTGAAGCGCTCCGGCTTCACTGCCCGGTTCCCTACAGCGCGAGTCGCGCTACGCCTGCCGATTGGCTCCCGCTGTGTACTGGGAGCCGAGTGTTCCCAGAACACAAGGGGGGGGGGGGAGGTGACGTCATGCCCGCAGTCTGCCCGAGACTGTGTGGCCGGAAGTGGGTGCAAATACCTGTCTTTAGACCCCCCTCCCCCTGAAAGGTGTCAAATGTGACACCGGAGGGGGGGAGGGTTCCGATTAGCTGGAGTTCCACTTTAGGGTGGAGATCCGCTTTAAAGAACCATTTTCCACAAGAACAGAATCCTTGCAGGTGCTGCTTCTTCCCAGCAGATGCGATCTCTGTATTTCCTCAAAAACTCCAGTTCAATAAACCAAACTCCAGCAAATCTTAACTAAACAAACTCTTCCTACAAGAACTGCAAAAACAAACTGTTCCATCCTCCTGCACCGAGTGAGATAATTATACTGATATGTGGACAAAAATGTCAGTTTTCAGCAATGGGCCTACAGACGCAGGGAGCTCGCAGCCCCAGATCTAAATGTATACAGTCATATATTGACACAGATGGTAAATTTTACTGATCTATGCGCTCACAGTGGAGAACAGCCAGGCCGATGCATTATGACAGATTGCATCCTAGACTAAATTGTTGCAAGAAGACGCAAAGTAGTCATGAAAAATATCACTTTAAATCTTCGGTGAAGCCTCACATCCTGTATTTCATCTTGAGGAGAATTTATGTTGAGCATACCGGGCTTTGTCAGGGTTTGATATGTGGAAAACAAATTCCCACCAGTTGCAAATGAGAAGCTTTTCCGAAGCCTGGTTACTGAGGATGGAAGATAACTGCAGACAATGTATTATGGTGATGTGCAGATGGAGGGGAATTTTTCACAGCAGACTTCACATTAAAAGAAAGAGACGTTTCCAGGAGTGTAGACACACTTTGCAACCTTATATTTAAAAAAAATGGTAGATAGGACCGAGCCTCTTTCTGCATTTTAGTTAAAAACATTTATTTTTGCTAGAAAATTACTTACTTATATATATATATATTTTTTATTTCTCTTTCTAATGCCGCGTACACACGACTGTTTTTCATGAAGAGAAAACTGCAATTTTTTTAGATTGTTCGTGAAAAACGGCTGTGTGTATGCCCCATAGCAGAAGAAAAGCGAAAAAAAATTAGAACCTGCTCTATTTTTTCTCGTCGTTCTTTTTCTCATCGCGAAAACCGATCATGTGTATGATTTTCCGAGGAAAAAAAAAACATGCATGCTCAGAAATTAGCAAAAGCGTCCCAAAGGGTGGCGCCATTCAAATGGAATGTCCCCTTTATAGTGCCGTCGTACGTGGTGTACATCACCACGCTTTGTTCGAGCGTTTTTTTTTATGAACGTGTGTATGCAAGGCAGGCTTGAGAGCAATCACGACGAATCGCGTTGAGAAAAACTTATTTTTTTTGCATGACAGAAAAAACGGTCGTGTGTACGCGGCATAACACCCTAGAGAATAAAATGGCGGTCGTTGCAATACTTTTTGTTACACCGTATTTGCGAAGCGGTCTTACAAGTGCACTTTTTTTGGAAAACAAAATCACTTTTTTGAATTAAAAAATAAGACAACAGTAAAGTTAGCTAATTTTTTTTAAATTGTGAAAGATAATGTAACGCAGAATAAATTGATACCCAACATGTCACGCTTCAGAGTTGGGACCGCTTGTGGAATGGCATCAAACTTTTACCCTTAAAAACCTCCATAGGCAACGTTTAAAAAACTCTACAAGTTTCATGTTTTGAGTGACAGAGGAGGTCTAGGGCTATAACCATTGCTTTTGCTCTAACAATTGGGGCAATACCTCACATGTGTGGTTTAAACACCGTTTTTCATATGCGGCGCTGCTCACTTTTGCGTTTGCATCTGCGCGCGAGCTTGTCGGAATGGTGCGCTTAAAAAATAAATATTTTATTTATTTATTTATTTTGACACTGTTTTAAAATTTGGGTCACTTATATCCCTATTACAATGAATGTAAACATTCCTTAGAAAAAAAGCATGACAGGTCCTCTTAAATATGAGATTTAGGGTCAAAATGACCTCAGATCTCATATTTTCACTAAAATGCAATAAAATAAATGAGGTCATTCTAAAAAAAAAAAATTCCCCTTTAAGAGCATGGGTGGAAGTGACTTTTTGTCGCTTCCTCCCTGCAGTGATATGGAGACGGGTGGGGGCCATCTTCCCCTCACTCGTCTCCATACCCAGTCAGCAAGAGGACACGATCGCCTCGCCGCTGCCAACGGCTACGGTAAGCGGCAGAGGGCACCGCAGAGCAGCAAGCGGGAGGGGGGCCCCTCTCCCGCCGTCGATAAAAGTGATCTTGCGCCGTATCCAGGGCTGTCTTAATGAGAGGGCACACCTGGGCACTGCCCAGGGGCCCCAGCTGCATGGGGGGGGGCCCCTGCAATTTCCCCAAAGCAGCTTGTCCTTGAGCCCACGCTGCCCCGAATTTTGGGGCACCATGATGGCACTGAGAGTGATAGATGCACAGGGGAGGCAGTGTGCCTCCTACCTACTTGATGTCTGTTTACCTGCGCTGTCATCATTTTAGGGGCCCCAGAGCATTGCTTTTCCCAGGGGGCCATGATGCTATTAAGACTGCCCTAGCCGTATCCACCACAGAAACCACTTTTATCTGAAAGAGGACCGCCCGCTCTTGAAGTGGATACCAGGGTTATGGTAGCTAGCTGCGACCATAACAACGGTATTCCTCTTCAAAGTAGTGAAGCATGGTGGAAAGCTTTTGCGAGCGCGCTCCCGTGATACAGCGGCGGGCATAGCCGCCGACTGTATCACTCAGCCCCGCCCCCCGGCGCGCCGCGTCATCCGCTGTGATTGACAGCAGCGCCAGCCAATGGCTGCGCTGCTATCAATCTGTCCAGCCTAGCCAATCAACAGCCAGGCTGGGAACCGAAGAGGATCACATGGACGCGCGTGGGACTTTCGAGGGGTCAGGTAAGTAAAATGGGGGTTCAGGGGGGGCGGTACCATCGGATGTTTTTTCACCTTAATGCATAGGATGTATTAAGGTGAAAAAACATTTACCTTTACAACCCCTTTAAGTCAAGGCCAGATTCTGTTCCTTCCTCATAACTTTCATGAATTCCTCTCTGTAGTCACTGCTACCGTCCTCATCTACACCGTGTTGTGTTTCTAGGTGAAAACAGAGCCCAGAGATGACACAAGAGATAGAAAATGTTCGATATCAGATATATCTAGTCCCCGGGGCTTTGGTGTCAAGTCATTTATGAAATATTTCTTTTAAATCTCTGTCTGCAACAGATCAAATGTCTTTCTCACCGCTGTTTGTATCAGTACAGCTGCAGTTACAGACACTATTGTGGCACAAATTAATGCGGCTCAAACTCATAAGAATTTTTTTTTTCATTGTATGCAAATACTTGAACTATGATCAGTGATTTCACTACTGTAGTCTGTTATTCAGTACATTGACAGCTGGGAATTACAATGCTGCACAACCTTTCAGTATTTGCTAGACCGCCATTTTTATTTTTACACTAATTTGCTTTTGTCTTGTACAGAATGAGGTTTGAGTCACATTCCACCTTTGTGGTACTGAGCCCCATTCCACCTTTATAGAGCCTAGTCCTGTTCCTCTGTTCTGGTGCCGAGTCCCATTCTGTCTTCATGGTGCTGAGCAATGCTGTATCTTTGCCTAGGCCAACAAGGCCCAAGCCTAGGACAGCACTTTGCAGGGGGGCAGCATGAAAAGAGTCCCCGCCGGCTTGCGCTACACTTTTAGTGTAGCGCCAGTTTTATGAGGTGGACTGGGCCATAAGACAAATCGGCTGGCACCCCCATAAAGCAGCCGCACTGCTATATGATAGGGATGGTGCTGACACAAGGGACACTGACATGGTCTTCTATACCTGTCAGGTAGGTAGTAGGACTCTCCTGCAATCCTTTGCTACCTTAAGGAATCTTAATTTTATTTCTGTTGATTGCTGATGAGAAAACTAAACAGATGGATTTATTTGTTCCTGCCCCCATTCCTTCCTTTGCTCAATGCCTGGACCACATACCTTCATCACTGTGCTATATGTTTTCTGCTGCACCACTGGCATGGGTATATCCTCTTAGTCCTCCAAAAATGTAGCGGAAATTTGTGCATAAAGTAAAACTATAAGCAAAACTTAATTTTGGATAGAGTAAAGGGTGGTTATAGCCCCTGTTTATTTTCTTTTTGCCATCCGTTCATTTCCTGCCCCATAGCCAAACAGGAAGTGAGAGGAAATCTCTGCAGATTAAGGGAATACCCCCAAGGTCTTCAGAACTAGTGTCCCCACTGAAAAATTTCAGGGCAGGTCTTATACAGGAAGGGGTGTGACCTTGACAGGAAGGGGTGGATCATATTTAAATTAGGAGTTGCAGTAGTTTAGTCAGGCTTAGGGCAGCACAAAACCTAAATACACCACAGGTGCTGAGTCCTATTTAGCACAAGGTTTAAGGCAAAAACTCAACTAGGACAACCCCACCCCCAATGGCTTTTGGACCCCACTGAGTTTTCACTGGCACAAGGACACATCACTCATGCTTTTCTTGCGCACGTCTAGTAGGCAGGCCTTTCGGCTACATGAGACCATAACACTGACAAGGTGCTCATGAACAGACATGTGGGTGTCATATATATATGATATGATAAGACCTCAAAGGGCTGACTGGCAGTGATCTCAAAAGCCCAGAAACACAGAGGACAGCGTATCCATTGAAACAGTCTAGGTTTATTCCACACACGGTTAAAAAATAAATGAGATGAACGGTGGTTACCAGTTGATGACCAACCCCAAACCACAGGCATGCAGCATATGCTGGGAAACAGGGTTACCCATGAGGACCATGGGATCCATGTTGGAACATTCTCGTCGGCTGCAGCAAGGAGACAGGTTGACCCACATCACTGGAAGTGACGTAGCCAGAACCAGGAATCTGTGGTGGTGGACACTCAGACTGGGACACACCAGAGAATCACGCCGGTTGCCAGGATCACATGTTTCGGGGTATGCCTCTTTGCCAAGTGGAGGATTTGGCGTACCCCAAAACATATTATGTTCTCATGTGTTTCTCGTCACTATCCCAGTGGTCACTCTGAAGCAGCCCTTCTAAATTTCATAAAGGTGGAATCAGTCTAGCGTCTTACAATGCTGTTGTTAAGCCTTTTGGCTGGCCTGGAGCAATTTTATTCTGACCGAAAGTCCTGTCATGTGTATTGCCTTTGGCACTTTTTATTTATTCTTCTCACTATTTATTTGCATGAGCATCTGCCCTGCATGTGTGAGTTTCAGTGTTTTACTACACAGACACGGAGGCTACAGGTTTTTCGAGGGCCTACTCTAATATTGAGGGAGGATCTCTTGCCGTCAGGTCTTTTTGCCTCCCCAGTTGTGGGGTTCTTTTTGAAGTAACCCTTACCCAGTACTTGGTGGATCGGCTATGGCAGGTCCCTAAGGACTAGAGTCCATCTGGTTTTAGCCAGGTGGACCAGAGTTCCTTGACTCTATCAGGAGCCTCGCACCCTGGGTGGTTACAGGGATCAAGACCGTCTTCTTTGGAGGCTGGCCAAAGCATCCTTGAGTACTTTTTGTGTGTGCGGTGATTTCACTGATTTCATTTTGTTCACAAGGTGTTGACTAGGGATGAGCCGAACAACCCCCCGTTCGTTTCGCACCAGAACCTGCGTACAGAGCAAAAGTTTGTGTGAACTTTAGAACCCTGTTAAAGTCTATGGGACTCAAACGTTTGAAATCAAAAGTGCTAATTTTAAAGGCTAATATGCAAGTTATTGTCCTAAAAAGTATTTGGGGACCCGGGTCCTGCCCCAGGGGACATGTGATTTTAATAATGCCCGAAGGGTCTGGAATTGATATTTGGGGGGTACCCCATATCTTTTTTTTTTATTTGATGTGGGGTTCCCCTTAATATCCATACCAGACCTGAAAGGCCTGATAATTGAATTTGGGGGGACCCCCACGCATTTTTTTTTTTTTTTTATGAATGACTTTTCTCTGTATTGCCGGGAGCCGACAATTCATTATAGCCGTGATTGGTTTTAAATTACTTTTTTTCCTTCAGAAATTACACTTTGTGCAGGGACAGTTCTAAGCACGGGAAACAAGCGCTACTTTTACAGGCATACTATACACTCCCCCTAGGTACGAAATTTAAAGGAATATTTCACTTTTATTGTTTTACTTTAAGCATTATTAAAAACACTGCTCCCAAAAAAAAATGCAGGTTTTAAAACATGTTTTGCATTGATACATGTCCCCTGGGACAGGACCCAGGTCCCCAAACACTTTTTATGACAATAACTTGCATATTAGCCTTTAAAATTAGCATTTTAGATTTCAAACGTTCGAGTCCCATAGACTTTAACTGGGTTCTAAAGTACACACAAACTTGCCGTGAACACCCCAAATTGTTCGTTGTTCGGCGAACAGGCAATGTTCGACTCAAACTCAAAGCTCATGCCTAGTGTTGACAGAGATGAACCACAACAAGTAAAAAATAATAAGTGGATCAAACCAATATCTATAAAGCTTTTCATGTGTTCTTTATGCAAGAATGTTTCTATGTCTGAGCATCAGCTGTGTATTTTTTTGTTTTTGTATATGAAATGCGCAGCCGTCATTATGGAAACAGTTTCCAATCCAATCCTGCGTGTTATTTTTTCCAGTCACGTTTACCACGAGGCTATAAATGTTTATTGTACAGTTATATAACGGTTTGATTAGCTCATTGACATCCGGCTCTTCTACAATGGTCTTGTTTTTCCCCCCAAGGAATTAGTATGTATAAATATGTTCAATTTACTGTATAAACACATTTGTTATGCAGCCAGCCAGCTGCCCTTCTGCAACTGATAAACAGTAGCGAGGGCATGAGGATTTAAGTGTGACTCTTACAACCTCGAGATGGAATAATGTCATTATTGGTGAACCCTGTTCAAAATATCCGCTGTTAATTGGAAATAGAAAATTGCAATGTTCAAAGAGAAGCTTTGTGGCTGCTTTGATGTATACAAATATTGAGGTACATTTTCAGAACGGCGCTCTACCTCTACCGATACAATGGCCCAGATTCAAGTAGAATTGCGCGATATTTGCGGGGGAGCAGGGCAACGATTTTGCCCTGCGCCCCCGCAAATATTTTGCGCTGCCCTCGATTCACGGAGCAGTAGCTCCGTGAATTGCGAGGGCGCGCCGGCAAATTTGCCCTGCGTAAGCGCGCGCAAGTTAAATGATCCCGCCGGGGGCGGGAATCATTTAAATTAGGCGCGCTCCCGCGCCGAGCGTACAGCGCATGCTCCGCCGGGAAACTTTCCCGACGTGCATTGCGGCAAATGACGTCGCAAGGACGTCATTTGCTTCTAAGTGAATGGCGTCCAGCGCCATTCACGTTTCACTTACGCAAATGCCGTGAAATTCAAATTTCACGGCGCGGGAAGGCCGGCTATACTTTAGCATTGGCTGCCCCTAGACATGTGCACAGCAAAAATTTTCGTTTATTTCTGTTTCGTTTCTGTTCGTTTATCGTGATTCGTAACGAGTCGTAATTTCGTAAGACGCTAGTTATCGTATTCGTACTCTTTAGTATTTTCGTAACACTCTTTTTTCCGTTTCCGTTTTTTTCTGTTAGTTTATTTTTCGTTGAATCGAGATTCGTATTTTCGTTATATTTTGTATTCTGCCGCGTTCGTATTTTTAAAATGATTTTATTCGTTCCTTCGTTTTTACGTTAGTTTAATTTTCGTTGTTTTGCTATTCGTATTTACATTATATTTTCCATCATGCCGCATTCGTATTTTCGTAAAGAAATATATTTTCGTTGCTTTATGATCATTCGTATTTTCGTGTCTAATTTCCTTTGATTGTAAAAACGTACTTTTGTAGATTTTATTGCATTCGTAATTCTGTTAGAATACATTTTACGTTTATTCGACACACTACTCGTCGTAATTTTGTAATTCGGATTTTACTGTGATTGACTTGACTGTCTTAGTTAGCACACACACCCTGTCTAGAATGAAGTCTGACGTAGAAGAAAACTAAAATATGTCAGATATTACAAATACAAATCTAGAAATTAGATGCACTGCAGTCTAACACAGAAAAAGACACAAGGAGCCAGGAGGTAATGAGAAAGAAGCTCATTGGGGGAAGGAACAAACCTCTTCAGAGGAAAGGGACAGCGCTCAGTGGCTATTGGTCAATGTCCAGAAATATTTCAGTACTAACGAAAGCTAATTTACATTATTTTGTATTTTCGTTGTTTTCATTTCAGTTTTCCGAAGATTCGTAATTTATTTTTCGTTAGTTTTGATTTTTCGTTTTTTAGTCTTTGTTCGGCATTTCGTTTTCTTTTCGGTCTTCGAATATTAGTACGTTTGCATTTTCGTTCATTTTGTTTTTCGTAATTTTTTTTTTTTTTGGGTTCGGTATTTTCGTTGTTTCTATGTTTTCGTTTCTTTCATCTTTCGTATCTTCGTTGTTTTTCATATTCGTTATTTTGAAAATATCGTTATTCGTTATCAATTGCGCTAAACCATTCGTTCATTCGTATGTTAACGAATCAACTAAAATAACGAAAATTGACGGAAAACGTATCCGTAGCTTAAAAAATTGCACATGCCTAGCTGCCCCTACTATTAGAAGGGGCAGCCTTGCGCTAAAAGTAGCCGTACGGAAACTCCGTACCTGGCTTGCGCGGGGCCCGCGCAAGCTTGTGAATCAGTGGTAGTATGCAATTTGCATACTACACGCTGATACACAATGGGAGCGCCCCCTAGCGCCCCCCGCAAGAATGCAGCCTAAAATCTGCGAGGCATCAGAGCCTTATGCCGCGCAGATTTTAGCCTGCAGTCGGTGTAACGAGGTTCCTGAATCAGGAGCACTCGTTACACCGGAGCAAGTAAGCACTTGCGCTGCGTAACCTATGGTTGCGCCGGCGCAAGTGCTTCTTGAAATGCCTTCAAGTGCCCTTTGTTTTGTGTGTGCATTTATGTTTTTTAGATCAGCAAGGTGGATACTATAGGGGGCGTTTCTGGGTCTAAATAAAAAAATAAAATAAAAAAAACAATATTTTGTTTCAATACATGTGCATTCCCCATGTTTTATTCCTTTATAAATGAAGCAAGTACAGAGAAATGCCCGGTGATCTTCCAGAAAGGGAACACAAGTATGTATTAGGCTGTCATTAGTTTAGAAGGCTTGAACGGAACCTGTGCCTCCTTTTATGAACTGTCCTCATCATAGTCCCTCTTTATATCAGGTGACCCCATCAGAGTGACCCCTTACATCAACTGTCTACATGAGAGTACCTTCTTACATCAACCGTCCCCATCAAAGCCCCTTTACATCAAGGGTCTGGTGTGGATTTTGGGGGGAACTCCACACCATTTTTTTTTTAAATTTGGGGTGGAGTTCCCCTTAAAATCCACACCAGACCTGAAGGGTCTGGAATGGATATTTGGGGGGAACCCTGCGTCATTTTTTAAAAAAAATTTACAGCGGGGTTCCCCTTAATATCCATTCCAGACCTGAAGGGCCTGGTAATTGAATTTGGGGGAACCCCCACGCAATTTTTTTTATTTTTTATGAATGAATCCTCTCTGAATTGCCGAAGCCGACAATTCATTATAGTCCCTCTTTACATCAGGTGACCCAATCAGAGTGACCCCTTACATCAACTGTCTACATGAGAGTACCTTCTTACATCAACCGTCCCCATCAAAGCCCCTTTACATCAACTGTCCAACTGTCAACTGTCCCCATCAGAGTGCCCCTTTACATTAATTGTCCCCAGTAGAGTACCTGGACTGCAGAACAGGACTACAGAAGTGTCCACAACAGAGTGTCTCTTTACATCAACTGTTCCCCATCAGCGTGCCCCTTTACATCAACTGTCCCCATCAGAGTGTCCCCTTACATCAATGGTGCCCTCAGAGTGCCCCTTTACAATAGTTGTCCCCAACAGAGTGACCCCTTGCATCAACTGTGCCCATCAGAGTCCCCCCTTACACCAACTGTCCCATCAGAGTGCCCCCTTACATCAGTTGTCCTCAACAGAGTGCCCCCTTGCAGAAATTGCCCCTAACAGAGTGTCCGCTTACATCAATTGTCCCATAGATTAATTGTCTCCAATTAATTGTCCCCTCATGGATCCGTAAATGCACGCTTAAAGCCCTGGGGGTCACTGCTAAAATTTGGGATGTTACAGCCCCCCCCCCATATCCAGGCCTGGACTACAGAATGGGACAACAGAATTGTCCCCAACAGAGTGACCCTGTACATCAATTGTCCCCAACAGAGTGCCCCTTTACATGAACTGGTCCCAACAGAGTGCCCTTTACATCAACGGTCCCCATCAGAGTTCCCCTTTACATCAATTGTCCCCAACAAAGTGCCCCTTTACATCAACTGTACCCATCAGAGTGCCCCCTTACATACATTTTCCCCATCAGAGTGCCCCCTTACATCAATTGTCCCCTTTTGAGTGACCCTGTACATCAATTGTCCCCAACAGAGTGCCCCTTTACATCAACTGTTCCCATCAGAGTGCCCCCTTACATCAATTGTCCTCAACAGAGTGCCCCTTTATGTAAACTGTCCCCATCAGAGTGCCCCCTACATAAACTATCCCCTCAGCATGCCCCCTTACATCATTTGTCCCCAACAGAGTGCACCCTTACATCAATTGTTCCCATCAGAGCCTCCCTTACATCAACTGCCCCCATCAGAGTGCCCCCTTACATCAGTTGTCCCCAACAGAGTGCCCCCTTGCAGAAATTGTCCCCAACAGAGTGCTCCCTTAGATCAATTGTCCCCAACAGAGTGGCTCATGGAAGAGGGAATGCTAAAATTTGGGATGTTATAGCCAAACTCCCAAAGATCCAGGCCTGGACTACAGAACAGATCTACAGAATTGTCCCCAACAGAGCGCCCCTTTACATCAACTGTACCCAACAGAGTGCCCCATTACACGTCGCTCTCCGGTTGACAATGAACAGTCATTTGCATTGTTTTTTTTTTTGTTTTTTTAGGGGGGGGGGGGGGGGTATGGGATATCCATAGAACAGATTACATTTTGCTGTATTATGAATAGAGCACTTAGAAAAAATGATGGACTCTAATCTTGACTGTCTTTGACTTTACACTTCTCCTCTGCACAATTCCTGCAGACTGTTACTCCCTGGACTCCTCTCCTCCTGCACAAACTTCTCGTTTACATCGTTAGTCTTTCCGCCCCATCATCTTGAACTTCACCAGGGATCACTCTGTATAATACCTGGCTGTTTCTGAACTTGCTGAATTCTGATAGGCCAGGGGCCTGCAGTACTCCTTCTTGACGGCCTAGTTGTTTAGCAGAAATAAATGACAGATGGACTACTGATCCCAGCCAGTCCGACTTGCAAACCCTGTGCCCTCAGGCCACAGCAATTTGTCACAGAACCCCACAGTCTCTCCACTGGCCTCGCACCCAGCTCCCCTGGCATGCCTCTTCCAGATATCCACTGTGCCTCACTCACGGAACTTCTCCTGCCCTGAGTCCTTCTTAAAGAATTTACCTGGACCGTGCGTACCGACTGCTTCTCCAGCTCCTCTATTCCAGGACACCTCTCTATGACCATGTAATGGCTTTAGACTGCTGGTGAGAGGTAAGTTCCAGGCACAAGAGAAAGTGTCACAGCTAAACCTGTGAGGACGGATGAGGTCCGGTGGAGACTGTGGAACCCTGGATGTGCATGAGTTTGGAAACCCTAACTAACATCAGAGGTGTTTACGAATTCTGGACTCTTTATTAAAACTTTATGAAAATTATATGTATTTATATATATATTATTTATATATTCAAAGCACTGCACTATATTGGAAAAATGGATTTGACACTGCCTTACATATTTAGCAAGGTACGACTTAGGCCCCATTCACACCTAGGCGTTTTTACGCCTGAAGCGCACTGCTCACAAACGCCAGAGGGGAGAATTAACATTATTCCCTATGGTGACTGTTCACGCCTTAACGCCCAAACGCCTGTCGCGCGAAGCTCAAACAAGTCCCGGACCTTTTTTTGTCGTGCGTATCGTGCGGTTTGGGCGTATTTGAGCGTTTTTTTCCCATAGAAAGTAATGGGAAACGCGCGAATTGAGCGTATCGCGCGACAACGGGCGTTTGCTACGGGCGTTTCGTCGCTTTAATAAATAGAACTTGTCGCCCATGCAGAAGATTAAAAAAATCTACCAACATAGCAACAAGTGATGAAAAGATGATCATTTTTCCTATTGGCTAAAATAAAAAACGCCGAAGTACAAAAACGTTGCATGACGCTGTATGCAAACGCGCAAATACGCGCGACAAAACGCCAGGAAAAAACGCCCAAAAAAACGACCGAACGACCGACGCTCAGGTGTGAATGCAGCCTTAGAGTGACCCGTAAGTGTATCATAGCTAGTTATAGCTGCGCTACCTAAAAGAGATAGGAGAGCGAATAAAGCAGGAGAGAGATTTAGAAAGTTAAGAGGGAAAACTATTGAGAGTCCAAAAAGACTTGGTGGAAAGGGGGTTGCGAGGGGAGAACATTTGGAGGGATAGGAAAAGGAATCCCTCATCCCTGGGGGTTAGCCAACCTTTTGGTCATTGTCATATGCTCAGGGCTCTTATTCCGCGTACACACGACCGTTTTTCGGGTTCTAAAATACAAAGTTTTTTTTTAATGTCATTAAAAACGATTGTGTGTGGGCTTCAGAGCATTTTTCGGGTTCTAAAAAATGGGCAAATTTTTTTTCGAACATGCTCTATTTTTTCACAAAATGTTTAACGTTGTCGTTTTTAAGGTTGTAAAAAATGGTCGGTGTGGGCTTTAACGACGTGAAAAATCTGCGCATGCTCAGAAGCAAGTTATGAGACGGGAGCGCTCGTTCTGGTAAAACTACCGTTTCTAATGGGGAAAGCACATTCATCACGCTGTAACAGACAGAAAAGCGCGAATCGTCTTTTACTAACACAGAATCAGCTAAAGCAGCTCAAAGGGTGGCGTCATCCGAATGGAACTTCCCCTTTATAGTGCCGTTGTACGTGTTGTACGTCACCGCGCTTTACCAGAGCATTTTTTTTCACGATCGGGTTGAAAAAAAAGAATTTTTTTCTAGACCATTAAAAACGTAATTTTTTAGAACCCGAAAAACGGTCGTGTGTACGCGGCATAAGACTTGGCTGCGAATAGGCTCTCCATGGGGATCACATTTTTTTTATGTTTATCTAATGATCTTGATCATCGTGCCATTTACTGTGTTTCCCCAAAAGTAAAACCTACCCCGAAAATAAGACCTATCATTATTTTCCAGGAAGGCTGCAAAATAAGCCCTACCCTGAAAATAAGCCCTAGTTTAAAATGCTTGTAAAATCCTATAATCCACTCTATTACAGTAGAATATATTGTACAATGTGTGTGTTTCTGTAATATAATTGCGGGGGAAGAGAGCTCAGGCGGCAGAGCGGCACTATAACGAAGGTATTTGGCACAATTATATTACAGAAACACACACATTGTACATTATATAATACTGTAGTAGAGTGGATTATAGGATTTTACAAGCATTTTAACTTAGTTCATACTGGGGATTCCTGTCAGGCGCGGAGAAAAAAGGGGGGGGGAGAGAAGACTGCACATTACATGGTAAAACCTACCCCGAAAATAAGCCCTACTGTGTCTTTTGTTGTCAAAATTAATATAAGACCCAGGCTTATTTTCGGGGGGAAACATGGGTAGTTGTGTTTTAGTCTCTTGGAAGCTTAGAACACAATATTTTACCTAACACTAACTTAACCTAATCCCCAAACTAGTCCCTTGTCCTGTATACTTGCCTCATCCAGCATTGGGAAAGCCATGCTGAATCCTCACTGCTGATAGTTTGTGTTAAAAGATAAGGGCACTAAGCCATCACTGACTAAAACTCATGATCTGAACTACAGATTGCAGAAAAGCTCCATAAGGGCCCAGATTCAGAAAGGACTTACGACGGCGCAGCGCCATGTACGCCGTTGTAAGTCCTAATCCGTGTCGACGTATCTATGTGCCTGATTCTTAGAATCAGTTACGCATAGATATCCATTCGATCCGACAGGCGTAAGTCTCTTATGCCATCGGATCGTAACTGCATATTTTTGCTGACTGTCGAATTCCGCGTCGAGTATGCAAATTAGCTAGATACGCGAATTCACGAACGTACGCCCGACCGACGCAGTAAAGTTACGACGTTTACGTTAGGCTTTTCCCGGCGTATAGTTGCCCCTGCTATATGAGGCATAAGTGCGGCATAGCAATGTTAATTATGGCTGTCGTTCCAGCGTAAAAATTTGAAAAATTAACGTCGTTTGCGTAAGTCGTCCGTGAATGGGGCTGGACGTCATTTACGTTCCCGTCTAAACCAATGACGTCCTTGCGGCGTACTTTGGAGCAATGCACACTGGGAAATTCCACGGACGGCGCATGCGCCGTTCGTCAAAAACGTCAATCACGTTGGGTCACAGTTGATTTACATAAAACACCCCCCCCTGATCCTAATTTGAATTAGGCGGGCTTACGCCGGCCGATTTACGCTACGCCGCCGCAACTTACGGAGAAAGTGCTTTGAGAATACAGCACTTGCCCGTCTAAGTTGCGGAGGCGTAACGTAAAGCGGATACGTTACGCCCGCACAAAATTACGCCGCTGACTGTGAATCTGGCCCATTGTGTATAAAAGTATATGAACAACATTTTTGTACGTGAACGAGTATTTTTGTTTTTCCTTTTTTTTTTGCTTTTCTTTCTTTTTTTTTTGCATTTCACATTTCCAAGTTCCAAAGTAGCAGATATGATATAAATACCAATAATTCTAAGCTAGTTTGCGGCTTATGCTACTCGAAAAAGGCTTTATCTCCTCACCTCCCCAAGGGGACCATCACTATTCATGCCAAAAGCTGTTTTTCAAACTCTTTCAACAGGCTTGTTCCCTGCTCACTCAAAGATAGTGTGTATGTGGAAGAGTTACTAATTTCTGCCTGGGTGTACATGCTGTTTATAAATTGTGATGTGATTATTCAAGGAATAATGCATTAAAGCTAGGAGACAACGTGGATCACATACAGATGCGCCAAGTTCCTGTGCCAATACAGTACATTTCGGAGGACTGTTTCACGATTCTTTGCCAGTAGATTGTTAGAACAATGGTGGGCAATCTGAAGAATTTTGATAGGATTTAATATCTTCTCAGTTGTGTTAATTGACAGTTACACTATTAGAACGGAATAGCGACCTTCATTAAAAAACTTTTCTGTGCTTTTTTCTGGCCAAGGCTACATATAAAAAAAAAAAAAAAGAATTCTATGCCTTTTTAGTCATATTTCTTGTTCAAATGTGTTATTGAATGCATAGGTGATACAAATACAGGTCTATAAATGGACTAAAGACAAAAAATTTATATTACCAAAAGTATTGGGTACACGTGGCTTTACACGCACGTGAACTTTATTGGCATCTCCGTCTTAGGCCTCGTACACACGATAGGTTAACCAGAGGACAGCGGTCTGATGGACCGTTTTCATCGGTCCAAACCGAACGTGTGTGGGCCCCATAGGTTATTTAACCATAGGTTAAAAAAAGCCAACTTGCTTTAAATTTAACCTATGGATTCCTAACCGATGGGAAAAAAACGTTAGTAGGCACAACCATCGGTTAAAAATCCATGCATGCTCAGAATCAAGTCGACGCATGCTTGGAAGCATTGAACTTATTTTTTTTCAGCATGTCGTTGTGTTTTACGTCACCACGTTCTGACACGATTGTTTTTTTAACCAATGGTGTGTAGGCACAACGGACCATCAGTCAGCTTCATCGGTTAACTGATCGTGTGTACGAGGCTTTAGTCTGTAGGGTTCAATATTGAGTTAGCCCACCCTTTGCAGCTATAACAGCTTCAACTCTTTTGGGAGTGCTGTGTACAAGGTTTAGGAGTGTGTCTATGGGAATGTTTGACCATTCTTCCAGAAGCTCACAGCGAAATCAGGCTGTACGCAGAGCACACAGACAGATATTGGGCCTGATTTACCAAGCCTTTACTCCATGACTCATGGAGTAAAAGCAGGAGTAGCAGCCGTTTGGCCATTTACTAAAGAAATACGCTGCTAGTGCAGTGTATTTCCCTAGTTACTAATGTGCTCCGTGCGCCCAGGAGAGGGTGCATTGTGCACCAGTACAGACCTGGCGCACGGCACATTAAACTGTAAATTGCGGGGGTTTGGGCGGGAGTTTATTAGGGGGGGAGGTGGGGGGATGCAGGGGAAGTGAAGTGACATGTGTTTTAAAGTGTTTGGCGGGCCGAATTGAAAGGGAAAGTGTTTTTTGAAAACAGATCCCCGTACGCTTGCACAGTGCGCCTGAACCTCGGGAGGTTCATTTGCATACTGGGCATGCGCAGAGAGAAAAGTCAGGGATTCCCGTGCGCCTTGTCAGTACGCCGGGAAAATCTTGGTAAATACCAAGCGGCGTACCCGTGATTGCGCTGCGTGACGCGGCGCACGGGAATCTCCGAGCTGTTTTCAGCCCTGAAGGGGAACTCGGCGCCAAATTTCAAACTTGAAATCGGCGCGGGTCCCCCTTCAGGGCTACATTAGGCTCTTAGGCTTGGTCCGGAACGTGAGGGGTTAAACCCGCGCCGATTCGCCGATTCGCCAAACCAAGCCCTCATCCCAAGCACGCAGTCTGGCCCGGACAGGAATGGGGGAGGGGACGAGCGAGCGGCCCCCCCCCCTCCTGAGCCGTACCAGACCGCATGCCCTCAACATGGGGGAGTGTGTGCTGTGGGGGAGGGGGGCACTGCCCCCCCACCCCACAGCACTCTTGCCCCCATGTCGATAGGGACAAGAGCCTCTTCCCGACAACCCTTGCCATTGGTTGTCGGGGTATGCGGGCGGGGCTAATCGGAATCTGCGAGCTCCCTTTAATAAGGGGGCCCCCAGATGCCGGCCCCCCACCCTATGTGAATGAGTATGGGGTACATCGTACCTCTACCCATTCACATGGGGGAAATGTAAAGTAAAAAAAACACCACACAGAATAAAATATTTTATTAATCTGCTCCGGAGCCCCCCCTTTCTTCTTTAGCTCTCTTAGAAGGGGGGGTTTCTTCTCTCCCGATCTTCCGCCGGGACCCTGGGCTTCGGTGATTTCTGCCGGGGGAGGGCGCCATCCCTCGGTCCTCTCCGGAGCCTTCCGCCGGGGGCCCCCACCCCATTTAAGCTCTTTTTCATTAGGGAGGGGCATCCGGACTTCGGGGTCTTCTGCCGGGGGATGGCGCCAACCCCCGGTCTTTCCGGTGCCTTCCGCCAGGGTTCCGGTCTTCCTGGTCTTCTGCCGGGGGTGCACCAACTCCCCGGTCTTTTCTCTTCTGTCTTCTCTGCTCCCTCTTCTGCCTGGCTCCCCCGCGGAGCCAGGGCTTTCTTCCGTCTTCTTTCTTCTCTCTTCCTTCTTCTGCCTGTCTCCTCCGGGAGCACAGGGCTTGTCTCCGCTGTCTTCTTCCTTCTCTTCCATTCGATGTTGACACAACGAGGTCCGGCGCTGGAATGTCGTCTGAGCAGTGGGCATGGACTTATATAGGGCAATGCCACCATGTGACCTCAACCCATGTGACATCACATTCCCATCATGCCCAGGGAATGTGATGTCACATGGGTTGAGGTCACATGGTGGCATTACCCTATATAAGTCCATGCCCGCCGCTGACACGGCATGTCAGCGCGGAACCTCGTCGTGTCAACATCGAATGGAAGAGAAGGAAGAAGACAGCGGAGACAAGCCCTGTGCTCCCGGAGGAGACAGGCAGAAGAAGGAAGAGAGAAGAAAGAAGACGGAAGAAAGCCCTGGCTCCGCGGGGGAGCCAGGCAGAAGAGGGAGCAGAGAAGACAGAAGAGAAAAGACCGGGGAGTTGGCGCACCCCCGGCAGAAGACCAGGAAGACCGGAACCCTGGCGGAAGGCACCGGAAAGACCGGGGGATAGGCGCCATCCCCCGGCAGAAGACCCCGAAGTCCGGATGCCCCTCCCTAATGAAAAAGAGCTTAAATGGGGTGGGGGCATCCGGCGGAAGGCTCCGGAGAGGACCGAGGGATGGCGCCCTCCCCCGGCAGAAATCACCGAAGCCCAGGGTCCCGGCGGAAGATCGGGAGAGAAGAAACCCCCCCTTCTAAGAGAGCTAAAGAAGAAAGGGGGGGCTCCGGAGCAGATTAATAAAATATTTTATTCTGTGTGGTGTTTTATTTTACTTTACATTTCCCCCATGTGAATGGGTAGAGGTACGATGTACCCCATACTCATTCACATAGGGTGGGGGGCCGGAATCTGGGGACCCCTTTATTAAAGGGGTCTCTCAGATTCTGATAAGCTCTCCGCCCGCATACCCCGACAACCAAAGGCCAGGGTTGTCGGGAAGAGGCTCTTGTCCCTATCGACATGGGGGCAAGAGTGCTTTGGGGTGGGGGGGCAGTGCCCCCCTCCCCCACAGCACACACTCCCCCATGTTGAGGGCATGTGGTCTGGTATGGCTCAGGAGGGAGGGGGGCGCTCGCTCGTCCCCACCCCCATTCCTGTCTGACCAGACTGCGTGCCTGGGATAAGTGCTTGGTTTGGATCTTGGGGGTGACCCCCACGCTATTTTTTTTTGCGCGGGTTTAACCCCTTATGTTCCAGACCAAGCCTAAGAGCCTGGAGGGAACCCACCTTATTTTTTTTTTGGGGGGGTCTGGAGTTCCCCCTCATGAACAGCGATCTGTCATTTACACATGTCAGTCCCCCCCCCCCTACAGTTAGAACACACCCAGGGAACATATTTAACCCCTCCCTCGCACCTAGTGTTAACCCCTTCCCTGCCAGTGGCATTTTTTGAGTAAGCAATGCATTTTTTACAGCACTGATCGCTAGAAAAATGCCAATGGTTCCAAAAAAGTGTTCGATGTGTCCGCCATAATGTCGCAGTACCGATAAAAATCGCTGATCGCCCCAGCAAAAACCAAACACTAAACGCTATTTGCGATTTTTTGGAACCAAAAATATGTAGAATACGTATCGGCCTAAACTGAGGTTTTTTTTAGTTTTTTGAATATATAATTTTGGGGATATTTATTATAGCAAAAAGTAAAACTAATTTTTACATATGTGGGCGGGACTTACACAAGTCCCGCCCACATATATAAACATCGTTCAAACCACACATGTGAGGTATTGACGCGTGCGTTAGAGCGAGAGCAATACTTTTACCACTAGACCTTCTTTGTAACTATAAACTGGTAACCTGGAAAAAAAAGAAAAAGGTTGCCTATGGGGATATTCACGGAATTCATTTTGGCCCCATTGCAGGAGTGTTTCCAATAGTAAAGCGTGACATGTAAGGTATCTATTTACTCAGTGTAACATCATCTTTCACATTATCCCCAAAAATTGGGCTCACTTTTGTGTTTTGTTAATTTTTAACCACTTGAGCCCGGACCATATTTCTGGTCAATGACCGGGCAAGTTTTTGTGATTCGGCACGGCGTCGCTTTAACTGACAATTGCGCAGTCGTGCGACGTGGCTCCCAAACAAAATTGGCAACCTTTTTTTTCACACAAATAGATTATTAAATGTGCGTGTTTACTTCTGTCTTTAACACCTCCCCTTCAGGCTGGAAAGCATCAGATCAGGGGAAACCAAAAAAAAAAAGCTCTCATTCCATTGCAGCTTGGTTCCTACATGTGTGATGAACTGAGCATGCTCAGACACTTAGAAAAAAAATATCCTTTCTTTTTAAAAGGTGAAAAAAACTCATTGGATGCTCATAGAGCGTGGTTTGGATTAATTGCAGGTGTGCCCAATTACAAGCTCACCCAAACTAGAGACTGCAATTTGGTCATGTGATTTCAATTGCTTCATTACTAGCACTGTTATAAAAAGCTTGGATCGATCAGTCCTCAGCTGCCCTCAGAAGGGGCAGGCTGGCAGAAATGCTGTTGCTAAACACAAATGTGGTTTGTTGCATGGGTTTTGTTTTAATTTGCCAATGGTTTTGGTTTATTTTTAAATGATGTTCACTTTGATGTATTTGTCTATGTGGCCTTATTTTATGAAAAATGTGTAAAGCTATGGTTATTTAGAATTTTGAAATGTATTTTTGTTTGTTTGTCTTTTTTTGCTTTCCTTGTTTTGTTGACCAATAAAAATTACTTTAAAATTGTTAAGTTTGTCTTTTGTTACTTTTTCATGCTACATATGTTGACAGCTGCAGCTGAACTAGGTTTGGGCCTAACAAATTATGTGTGATTTTTGTCTAAGCTTCTTTCCTGGTGTGTAATCATGAAATGTTTGCCATGTTTATTCTCCCTGACTTTAAAGACAAAAACTGGTAAGTATTTTATTTATTCTGCAGTGGTCCTCAGCCCTCAAGTACCCCCGACAGGACATGTTTTGGGGATTTCTCTTATCAAGAATTGCTGTCCAGACTGTATTTTAAAGCACATGTGCAAGATGAAGGAAAACCTGCAAACATGGCCTGTGGGGGGGGTTTGCTATTGGTGGACAGGCTTGACGTGCTGATTTACAGCACTGTGCTTAAATCTAGCGCAAGGCAATCCTATTCAAATTGTGGGTGTTTGAGGGAAGCCAAGTGAGTGTTAGAACCCCTGCTTTGTGTTTTTTTATTTTTGTGTTGAGCTTTGTGTCCCTTTTCTTAAAATTGGCTTCACTTCCTGTCACACAGCTGAACAGGAAGTGAGGTTAAAACCCTACCAGTGTCATTTCTTGGGGACACAGGTCAATCTAACTAGTGTCCCCATTAAGCAAATTGCACTCCAGCACTGCTGTGTACACCCCAAATCATGGGTCTTCAAACTACGGCCCTCCAGTTGTTCAGGAACTACAATTCCCATCATGCCTAGTCATGTCTGTGAATGTCAGTGCATTACAAGGCCTCATGGGATGTGTAGTTCTAAAACAGCTGGAGGGCCGTAGTTTGAGGATCCCTGCCCCAAATGATTATTTAGTTTGGGGTTTAGTAAAGGCAAAGCCACTCTGCAGTACAAGCATAGTTGCTGAAAATCAGAGAGGAAGCACTGATGGTTTTAACATCCAATCCTGTAGAAGCAAAGTTGTTTTGTTTTCTTTCTTCCTTGCTTTGCACTTGTAGTGCAAAGTGGATTTGCCTTTAGTCAATGGACCCCAAAGTCCAAGATCCCTAATAATTTGGGGTGTACACAGCAAAATGCTAGAGTGCAATTTACATAATGGGAAACTATTTAGCTTGATCTCTGTGTCCCCAAGAAAAGATATTCGTAAGGTTTTACCCTCACTTCCTGTTTGGCTATGTGACAGGAAGTGAATGAATTAGAAAGGGTGAAGACACCTCACAAATGTTGTCACTATCAGGGGTGCAGACATCCCCCAAAAAATGAGCAGATAATACTTATTTGCAAATTAATAATTTTTTAGTTAACATTGGGTGGGGTGCTCTAACACACACATTCCTACATATTAGCAACGCTCTATCCTGGCCTATTGGCATGGTTATATTTTTTGGGGCTCTCAATAAAACTCTATGAAATTTGTGCTTAAACTAGAACCAGGGGCGGACTGACAACTCATGTGGCCCCTGGGCAATAGAAGATTATGGGGCCCCTCTGGCTTACAGATGACCACCACGCCAGGAGGTAGTGCAGAGGCGGGCAGCTAAAATCTTGGGATATTCACATTAAAAGCATGTCATTTTCGGACATATTGGGGACAGATCTAAAAAAAACACAGATGTTTACATACTGTCCCTGGTTTTACTGAGCCTGGCAACCCGGATGGGGCCCCCTAGTGGCATGGGGCCCTTGGGCAGTGCCCGAGTGACTCAATGGTCAGTCCGCCCCTGACAAGAACTATAATTAACAAGTTTTTTTTTCTTTAATTTTGGATAGAGTGAGGGAGGGTTATAGGCCCTGTCAGTTTATTTTGTATTATCTGTGTCCAATTGGGGAGATTTGCCTTCACTTCCTGCCCCATAGCCAAACAGGAAGTGAGAGAAAAACTATGCAAATTAACCACTTCCCGCCCAGCCTATGGCCGATTTACGTCCGGGAAGTGGTTACACAATCCTGACAGGACGTCCTGCAGGATTTCATGCCGCACGCGCCTGTGGGGGCACGCAGCGCGGCGATCGGTGATGCGGGGTGTCAGTCTGACACCCTGCATCTCCGATCTCGGTAAAGAGTCTCTCACGGAGACGGAGACTCTTTACCACGTGATCAGCCGTGTCCAATCACGGCTGATCACGATGTAAACAGGAAGAGCCATCGATGGCTCTTCCTCACTCGCGTCTGACAG
Organism: Rana temporaria; assembly: GCF_905171775.1. Lineage (NCBI taxonomy): Eukaryota > Metazoa > Chordata > Amphibia > Anura > Ranidae > Rana > Rana temporaria. The sequence goes on from NC_053492.1 coordinate 48,508,762, forward strand.
ACGCGAGTATAGGAGAGCCGATCGGCGGCTCTCCTGACAGGGGGCGTTCGCGCTGATTGTTTATCAGCGCAGCCCCCCCTCGGATCACCACACTGGACCACCAGGGATGCCCACCCTGGACCACCAGGGTGTGCAAAAACAAAAAAAATATAGAACAAAAAAACAAAAAGCAATAAAAAATAAGAAAAAAGATGCCAATCAGTGCCCACAAATGGGCACTGACTGGGAAAATCAGTGCCACCCCACAGTGTCCATCAGTGCCACCCCACAGTGCCCATCCATGCACAGTGCCCACCTATCAGTGCCCACCTGTGCCACCCATAAGTATCCATCAGTGCCACCCATAAGTGCCGCCCATCTGTGCCGCCCATGAGTGCCCATCAGTGCCGCCTATGAGTGCCCATCAGTGCCGCATAGCAGCGCCGCCAATCAATGCCACCTCATCTGTGCCGTCAGTACTACCTCATCGATGTCCATCAGTGCCATCTCATCGGTGCCCATCAGTGCCCGTAATTGAAAGAGAAAAACTTATTTACCAAAAAATTAACCTAAAAAAATAAAAACTTTTTTTTGTTTCAAAATTTGCAGTCTTTTTTTAGTTGTTGCGCAAAAAAAAAAACGCAGAGGTGATCAAATAACAACAAAAGAAAGCTCTATTTGTGGGGAAAAAAGGACGCCAATTTTGTTTGGGTACAGTGTTGTATGACCGCGCAATTGCCATTCAAAGTGCGACAGTGTTGAAAGCTGAAAATTGGCTTGGCGGGAAGGTGCGTAAGTGCCTGGTATGGAAGTGGTTAAGGGAATCCAGTGCCCCCCCCAGAACTAGTGTGTGGGTCCCCTGAAAATTCCTGGGCGGGGTTATACAAAAACAGGGTGTGACCTTGACAGGAAGGGGTGGGTCATTTTTCTATTAGGAGGTGCAGATATGTAGTCAGGCCTAGGGCAGAACCAAACCTAAATATACTACTGCATATTAGGGCTTATTTAGACCGGAACCGATTTACAGCGTGTTTTTATATTGTGGGAGGAAACCCACGCAGGCACAGGGAGAACATGCAAACTCCATGCAGATGCTGTCACGGGCGGGATTCAAACCAACGACTCTTTTGCTGCTAGGTCAAAGTGCTATACACTACACCACTGTGGTGAACGAACATGATTGCAGCTGAAAGCATGAGAACTTTTTTTTTTTTTTTCAATACCATGCTTTCCAGCCTTATTGACCCCGCCTCTCTCCATAAAGAGGACCTGTCAAACACTAGTCCTATTACAAGGGATGTTTACATTCCTTGTAATAGGAAGAAAACTGATCATTTTTTTTTTATTTTTTTATTTCAGTGTAAAACATTATAAAACTAAATAAAAATAAATAAGAAAACCCCCAAAAAATTTTTTAAAGCGCCCCGTCCCGACGAGCTCGCGCACAGAAGCAAACGCATACGCGAGTAGCGCCCGCATATGAAAACGGTATTCAAACCACACAAGTGAGGTATCTCCGCGATCGTTAGAGTGAGAGCAATAATTCTAGCCCTAGACCTACTCTGCAACTCAAAAAATGCAACCTGTAGAATTTTTTAAACGTCGCCTATCGAGATTTTTAAAGGGTAAAAGTTTGATGCCATGCCACGAGCGGGCGCAATTTTTAAGCGTGACATGTTGGGTATCATTTTACTCGGCGTAACATTATCTTTCACAATATATAAAAAAATTGGGCAAAATGTATTGTTGTCTTATTTTTTATTTCAAAAAAGTGATTTTTATCCAAAAAAAGTGCGCTTGTAAGACCGCTGCGCAAATACGGTGTGACAAAAAGTATTGCAATGACTGCCATTTTATTCCCTAGGATGTCTGCTAAAAAAAAATATATAATGTTTGGGGGTTCTGATTAATTTTCTAGCCAAAAAATTGTGATTTTCACATGAAGGAGAGAAGTGCCAGAATTAACCCGGTGGGCAAGTGGTTAAAGTACTCATGGCTATAAAGAATAGAGTCATTGCTCATTAAAAAAAAAAAAAAAAAAAAGGGGGTCCCTCCAAATTAAATTACCAGGCCCTTCAGGTCTGGAATGGATATTAAGGGGAACCCCGCCGTAAAAAAACCCCCAAAAAATGGCGTGGGTCCCCCCAAATATCCATACCAGACCCTTCAGGTCTGGTGTGGATTTTAAGGGGAACTCCACCCCAAATTGAAAAAAAAAATGGCGTGGAGTCCCCCTAAAAATCCACACCAGACCCTTATCCGAGCACGTTGACCTGGCCGGCCGCAGAAAAGAGGGGGGGACAGAGTGCGGCCCCCCCCCTCTCCTGAACCGCACCAGGCCACATGCCCTCAACATGGGGAGGATGTCCCCATGTTGATGGGGACAAGGGTCTCATCCCCACAACCCTTGCCCGGTGGTTGTGGGGGTATGCGGGCGGGGGGCTTATCAGAATCTGGAAGACCCCTTTAACAAAGGGGACCCCCAGATCCTGGCCCCCCCCCTATGTGAAATGGTAATGGGGTACATTGTACCTCTACCATTTCACCCCAAAAAAAATGTCAAAGTGTTAAAAATGACAGTAGCCGGTTTTTGACAAATCTTTTAATAAAATCTTCTTTTCTTCTTTCCTTCGGGTTTCTTCCGCTGCTTCTTTCTCGGGTCTTCTCGTCCACATCTTGCCCGACGTCTTCTTCTATCTTCTCCGTCCGTCCTTCAGCCTTCTGGTCCGGCATCTTGCCCGTTGTCTTGTCCTGTCTTCTTATCCGTCCGCCTCCTCGTCCGCATCTTGGGTCTTCTGCGGTGTTCTTCTCGTCCCCGGACCCAGCGTTTGAATTTGATTTGGCCGCCGTTTTCCCGCTCCTGGGACCCGCCCCCCTCTGACGCCACAAGTAAACTCCTTAGAAGGTCATGTGCGTCAGAGGGGGGCGGGGTCACATGAGTGTGACACGGCGGGAACTTCTTCTCCGGGCGGCGCGATTGAAATTGAATTCCCCCGCTGTGTGACGCTCTGCGACCCCGCCCCCCTCTGACGCACATGACCTTCTAAGGAGTTTACTTGTGGCGTCAGAGGGGGGCGGGGTCACATGAGTGTGACACGGCGGGAACTTCTTCTCCGGGCGGCGCGATTGAAATTGAATTCCCCCGCTGTGTGACGCTCTGCGACCCCGCCCCCCTCTGACGCACATGACCTTCTAAGGAGTTTACTTGTGGCGTCAGAGGGGGGCGGGTCCCAGGAGCGGGAAAACGGCGGCCAAATCAAATTCTAACGCTGGGTCCGGGGACGAGAAGAACACCGCAGAAGACCCAAGATGCGGACGAGGAGGCGGACGGATAAGAAGACAGGACAAGACAACGGGCAAGATGCGGGACCAGAAGGCTGAAGGACGGACGGAGAAGATAGAAGAACACGTCGGGCAAGATGTGAACGAGAAGAAAGAAGCAGCGGAAGAAACCCGAAGGAAAGAAGAAAAGAAGATTTTATTAAAAGATTTGTCAAAAACCGGCTACTGTCATTTTTAACACTTTGACATTTTTTTTGGGGTGAAATGGTAGAGGTACAATGTACCCCATTACCATTTCACACAGGGGGGGGGTCAGGATCTGGGGGTCCCCTTTGTTAAAGGGGTCTTCCAGATTCTGATAAACCTCCCGCCCGCATACCCCCACAACCACCGGGCAAGGGTTGTGGGGATGAGACCCTTGTCCCCATCAACATGGGGACATCCTCCCCATGTTGAGGGCATGTGGCCTGGTGCGGTTCAGGAGAGGGGGGGGGCCGCACTCTGTCCCCCCCTCTTTTCTGCGGCCGGCCAGGTCAACGTGCTCGGATAAGGGTCTGGTGTGGATTTTTAGGGGGACTCCACGCCATTTTTTTTTCAATTTGGGGTGGAGTTCCCCTTAAAATCCACACCAGACCTGAAGGGTCTGGAATGGATATTTGCCGGGAACCGCACGTCTTTTTTTTTTTTGTTTTTTACGGCGGGGTTCCCCTTAATATCCATTCCAGACCTGAAGGGCCTGGTAATTTAATTTGGGGGAACCCCTACACATTTTTTTGTTTGTTTTATGAATGAATCCCTTTAGAATTGTCAGAGCCGACAATTCATTATAGCCGCGTGTGAATTTTTAAATGACTTTTTTCCTTCAGAATGTCATTTTGTGCAGGGGGAGTTCTAAGTGCGGGAAAAATGCGCTATTTCACATGCTGACATAACACCCCCCCCTAGGTACGAAATTTAAAGGAATATTTCACTTTTATTGTTTCACTTTAAGAATTATTAATTTCACTGCTCCCGAAAAAACGGCCGTTTTAAAAAATAAAAAAAGCATTGATACATGTTCCCTGGGGCAGGACTGAGGTCCCCAAACACTTTTTAGGACAAAACTTGCAGATTAGCCTTTAAAATGAACACTTTTGATTTCTCCCATAGACTTCTATAGGGAGTTCGGCGCGGCTTTACATATTAGTTTCAATGCGCCGGCTGCTACGCTGGTTCATGCGCCCAATTAAGCCTCCACCCGGAGTACTAATTAACGCATGAACCAGCGCAGCGCACAGAGCATAGTAAATCAGGCCCATTGTGTCTCTAATAATAACACATTTCGTCTTAATGTAATAATCCATTTTAAAGCGGTGGTTCCCCCTAAAACAAATTTCTAACAATACATTCGTAAGACCCGTTACACTGCGGGTAGGCTGGCTTTTGTTTTGTTTTTTTTAGTACATACCTCGATATCGCCGTTTCGTCCCTTGGCGGTGGGCGTTCCTAGTTGATTGACGTTCCTCCGACGGGCGCATACTGCGCGTCACGACTTTCCGACAGAAGCCGAACGTCATTGCGCAGGCGCCGTATAGAGTCGGCTCTATACGGCGCCTGCGCAGCGACGTTCGGCTTCTTTCGAAAAGTCGTGACGTCACGTATGTGCCCGTCGTGGGAACGTCAATCAACTAGGAACGCCCACCGCCAAGGAACGAAACGGCGAGATCGAGGTATGTACTAAAAAAACAAAACAAAAGCCAGCCTACCCGCAGTGTAACGGGTCTTACGAATGTATTGTTAGAAATTTGTTTTAGGGGGAACCACCCCTTTAAGCTAAAGATTCACTCACCATTCATTCGATCTGCCATTCATTCAAGTCAAGAGACATCACCAAACTGTTCTTATCATCTCGGCATCACAGCAATCACAGCTCATGGCTCCTTTTATTGTTACAAAAGATCTCACAAACAGGAAGTGATGGCTGCAGCAGCTAATCACCTCCCCCATGGGAGTGGTCATCACAGGATGTCCCCTTCACACAGGAAATGTCCATATAAGGGCATCCCTCTAACAGGATGTCCAATACAATACAATACATGAATATAACACAATACAATGATGGCTAAAGTCTTATGGGCGTGTCCGGGCAGGCAAAGCGTGTATGCTCCTAGCAAACAAAGCCGTATTGCTTTTAAAACATGGATGCCTTCCCTGACTCTAAAAAAGCTCACAAGTTCTCATATTACCACTGATAGTAATCCTTATTTTGCGCCATTCCATAGAATAACGCATATTCAGATTATACTATTATTGTAGGTGGAATGGAGGCTATCTGCAGGAGTGCGCTACGAATCCCGACCATGGTAATCAGACACAGCAGAGAAAAAAGTGCACATCCGCCTATAACCACTAATGTCCTTGCGGAGAGAGCATATCCCCTCCTCAACAATCGTCCGCACTAATGCACAGAGGGCCCCCCTCGTCGGAGGACATATTCCCACGTCGCAAACATCACACTCCAACCTCAAGACATTTTCCACTACCAGACGGGATTCAACCAGTCTCAGACTGCCCCAGTCAGCTCTTTAGAGTGGGTTGCGGAAGTACTAACACTGGGTGACACTATGACAACACATATTAAATACATCTTCATAAAATTTCCACAACAAAGCGCATTTGTGAGGTCTGGCACTGATGTAGGTTGAGAAGGCCTGGCTCGCAGTCTCCAACCTAATCTCAAAGATATTCTGGCGGGTTCAGGCCAGTCAAGTTCCTCCACCAAGACATTTTGGACAATTTAATGCTCCCAACTTTGTGGGAACAGTTTGGAGAAGTCCCCTTCCTGTTCCAACATGACTGCACACCAGTGCACAAAACAAGGTCCATAAAGACATGGATAAGTGAGATAGGGGTGGAGTTACTTGACTGGCCTGCACAAAGTCCTGACCCCCAACCTGATAGAACACCTTTGGGATGATATAGAGCGGAGACTGAAAGCCAGGCCTTCTTGTCCAAATCAGTGCCTGACCTCACAAATGCGCTTCTGGAAGAATGGTCAAACATTCCCATAGACACCCTTCTAAACCTTGTGGAAAGCCTTCCCAGAAGAGTTGAAGCTGTTATAGCTGCAAAGGGTGAGCCACCTCAATATTGAACCTTACGGACTAAGACTGGGATGCCATTAAAGTTCATATGCGTGTAAAGGCACGTGTCCCAATACTTTTTGTAATATTGTGTAAGTTGTACAATGGTAGCCAGAGAGGGTCTCAGTAAACATCCAAAGAAGTAGAGATTGAATAAACCACATGCAATGGAACACCGCTCCAGGTGAAGCCTTTTAACTATTTATTGCCACAAATTTTTAGCCCTTTTATCATTTATAAAACTTAGATGACAACATTAGATGGCAACACTATTTTTTTATGTTTTCACTTGTGCACTGGTAATTATTATTATTATTATTATTATTACAATAAACCAGGCCATTTAAAGATAATCGTTTTGTTGGCCATATTTGAACCATTTTTACACTTTATATTCATGCTGCCCTGGCCAAGTTTACCGCAGACTAAAATGGGTAGTTTTGGTGCCAATCTTTATCAATCTTTAAATCCAAACATGCTGTTTGCATGACCATTGGGGATAATTATCCAAAACTGCCAGCTGTAAAGAGCGCGGTATTTGGTACCCCCATGAGAGGTCTTCTTCTGCTTTAGGCAAGCCTGGTCCTTTTGTCAGTAACTCTACCTTTAACATCTACTGAGGCCCCAAAAATGAACTTATTTGTCCCTTTTTGTCTATTAAATATATCATTGAAGACCCTTTTGTTGGATCTGTTCAAATAAGTGCAATGGAAATCCAATAAATGTCTAACTTCCTTTAGTAAGCTGACAAAGCTGCTCTAAAATCCCCAAATTATCAGCCCTGCCTGATATTTTGTTTTTGACAAACTATAGAGCACCTCCCCACTTCCATGTTTTGGAAATGAGGAGATGGCTAACTGCCCAGTCTGCTTCAGGAGACTTTTTGCTAAAAAGAAAAAGATTAACACCTGTTCCGCCACCCACACCATCAACTTCCATCCTCTTATGAAGCTGAACTTGCTGAAGAACCTTCAACATCCAACACACTCCTGGTGTGACACAAGGTCTGGCAAAAGGAACCAGAGTAAGCAGCCAAAGACAAACGTTTTGACACTCCTGGAAGTGTAATGCTGCGTACACACGATCATTTTTAGGCTTGTAAAAAACAAAGTTTTTTAGCCTCTAGAATTTATTTTCCAACTTTATCATTAAAACGACGTTGCCTACATCATTAAAAAAAATTGTTCGAGCAAAGCGCGGCGATGTACAACATGTACGACGGCACTGTAAAGGGGAAGTTCCATTCAGATGACGCCACCCTTTGGGCTGCTTTAGCTGATTTTGTGTTAGTAAAAGAAGATTCGCGCTTTTCTGTCTGTTACAGCGTGATGAATGTGCTTACTCCATTACGAACGGTAGTTTTACCTGAACGAGCGCTCCCGTCTCATAACTTGCTTCTGAGCATGCTTTTTAACATCGTTTAAGCCCACACACGAACATTTTTTACAACTTGAAAAACGACATTGTTTAAAACGTTGTTACAAAATGCAGCATGTTCAAATTTTTTCTTTGTCGTTTTTCAGAAGCCGAAAAATGATCAGTGTACTCAGATCTTCAAGTGATTGAAAGTCAAAGTTATGGTTGTCAGAACAGGTTGTAGTCCTTTTTCACTGAAGGAAAATCTTCTGGAACTTTAAACAGGGGAAAATGGCAGACTGGCGGGGTTTTAATGTAGAAGACACACACTGGGTTGATTTAATAAAACTAGACAGTGCAAAATCTGGTGCAGCTTTGCATAGAAAGCAAACAGCTTCCAGTTTTTTTTTTTTGGGCAAAGCTTAAATTAACAAGATGAAGTTAGAAGCTGATTGGCTACCATGCACAGCTGCATTGGATTTTTTCACTCTCCGGTTTTAGTAAATGTCTCTCATGCATTACAATCTTATTACCTGCCTCTATGCCCTGTACACTGAGCTGGGAACTCGCAGCTCAGTGTACGAAGTTTGGTAATACCGAGATGAACGAACTTCCAGGACATAATATCGGCCAGGCCAATGATAACGGCTGAGGATAGGTACCCAGAAGCCAATAGTGCTGAAGATGACAGGGCCATTCGGGACGCGACAGCTCTGAATAGAAGGTGAGTATAGTAAACTGCTTAAAACAGATGTTTTTGTTTTTCATAAATGTACAGTACCTTTATATTCAGGAGCCTTCCGGTCTGCACAACTGCGGGTATTCTTCGGGCATTGTGTCACTTCCCGTACCACGCAGTGTGCTCTGGGAGCTTCTCTCATAGCTCCCAGTGTTAGATGAGGCTGTGTCACAAAGGGGCGGTAAATTTCAATTACGACGCCTGCCATTGTGATGGCAACACAGACGCTGATGCCGCTGCTCCCCATTGCGAGTGCGCATGCGCTAGATCGAGCGGTGGATGCTGGGACATCAGCATCACCACAACAAGGTAAGTGCCTGCTCGTGGGCTTCTAATGCCCACAGTTAAAATGGCAACGACACAAACAAAGGAATATAAGTTTAAATTGCAGGCAGAATGACAGAGGAGCTGACGTTGGAGACGAAATACGTGAGTTTATTTAACCACTTGCTTACTGGGCACATATACCCCCCTCCTGCCCAGGTGAAATTTCAGCTTCCGGCACTGCGTCGCTTTAACTAACAATTGCGCGGTCGTGCGACGTGGCTCCCAAACGAAATTGACGTCCTTTTTTCCCCACAAATAGAGCTTTCTTTTAGTGGTATTTGATTGCCTGTGCGGTTTTTATTTTTTGCGCTATAAACAAAAAAGAGAGTACATTTTGAAAAAAAATACAATATTTTTTACTTGTCGCTATAATAAATATCCCAATTTAAAAAAAAAAAGATTTTTTTTTTCTCAGTTTAGGCCGATACGTATTCTTCTACATAGTTTTGTTAAAAAAAAAAAAAAATCGCAATAAGCAACTGGTTTGCGCAAAAGTTATAGCGCCTACAAAATAGGGGACAGAATTATTATTTTTTATTATTTTTTTTTTTACTAGAAATGGCGGCGATCTGCGATTTTTATTGGGACTGCAACGTTATGGCGGACACATCGGACACTTTTGACAAATTTTTGGCGCCATTCACATTTATACTGCGATCAGTGCTATAAATATGCACTAATTACAGTATAAATGTGACTGGCATTGAAGGGGTTAACACTAGGGGGGTGTGGAAGGGGTTAAATGTATCCCTGCATTGTGTTCTAACTGTAGGTGGAGGGGGGGTGACCGATCTATGTCCCTATGTACAAGGGACACAGATCGGTCTCCTCTCCAGAGACATCACCGCTGTCTCTGTGTAAAACAGCAATGAGAGATGATCTCATATGTTTACATATGAGATCATCTCTCATTGGCCGCACAGATCGCATCGCAAACGGCCACTCTGATTGTCCGTTCGCGGCGATCTGTAATTGGCTGTGTCCAAGGGACACGGCCAACACAGAGTTTCCCCGCTGCACGCTCTGGAGCGCGCGCGGGGAACGCCCAAAGGGGCGGACGTCAATTGACGTCCTGTTGGATTTTGGGATCCGCGCTGTAGCCGTCATTTGACTATAGCGCGGGTCCCAGGAGGTTAAGCAGTGCAATTAACTATTTAACTACCCCTAAAAAAACGTATTTGCGTGGGAGATCCGCTTTAAGCTGAATTTTGGGAAACCTTAAAGTATTACTAAACTAACAACAGTATAACCTGTGTGTATATGCAGTAAAGCAGCCTTGTTATGAGTATAACCCAAGAAGAAGCTGCTTGCAGGACTTTTTTGACGCCCTGCCAGTGCAGCGCCTCAGTGTGAAAGCACTCGGGCTTTCACATTGGGATTGCAGATGAGGCTTCTTTCAGGCGCTTTACATGCGCTTTTTTTAACGCTAAGACCCCTTTCACACTGGGGCGTTTTTCAGGCGCTTTAGTGTGAAAGCACTGAGGCCCTGTACACACGACCGGTTCATCCGATGAGAATGGTCCGACGGACCGTTTTCATCGGTTCACCACTGAAGTGGCCTGGCGGTCTGATGTGCGTACACACCATCAGTTCAAAATCCGATCGGGTCAGAACGCGGTGATGTAAAACACAACGACGTGCTGAAAAAAACGAAGTTCAATGCTTCCAAGCATGCGTCGACTTGATTCTGAGCATTCGCGGGTTTTGAACCGATGCTTTTGTGTACTAACCATCGGTTTGGACCTATCGGTCAGCGGTCCATCGGTTCGATTTTAAAGCAAGTTTTAACATTTTGGTCTGAAGGACAAAAGACCGATGGGCCGTACACACGGTCGGTTTGGACCGATGAAACTGAACTTCGGTCCATTCTCATCGGTTTTGTCCGACCGTGTGTACGCGGCCTTAGGCTTTCACATTGGGATTGCAGATGCAACTTCTTTCAGGCGCTTTACTGGCGATTTTTTTAACACTAAGACCCCTTTCACACTGGGGCATTTTTCAGGCGCTTTAGTGTGAAAGCGCTCAGGCTTTCACATTGGGATTGCAGATTCTTTCTGGCGCTTTACAGGTGCTTTTTTAACGCTAAAGCGCCTGAAAAACGCCCCAGTGTGAAAGAGGTCTTACTATCCCTCTCTAATATTTATTGGCTCATAATACTTCAAACTCCTATCCCTCCTTCCCAATGAAATCCACCCTACACCTTTAACCCTACATGTTTCACTGCATTGCAAGGTTTCCTCACGAATTAAGTGCTTTAAAATGTAGAGGGCATAAACACACACACACACACACAAAAGCCTGGGAGTAACCTTTGACTCAGAGATGTCGATGGATGCACAAATAGGATCAGTAGTCAGCGGATCCCATTACCTTCTCCGCCTACTGCGCAGAATCATCCCCTTCATCCCGGAAAAGGATACACCGGTAGTAGTCGGAACAATCATCAATTCTAGACTCGACTATGCAAACTCCCTCTACTTAGGACTACCAAAATACAAGATCTCACGCCTACAAGTCGTTCAGAACACAGCAGCCAGGTTGGTAACAGGAAATAAACCCTGGGAATCCATCACCCCATCCATGAGGGCCCCTTATTGGCTAACAGTAAAGGATCGGGTCACATTTAAGACCCTCTGCCTCACCCACAAATGCACACAAGAAAAGGCTCCTTAATACTTATGCAATAAAATAAAACACTACACCCCCCATCGCACTCTCCGATCATTAAACCAAAACCTCCTCTGCAACCCCAAGTCCAATTACAAATCAAAGGGAGAACGAAGATTTGCAGTCCAAGGACCACGGCTATGGAACACTCTGCCAACGGACATCCGCATGGAAGAAAACCATCGGGCCTTCAGGAAAAAACTGAAGACCCGCCTCTTCTGAAGGATAAGGAAGACAACGGATGGAATAAGCGCCTTCAGGCGATTTAGTTTGCATGTGTAGCGCTATACAAGTTATTCGCTCACTCGCACACACAAAAAAAAATCTTTAAAAAAACTCAGTTGATTTTCTGGAGTTTCCATGGCAAGTGAAGTATTAAAAGGGTGCGAATGAATGGAACACGGGTTGGCATAATGGCGTTGGATACCGAACCTTCCAAAAAGACTCCAAACCTTTGTAAATGAAAAAAGACTGGTACCCATCTTCCCCATCCTCCGCCTTTGCAGAATACTGTTTGCAGTAAAGTAACAGGTGGACGCTAAGCCTCTTTCCTTAGTGTAAATCCATAGCAGCTATGTTGTTGTTTTTGTCTTTGAACATTCTAGAAAGGAGATCCACAGCTGATAACACCGCGGAGGCTCGTTCACAGAGTCGGTACTGGCCCCAGGTGCTCAGTGTGAGCAAAGCTTTAAAGATCAATTCTCAAATGTTGTTTACGCTTTCATTTTCAGCGCGTTACCATTAAATACTTTTCATAGACAAATATTTTGCTTCGCGTAAGGTTGAAAATATATGCAATGTAAAGAAAAAATGAGAGAAATATTCTTCCCAAGTGGATGGAAAGAGCAAACCGATCCATCGGGTGAAAAAAAGAAAATCAAAGGGGTAAATGTAAGATGTCTTATGGGTTAAATTACCACCTACTGTGTATGATACAATATGATAAAGTAGGGCTGTTACTGAATACAATTTTTGTGTTCGATTAATCGTTTCTTTTTATCGATTAATCGACTAATTTAGATTTATTATAACGCACATACATTTTTCGGATCACCACCATATATAGTCCCCACTGTAATATCCACAGACATCTCCCCCACTGTAATATCCACAGACATCTCCCCCCTGTAATATCCACAGACATCTCCCCACTGTAATATCCGCAGACATCTCCCCCACTCTAACATCCACAGACATCTCCCCCACTGTAATATCCGCAGACATCTCCCCCACTGTAATATCAACAGACATCTCCCCACTGTAATATCCACAGACATCTCCCCCACTGTAATATCCGCAGACATCTCCCCCACTGTAATATCCACACACATCTCCCCCACTGTAATATCCACAGACATCTCCCTCACTGTAATATCTACAGACATCTCCCCATTGTAATATCCACAGACATCTCCCCACTGTAATATCCACAGACATCTCCCCCACTGTAATATCAACAGACATCTCCCCACTGTAATATCCACAGACATCTCCCCCACTGTAATATCCGCAGACATCTCCCCCACTGTAATATCCACAGACATCTCCCCCACTGTAATATCCACAGACATTTCCCCACTGTAATATCCACAATCACCCCCACTGTAATATCCACAATCTCCCCCACTGTAATATCCACAGACATCTCCCCCACTGTAATATCCGCAGACATCTCCCCCACTGTAATATCCACAGACATCTCCCCCACTGTAATATCCGCAGACATCTCCCCCACTGTAATATCAACACACATCTCCCCACTGTAATATCTACAGACATCTCCCCCACTGTAAAATCCGCAGACATCTCCCCACTGTAATATCCACAGACACCTCCCCCACTGTAATATCCACAGACATCTCCCTACTTTAATGTCCACAGACATCTCCCCCCACTGTAATATCCACAGACATCTCCCCCACTGTAATATGCACAGACATCTCCCCCACTGTAATATCCACAGACATCTCCCCACCGTAATATCCACAATCACCCCCACTATAATATCCACAGACATCTCCTCCACTGTAATATCCACAAACAACTTCCCCACTGTAATATCCACAGACATCTCCCCACTGTAATATCCACAGACATCTTCCCACTGTAATATCCACAGACATCTCCCCACTGTAATCCACAGACATCTACCCACTGTAATCCACAAACATCTCCCCCACTGTAATATGGTCCTCATCTCCCCCACTGTATAGGAAGTTTAGTGCTTTCTTAGTCATACCGAACACGAGAAGTTGAGGGTGGACCAAGATTGCCGCCGCTCCGGGAGCTAGGCCGAAGCCATGTCCTTTCATATGGCCGAGGCAGCAGCGGAGTTCCGCGGGTCACGTGGTGTGCCGATCCGCATATGGTGACCCGTTCTGGATCACGGATCATTTTACAATCCGTTGCATCACTAGTACCGATCAAAAGAATTTTGATCGATCAAAAAAATGAACGATTAATCGAGGAATTAATCTTTAATTTCCACAGCCCTATGATAAAGCAACACAGAAATGATATAAATATATTTAAAAAGTCTTTAAAACATGAGACATGGCTACCAATCCAGTACCTCCATGCAGCTTCCTATGCCATGGCTGGCCCTGGATTAGTTCATGTGCTGAGTTCAGTCATTAGTGTGTTGGGCTACCTAATGACCAAAACAGTTGTGGTGAATTACAGAAAAGTGATGCAGGGGCCATAGAAGGAGGAATCAATGTTGCTTATTTTTTTTAAGGGGCTGAGCTGATTCTACTGGCATCCTTTTTCAGGCAGATGCCAAGGCAACATCTCACAAGCAGTCATTAGCTTTCATAAGAAGCATAGGTACAACCGCTGAGCTTACCCTTTTCCGTTATAATGTACCAACAGCCCTGAAGAAGGAGGGGGTGACAATTCCCCTAAAACACATTAGATCTATCTGCACATTTTTCCCTTCAATAAATGGTTATATTCTTCATCAGGAGTTTCTTTATTCTGGAGATGGGGCACTCGTCTCTCCTTACTCAAGTATCTTCTCAGCTGAGGAGACAGCTCTGTCGTACCAGCAAGGTAGCAACCCATATCTCCAAAGAGAGACCAACACCATCATTCACCCTCTGAACCACCTAATATCTATCATGAACCATTCTATTGGTCCAGTGTGGTCGCTAGCTCAAATTAATCACATTTTCTAACCCCCAGAAGCCATTTAAACGTTTGTGGATCTTTAAAAACCACCCAAAAAAAAAACTAAAGCTGAACTGTTGAAAACTAAAAAGCCTTCCCTTGCAGTGGGGCTTAGCCAGCATTGCAAGCATTAATGCTCATTTATGGGACCATGAAAAACTGTTTTACTGAACTGATTTTACAGGCTCCTCCATGCTTCTAGACTGGTCCTTCCATCCCCTTCCTCCCCGCACTCCAGCCATCTAAGGTCCTTTGAAGTCATCAAGACAAATACAGGGATCATAGTCTTGTATTGGATGTGAAGACAACGAGGGACAGAGTGGAGAAGAATGCCATTTTCCAGGTAAGTGCCGGATTAAGTAAGCAAAAAGCTTCCCCTAGACCAGTGGTTCTCAACCTGGGGGCCGGGACCCCCTCGGGGGTCGAATGATGATTTGCCAGGGGTCACCCAATCATGGGCTGTTCCTGAAGCCCACACCGATCTCCCAGCCTTTTCTTGGTCGGCCCAGCTGGGCTGTTCCTGAAGCCCCCCGGCTGCCCACTCGGCCTCTTTGCAGCCGCCCATTCAGTTCACGGCACTAGGGGGAGAGACTAGAGCTCAGCTGACTGGTGAGGAATGTGAAGTGGGAGGGGCTGACGTAAACCCTATCTCCTGATTTCGACATAGATGTCACTGCTGTGAGACACCACAAAGTTGGAGACACAATGAAGCCGGAGACACAGTGAGTAACACTACCTGTGATTATAGTTCCCATTAAAAGTCCCCACTACAGTTCTCAGATCAGCAGATGACCATGATCAAGAGAACCTAAGTTGGCTAATCAGAACTCCCCCCAGCACTGCCACTCATCCCATTCCTCCCTCCAGCACTACCACTCATCCCAGCTCCCCCAGTATTGCCACTCACCCTAACTCCATGCCAACACTGCTGCTCATCCCATTCCTCCCACCCCCCACCCCCCACCAAGTAGTAATAGAAGGAATAAAAATAGAGAATACATGGAAGGGAGAGGAAAAGAGGGGGAGGAACAAAGAAAAAGTGAGAGAAAGAATAATGCTGCGTACACACAACCATTTTTCGAGTTGTAAAAAATGTAATGTCATTAAAAACGATCGTGTGTGGGCTCCAGAGCATTTTTCACGATGTATAAAATGGGCATTAAAAATTTCGAACATTTTTCACGTCGTTTATAACGTTGATGCTAAAGGAGCAATTAACCTTTGCAATGTGTGTAATTTTCCAGAGATTAGCATTAATTTTGATTTTCCCATGACTTCAGTGCATATTGCCAAAATGGCAAAATGTCATAAAAAATCTCCAGATTTTTGACAAAATTAAGAAGAGGCTTTAATTTGAACTTAGCCCTAGCCTCTGCCCAGTCACACACGTTGCATCCTTTGTAAGAATATGGATCCAGTATGTAGAACGGTCACAGTGGGTGGACTGGCCTGAAAACCATAGAACAAAAGATTCTCCACTCAGATCCTTAAAAAATGATAGATTACTAGGTGATTGAACACCTTAGCATCTACCGAAATGTCAGTTTTGGATGGACTGACCCAATAACCAATCACTCTGCTATACATGGCATACCATCAGCAGCATCCTCATCCTCCTGTTGCAGATGATATTATGAAAACTCATGGCAAACTATGAAACATGTTCTCCCATATGAATTTTTGAAGTGTCCTTAAAGACCAATTGAGGCTCAGAAACACTAAAGATTCTTGTACAGTCAACACCTTCTTAATTATCAATCTATGAATATTGTTAAAGGGTAATACACATCACATTTGGGAAATTAATGCTAATTACGCCGGCTAATTAGGCCAGCGCTGGGATTTCAATGTGTCATTGGTACAACATGGAAGTGACATATTAATACGACAGTGAACATAAAATCCTCTGCTGTAAGTCATATCTTCATAACACGACTTGAATAACATTTCTATTAAACGTTTTGGCAGATGGATAATTTAAAGGTTTTGTAGCTGGACTGCTTGGTGGTGTCTATACATCAGTGACATTTTCTGTAATCAGTGGCCAATGATATAAATACTGAAAAGGGACAATTCAGATTACACTATACTGTTTTAAAATAACAGAATTCTGGAGATTTAGGATGAATTCCATCCATCGACAAGATTTGTATTATCACCTGCAGCATTGGCTCTGTTCCTGGTTGCTCCTGATCTGCTCCATTTCATCTTTTATGTTTGGTGGCATAAAATGACCTGGAACAATACAAATAATTGTTTAATTACTGCTTTGTGACAGTTTAGAGACCAAAATGGGAACACAAGTTGAATTGTTGCTTCCAGTCCTTATTTTCTGGGATAATGGAAGGAAAAGACTCTGGTGATGGGAAAATGTGGATCGGGGGATGCCTCCTGCAGAGCCATTGTGTTCTCCCGGCAGGGAGGGAGTCCCCGCTGGGAGAACACAGAGATTACTCCTAGCGGCTAGCAATAATCACATGTAAAATCAGACAAGCTGGTTGTACCCAAGTTGCTTTATTCGAATTTTGGCCAGTCCCTGCTGACCTGTTCTAGATTTGAACCGTCTATGGCTGGCTTAAAGGAACACTAAAGGTTTGTTTTTTATTAGATCAATTGATTGCTGTAAGCTAGAGTATTTAAATATCACTTACCTCGTTTTTCCTTTTGACCTCCAAAATACAGTAATCCAGGTTTGAAAATGCCATTTCCTGTCTCTCCTCTTCTTGCTTTCCACCAGCATCTGAGCCGTTTTTCATGGTGGAAAGCAGAATGTGCTCACCCCCTCCCTATGACTACAGCCCTGCGTGAAGATGCTCTCTTATCACTCACAGGCATGGAGGCTAAGCCTAATGGGAACTGTAGTTCCCATTAGGCCATGATGTAGCAAGAATGAATGCGCACCGCAAACCAGGAAGTCAGTGAGAATAATGATTCAGGAGTGATGGAGGTGAATAAAACAGCTCGATTTCAACAGATATCAAACTAGTTATAATGCAAAACATTACTTTTTACTTTATCAGCTACTGTCAGACTTTAATTTAAGAGGAAAATATTTTTGTCTTTACAACCCCTTTAAGCTTGTTCTTGTCTTCTTCCTCTTCGGCTTTTATGTAAATGTACTCTTTAACATACTGTGGTTCATTTCCTAAGGACAAATAGATTGTACACTTTGCAAAGTGCAGTTGCACTGTACAAGTGCAGTTGCTCCAAAGCTTATTAGATGAGGTAAAGCTTCACTTTGCAAAGAATACCCAATCACATGCAAAGAAAATAAAAATAAAACAGCAGTTTTGCTTGCACATGATTGGATGATGGAAGTCAGCAGAGCTTCTACTCATATACTAAGCTCTGGCGTAATTGCACTTGCAGAGTGAAACTGCACTTTGCCAAGTGCACAATCTATTTGCCTTTAGTAAATCAACCCCAGTGTGTCCAAGCTGCATTGGTAGAAAAGAACACACAAAAAGGACTAGAAGCCAGAAAGTAAGGACCCTTTAACACTGGGGCGGGAGGTGTGGTGGCGGTAAAGCGCCGCTATTTTTAGCAGCGCTTTACCGTTGGAATTGCGACGGTATTCGGCCGCTAATGGTACGGTTTTACCCCCCGCTAGCGGCCGGCTATGCGCCTCTGCAGAGGCACATTTGTTTCCATCCCCTGTCATGACGGTGAGTTGGATTTCCATTCTGATTGGGGTAATTAATGTTCATAGCTATATATTTGAGGGGGCTACAGTGGAGCGACACCCCAGATGAAGTATTCTCATACGAAACGTGTCGGGTCGCTTCCACTGCTGCCTCACCTGTGTACACATGTTTGAATCTGCAGCCTACATGTGAGTGTAATCGCTGTTTTAAATAAATTTTGTACCATACAATTTTACGCTATGTAGTCACGTGATGCACGGGCCCGGACTCACGTCTTTTTTCTTCCAAGGCGCAGTGCCGTGTTGGTAGTGACGTTTGCGCTCCACACATCTACTCCGCCCAGAGGAGAGATTGTGTTTCTATCGGCTGGGCCGTTCGCAGCGTCGCTGCTTGTGAATGTTGCCCCACAGTAAAGGCCATAATAGTTTTATATTCCGGATCACTATATACATCTGCAGTTTAATATCATAGATTTATGTAATTTAGCCACATCAGACTTCCGGTATTCTAGACCAACTTACTACCTCGTTATTTTGAAAACAAGGCTTGAAACGCACGCTGCCCTTCCATGTTTTCCGAAACCGGAAGTGGTTTGTTTCCATCCCCTGTCATGACGGTGAGTTGGATTTCCATTCTGATTGGGGTAATTAATGTTCATAGCTATATATTTGAGGGGGCTACAGTGGAACGACACCCCAGATGAAGTATTCTCATACGAAACGCGTCGGGTCGCTTTCACTGCCGCCTCACCTGTGTACACACGTTTGAATCTGCGGCCTACATGTGAGTGTAATCACTGTTTTAAATACATTTTGTACCATACAATTTTACGCTATGTGGCCACCCTTCTCTTTTTTCTCCTGAAAACATCACTGACACCACTTGGAGAGGCATTGCTCAGGAACTTTCTTTGCAAAATTAAGTTTTTCCTTTGAAGTTGTTTGGTGTCAGAAGGACTTGATGAGTTCGGCATCCAGCTGGCTATCTCCATGATCCTGGATCTTCATTCCCAAGCCTTGTTTGACTTCTGGCGACATATATCCCCACAAGTCCACCATTTCCGGTAAGCGGTTATTCACACTGGTGGTGGCTTTCGTTCACTTCAAGGAAGACTTCAATATTTTCTATGTTGATTTTCCTCACTTGGTGGAATTACCATTTTTTGGACTATTTGTTACTACAACACTGGTTTAGGTGTGATCACCATTGATTATTGCCTATTAACCTGGTGTTGTCTAATCACATGGACACTTTTTCATTGAGTTGCATTTGCAATTATATTTGAGTTTAATTTAATATTTGATTTTTATCTTATACACATCCAAGTATATTGTCATAATCTACATGTTTTAAGCGCTACACTTTATTGTCCTTTTTGTCTTTTTGCTTTTTTTATTCAGAATAGCCGTGTTAGCAGCTGTGCATCTTAGGCAGCGCAGTGTATACCACATTTCCAATTAAATCAGGGGTAGGCAAGCTTCAACCGTGCAACTCTTGCACAACTACAAGTCTCATGAGGCATTGGAAGACTCTGACAGCCACATGTGTGACTCCTAAATCAGTGGCTTTGATGTTCCTCCTCTTCTGAAGGGCTGAAATTAGTGTGTCCCTGGGCTAGATGAGCATTGACATCAATAAGTGGGCACCCTCTACACCTTTAGTAAAACAGCCCCACTTCCTTAACTTTTCTATCTATTTGGTTATAGATTAGGTGGGTCTGCTACAGCTTTAAACTTGAGTGTGGTGACCCAATACTAACAGAAATATCTATATTGGACATCCCTGTTGTCAATAGGAACACATGTAGGCAGGTAGAGTCTGTATTCCCCACTGTAGGCGGCACTCGACTGAAGCGGCAATGCAGGAGGAGAAGGAAGTTGTGAGGAACTTGGTTCCTCTATGACATCCTGCAGTCACTAGGGAGACAGTTGTCCTATTGGACGCTGGAACAACATGTGACTTCAGCGGCCATCTTGCATCAGGGCGGAGTCTAAAAAAGACTCCAGCTCCCGTGTTTGGTGCACTTTATGCAAGTGGCTAGTGTAGGGACAGGTTCCCCATCTGGCAGGGAAACGTTCCTGAGAAGTAGGAGAAGTGCAGGGACTATGCCACCTCCTTGTAGGAAACCTCCCGTTTGGGTGTGGACCGACCAGACTGCATTCCTGCACCTCGCTGCAGAAGCTCTCAGCAACATTTCAAGATCATGATCCTCTGCTACTGTTTATAAGTGGCTCTAGGCGACTGTGCCTTCCCCCGCCAGGCCTGATTGTTCAATGTTGGAACCCTTTTAATATACTGTTCTCATTGGTCTCTGAGTGTATTTTTTGCCACCATTGCACCATGCTGTGCTCTACACAGTGAGTTTGAGTTTGTTTGTATTGTCTACGATGACTGCTCCCCACACAGGTAGTGGAGGAATCTCTCCAACAGCAAAACATGACAGGGGTTCTAATCCTTCCTTTCTCTATCAAACACATTATCTCGGTACTGATAAGTCAAGGTAAACAGTAATGAGTAATGAGTAAAAATGATAATTTTATTAAATTAAAATGTTGCATTAAAACAATAGTGTACATCAAAAGATTGGCCGAATCTCGACTAGTTTCACGGGGTGTCCGCTTCCTCAGGAGAACCAATCTAAAGGACAATAATGCAATGAGAAAAATAAAATACAAGTAATAAAGTTCAGCAATAGATTATATAATACATAAAAATGAAAAATGTACCCAATGTGAAACTTAAAAAGTTTCAGGTATAGATACATTTGTTTACCAGGGGATTTGCCGTAAACACATGAAAACCTTATCCATATCTATTATTATCGTTTTTTGCTAATTTTTTCAAACCTTATAATGCTAAATATTTCATTTTTCATCACAGTGCAAAATATTCCAATACTTATTACAGAGGATTCATATAGCAGCCACACTTGGTGCAAAGCTTTAGAAAATAAAGGGAGACTAAATAAAATAAAGGGAGACTGTACAGTTACTATAAAATTCAAGACAAAAAGGTAAGGCGTGCACTGCTGGGGAGCTTACAATCTAAAATATTTTTTTATAACTATAATATGTCTATAATGTCATACAATGTTAGTTTTGTGCAATATTAAAAGGTATGATTTCCTCCATATAACATATGTGTACAGCTTGTATTCTGGCAGGGAAAAGCAGGATTTGGAGATGAAAGGGCCATTACCAGCCGCTAGTGAGAGAGGTGACGGGTCTTCTTACTCATCAGCCATTGCAGCATATACTATTTATTCATAGCCAGCCACTGGGGGCTTGTTCATTTTTCCATTGTCAGATTTGTCTTCTTAATGCTGGCTGCAGTGGCACGACATAATGTTAGATTTGCAGCACTTAAGGGTCCTTTCAGCAATTCATTGCAATTGTCTTGGATGCCTGTGGTAGGAATGCTCCATAAATGTGCTGCAGAATCCGTAACATGTGAAACAAGATCATAGAACTGAAACAATATAGAGATAAGGTTAGATCTTTAAATCCATGGTGTTGTTGCTGAGTGGTCTGCAGTTTTAAGACCGTCTATATTAAGCAGCACACCATGTGAACATATAAGGCTGAAACATCTCAACAGTTTTACCTGCCAAAATATTTTGAGCCCGACACTGCAAAGCCAGAAGGGTGACAAAGTTATTCCTTGTTGTTGCAATGGAGGTGTTAATGGCGTATGGACGAACAGGGCATGATATGTCGTTGTTAGGGGCAACAAGTACAAGAAAAGGATGATATGACACTTAGACAGCGGGAGAGCGATACTGGTAGGGGTGACGAGTCAAATTCATAGTGAAGGAAGCTGTCAGTGTCCCAGCAATTGGGACTGGACCCACGTGGTGGAGACCCTAGAAACCTAGCCGTATGGTACGGGAGAAAGAAGAGATCATTTTGCGTGTGCATGGGGTCCTCATTGATGCCTGGCGTGACCCCGTTCTGTCACTGGGAAAGGTGGCAGAGTCAAGCTGGACTAGCGGAACAGGACACTGCTCTGTGGTGTCTCCTTCAAAGCATTGGATCCTGAGCAGGTGTATGTATTGTGGGTTACTGCCATAATGCTGATGTCACATGAACAAAGCCCTGCCTGGCCCTGGGCATTAGCGAGCATGTACACCAAAGAGTCGGGAGGAACGAGAGGAGTGAGAGAGATATAGAGAAATTGGTTCTGAGGGCCCCAAACCAGAGAGCCAGATTACCATACTGGTGTTGCGTTGGTCGTTAACCCTTTTAATTTTGTACCCCCCGTTGTGTTTTTACTGAAGCTGTATTTAAAAAAAATGTTTTCAATACTTATAACTGTTTTTGTACATTTTATATTATGTTACCAGTACCGCGATAGTCCAACAATGGCCCACCGCCTTCTTTGGCTCTCTGGTTTGGGGACCTCAGAACCAATTTCTCTATATCTATATTCTGGATGATGGTACGACCCCTTCTCAAGTGTTTATTGATCCCTACCCTCAGAGGTTACAATCCAGGAGTGAGAGAGAGCAAAAAGGTGCCATGTACACTAAGTGAGTTGGCCTCCACCCACATAAGTAAAACCACATCGGAGAGGTCCTCTCTGCGCTTGTCTTCTTCTCTCGCTCAAATAAATACTTCCACCTTACCCCCAGCACTTGGGTGACAGATAAAAGAGCCTGGACAAGAAAAAAAGAAGGGGAGGAATCTCTCCAAAAAAATATTTTCTGGAACCTCCAACCTGTTTTAAATCCTCTACCCCCCGCCCCCTCCGCCTTTCCTCGCTAAAGGTGGTAATACAAGCCACTGGACCTGTCATGAGCGTTTGTCCGGAGCGCTAGCTATGTATAACTCAGAATTTTAAAAACCTGTATGAACTCTACCAACCCAATTGTGTAAACAGTCCACTGTACATATTGAGATTGCAAAAACATTTTATTTGTATCAAATGCATAGAAAAGCCAACATTAAAATCCAAATCTTTCAAACGTGACATTCACACAAGTAAATAGTGGGCGGTAGCGGCGACAATAGATAGATTCCTGAAATGCATGAATCTATCCATTGGAGATTGACGGGTGCAGGAGAGAGTGGGCGTTACTCCTGTGCCCACTATGGATGCACCGCAACTGTTTGAGAGGTTTCTGGATGATAGGTGTGGAGCTATGCAAATAGCTGCATGAATATGCACACAGCCCCAGCCTATCCCAGAGAGACAGGCTCTGAAGGTGGGCTGAGAGACTATATTTATTCTTAGAGCACACAGAGCTCTTGGTCTTGGTCCAGAGTGGAGGAGTCCAGCCTGAGAGGGGCACTCTGCTCTATCGATCACAGGCTGCAATGTGGAGGCCTCAGGTGGGTGACCGGAGGGAGGATCGTAGAGACCCAGGTACTTAGAAGAAGATGAATGAGGGGAGCTGTCTGCCACAGATCTGTCTGGTATGAATGAAGGGCATCGCTTGGGAGGCATCCATATGTCCTTGGCCTTTTTAGTACAGGCATTGGAAAGATTTTGGGGATGTTGTGTTATAGCTGCCCATCTGTTGCCTAGTTATTTATAGTCAGCTGTGGTTCTGTTAAATGGATATTGGCTGGTATCCTAAAGAGCTCTGTCCAGATATTTGTCCACTAAAGAAAAAGGGACTTTGGCCTTACTACTAGTTTAGCTAAAAGGAAGATTAAGTTCTCAGTTTTACATAGATCTTATCTTGGAGTATCCCACCACTTCCCTCATCCCTATCTTAGTTCTCCAAAAATAAAAACAACATCCCTTGGACTGTTGTGTGACTGGCTGTGGAGCTGAAGTTGGAAAGACCTGGACAGTAATTTATGGCCTTCTCATGGGATTAGCGCTACACCACTTCAAAGACAGTGGGCAGAGCCATGTAACTCTTTTCTGCATGCTTCAACTGTTCATCTAGTTTATATTTCCTGTACCTGATGATCAAAGGCCAATGTGGTGATGACATCCTGTTTTCATCTCTGACCCAGGTGAGCCTGGTTGTGGCAACAAGTGGCACAAGGGCGATATAACAGCACAGGTGTTGATGCTTAGAAAAGGACCTTAACTGCAGTGCCAGTTCTCCTAGAAGGGGACAGTGTCAGGTTGGTTAAATGTGGGTAGCTAAAGCTACTGGGTGTAGAAGGCACAATAGGGCACAACAGGTACCACACTGAGGATGGCCAAGGTCAAAACGAGAGGAACCAAATGAACAGGTAATGTCAGGCAAAAGGAAGAGGTTGGTAACTGGCAGCAGAAAAATATGGCAGACACAAGCAAGGTTAAATGGTCAGGCCTGGGCCAGCAACAGGAGGACAACCTAAAGGAAAGACAGTAACAGAAGCTGGGTCAGAATTCTGAATCACAGGGTACACAGGACATGTCTAGCAGGCAAATAGGCTAGGAGGGGACACACCTCTAATGTGGATGTGTATAAGGGCCCGTTGACGCCAGGTGTGTATGAATGCCTCAGCTCTGTTCCTTTGTGTTCCCTAGTGCAATCACCTCACGGGGATCTCCTCACTGAGTGTAACTTCAGCTCTCCACCTCCTTTTTTTCTGAACTCTCAGATAAGCTTTATAAATTCTGAACTTTGAACAGATGGAGGGAAGAGACGACTGCAGATAAACAGGTACAACTGACGTAGGAGAATTTGATTCATCTCTGTGTATCACCTGAGGCCAGTCACTTTACTGGATATATGCAAGGGTTTACTACCACTTTAATGCACACCCCATGGTGTCGTGACTTGTGATCACCCAAGAAAATGTCTGGAGGTGTGAGAAGAGGAGAAGGCATCCCGTTCTGATTAATAAGCACTCGGGTGGAGTGCAAGAACCAGCCAAGCGACTGTCTCTCTTTACTTAATATTATATTGTGTTTTTTTTTATTGCTGTGTTCCTATTGGACAGGATTTTCATCACTTTCTGACCCCTGCGTGACAACGCAGAAACACAATTTGAAGACAGGGACCGAGCGTTGCCACCCATTACCAGGAAGTGCCTAAACAAGGGCTTTCATGGTAGGATCGCCAGATGGTGGATCATTGCTGCGCAGGTTTTGGTCATTTGTGATTCCCACGGAGCTGTGTATCGATCCCTTGACTTATCATACCAGGATTCTTTGATTTATCATTATGCTCAGTGACCTTTTAAAGTGGAGGTTCACCCAAAAAAATCATTTTTTAATATTAGATTGAGGCTAATTAGGCGAAGCAGAATTGGGTGTTTTTTTTTTAAATCGATGCAGTACTTATCGTTTTAGAGATAGATGTTCTCCGCCGCTTCCGAGTATGGGCTGCGGGACTGGGCTTTCCTATTTGATTGACAGTCTTCCGACGGTCGCATATAGCGCGTCACGAGTTCCCGAAAGTAGCCGAACGTCGGTGCGCAGGCGCCGTATAGAGCCGCACCGAGGTTCGGCAACTCGTGACGCGCTGTATGCGACCGTCGGAAGGCTGTCAATCAAATAGGAATGCCCAGTCCCGAAGATCATACCCGGAAGCCACGGAGAACATCTATCTCTAAAACGGTAAGTACTGCATTGATTTAAAAAAAAAAACAGCCGATTCTGCTTCGCCTAATTAGCCTCAATCTAATGTTAAAAAAAAAAATTCGGGTGAACTCCCGCTTTAAGGTCGACCATTTGAGGTGGCCATCCTTATGCACGGTGGAGGATATCTATCTGGTCACTTTTATTTACCTGCACTGCGCAATTGAAAATTGATTGGATTTTCTCTTTTTCACTGACACTTATGGACTTCTTATTTATTGATTTTTTATATATGTATTTTTTTGCGCTGCACTGTATTTACTGCATGAATGCATGCATGCACACCATAAATCACAGACACAATGTCTGTGCCCATACACACACCAAGCCACAGCCATATATGGAAGGCAGTGTGCCAGTACAAGGACAAGCCCAGGTGCATGTCCCCTGTGACTAACTTTTCTTTCCCTAATGTATAGCAGAGATATGGCATGCTACAAAAGATCTGTTTTTTTTTAAATCAGAAAAGTATTTATTCTTTTAAGAGAAAAGGCAGTACAAAATACAAGACATGTACAGTACACATAATTGACCCAAAACAAACAAGGGCCACACAGGATATGTATTCAGTTGAACAATAAGCCAAGGAGCAACAGCTGAGTTCAATAACAGTACTGCAGTAATCATCTTGTATACCTGTTACATCACCTCTCGAAACATCAAACAGGAGAGGAGTAGAAATAATAAAAGTAAATCATACAACAGGGGGAAAGGAAAGAAAAAAAAAAAAAAAAAAAAAAAGGGGGGGGGGGGGGAAGAACCAGCCCAGCCTGATGCCATAGGTACAATTTTTGTCAAGGCACCCATCCCAATAACCTCTCGACCGGTAGTTTTTGGGATATGACCCCATCCTACCATTCTACTCAATCAGGGCCTCATCCGAGTAACAGCCTATCAAGTACCAGTTGTGGGGGGGCCACGTCCGGGGATCCCAGCCAACCCTGCCATATATTATCAAATTTGCGTGGTGCCTTTCTATGTGAGTATGTATTCCTTTCCCTTATAAGAATCCTATTAACCTCCTGGATCCACTGTCGGCTCAGTGGAACCCGGGTAGACATCCAATATCTCGCAATAAGCTTTCTTGCCAGATACAGTAGTCTAATCAAGGCAGTGTAAACAGGAGGCAAGTACAGGTCCTCATCTATACCCCCCAGCAAGCACACCAGCGGACTTACAGGCAACTGGACCTGATAGGTAGAATTAATGATCTTAACCACAGCTTTCCAGTACCTCACTAACTTGGGGCACCTCCACAACATGTGGATGAGGTCTCCTGGGTGGGCCTGACATTTGGGACAAATGGGTGTATCACGTCTACCCCAGCGATGTAGTTGTACCGGTGTCCTGTAGACTCTATGAAGAATAAACAGATGCGACAATCTTTGGGCTGCCGAGACTGAAACCAAAGGACCTGCCCGCAGTACTTGCTCCCATTGCTCCCCATCTATGGGCCCTATGTCACTCTCCCATTTCCCTCTGCAGGGCAGAATATCAGGTGCTTGTATGGGTGCCAGTAATTGTAAGTAGGACCTGGAAATAAAACCCTTTTTCTCTGTGTCGTCAAAAACTGAGCCCAGAAAACGAGAATCCTCCAGGCGCAGAGTGGAGCAATGACCCTGGGATCTAATCGCATGTGCCAGCCTGACATATTGATACTGTGACCTATCCAATATTGGGAATTCCACCTTCAGCCGTTCAAAAGATTTCAGGGCCGCCCCATCTAGGATTTGGCTCAAATATCGAATGCCCGCTGCCTCCCATCTAGAACAGTCCCGAATTTTAACTAGTTCGGTATAGAACCTGTTCCGCCATATGGGCGTACCAGGCAGGAAGCCCGCAATCCCCATTCTCCTTCTAATAGCACTCCATAGTTTTTTAAGAAGGCAAACCGTAGGGCATGTTTCAGGGGCACCAGGGAAGCCCATCTCCATATGTGATAGCGCAGAGTACGCAGTGGTTGGGTCAATGAGCAAGTCCCTAGAGGGGTCTGTCACTGTCGGCTGATTCCACCCTGCAAAGTGTTGTAATTGGGCTGCATAGAAATATGTCTGAGCATGAGGAACCGCCATTCCCCCCTGATCCTTCGGGTATTGTAAAGTGAGAAGTTTTATCCTGGCTACTCGATTATTCCAAATAAGGGACCGGAATTGGGAGTCTATACGCTGAAACCAACACTTCGGGATCCACACCGGGGCATTATGCAAGATGTATAGCAACTGAGGGGCCCAGATCATCTTGATCAAGTTTACTCTCCCTGTTACTGTCAGAGGCAACTTACCCCAGGCAGAGCACTTAGTTTTAAATTTGTGCAATAAGGGTTTTAGATTTAGGGACACATAGTCTGTTGGGTCTTTAGTCACTACAATTCCTAGGTATTTGAAGGTTTCCACTAGTTGTATTCGGGACGCTATCTCCGGCAACCTCGATGGCGACTCATCGAGCGGGAGGAGCACCGATTTATGCCAGTTAATGGCAAAACCAGACAACTCCCCAAAGTGCTCGATAAGTTGCATCACGGCAAGCAGGGACCCCTCCATGTCCCCCAAATACAGCAGTGCATCGTCCGCATACAAGGACAGTCTGGTCTCTCCATGCCTGCGGCGAAATCCCACAATGTCAGGTGATGCGCGTATCTTAGAAGCCAAGGGTTCCATCGCTAGGGCAAAAAGCAGGGGTGACAAAGGGCACCCCTGCCTAGTGCCCCGGAACAAAGGAAAGGCCTCCGACATCTCATCGTTTATCCTAATCCTCGCTGTTGGGGCTGCATATAAAAGTTTTATCCATTTAACAAAATTTTCCCCCAGTCCAAATCCATCCAACACTGCCCAGAGATATCTCCACTCAACGCTGTCAAAAGCTTTGGCAGCGTCAAGCGAGAGAATCGCCCTACGACCCGGATTCTCCACCGGCAACTGCATATTTAGGAAGAGTCTCCTAATATTTAATGCTGTGGATCGAGCAGGGATAAAGCCTGACTGATCCACATGGACCAGCCTAGCTATCACCGCGGAAAGTCTTGTCGCTAGAACTCGAGCCAGAATTTTAACGTCCGAATTCAGTAACGATATAGGCCTGTAGGAGTCAGGTTGCAAGGGGTCCTTGCCTGGCTTAGGAAGCACCACCACCACAGCCTCCCCCATAGATGTCGGCAGACGACCCGACCTAAAGGACTCATTAAGTACCTCCAACAGTCCTGGTAAAAGCGTCCCTCCATATCTCTTATAAGTTTCTATGGGTAACCCATCAGTGCCAGGTGCTTTGCTATTAGCCATCTGCGACACAGCCAGTGAGAGTTCCTCCAATTTTAGTGGGGCATTCAGCATCGACACATCTTGGGCCGTGGCCCTAGGCAGGGCACACTGGTCCAGAAAGTGTGAGACTGCCTCCTCGGTAGGATCTACCTTGGATGTGTATACATCCTTGAAGAAGTCTGTAAACACAGAGGCAACATGGGCCTGATCATGGACTGTGTCCCCGAGCGGCGTTTGGATGGCATCTATGTGTGCCTTACCCTGTTGTGCTCTTGCGATCACCGCCAGTAGGTGCCCCGTATTTTCCCCTTCATTAAAATATGTTTGTTGAATGAAAAAACGTTTATTTTCTGCTGCGTTCAAAGTGACTTGCTGATATAGAGTTTGGGCCTCTAACCATTTCCTTTCTGTGACATCTGAGGGGTCCTGAATGTATTGTGTTTCTGCCTCTCCAGCCATATTCATAACTGTATTTTCCCATTCTTTAGTTTTCGTCTTAATGTTGGATATCTGTCTTATGATTAGCCCCCTCATATGAGCCTTCAGTGTGTCCCATATCACCGTGAGGTCAGCCGTGCCTTTATTGACAGAAAGGAAATCCGAGATTTCCCCAGAGATAGGGTCAGGGGCGGGAAATAGTTCATACCAAAATGGGTTTACCTTCCACAGTTTAGTTTGTGGTTGGTGACCGAATTTAACGCCTATTACCAGGGGGGAGTGGTCTGAAATATTCCTAGGGGCATAGAGAACCGAATCCGTTCTATCTTGTGCTCCTACATTTCCCAGACAGAGATCAATACGTGACAGGCAATGGTAGGTGGCTGAGTAGCAGGAATACACCCGTAATTCAGGGTTCCTCTCCCTCCAGATGTCCCGTAAACCCAGCTCATTGATCAGTTTAGCTAATGGGGTCATACCCCCTATACCCGCCCTACTTCCCGTCTGGGGCGAGAATCGGTCTAGACACCTGTTGAGCACATTATTAAAATCGCCCAGCACCCATATCGGAACATTAGAATGCAAGGCCATGAACTGAGCTAGCTTAGTTAAGCACTCGGGCGTATATGGCGGAGGTATATATATATTAGCAATGATACAACATACCCCCAGAATTTTACACAGTAAAAACACATAGCGACCCTGATCATCAATAACCGATTGTAGCAGCACAAAGGGTGTATTATTGGCTATTAAAATGCTAACACCCCTGGAATATGCAGTATGGGTAGAGTGGAACTGGGTTTGATAGGAACCTCTTTTAAGAGCAGTCAGAGTATCCGGCTGCAAATGGGTTTCCTGCAGGCAAACTACTGCCGCAGCATGTTTCTTCAAGGCAGAGAATAACGCCACTCGCTTCACCCCATCACTCAGCCCCCGCACACTCCAGGAGACAAAATTCAATACAGAAGCCATGTTTTAAAAGAAGAACAATATTGAGTATGGGGCATGTCAAACACATACATCTCAGCAGTACAGTACAGGGCTTAGCAATCAGCATCAGCCTCTGCACGTATCTCAACTGCTTATGTCCAGTCCAGTAACTAGCATACGCATCAGCGTGGGCAAATAAGTACATATCACCTGCGGTTAGCACTTGCAGATGTCCATAGAAATGACCAGTATCAGGCATACCGTGTCTCGATGTCGCAGAGTGTTTCCGGCAGCAGGCTGGAAAAAAACAAAAATCAAAAAAGGGGGACAAAAAAACAAAAAAAGGGGAGACAAGAAATAGCAGCAAAAACAAAACACACTTTTGCTGCAAGAACAGGTCCTCGCAGGACAAATGGGGAACTGGGGGGGCCCCAACGTTTCGACTCAAAACAGTGATCGAAGGAACTTGCATCCGTACTCCTCACATCAGGACGCTATTAAACAGCCTTGTCAGAGTTCCATCTATCCGCCTTTACAGGAACATAAAATAAGATGACATTCAAATTTAAAACCCCCTGAAGCTTATTAACCACAGACAGGAAAAACTCTTGACTGGCGCAGAAAATCAGATTAAGCTCAATGAACAGGAGGGGGTGCCCCTCTCAAGGAATGCTCCATTCTGTCCAGCCAGGCGGATGCCGTAGCAGGGTTTTCAAAAAAGTGGGTTTCATTATTAGCAACAACACGCAGCTTAGCAGGATAGAGCATAGCGTAGACCACCTCATATTTTCTGAGGCGCTTTTTCACATCAGTAAACTGAGCCCGCCGGCGCTGCACCTCCGCAGAAAAGTCCGGGTAAAAGGATATCCTGACATTATCAATCTTCATGAGGTCTCCCTTGGTTCTAGCACATTGTAAAATAGCATCTCTGTCCTTGAAATTCAGGAGTTTAAAAAGGAATGGGCGCGGGGGTGCACCAGGCCTAGGAGGCCTAGCTGGGACTCTATGAGCCCTTTCTACTGCAAACATTTTCGAGAAGGATTGCTCCCCAAACGTGTCGGTCAGCCAATTTTCTATAAAAGCC
This sequence comes from Rana temporaria, assembly GCF_905171775.1. Classification (NCBI taxonomy): domain Eukaryota; kingdom Metazoa; phylum Chordata; class Amphibia; order Anura; family Ranidae; genus Rana; species Rana temporaria. The sequence goes on from NC_053492.1 coordinate 48,540,282, forward strand.
ACTGGGTTCTTCCCTTCTGCCTTTTCTGGGATCCCCACTGCCCTTATATTATTCCTTCTTAGTCTATTTTCCATGTCCTCCAAACGGGCATCGTGGCCAGAGGAGTGAGACTGTAAATGGTGCACTTCCCTGAGCAATGGCGCCACATCATCCTCCACATTGCTCATCCTCCCTTCCAAGTCAGCAGTGCGGTCACGGAGTTTTTGCATGTCATGCCTAAGCAGATTGACCTCTATTTTTACCCCTTTAATTTCAGTAGTCAGGGCAGTAATGGCCACTTTACATGAGGTGACTGCTGACAGTACATCTCTCAGAGTGGGTTCCGCCATAGGGGCCGAGGGGCCAGGCTCCTCAGTAGTTGCAGGGAGGGGGGCCTGTGTACTCACTGCGTCCCACACGACACCTTCTGGGGCTTCATCCGACCAGATCAGCCCTGAGGCTTCCACCTCCTCGTGTTCCGCTCGGTCCGGGAACAGGAGATCTGACCGAGGTGGTATGTCTTTAGTCCCCGGCTTGGTGAAGAGCCGTATAGCTGCCTCTTTCGCCGAGCGTGTGGAGCGGGCGCCATCTTGTCCAGCATGGTCCGCTGCTGACGAGAAGTCTTTCCCCCTTCGGGACATGTTTGCGCGCTTGCCCTCGATCCTCTGCAGGTTAGCGGGTCTGTCTGGGTCCCGGGTAGCCGAGGAGTAGAGTTAGCGGAGGTGTAAAGTAGATGGGTCAGGATATATAGCAGGATACCCGGCGGAGCTAGAGCTCAGAGCGTCCTACTCCATCGACTGCAAGCCACGCCCCCGACAAAAGATCTGTTTATTGCAACTATTTATTGCAACTTGGGCTTGTAGACCATCGATAGTACAAATTATAGAAACCAAGGCTCTGTTATGTGGGGTTTGGGGGAGTTGGAAGTCCTGACAAAGGGTACTTGTTTGTTTTATGAAGACAGTACTGTACTTCTTGGCATCCTAGTAGAAGGCTTTTTTGGTTCCCTCATCATAATTAGTTCTTCCTGTTTTATAACACAAATGGTATATCATATTATTATTCAGTAAACAAAAACTGTTTTCCGTTGTTTGTAAGCAGGTTAGTTAGTCTGCCACTAGGTGGCTCTGTTCCAGAAAAATGTCTGGTTACAGAGAAAAGTGTCATCAGGTGCTAGGTCCCTTTTAGCTAGAGCCATCCTGTAGTGATGTAATGGTTGAGGCAGTATTCTGACTCCGATTGTTTTGAAGCGATTATCCCTTGTTAGACCTTTATGCCTGGCCTGTATAAGCAGATATAATCACTGAGGACAATCCTCATTAGTGTTGAGCAGAATATGCCATATTCGATTTCGCGATATATCTCGAATATATATTCGAATATTCGAGATATATTCGCTAAATTCGAATATTCGTGATATTTTATCGAAATTAAATGATTGCGATTTTTCGCTATTGCGAATGCGAAAATAATTGCGATTTTTTGATAACTGCGGTAGGAGCACTCTGATTGGCTCAGAATATTCGTGATATTTTATCGAAATATCGCAACATGCGAATGCGATATTTATTGCGCAATTTCGAGGAAAGCTGGAGGAGCGCTCTGATTGGCTCAGAATATTCGTGATATTTTATCGAAATATCGCAACATGCGAATGCGATATTTATTGCGCAATTTCGAGAAATGCTGGAGGAGCGCTCTGATTGGCTCAGAATATTCGTGATATTTTATCGAAATATCGCAACATGCGAATGCGATATTTATTGCGCAATTTCGAGAAATGCTGGAGGAGCGCTCTGATTGGCTCAGAATATTCGTGATATTTTATCGAAATATCGCAACATGCGAATGCGATATTTATTGCGCAATTTCGACAAATGCTGTAGGAGCACTCTGATTGGCTCAGAATATTCGTGATATTTTACAATACAAAATAATTGCGAATATTCGGCAAATGCGGAAGGAGCACTCTGATTGGCTCAGAATATTCTTGATATTTTACAATACAAAATAATTGCGAATATTCGGCAAATGCAGAAGGAGCACTCTGATTGGCTCAGAATATTCTTGATATTTTACAATACAAAATAATTGCGAATATTCGGCAAATGCGGAAGGAGCACTCTGATTGGCTCAGAATATTCTTGATATTTTACAATACTAAATAATTGCGAATATTCGGGAAATGCGGAAGGAGCACTCTGATTGGCTCAGAATATTCGTGATATTTTACAATACAAAATAAAAAGTGTTTTGCATTGGTGGTGATTCTTTACTCTATCCATCTGTCACAGCCGTTTGTCAATCAAACACCTTGAAGATTGAACACGTTCATGCTGCATGCTTTGGACTTTTTTTCACTTCACATATCAAAGACATTTTTATGAAAGATTATTTTTCTATTATTGGGACTATATTTCTTTATATATTTGTTTCACTGTGTATTTCACAAGTTATTTGCGCTTGCTTATTTTATAATTTGCCCACATGTCTTGTCACTAGACATATTTTTTATTCTTGTAGAGCGACTCCATTTTCTGTCTTGTATTAATTTATGTTGTATAACATTTTTGAGTTGCTGCTGTATTCTCCCCTTTTTTAAGGTATGCGCAATTTTTTCCTTCTTACAAAAAATAATAATATCAAACATACAAATATTCATAACAGAAACATACACAAAGCCCCCCCCTTTTGCATCAGAGACAATCAGAGTTCTCCTACCACAGTTATCGAAAATTCGCAATCATTTTCGCATTCGCAATAGCGAAAAATCGCAAATTTTTTTTCTTCAATTTGGCAACATAAAAGGATCGCCTCAGCTTAGCTACTCGGCCCAGGGTCTCTAATCATACCAGCAATGCTTTTAGACGTCGATAGGATGTGATCTGTTTTAAAAATCAAATTGAAAAAATGCGAATATTCGGAATTGCGAATATTCACCGCGAAATTCGAAATATAGCGCGATTTCTCGAATATGCTATATTCGAGTCGAATATTCGCAATACGAATATTCGTGAGCAACACTAATCCTCATCAGATAGCTTGAACTTACCAATACCACTTTCCATCCACAGAGGTGTTTTATTCTGAAACATCAGGTTACAGCAGATGACAGGATACAACAGATGAATAGATTGTGGTATTATGCCATCAAAAGATGATATTGTCTGTAGTTTACTGAGCAGAATACATGTGCCCTGCTACATGTGGCCTGTAGCTGCATCCATGACACAGGAAGTACAATCACAAGAAGAAAGGGTGGGGCATTACATACAAAGGAAGTACGTCATAACATCAGGGAAAAGACATGGAAAAAACAAGTGCATTACCACAAAAGGTCACTAGATGACAGCATGTGAACTAAACATAAACGTCCATAGAAAAATGGTTCAAGGAAACAATATATATAAATGCTATGCCCCATTGGGGCGGCACAGTCAGTGCCTACCTATATCCAAGTTGAGAGGAGCCCTAGTACAACTGGGGCATGGCAGCCAGAGACTCCACCATCAGGTAGCTATAGTCAGCACTTAGAGGCCCTAGACAGAGCTGGAGGACAGGGAGAGGTAGACCCAGAAGAGGCAGCTGTAGACATCCTGACTCTTATGGTGAATGAGGCTAGAGCGAGTCACAAAAGGCCTTTTAGCCAAGGCCAAGTGTTCCCTGGAGTGAGGCTGTCCTTCTGGAGGACCTGGGAGAAGTGTACCCATGCCAGAGGCAACAGCAGTGATCCTGTCTCAGAAAGACTACTTGTAAGGAGCAGTGAGCTGAATACAGACAGCCAAAGGTAAGCTAGGACCCTTTGAGTGAGTAGAAGAGACTGAGTAAGGAAGATGGTTTACTAAAATGAACAGTGTGTTGTTTTCACATGTGACTGCTGTGGTTTGTCCACGATAGGTGGTTGACAAAATGCTCTCAAGTGCCCCCGGATAGTGTGCCTATGGGACATGACTGTAATGCCATAATAAAGTACCACCAGTAGTGCAGCAATCCCAACTTTTTGTGTGGACATTCCTTCCTATAAAGGTCAATGGGTGGGAATGCTGTAAGCATGCCCCTGGCAAGGAGATAGGCACAAGTGGGCAGAGGTTAAAACATCTTGCAGGAGGGTCGTGGTCATAGGTGGTAGCAGGGAATTGTGCTCTTGCTATTACATAATCATTCACAAGTGCGTCTTCCATGTATGTCTACCCAAAACATGTTTTCTTAGTATTAACTAGAGTAGGGAAGGATTGGAACTCTTGTCATGTTGTACTCTAAATATTGGTGTAACATGAAACATGGGGGAAAGATGGATTAGCCTTTAGGGATAGGGAGGTATAGCTTTCTATTTATAGGTAGACCCCTATAATATATATAACAATACAACATACAATGCATTAACAACACATTACATATCAAGGCGGCGCTACCTAAAAACATATATATTTTCTAATACAGTAAATAAACACTATATCTAAAAAAGTGAAGGTGAAGGTCATTAGCAGGTAAGAAACAGTAGAGACAAGAGTCCGTGTTCAAAGAAAAGCAAAAGAGATCTCAACGGCTTGAAATGCTCATCCTCTTCCACCAGAACCACCACTCGTGAAGATAATTTGGGGTCTAAATACACCCCTGTTGTAATTGCTCTTACCAAAAGGTACTGTATATACAGCGTTCTATGAACTCAAAAATGCCTCTCCACTTCTCCAGATTCAAAAGGGTACATAAACTCATCCAGCGACTGGTGCTCAAATATAGAGGTAAAAAAAGCCACAATAGTGTGATACCGTATACACTTTTTATTTAAAACCAAAAAATTCAAAGGCAATACATCACATCACGTTGGTGCAGAGGGAGCATATCAGGGCGATGTTTCCATACCTCTGTAGTCCAGCCAAACCACCAAACAAACACACTGCCATGTATCGCGATCTGCGTAATGACGTCACCTAACAGCTACTACAACAAACCCAGACACGTTTTGTCGGTCATCGACATCATCTGTATTGTGACACCTACCTTTGCACACACACACAGAGTTAATGGCCTCCCAGTCTTAGTTTGTAGGGTTCAATATTGAGTTGGCCCACCCTTTGCCGCTATAACAGCTTCAACTCTCCTAGGAAGGTTGTCTACAAGGTTCAGGAGTGTGTCTATGGGAGTGTTTGACCATTCTTCCAAAAGGGCATTTGTGAGGTCAGACACCTGTGATAAAGTAAAAAATTAACTAAAGCGCTAGCCAACAGTGAATTAAATCAATGACTGGTGTAAAAAACAAAATGCTGCTCAAATCTAGTATGTGCTAACAACAAAACAAAGGTATGAAAATTAAAGTGATGAGCGCAAATTGAAAACTAAAAGTGAACAGTATGACAGTAAATACTGGTATAATTACAATCTATAAAGTGGAATAAAAAAAATGATGTAAAATCACAACCAAACACTAAAAAGTGTAAAAAGTTCTGCGGTGAAACAAAATCAAGTCCAAAGGATAAGATAAGTGCAAAATCTGATTCAAAAGCTCCTGCCCATGGGCGACAATGCAACAATCTGGATGGATCTTCACAGGAATTGAGCTCACAGAGCGCTTACCTCCCAACAGCAGAAAATGCACCTGGACAAATCCTCAAGCCACTGGAATGGAATCTGGGGTGTCCTCTGTATATGGAAGCAGTCCAGGTCCAAACACGATAGGATCAGCTCACCACGGCAACCATGAGTATTAACATGAATGGAGTAAAGAAATGGAAGCTCTCATCGTGAAATATGTAGAGACTCAAATGGTTTAATGAAGCTTAAAAACTTGCTTACAAGAAAAACGGATAAAAATGCCAAACACAGACACTTCCAGTGGGACGGTCAGGGTATCACGTCACTTCCGGTCACGTCTGGAACCTTACGCGTTGCGTCATGTCACGTGACTTCGTCAGAGGTTACTGAATGGCTAAACGATACTTCCTTATAAAGGTAAAAAGAGGAAATGCAACCGCGGCCATTTTAGAATCCAAAACGGTATCAAAAAGGTCAACGCGGCCATTTTGAAGAAGGGAAAAAGACCACAGATGGAAATAAGTCCAACAAAAAGGGGGCTAAGCGGGCAAAATATAAACTAGACCTCAGTATGTATAAAAACCTTGATAATTTTTCCAAAACACATATACAAATGAATATAAAAACTTGTCAAAAAAGGAATACTATAATGACAAGATGTAACAGACAGGGCTCCTATGTCAAAATCTCTGGGAGCATCATCGCTGTAGGCAAATAAATAACAGGCCAGAAACCTGATAATAATGTCTGTATACGTAAGATAAAAAACCTTCAAGATTAAAAAATTTAAAAAGTTGCATATTAAGTTATGCTAATAAGCAAAACCACACAAAAATATGAAACTAAACTTAAAAAAGCCCAATGAAGGTAAATAGACTAGACTGGAGTGAAGAATACCCCTTCCGCTTACATCATGATATTAATTGTAAACAGGACCAATCTACTACATTGGACACATTGAATCATCACATGTCTAAACGTGGTTTAAATAGGGTTAATAATGTTTAAAAATTTCTTAAAAAACAATTTAGGCACCTGTGATGTTGGGTGAGAAGGTCTGGCTCGCAGTCTCCGCTGTAATTCTTCCCAAAGGTGTTCTATCAGTTGGAGGTCAGGACTCTGTGCAGGCCAGTCAAGTTCCTCCACCCCACACTTGCTCATCCATGTCTTTATGGGAGGGGGGGGGGATTATGGTGTGGAATTGTTTTTTATGGGTTGTGCTTGGCCTCTTAGTTCCAGTAAAGGGAACTCTTAAGGCATCAGCATGCCAAGACATTTTGGACAATTTCATGATCCCAACTTTGTGGGAACAGTTCGGGGATGGTCTCTTCCTGTTCCAACATGACTGTGCACCAGTGCTCAAAGCAAGGTCCATAAAGACATGGACCTTGCTTTGAGCAAGACATGGATGAGTGAGTTTGGGATAGAGGAACTTGACTGGCCTTCACAGAGTCCTGACCTCAACCCGATAGAACACCTTTGGAATGAATTAGAGCGGAGACTGACAGCCAGGCCTTCTCGTCAACACAAATGTGCTTCTGGAAGAATGGTCAAACATTCCCATAGACACACTCCTAAACTATGTAGACAACCTTCCTTGAAGAGTTGAAGCTGTTATAGCTGCAAAGAGTGGGCCAACTCAATATTGAACCCTACGGACTAAGACTGGGAGGCCATTAAATTCCACGCGTGTGATATATATATACATACACATACATTTTTATTATTTTTTGGCAGGTCTGAAAAAATCCTGTAAATTAACCACTGACTGCCCACCCACAGTAAATTTACTGGGAGCGAGCAGCAGCTACAGGCCAGGCGACGTACCTGTACGTGGTCCAGCACATGCCCACTGACGCGCCGCCCCAGTGACCACTGTGTCTGCTATATGATCACTATGTAAACACCATTGCTATGACTAGGTTTCATTAATAACAGCTGTGCTTAGTATTTTGATGCTGTGATTGTTCCACAGCTATCACATGGTACCTGAACCCATCACAACACCCTGTACCATGTGATAGCTGTTATGAATGAAATCCATTCATGACAGTTCAAAACATTGCTGTTACAGTGATTGTCACTGTAACAGCAATTAAAGTGTAAGAAAATCCCTGATCACTCCCCCAAAGTAGTACATATATATATTAATTCATACACCTCTACCAGACAGCACGGACTCTTTGCAGATGGCTGATTGGACTACTCCATCTAAGAACTGCTGATTGGACAATGAAGGAGCAGCACACTCATAAGGCATCAACTCTGCTCACTTTGCTGTCTTCTCCTCTCAGTGTGTTCTTTATTAGCACATGTGCATGAAAAAGCTCTTAAGTTGCTCCTAGTGCTGTACAAGGGAATAATATATGCTGATTCAGGTACCCATGCTCGTTGTATGTAATAGGAAATTTAAATATATATATTTTAAAGAATATACAACTGCATTTTTTTTATTTTTTTTAGGTCAACTTAAAATTTTCCAAGAAAAACTTTGTAGGGGGAAAAAAAAATCAATAAAGCATGTTCTCTTTGACAAATCTAAACATTCGAATAGAAGAGATGTGACAGTTCTAATATGAGAGGTCAAGAGTTAATTGCTCTCTGAATTTCCCAGGGCTCTTGGATTTGGGATTTATTTGTCAACTTGCCGAATACAGAACAAGAGAAAAAAAACACTCAAAGGTATTCAAACCCCTATCAAATGTCAATTCTTCATGTTTACATTAAGCATGAAATTTTTAAATTGTTATAGGTTAGGAAAAAAAAAAATCAGTCATTTCTGGCAACAAAATTCAATTGCTTTTTTTTTTAATGTCGTACCCATCAGAACCAATAATGAAGATTACAAGGCCAATTATTCATAACAAAAAAAAAAAAAAAGAAACAGTTTCAGATTTTTTTTTCTAAATTATCATTACACTTTCAAAATGTTTTTTTTTTTTTTTTCTGTCAATGTATTTTATCTTCTATTACATCTTTACCTCTGATTCCTCTTGTACCAAATGTTTTTTTTAAATTTTATGTTCTTTACTAATTTTCTTCATCGTACCAAATTGTAATGTAACTGTAATAGCAAACTGTTGGCGCTATATAAAACCTGTATAATAATAATAATAATAATAATAATAATATATAATATATATTATATATATATATTTTTTTTTTTTATTTGTTGCAAAAAGTAAACCGGCTTCTTTAAGAAAAATATAGTAATAAAAAAAACGACTTTAACAGAAAAAAAAAAACTAATAATTGCTAAGGAGCCAATTAAATTCTGAAAGAGAGATGAAGCAGTACTTATTTCCCCTGGTGATTTTATGCTTTTAAACTGCCTTCCGTGTTAGGGAAAAAAAAAGAGAGAGAGAGAGGGAGAAAATATAATTTCTGGAGCTGACAGAACTCATTGTTCGAGAAATTTTAAATTCAAAAAAGTTAATAAAGCTCAAGTATAAGATGAAGGGAATTTGCATTTCACAGATTAACAACATGTACAGCAAGAAAGGAGATCTGCCTTGCCCCAGGTGATAATTTAAGAAACCTTTGCATATTTTATTTAAAACTGGGCCCAGTTTGGCTGGGTAATAAAACAGACAGATAATGATTAGAAGGTCAGCCCTTCAGGGCACCCAGCTTGGGCCCTAGCAAATACCAAACAAAGATCCCACAAGTCTGGCATGCGGAAGATTAGTCTAATTGCCTGCTGATGTTTTATTTTATTTTTTTCTGAAGTTTTTTTTCCTGCTCTCTCTAAAACGCTAAGCAGGGTGGCAGTTGGAGATTTGCATTTTTTTTTCCTTTCTGCTCACTCGTTGTGATAAGCGGAAAGTTTGTCTAAAAATGTTCTCACTTTTCAACCCCCTTATCTCCCTTTCCTGCTATTCTCAGTGCTATGGTGCTTGCATAATGGCGGTTCTGGTGGTAATTCACGCAGTATGAAGCAATGCTTACCAAACGTCCAAGTGAGGACTGAACCATTCCACCCGTTCAGACCTGGGGGGGGGTGCTTTTCATACATTGTAAAGGCATAATGAGCACTTCCTTCTAAAGACTATGGGGTCGATTTACTAAAGGTAAATGGACTGTGCACTTTGCAAATTGCAGTTGCCCCAAGGCCTAGTAAATAAGCAGAAGCTCTGCTGACTAACATCATCCAATCACGTGCAAGATTTTTTTTTTCTTTGCATGTAATTGGGTATTGCTGTCAAAGTGAAGATTTGTCTCATTTACTAAGCTCTGGAGCAGATGTGGCCCTTTGCTCGCATTTATGCGACTCTTGAGGCACTATTCCTCCCACTGATATAAGACACTATTCTGCCAATTGACATTGGGCACCATTTCTCCCACTGACGTCAACAATGGGGCACTTTTCCTCCCATTGATACCAACAATTGGGCACTATTCCTCCCAATGAAAATAACAAGTGGGTGCTATTCCTCCCTATGATACCAACGATGGGGCACTATTCCTCCCAATGATACCAACAATCAGGCATTGTTCCTCCCAATAATACCAACAATTGGGCACTTTTCTTCCCATTGATACCAACAATTGAGCACTTTTCTTCCCATTGATACCAACAATTGGGCACTTTTCCTCCCATTGATGCCAACAATTGGGCACTATTCCTCCCAATGGAACCAACAATCGGGTGCAATTCCTCCCTATGATACCAACGATGGGGCACTATTTCTCCCAATGATACCAGCAATCGGGCACTATTTGAATAAAAAAGGGCTGGCAACTCGGATGCTCTTGAATAACAGTCCTTTATTGGTTACACGGGTACAGGCTATACGCTGACGCATTTCGGCTAAGAAGCCTTCATCAAAGCAAGAAAGGCTTTGATGAAGGCTTCTTAGCCGAAACGCATCAGGGTATAGCCTGTACCCATGTACACATGTAACCAATAAAGGACTTTTATTCAAGAGCATCCGAATTGCCAGCCCTTTTTGATTCAAGTATTGTATTTGTGGGGCCTGAACGTTCTGGCTAAAGCACCGGATCACAGTTTGTGGACTTCTATATTGGCAGTGGAGCTGGGGTAACATTTTGTTTCTCTCAATCGGGGACTATCCCCCCCCCCCCCAATGGAACCAACAATGGTGCACAATTCTTCCCTATGATACCAACAATGAGGCACTTTTCCTCCCCCTAATATCAAATGTGGTGATGTTTACTCCTACTGATGCTAGGACAATTTCCATTCTTACTGGTCACAGTCTGCCCCCCCTAAAGTCTGAAGGACAATAAACTTGCCCTTTGTTTAAAAAGTTTGGAGACCCCCTGCTCTGGAGCAACTGCACTTGTAGAGTGCACAGTCTACTTGCCTTTAGTAAATCAAATCTTGTGTGTACTTGGCTCCAAAGAATGTCATTCCTGAAAGGAATATTTATGATCTCCTGACAAAATTCTAAGCTGCCTGGCCTGGGGTTCCTCTACTAACCCTGTTTGGATCAGGGGTCATTGAAACCTAGATGCCCAAAAATGTTAGCAGCTTCAGTATGCTTCCATTAAAGTCGATGTAAACCCTACATAAACCCAGTGAAGTGAACAGCCTCAGATGATACACAGGGATGAACCAAATCACCCTACATAGGTTTTACATGTATATCTGCTGTCTTAAGCTTTTTATACTGTTTAGAAAGTTGAGATTGTGTTAGGAGATTTTCTCTTCCTAGTTAACACAGAGTGTGATGTCTGGGCATACAGCCAAGATAGCTAAAATTGCTGATTTGAGGAAAGGCACACACCCCCTCTCATCATAGGCAGAGACTCTCAAAGGTGTTTTGTAATAGGACCTGCTCTCTGCTAATCTATTTTAGCAACCTCCCCGGACAGAAGATTCAGGGTGCATTTGTCTAAAAAGTCTGACAATTTGTCAGAAGTTATCAGGCTGATAACAGAGGAACCGTTCAGGAGAGAGCCACGGGACTTAGCTCATTGAAGAGAGATAACAAAATACTGCAGATATATGTGCCCAGCTCAAATTTCATGAATCGGGTTTACATCCACTTTAACTTGACATAACTAAATTTGCCCACATAAATATTTTTTAAGTATTGAAAATAGTACAAAACACCACAACTGAAGGAAAAATTACTTTAAAAAGTCGCCACTCATAACCCCAGTTAAAGGAATTGAGTACTCAAGAGAATTATAAAAAGTACAAAAGTTTATTCACAATACATTTTCCATGAAATAGGTATAAAACCACTAGTTATATATATCACCTGTAATCCCCAATGGAATTAGAGCATAATTGACCCGTGGAGATCCAGCACATATGCAACACAAATATACATCAAGAACAAGTAATAATAGCAACAACAATTTTCTTAGAGGTAAAAGGCTAGATCATAGAAAGTGCTGATCTTCATCTCTGATCTTTACGTGTTTCGCCAACCATTGGCTTCTTCAGGAGACCCTATTAATATTGGGGATTACAATTATTTTCAACGTACAAATATACAATTCCTATAAAAGTGGTCAACCTGAGTACTCACATACACCCAATCAGAGGCATAGAACATTCAGTCCAATTGGTCAGGTTCAGGTCAACCCAGTGAATAAGGGCAGCACATTGGAAGCAAGTTCTTTCTAAATCCCGCGATAACTCACGGCAGACCTCCGCAATGTCTCCTGGAAACAATGACAAAATCTCCCAGGAGACATTGCGCCATCGGGGAAGTGACGGAATACCTGCACACTACCCGATGAATACATATACAGGAAGTGGCCAGTAACATTGAGGATTACTAAGGTTCGCCTGTCCCTGACAGTGACATCGCCGCTTATTGAAGGATTGGCTCGGGCGGCTCGGCTACTCTAGTCCTGCAAAGGGAACTGAGTTCCTGCTGTGAAAAAAGTGCAGGAACTCCGTTCCCACGCGTTCCCGCAGGACTTGAGCCCTGGTTGCGTCACTGGTCCCAAGACTTGACCAGGCCCTCGGATTTCTGTCCAATTTCACCTGGTGATCTGGCCAGTAACACACTGGATGAAGGGAAATAGGAGGCACCTTTGGATGGCATCATTGTCAGTGAGGGGGGAGGGGAGTGATAGATGAACTAGCAGATTTAGGTACACTAACAAGTTGAACTCAGGTACCACAGGACTGGGGAGGATGGGGAGGGGGTCCAGTGTAAGCTTACTTTACAGATTTTCTGTAAAGGTGAACTTACCCTTTAAGGACCTTTAAGGCTTTTATTTGGTGCTCTGTTGTAATAAATACCTAGTGCATGTTGTATTATTTTTATAAATTAAAACAATGTTAAATTATATATTTTTCAATATTTTACAGATACTAGTTTTAAATTAAAGGGACACTAAAGGTTTATGTTTTTTTCACCTTAATGCATCCTATGCATTAAAGCGGAGGTTCACCCAAATAACATCTATATCAGACCAACTTCTTTATACTTCTAACATGTACAGTCCACATTTTTATTTATTTTTTACGCTGTACATACCGTATAATCTACCGTATTTATCGGGGTATTGCGCGCTCCGGCGTATAGCGCGCACCCCTAATTTTGACCCGACAACCTGTAAAAAAAAACATTTTATTACTTACAGTACAGTATGCCGATACCCGCTTCCCGCGCTCAGTTTGAAGCCTCCGCCAACATATAACGAGCGCAGTACACTCGGGCAAGTTCGGCCACGTTCGGCTTCTCACGCATAAACGTCACAGAGCGTGACCACGAGCGAAACCGAGCCTGGCCGAATGTACCCGAGTGTACTGCGCTCGGTATATGTTGGCGGAAGCTTCAAACTGAGCGTGGGAAGCGGGTATCGGCGTATATCGCGCACCCACGATTTTGCCCTGATTTTCAGGGCAAAAAAGTGTGTGGTATATGCAGATAAATACGGTATATTTGCAATCTGGCTTCCGAGTAATTCTCCCCGCGGGAGTAGGCGTTTCTATGCTGAGGAGGAATGTCCTCTGGGAGGTCGCCCAGATGATTGACGTTCTTTCAGAAAAAGTTCCCCCCGGCGGCTAAGGCCCCTCCCCCCGGTATTGCGTAGGCGCGTCACGAGTCACAGCATTTCTGAAAGAAGCTGAACATGCGAGTCGGCTATATCCGGCGCCTGCGCACCGACGAGGAGCTGACTTCGCAGGCGCCGTATAGAGCTTCTTCATGTTCAGCTTCTTTCGGAATACCCCCAGCCCTCCCGTTTTACTTACCTGAGCCTGTTGACCTGCTGCGCTCGCACCCCGGCGTTGTCTTCGCCGCTCAGCCTGGCCGTTCATTGGCTAGATTGGATGTATTGAAAGCAGCACAGCCAAAAAGTGATCGGCTGCAAGAACTAACCACCATGCAAGAGAGCTCGCATGAAGGTGGTTAGTTCTTGCGGGGAGGAGCTGAGACAGCCACCGAGGGACCCCAGAAGACCAGGATTGGGGCCACTCTGTGAAAAACGAGCTGCACAGTGGAGGTAAGTATAACATGTTTGTTATTTAACCACTTGCCGCCCGCCAATGACAGATTGACGGCGGCAAAGTGGTTGTAGAATCCTGACTGGACGTCATATGACGTCATCAGGATTCTTAGCCGCTGCGCGCCCCCGGGGGCGCGCATCGCGGCGATCGTTGTTGCGGGGTGTCAGTCTGACACCCCGCAACACCGATCTCGGTAAAGAGTCTCTCACGGAGACTCTTTACCACGTGATCAGCCGTGTCCAACCACGGCTGATCACGGTGTAAACAGGAAGAGCCGTCGATGGCTCTTCCTCACTCGCGTCTGACAGACGCGAGTAGAGGAGAGCAGATCGGCGGCTCTCCTGACAGGGGGGGTTCGCGCTGATTGTTTATCAGCGCAGCCCCCCCTCGGATCGCCACATGGACCACCAGGGATGCCCACCAGGGAAGGGCAAAACAACAAAAATTGAGGAAAAAAAAGTAAAAAAAAAAAAAGTCTGAAAAAAAAAAAAAAAAAAAAGTCTGAAAAAAAAGTCTGGGGAAAAAAAAAAAGGATGCAAAAAAAAAAGATGCCAATCAGTGCCCACAAATGGGCACTGACTGGCAACAAGTAAATCAGTGCCGCCCCACAGTGTCCATCAGTGCCGCCCCACAGTGTCCATCAGTGCCACCCCACAGTGCCCATCTGTGCCACCCACAGTGCCCATCTGTGCCACCCACAGTGCCCATCTGTGCCGCCCACAGTGCCCATCTGTGCCGCCCAGAGTGCCCATCTGTGCCGCCCATGAGTGCCCAGTGCCGCCCATGAGTGCCCATCAGTGCCGCCCATGAGTGCCCATCAGTGCCGCCCATGAGTGCCCATCAGTGCCAACTATGTGTGCCCATGAGTGCCGCCTATGTGTGCCCATCAGTGCCGCATACCAGCGCCGCCAATCAGTGCCACCTCATCTGTGCCCGTCAGTACTACCTCGTCGATGTCCATCAGTGCCATCTCATCTGTGCCCATCAGTGCCACCATATCAGTGCCCATAATTGAAAGAGAAAACTTACTTATTTACAAAAAAATTACAGAAAAAAATAAAAACTTAATTTTTTTCAAAATTTTCGGTCTTCTTTTAGTTGTTGCGCAAAAAAAAAAAATCGCAGAGGTGATCAAATACCACCAAAAGAAAGCTCTATTTGTGGGTAAAAAAGGACACCAATTTTGTTTGGGTACAATGTAGCATGACCGCGCAATTGTCATTCAAAGTGCGACAGTGCTGAAAGCTGAAAATTGGCTTGGGCAGGAAGGTACGTAAGTGCCCTGTATGGAAGTGGTTAAAAAAATAAATAAATGCCTTTTCAACCCCTTTAAATTATATTCTATGCATTAAGGTTAAAAACCTTCTGTAGTGCTGCAGTCAACCCAGCCTGAAAGCGGTCATCCTGCGGCCAGGAACGAGCACACTCTAGCTCAGGGGTCCTCAAACTTTTTAAACAGGGTATCACTGTCCCTCAGACTGTTAGAGGGCCAGACTGTAGTTTTAAAAAAAAAAAAAACTATGAACAAATTCCTATGCACACTGCACATATGTTATTTTGAAGTGAAAAAAAAAAAGGGGAACAAATACAATATTTAAATGAAGAACAAGTAAAGTTAAAGTTAAACCAACAAACTAACCAGAATTTCATTGCAAGCCCCCCCCCAAACCGTTGTTTCAGGCCATCATTGTAAGCCCTCCAAACCGTCATTTCAAGCCATCATTGCAAGCCCTCCAAACCGTCATTTCAAGCCATCATTGCAAGCCCACCCTCACCGTCATTTCAAGCCATCATTGCAAGCCCACCCTCACCGTCATTTCAAGCCATCATTGCAAGCCCACCCTCACCGTCATTTCAAGCCATCATTGCAAGCCCACCCTCACTGTCATTTCAAGCCATCATTGCAAGCCCACCCTCACCGTCATTTCAAGCCATCATTGCAAGCCCACCCTCACCGTCATTTCAAGCCATCATTGCAAGCCCACCCTCACCGTCATTTCAAGCCATCATTGCAAGCCCACCCTCACCGTCATTTCAAGCCATCATTGCAAGCCCCCTCAAACCGTGATTTCAGGCCATCATTGCAAGCCCCCTCAAACCGTGATTTCAGGCCATCATTGCAAGCCCCCCCCCCTCACCATCATCATTACAAACCCCTCATTGCAAGCCCCCCCCTCACCTTCGCAAGCCCCTCATTGCAAGCCCCCCCCCCTCACCATCATCATTGCAAGCCCCTTACAGCCTTACTGTGCCAAACTGCTGCTGCTGTGTCACGGTCCCGCTGTGTCACGGAGCTCACAGTTCAGGCACGCTATGATAAAAGCCCCACCGTCCTCCTCCTAGACCAGCTCGTGTGATAGACAGAACACTGGCTCTATCACACAAGCTAGTCTAGGTCAGGAGGAGGGCGGGACATTTATCACAGCGTGCCCGAACTGTTAACACTGTAAGCTCAGTGACACAGCGGGACCGCTGTGTTACAACCTGCCTGGCATGTTAGGAATCCGGCCCTGAGTGGGGTGGCGCCAGATAAATGTCCTCCGCGTGCTGTAGTTTGAGGACCCCTGCTCTAGCTGGTGTCTCATGTCCTGATTGGATAGATTGATAGCAGCGCAGCTATTGGCTCAAATCCAATGAGACAGCGCCGGGGGGGGGGCGAGTCCTGCATTCTGTGTATATGAACACTGGTGCAGGACACGGCAGCGCGGCCGCACGAGTGTCCACCTTAGGAGAGCCTTCTCCAACGTGGACACTCGATGCGGGAAAGAGCCACCAGTGCCGCTGAGGGACCTCAGAAGAGGAGGATCAGGGCCACTCTGTACAAAACGAACTGCACAGTGGAGGTAAGTATTTAAAAAAAAAAAACAAGGCTTTAAAGAAAAACTGTGGCTTTGCCCTAAGCGGGCAAAAACATGGGTTTATTTTAAACCACAAACAGTGGGTGCAGCAGGCCTGGCCTATCTTCATAAAACCCAAGAATGGCTGTACCCTCTTGGTCCACCACATTCTAAAAGCATTCTAATATTTAGATAATCATTTTCTTATTTTTTTGGACTCAGCTTTATCGTATGTTTCAAAAATTGCTAAAATGTATTTAGTAATTCTCTTTTCTCTGTATTATATATTCCTCTTCACGTTGTCCCAGGCACGGACAACATCTTCAAATAAATATGTTTTCAGATGGAATCTTTTGATTAGGTTTACATTTTTTTTTTTTTAACTGTTGCCTCCAAACTTTGTGATGTCCCTTTTGGGCCTTTTTTACTCTCCCTGAGGATATGTGGAAGAAAACATCACTGTGCTATAAAGTGATATGAAAGAATATTCAGCCCCATTTTGTATCCTTGAGCTGTGGATCAATCTCTAGAGATGAAAGGAACCCTACAAAAAATATATATATATTTTTATATTTTTTATTTATTTATTTTATAGAAAAAAGCTGGCAATCAAAACACTTTAAAAATAACATTTTGGTTTTTATTAGTATATCAATTTCTCATGGGAGAGATGCAAGGAACCGTGAGAGCGACAGTGAAAGCCAAAGAGAATGAACTTTTAAAAAATCTGGTTACTTTAAATCTGCTAATATCTATCTTCAACGTAGAGAGCGTTATTACTCTACTGTAGTCCAAGGGAGGGGGGCGAGCACGGCACCCCACACCAGGGAGAAAGCCTCGCATTATGGTGTGTAGTTACAGACAGAAGAACAGGAAGTGAGGATTTCTCAGAAGAAATAAGGACATTTAAAAGCAAAATGGAAGGATGAGGTAAGTGAAGGAGGACTGCACTAAGGTAAATTAAGCTATTTAGGGGAAAAAAATTGTACCTTTACAACCCCTTTAAGCCCCGGACCATTTTGTTGCTAAAGGACCAGTGCACTTTTTGCGATTCTGCACTGCGTCGCTTTAACGGACAATTGCGTGGTCGTGCGACGTTGCTCCCAAACAAAATTGACATCCTTTTTTTCCCACAACTAGAGCTTTATTTTGGTGGTATTTGATCACCTCTGCGTTTTTTTTTTTCTTTTTTGTGCTATAAAAAAAAAAAAGAGCAACAATTTTGAAAAGAAATTCAATATTTTTTACTTTTGCTCTAATAAATATCCCCCAAAAATATATATAAAAAAACATATTTGTTCCTCAGTTTAGGCCGATACGTATTCTTCTACATATTTTTGGTAAAAAAAATTGCAATAAGTGTTTGTTGATTGGTTTGCGCAAAAGTTATAGTGTCTACAAAATAGGAAATGGTTTTATAGAATCTTTATTAATAATTTTTTTTTACTAGTAATGGCGGCGATCAGCGATTTTTATCGTGACTACGACATTATGGCGGACACATCGGACACTTTTGACACTATTTTGGGACCATTGTAATTTTTACAGCGATCAGTGCTATAAAAATGCATTGATTACTGTGAAAATGACACTGGCAGTGAAGGGGTTAACCTGTAGGGGGCGCTGAATGGGTTAAGTGTGACCTAATAAATGATTCTTACTGTGTGGGGGCGTGGCTTGGCGTGTCACGTCACTGATCGTCGTTCCCTATGACGATAAGTGACAGTCTGATTAGGAAGCACGAGGAAAGGTTTGTTTACACTTACCTCTCCCCATTCTTCAGCTTTTGTGACCCGATCACGGGACACTGGCGGCGATCAGGTCCCGCGGGCACAGTCGAGGAGTACCCGACCGTGTCGTGAGCGTTCCGCCGGCGGGGCGCGCGTGACCCACGGCTGTGCATATTAAAGGGGACGTACCTGTACGCCAATATGCGCAGCCATGCCATTCTGCCGACGTACATCGGCGTGCGGCGGTCGGCAAGCGGTTAAAAGGCACATATAAATGGATTCAAGTAGAGCGCCCTAACTTTGCGGCGGCGTAGTGTATCGTGTTTACACTACGCCGCCGTAATTTAGCGAGGCAAGTACATGATTCACAAAGTACTTGCCTGCTAAGTTACGGCGGCGTAGCGTAAATCGGGCGGGCGTAAGGGCGGCTAATTCAAATTCGGCTGAGGGGGCATGTTTTATGTTAATGGGGCTTGACCTGACGTGATTGACGTATTTTACGAACGGCGTATGCGCCGTCCGTGTACATATCCCAGTGTGCATTGCGGCAAAGTACGCCGCACGGTCCTATTGGTTTTGACGTGGACGTAAATGATGTAAATCCCTATTCACGGACGACTTACGCAAACAACGTAAAATTCACATTTCGACGCGGGAACGACGGCCATACTTAACATTACTATTCCAGCTAATTGATGGAATAACTTTAGGCCTGAAAGTGCGTTACGTAAACGGCGTATCTTTACTGCGTCGGGCATCGTGAATCGGCGTATCTACTCATTTACATATTCTAGGCCGTCCGCAATGAAAGCGCCACCTAACAGTCAGCCTAAAAAGTACACTTTAGGATACGACGGTGTAAGACACTTACGCCGCTCGTATCTGAGTCTAATTTAAGCGTATCTGGTCACCAGAATACGCTTAAATTAGCGTCGGCGCAGATTCAGTCTTTCTGAATCTGGCTATATGTTAGCACTTAAAATAGTTCATTTGTCTGTGCTTTTCCCTGCTATTCTTTGAGTTGGTGACAGGGTCTCTTTAAGCAATGTTTAAAAGAGTTTGAAATCTGTTTCAGCTCTGCATAGAAACCAATCAGCTTCCATTTTTTTTTTTTTTTTCTGTCAAAGCTAAATTTAACAAGCTGAAGTTAAAAGCTGATTGGCTACCATGCACAGCTGCACCAGAGTTTGCACTCTCCAGTAAATCATCCCAATTATGTCATTCATGGGCAAAGCCAATAAATATTGTCAAATTTATTTGAATTGTTTATTTCATTGGAGCCAATTCATTAAAACCGGACAAAAGAAAATCCCCTAAGGACCAAGCAGATTTTTGTTTTGTCTGTAATTTTATTCTGTGGTTATTTTTAGGTCAGCATTCAATTTAGTTGCTGTTCCATCAATAGCCAACTTTTTTCTTTCCTGCCATGGAATATCTTAGGATACATCTCTCCCAAGCTGTCCTGTACACAGGGGAGGGCTGGCAGCCTTAGGCCTGGGGAGCAAGTCCAGTCAAGTGGCCCATAGAGCGTGGAGAAGTGATGGATCGAGGAAAACAGTCTAAGATTTTTCATGGTCACAAGAGTCCGCACAGAGCCTCCCCTTACATCAGAGTCCGCACAGAGCCCCCCTTAAATCAGAGTCCGCACAGAGGCCCCCCTTACATCAGAGTCCGCACAGAGGCTCTCCTTACATCAGAGTCCGCACAGAGCCCCCCTTAAATCAGAGTCCGCACAGAGGCCCCCCTTACATCAGAGTCCGCACAGAGGCTCTCCTTACATCAGAGTCCGCACAGAGGCCCCCCTTACATCAGAGTCCGCACAGAGGCCCCCCTTACATCAGAGTCCGCACAGAGGCCCCCCTTACATCAAAATCCGCACAGAGCCTCCCCTTACATCAAAGTCCGCACAGAGCCTCCCTTACATCAGACTCTGCAAAGAGCCTCCCCTTACATCAGATTTGATGTAAGGGGTGTTCTGGGAAACTTGATTTAAGGGTGGACTATTGTGTAGAGGGTTTCTGCTCACCAAAGCCAGCCCCCCTCCCCTTTAACAAAGTCCACAGAGCACCCCTTTTTATACACTGGAAGGCAGGAGAGACTAGAGAGGGTGAACTTACCAGGATGATGGCTGAGGCGCAGGCAGGCTGTCTGATGCTTTTTTGGGTTCAAACTTGCTGTCCAGTGCCCACATATGCCCGGGGAGTGTGGGCAGGGCAGACTCAGAAGGAGGAGGAGCAGGCGAGCTCTATCTCTCCTTGTGTCTGTGCAGAGAGAGAAGGGGATGTCAGCGCTGGTGTGCGCTGAGGCTGAGCTATGTGTGAGACGATACATAGCTCAGCTCTGCAGTCATCTACCTCGGAGCTGACACAGGCACGGCTGCACAGTGGGAGGTGAGCAGCGGCCGTGACCTGTGTTAACAGAGCTCCAGCAGGCATATTCCTGCTCTGCAAAAACAGCATTTGGTAGTGGCGGCCAGTGGCTGTGCATAGTGTCACCAGCCCGGGGGGAGATTTCCACCCTGCCCCCCCCTGCCAGCCCTCCCCTGCCTGTACATGCATATAACATTTAATCCCAGAAAAGAGTGGAAAGGGCGTAAAACCCTCTGACAGGTTTGTACCATAGAAATATAAAAAGGAGCCTTATGCCGCATACACACGGCCGGAATTTCCGACAACGAATGTTCGATGTGAGCTTTTTGTCGAAAAATCCGACCGTGTGTATGCTCCATCGGACATTTGCAGTCGGAATTTCCGACAACAAATGTTTGAGAGCTGGTTCTCAATTTTTCCAACAACAAAAATTCTTGGCGGAAATTTCAATTGTTTTCGACGCACAAAAAATCTTACCCATGCTCGGGAATCAATTTGACGCATGCTCGGAATCATTGAACTTAATTTTTCTTGGCTCGTCGTACGTGTTGTACGTGAACACGTTCTTGACGTTTAACATATGTGTGACCGTGTGTATGCAAGACAAGTTTGAGCCAACATTTAGTCGGAAAAAAATCCACGGTTTTGTTTTCAGAATGTCCGATCGTGTGTGAGTGAAAAACGTATATAGCGCAACACATGCAAACTGAATCACCTCGGCATTAGACCAAAGAGTCCAAGATAAATTTAATTGTTGGTGAAGTCACTGTTTCTCACTGGCATTCGCCGGCATTCACAGTGGAGATTTTTCTCCTCTGGGTGCCTGTTTATGAAGCGGAGTAGATCGCTCACCCTTGAAGGAGTGAAGTGATCTACCAACACTATTCTAATACAGAGCCACTTATTAGCAAAGCAGCTAACTGCACCTGCCTACATTCCTACACATTGTGTAGGGAAAGGAGATGTACTGTAGTCCTGGGGGTATGCCTGTGTTAGTAGCAATGGAACTTCCAGAAGCTGTCCCTGTGAGAATTTTACAAGTCTGGTGATGATGTCACAGGGAGCTATAAAGGCTGTTTCTCTTTGCAGATACAAGTAAAGGACTTCCCTTTAGGGTTAATAAAGGGGGTTGATCTACTAAAACTAAAGAGTGCAAAATCTGGTGCAGCTGTGCATAGAAACAAATCAGCTTCCAGGTTTTAGCCCCCATTCACATTGGCGCAATTTGACATGTCAAATCGCATGCCAAATCACAGCCTTTTGCCGACAATGACACTGTCCCAATCAGTGCCAAGCCAACTTTGCAGAGCCGCACCGATTTCCAAAAGTACTTCCTGCACTAGTTTTGGCGACTTCGGGGGGCAATTTCATTAGACATCTTGCATGAATCCGCACAGAGGTCTTCCAAATCACCCCTGACCTCACACTGAAATGCGGGTTTGAAATTGTGTTAGTTCAGCGGAACTCACACTAATTCAAACCCGCGTTCAGTGTAAACGTTCCATTACGTTGGCCATACACGGGTCAAATTTCGAAAGAACTTTCTTTTGAAAATCAGAAAATCCGTGCTTTTTGTGATCCGATAGTGCTTCCATTGATTTCAAAATTCGACCGACCAAACCTTCAATTTCACCTCATGTTCCTACAGAAAAGAATTTTTACTTTCCTTTCCGGGAATTTTCTTTTCTTGCACATGCGCATTTCTTTTTCGATTACATTTCTCGCATGATTCTCCCATCATTGATTAGAAAATCATTTGTTTTTTCAAAAAATATCCAACATGTTGGATTATTAAAATTCGATGGCCGCACGAAAATCGGCTGTTGCTGCAGCCCACTAAGGCCCCGTACACACGACCGAGTTTCTCGGCAGAATTCAGCCAGAAACTCGATCGGAGCTGAATTCTGCCTGAAAAACGCGGCCGTGTGTACACTTTCGGCCGAGGAAGCCGACGAGTTCCTCGTCGAGCCAAAGAGAGAACATGTTCTCTATTTCCTCGTTGTTCAATGAGGAAAGTTGGCTCGCCGAGATCCTCGGCGGCTTCACACAGAACTTGACAAGCAAAACGATGAGTTTTGCCCGTCGAGTTCCTCGGACGTGTGTACGGGGCCTCATGGTGTGAAATGCGAACGAAAATTCTTAGATAAGATTATCGAAAGAAAGTTCTTTCAAAATTCGACCCATGTATGGCCAGCATTATTGTCAAAGCTTAATCGACAGAGGTGCGGTTAGAAGCTGATTGGCCGCCATGCACAGCTGCGTCGGATTCTAAATGTGTACATTTTTGTAAATCTCCCTCTTAGTATCTACAAAAATAAGTGGACTATTTGCATTCCATATCTAATCTATTGTGAACCTCAGGGTAATAGTGTTACACTTACATTCAAATATTTTCAATATTTAAAATTTTTAGTTTGCTTTATTGACAGAATTGCACGTTGAACAAAAAAACAAAGAACAAGGAGAAGAAACAACATCGCAAAAGTTGTTCCTCAAGAAATCAAGAAGGGTTAGATTGTTGGTGTGTCTGAAATCTCACATATAGTTTATCAAATGTTCATCTGAATGTTAGCCAAAGGGCAAATAAGGGAATATTTACCAAATTATGGCATTTTGGTTTGTCTAGAACAGGGGTCTCCAAACTGTGGCCCGAGGGCCAGATATGGCCCTTTGCTAGCCTTTATCCGTCCCTTGTGGCACTATTCTTCTCACTGATATGAGGCACTATTCCTCCCACTGACACCAATACGGGGGCACTATTTCTTCTACTGATACCAATGATGGGATACTTTTCTTCCTACTGATAGAGGCACTACTCCTCCTACTGACCACCAACCCTGGGGCCAAATTTATTCTCACTGATGTTGGGCCAGGGACATTTTCTGCCCCCACTGGCCGCAATCCGACCCTCCTAAATCATGAAGGACAATAAACTGGCCCTTTGTTTGAAAAGTTTGGAGACCCCTGGTCTAGAAGATCATCAGCATTTTCATAAAAGCCAAACTGTTTTTTATTTTTTTTATTTGAATAACGTAGGGTTAAAACTTTTTTGAGTCAAAGTGAGAAGGATTTTCTTTCTAACTTGAAGGATAGCCCTCCAGTTGCTCCAAAACTTAGTAAATGAGGGGCAGCTCTGCTGATGTCCATCATATGTCTATTCATATGAAAGCAAAATGGCTCTTTTTTCATTTTCCTTGCATCTGATTTGGTATTCTTTGTAAAGTGAAGCTTTACAGCATTTACTAAGCTCTGGAGCAACTGCACTTGCATAGTGCACAGTCTGTGTGCAATCACAAACTTTAGACAAGAATGGTAGTCATTCATATCAGAAGCTTCTAGAACTGTGACTTCAGCACACTTTTCGAGCAGGCTCTCAAGTAATGGAACTCCTGGAACAGTCCAAGGTCAGTGTGATCCAGAAGACTTTACTTGGTGTCAAAAATAGTTTAGGGTTTACATTTTGTTAGTGTTAAAGTGGAAGTAAACCCTCCTGGCATTTTCAGCCAAGGAAGCTGCCATCTTGGCCTCTGTTTGATCTTCAACTGCCATGTGATCAGTTATGACACCAGCCATTGGATGGTTTGGCAGTTGCCGGAAATGTAACTGTTTTTTGAAACTAGTAAATCGATGGGTTTACTTCCACTTTAAGAAATACTTTCTAGGGTTAGCTTTGAACTTTTCTCCTGGCAGCTTGGGGTCACGTCCCCATGTTCCTGGTCCTAGCTTCATAATGAATCACAAACTTTTGAGCATAAACTTTGTAGGTTCGTCATCAGAAACAAGGAGTCACAAAAGCCAATAATGTGAAGTACTGAATAACCCAGATCCCCTTTATATCTAGGGAAAAATACTATTTACTTATTTACCATATTTATCGGCGTAGAACACGCACATGCATATAACAAGCACCCCAAGTTTATGAGGGAAGTTTAAGTAAAAAAAAAAATTAGGAGGGAAGTTTAAGGAAACATTTTTTTTAATGCCCATCAATGCAGCCTTATCAGTTCCATCTGCAGCCCTGTCCATCATTGCAGAATGATCAGTGTCCATCTGCAGCCTTGCCCTAAATTGCAGTATGATCAATGATATGTTTTCTAAATTGTTACTGGTACTCAATTTTTCACTTTGCATCGTAAAGTGTTTAGATAAATCCAGCTGCTGTGAATAACAGATAAACTTTCCTTTTGCCTTTAGGGGGGCGGAACGAGTGCCGCCGAGATAGACAGAGCCGGCTGACTTTAACAAAGCGCAGGGCATGAGAAACATGTAAGTCACGGTTGCCACAGCAACAACGAGCCTGAGATCCGCCCAACACCAGTGCACTCCTCGCTTCCGCCCCCGAGCTTCCAGTCTTTGGAGCTAGTGCACTTCACTCGGAGCGCCACCCAGGATGCCAGGTCATAGTTCCCCGGATTAGCCTGCCGGACTGCCAACATCTAGCAGAGTGGACTACGGTACACCTTCTGCAGTACAGTGAGTTTGACACCTGACATTAACCAGCAGCTATACCCCAGAGAGCTGGGTCTCTCCACTTTGGTTTTCTTTGCGCATTGAGTTATCCCGCTATCCTGTCACGATCGGGACAATGGAGTACACTTATTGATGTTAACCCCTTGTCATCAGGAGGTGTGGCAGTATCGTATATATCAAATTTCGGAGTCCTTCAACGATGAGAATGAGTTTTACTTTAATCATACCATTTTCATCTGACAGTTATTTTTGAATTTAAGTGTGCATCCAATAAATGAACTATATTGAGCACCATATTTGCCAAAGTTCTTTCGTTACTGGTCCTATTGAGCACTGCATTTGTTGTTCAATTTTGTTTACTTTTCTCCGGAAGTTGGCAGCTGCACTGGGGTCCGGTCATTTCCTTACACCGTTTACGACAAGACCATATATGCCCCTCTATGACTGCCAGTTTTAGCGCTTAATGACTTTATTGTTTTTTCAATGGCGGGATGTAGATGCTAGGAGGCAGGACTGGGCGTGACTGCGAGAGGAGCCGAGTACACAGTACACTTAGCTCTGTCTATTTTGGAGGTGCTCGTTCCCTCCTTCCCCTCCAAGGCAGCGGTTCGGCGTATAACACGCACCCCCGATTTCCCCCTGATTTTAAGGGGGAAAAAAGTGCGTCTTGTACGGTACTTATTTATTTCATTTTGATATTGGTACATATCACTAATTGCATTGCCAAGTGTTATATACATTGGCCCGGATTCACGTAGCACTTACGCCGACGTATCTTGAGATACGCCGCGTAAGTATAACTATGCGCCGTCATATCTGTGCGCTGTGCCCACAGAACTAGATACACCTGAAAATAGCCTTCATCCGACCGACATAACTTTCCTACGCCGGGGAATCTTGGGCGCATATTTACGCTGGCCGCCTCATTGCAAATATGCAAATGAGGGAGATACGTCGATTCACGAACGTAGTTGTGCCCGGCGCATAATATACGTGGTTTGCGTAAGGCTTACGTCTGGCGTATATTTATCCCCCATCTATGAGGCGCAACTCATGTAAAAGGTATGGACCAGGGAACAGCCGTTGTATTTTACGTTGTTTACGTAGTAGTACGTGAATAGGGCTGGGCTTAGGTTACGTTCACGTCATAGGCAGTGATTTGACGTATCTTAGGGAGTAGTTTCAACGTGATTCTGAGCATGCGCACTGGGTTGCATCCACGGGACGGCGCATGGGCCGTTCATTTTAAGTACTTCTATGACGCTTGGCCCGTCATAAGCATGGGGTCACGCCTCATTAGCATGGCTCACGCCCACTACCTCCTACGCTGGCTTACGCTGAGGATACCCAGCATATCTTTAACAGCGAGTGAGGGCGAGTGCTTTGTGAATCCAGTGCTTGCCGCTCTGCGCTACGCCGGCGTAGCCTAAAAAAGATACGCTACGCCGGCATAAATAGGCGCCAATGTATGTGAATCCGGGCCCTTGTGTTTGACAAAACATATTTTTATATTCTAAAACTGTTGGCGCTATTTAAATCCTGTATTATAATAATAATAATAATAATAACATATGGCTAGAATTGATTAACAAGAATAATTTGTTATAGTCTTCAATAGCGTAGACCAAAAAGTTTGCTAAATTCAAATATGATTTACAAAAGTGTTTGTTCATCCCTACTCCTCAGCCACCGCCAGTACCTTCCAGCTGTAGAAAATGAATCTTTTACACTATTATAGTTGATTGTTGCCCAACTGCACTGGTGAAACCTCTGAGTTTCCCATGCTCTGGAGGAGTACTTACCTCATTCATTAAGAGTCGGTTCACACAGGGGCAACACGACTTCCAACACGACTTTGGGAGGCAACTTGGACACGACTTGAGTATGAATCATCAGGCAACTTACAAGGCAACTTCAAGTCGCCTCCAGGACAGGAGGCTTTCCAGTGGCCAATCAAGCAACAATCAGCTCTGTGGGAGGGAGGGGTTTGCCTGAGAAATGTATGTTATCTTCCTGGAAAGTTGCTTCAGTTAAGACAGTGATCAGACTTCTGAGGCAACTTCCATTGAAATCAATGGGTACAAATTGCCTAGAAGTCGGATTGAAGTAGTACAGGAACCTTTTCTGAAATCAGAACGACTTCAGTAGTGTACATTAAGACGGCTCCATTCACTTCCATTGATTTTCTCAACTTCAAGTCGGAGACTTCAAGTCGGAGACTTCAAGTCGGAGACTTCAAGTCGGAGACTTCAAGTCAGATCCCATGTCGCCCCAGTGTGATCCGGCTCTTAGAATAATTTATGTAACACAATAAATAGAAACCCTACAATAGTGTAACACATGTGCTGAGAGGGGGGATTGTGGTAATTTGTTTTGACCCCCCAAAGCTTTAATGCCTGGAGAAAATATAAAAGCAAAAAAAAAAGAAGTGTGGACCACAGCTGATATTCATGAACATATTTTGCTTTGGTCTGGTCACTGGTGCTAAGTCCTAAACCTCTTTCTATAAACATATATACACACACACATGCTAAACTGAAAGATCACATGCAAACATAGAAAACTGAATTCAAAGGCAGAAAAACCCCTTAAAGATATTATGTTTCAAAAGATCAAGTCTCTTTACATAAAGAAGCCCATACATCACTGAACCATTCATTACTATAACACATAATGACTTGAAGTCTAATCCTTCGTGCTGGGTTCCATTAGGTATTGTGGTCTCCTAAGCATTAAGGTGTTTAGCCAGCCACATCACAGGAATTATATTTACAGTGACGGGTCTGGAGTACGTCAAGCCAGTCGCTTCAATACCAGCTTCCTGGTTCATTGAAGAGGAATGCCCATGACCACTAACTACTATGAAATATACGTTGTATTTGAATTGTAATTAAGCATTACACTTAAGGGCTTTGTTTCAAGTAAGGAATTTAGGTCAAATCTGATTTTAATTTATTTATTTTACTCAAGTATCTTTTTTATCTTTTATGTATATTTTATATTAACTTGGGTAATAATCCCTCTTTTGTCAACAGAGTATATTTTTTAAGAGTGCTTCTAAATTGTGTGTGATATTGTAGGATGTGGAATATTAAAGTAAAAAAATGGTTCGCGAGAAACAATAAAAAAAAAATTGCAGCGCTAAACATAGATATTGATTAAACAAGTGTCCATAAAGTGTGAAGAACTGGTGCTGTTCTAAATAGTCCAGATGAATTCCTTGATGAACATCCAGTATAAATGATGTGCGTTTTGATCACCCAAGTGCACCTCTGCCGGTATTGATATAAAATGCCTTCTTACCAGAGGTCTGGATTCCAGATTATAAGACAAAAGGGCAGATCCACATACATTTGCGTGGGCGCAGCGTATGTGAGATACGCTACGACGCTGTAACTTACTTTGCAAATCTTTGAATCCTGAAAGAATTTGCGCCGTAAGTTACGGCGGCATAGTGTATCTCTCGCGGCGTAAGGGCGCAGAATTCAAATGCGGCGAGTAGGGGGCGTGTTTCATTTAAATGAAGCGCGTTCCCGGGCCGAACGAACTGCGCATGCCCCGTCCGTCAAAACTCCCAGGGTGCATTGTTCCAAATGACGTTGCAAGGACGTCATTGTTTTCGTCGTGAACGTAAATGACGTCCAGCCCTATTCACGGACGACTTACGCAAACGACGTAAAATTTCCCAAATTATACGCGGGAACGCCGGCCATACTTAACATTGAGTATGCCACCAGATAGCAACTTTAACTATACGCCGGAAAAAGCCGAACGGAAACGACAAAAAAAAAGAATGCGACGGCCGCTCGTACGTTCGTGGATCGTTGGAAAAAGCTAATTTGCATATTCGACATGGATTACGACGTGAACGCCACCCAGTGGCCGCCGGAAAATTGCATCTTAGATCCGACAGCGTACTAAGGCGTACGCCTGTCGGATCTAACACAGATGCCGTCGTATCTTGTTTGGTGGATACCAAAACAAAGATACGACGCGTAAAATTTGAAATTACGCGGCGTATCAACAGATATGCCGGGGTAATTTCTTTGAGGATCTGCCCCAAAGTCTAGACAGGCATGATATTCAAGTATAGAAGATCCAATCGGCTTCCTCTATTAATATTGCAGGTGGTGGTATTGTCATGGCTGATGGTAAAGTTTACTTCATAGTAGGACCCATGAAGGAAAGATAAAACAAACACATAGGGGTTGATTTACTAAAGCTGGAGAGTGTAAAATCGGGTGCAGCTGTGCATGGTATCCAATCAGCTTCTAACTTCAGCTTGTTCAATTAAACTTTGACAATAAAACCTGGAAACCGATTGGTTATTATGCACAGCTGCACTAGATTTTGCACTCTTCAGGTTTAGTAAATCAACCCCATAGTGTAAAATAGGGATGGGCTTTATGTTCGGGTCGAACATGAGTTCAACTCGAACATTGGCTGTTCCCCCGTTTGCGGAATAGCGAACAATTTGGGGTATTCGCAGCAAATTGGAAAGACGCGGAACATCCTTTAAAAGTCTATGGAAGAAATCAAAAATGCTAATTTTAAAGGTTAATATGTACGTTTTTGTCATAAACAGTGTTTGGGGACCTGGGTCCTGCCCCAGGGAACATGTATCAATGCAAAATGTTTTTAAAAAACTGATGTTTTTTCGGGGAGCACTGATTTTAATAATGCCGGGGTTACATGTTGACGTGTATGGGTGACCCAGCCCCCTCAGACGCAAATCGGTTTCCGTAATGCTCCAGAGGGGGCGGGGTCACCCGTACACATCACTGGGTAACCCCGGCATTTCCCCGTTGCATCAGAGGGGGGCAGGATCGCCTCGCTTTTGGTTATAAAAAAAACTGTCAGGCGGCTTGTGCGTCATTCGGCCGGGCGCCTCTATGGAGGCTGTATCGTTCGTAGCGGCGGGATGGACTCATAGAAGGATTACGGCGCTGGATTTTTTGGGGGATTTTTTATTAAAGTACTTGTCTCAAGCTGTGTGTGTGTGTTTGTTTTTCTTTTTCTCACTTTTTTTTTAAATGGTAAGGGTACAATGTATCCCATTACCAATTCACATAGGGGGGGGGCCGGGATCTGGAGGTTCCCTTTGTTAAAGGGGGCTTCCAGATTCCGATAAACCCTCCGCCCGCAGACCACCACAACCACCGGGCAAGGGTTTTAAGGATGAGGCCCTTGTCCCCATGTTGAGGGCATGTGGCCTGGTACAGTTCGGGGGGGGCGCTTTCTCGTCCCCCCCTCTTTTCCTTCGGCCTGCCAGGTTGCGTGCTCGGATAAGGGTCTAGTATGGATTTTTTGGGGGAAACCCCACGCCATATTTGTTTATTATTTTGGTGCAGGGTTCCCCTTAAAATCCATACCAGACCTGATGGGCCTGGTAATGGAATTTGGGGGGACCCCCACGCCATTTTTTTTATTTGCCGCAGGGTTCCCCTTAATATCCATACTAGACCTGAAGGGCCTGGTAATGGAATTTGGGGGGACCCCCACGCCATTTTTTTTTATTTGCCGCAGGGTTCCCCTTAAAATTCATACCAGACCCAAAGGGCCTGGTAATGGACGGGGGGAAACCCATGTAATTTTTTTCAATTACTTTAATCTGTATTTCCGGCACCCTATCAGTTTTAAATTACTTTTTTTTCCTTTAGAAATGTCGTTTTGTGCAGGGACTTTTCTAAGCATGGAAAACATGCACTACTTTACAGGCATACTATAGACACCCCCCAGGTACGAAATTTAAAGGAATATTTCACTTTTATTGTTTCACTTTAGGCATTATTAAAATCACTGCTTCCGAAAAAACTGTAGTTTTTAAAACTTTTTGTCCCATGGGGCAGGACCCAGGTCCCTAAACACTTTTTATTACAATAACTTGCATATTAGCCATTAAAATCATCACTTTTGATTTTTCATGTTCGTGTTCCATAGACTTTAACAGTGTTTGCGTGTTTGAACACATTTTTTGCCCACTCGCATGTTCTTCTGCGAACCAAACTGGGGGGTGTTCGGCTCATCCCTAGTGTAAAACTGCTTAATAGTTTATTAAAATAAATCAGTGCTAAACACTTACAGAAATCCAGTAAAAACAAGCATTAATGGATCCAAGAAATCCTCAAAGTCGATCGACCAGTATACAGGATTGGCGTGCGTGATACCTCACGGACATGGACTCCGACTAACATGTTGCGTTAGAATTTACATCCACTGGGGCATTTTGTTGTGAAAAAAATGTTTAGGCATCAACATCCCCCCTCATTCACGCTTTTACTTACCTGAGCCCTCATTCGATCCAGCGTTGTGCACGTCTGCAGCTCTTCTCTCCCCTCACTTCTGGGCCTCGCTTGCTTTGCTGGGGCACCAGGAGCCATTGGCTCCCAGGGCTGTCAATCAAAGCCAGTGACGAGGGAGTTGAGGGTGGGGCCGAGTCCTGCTGTCTGTGTCAATGAATGCAGCAGTGGGGCTCGGGTGCAAGCCCCATAGGAAGTGGCTGCCCATGGGAGCATTGGTCAGAGAGGAGTGGCCAGGATTTCCAAAAGGGGACCCGAGAAGAGGAGGTTCGCTGCTGCTCTGTGCAATTCCATTGCACAGAGCAGGTAAGTATAGACATTTTTTTTTTTACCTTTACAATCGCTTTACATACAAGCAAATCCTAAGTGAATGACATTTAGTTAGATTAAACATCATGTATCAACAAAAGTTGCTATGTTTTTTAATTTTTTAAATAATCTTTTCACCAGATACTGGCCAGAACTAGTTCATAGCTCTTACTGTATATATGTATATATATATATATATATATATATATATATATATATATATATATATATATATATATATATATATATATATATATATATATATATATATATATTACTTTGTTTAATTCGTGTTTATCTTGAAGATATTTCCTCTCCAGACCTTTCTCTGAAGAGTTATGAAATATCATTGTGGAATATAAAAATTATTATTTTTACTAATATATACATATTCAGTATACAGTATATCTATATCTATGTAGCATTACCCTCCGAGGAGCTGCTGGTTGTTGGGTGGCACATTTACCTCATGGCTCCTCCGAATTCCTAGGGGTGAATGATGCGTATTGCATTTGGTAGAAGTAAAGGAATGTCCGCAACAGGTGCTCTTTGCTGTGCTCTTTATTACCCAGCCGGGTAAAAACAACAAACTTGTGGTGAGGAAAGTAAATTTGAAGAAGAGAAGAGAGCAGCAGATTCAGGCGTGATGGTAGGGAAACAGTCCTGCTCCCAAGCGTAAGGCCCCGTACACACGGCCGAGGAACTCGACGTGCCAAACACATCGAGTTCCTCGGCCAGTTCAGCCCTGAAGCCGCCGAGGAGCTCGACGGGCCGAGAGCTCCCATAGAACAACGAGGAAATAGAGAACATGTTCTCTATTTCCTCGTCGAGCTCCTCGTCGGCTTCCTCGGCGAAATTGTACACACGGCCGGGTTTCTCGGCAGAATTCAGCCAGAAACTCGGTCGGAAGCTGAATTCTGCCGAGGAAACTGGTCGTGTGTACGGGGCCTCACACTTCTCTGCACCACTCCTATGCGAGTGGGTTTAGCGTACCCAGACAGGCCTCGCTCACTGACCTGGCAGCCGGAGAATCACTCGAACATTTGTAGGATAAAGTCCCTGCCACAGACTCTTCTTGGTGAGCGTGAACTTGAGGAAAAGTCTCTGCCACAGACCCTCCTTGGTGAACGTCAGAGAGAAACCTCTGCCACAGGCCCTCTCTGATTTGTGGTTACAGAGATGATCCTCCTTAAAGCGGGGGTTCACCCTAAAAAAAAAAAAAAAAATTTGTCTACCATGCCATCCAGCATACTAGCGTTAGCAACAGTATGCCTTTATTTTTTATTTTTTTCGCTGTACTCACAGTTTAATCCATTAGTTAAGTTTCAGACTCCCGCGGGGAGTAGGGGTTCCTATGAAGAGGGGAACATGATTGACGGCCGGCTATGGCGCGTCACGCTTCCCGAAAATACCCAAAATAGGACTTGGCTCTTCACGGCGCTTGCGCAGTCAGCTCCTAGTCTGTGCGCAGGCGCCGTATAGCGCCGCGAAGAGCCGAGTCCTACTCCGGCTATTTTCGGGAAGCGTGACGCGCCATAGCCGGCCATCAATCATGTTCCCCTCTTCATAGGAACGCCTACTCCCTGCGGGAGTCAGAAACAAAACGAATGGATTAAACTGTGAGTACAGCGCAAAAAAATAAAAATAAAGGCATACTTTAGCTGACGCTAGTATGCTGGATGGCATGGTAGGAAGTTGTTTTTTAGGGTGAACCTCCGCTTTAAATGAGTTACGCCTGGATCTCCTTCAACTTGTCGCCCAGGTACCGACTGACAGGTGATCAATCCTTCAGTGTCCGGCTACCTTGATCCCTGGTGGTTTGTCGAGGTCCTTTTGGACCGCCAGCCTCTCAATGGCGCTCCTCAGATGGACTCCCCACCGAACAGCAAATACAGCTTGGGATCTTCAAAGGTGGGAACCCAGTCGCTCACTGGGTCCCCGTCGCTGTTCAAATGCTCCAGGACAGCATGGTCCCGGAACCAGGAACACCACGTGGCACGCACGCCCCGGCCAGGGAGGCCATAACGCTGGGGCGCCGTGATATGGTCACCCTAAAGGTATCACGGGAGCGCTCGCAAAAGCTTTCCACCATGCGAGCTCGCTCGCATGAAGGTGGAAAGCTTTTGCGAGGAGGAGCCGAGACAGCCGCCGAGGGACCCCAGAAGACAGGTAGAGTATAAGATTTGCTATCATCTGTGCCAGTCTTGCCACAAAGAGTTAATCCAGCTCTGAGCAATCCTTTTATCTTTTTTTCTGTGAGATAAAACAGACAAACAAACAGAGAAAACCTTGTCTGTTCTCCCCCCCTGCTGTGAGTGGCAGGTTATTTACATATCTCATGCACTAGCCTAAGACAGGCGTTATTTTTTAATTCCCACCCCCACTCCTTTTCTGAAGTCATGTGGTTACTTTTCTGGGTTTTTACAGGATGTTAGTGATCATAGCAGAATTTAGTGTAACAAATACACAGGAGAAAATGCATGCTGACAAGGGGAGTGTAGAGAAGGGCGGGGAGTCTACTGACATCACGATTCCACCCACAGAGCTCCGGACAACAGATCCACCCACAGAATCTGCGGTTTTTCAGTTCTTATAACAGACAATAGACAGGTAAGGATACATGCAGGAGGCATGCATATCCTTATAGATCAGCACTATGGCAGTAGTTTAGAAAGGATGAGAGTGTGTTTACATCCACTTTAAGGTTTTCTGGAGTGTGTCTGTCTTGAAACCCAACTCCTAAGCCCAACCTAACCATAAGGCTATGCCCGCACTGCATGGATCAACTGCTCAGTTTTTTAGGGGTAAGAAGAAAGCTCATACTCTCCTGATTCGCTGATCCTCTGGAAAACTGTGCTCCAACAGTGGATTGTTTAGGCGCATGCTCTTAGGGTGCTGACATCAGGAACAGTCAATTTTCAAGACCGCTGGACCACGGGGAGGCAGGAACCGAAGGGACCAGCCTTGTGCAGTGAAGATTGGCGGGTCAAGTAAGTATATCTCTGCTGATCTCTCGCCTAGAACAAATTGAGCAGTTAAACCATGCAGTGCAGAGTTCTGCTTTAACCACTTCCTTACTGGGCACTTAAACCCCTTCCTGACCAGAGGACTTTTTGCGATTCGGCACTGCGTCGCTTTAACTGACAATTGCGCGGTCGTGCGACGTGGCTCCCAAACAAAATTAACGTCCTTTTTTCCCCACAAATAGAGCTTTCTTTTGGTGGTATTTGATCACCTCTGCGGTTTTTATTTTTTGCGCTATAAACAAAAATAGAGCGACAATTTTGAAAAAAAATAAAATATTTTTACTTTGTTGCTATAATAAATAGCTCAATTTTTTTTTTACGTTTTTTTTTTTATCCTCAGTCTAGGCCGATACGTATTCTACATATTTTTAGTAAAAAAAAAAAAAAAAAAATCGCAATAAGCGACTGGTTTGCGCAAAAGTTATAGCGCCTACAAAATAAGGGACAGAATTATTATTTTTTTTTTACTAGAAATGGCGGCGATCTGCGATTTTTATTGGGACTGCGACGTTATGGCGGACACATCGGACACTTTTGACACATTTTTGGCGCCATTCACATTTATACTGCAATCAGTGCTATAAATATGCACTAATTACTGTATAAATTTTTTTTTTTACTAGAAATGGCGGCGATCTGCGATTTTTATTGGGACTGCGACGTTATGGCGGACACATCGGACACTTTTGACACATTTTTGGCGCCATTCACATTTATACTGCAATCAGTGCTATAAATATGCACTAATTACTGTATAAATGCTTTTTTTTTACTAGAAATGGCGGCGATCTGCGATTTTTATTGGGACTGCGACGTTATGGCGGACATATCGGACACTTTTGACACATTTTTGGCGCCATTCACATTTATACTGCAATCAGTGCTATAAATATGCACTAATTACTGTATAAATGTGACTGGCAGGGAAGGGGTTAACACTAGGGGGTGAGGAAGGGGTTAAATGTGTACCCTAATTAGTGTTCTAACTGTGGGGGAGGGGGGGTGACTGGGGGGGGTGACCGATCTGTGTCTATGTACAAGAGACACAGATCCGTCGCCTCTCTCCCCTGACAGCACCGCTGTCTGCGAGAGCCGGGAATGAGAGATGATCTCATATGTAAACATATGAGATCATCTCTCATTGGCCGCACAGATCGCCTAGGAAACGGCCGCTCCGATTGGCCGTTCACGGCGATCTGTGACTGGCTGTGTCCAAGGGACACGGCCAGCACAGCAGTTCCCCGCTGCGCGCTCGGGAGCGCGCGCGGGGAACGCGAAAAGGGGAGGCCGTAAAAAGACGGCCTGTTAGGGATTGGGAGCCGCGCTGAGGCCGTACAAAGTCGTACGGCCGTCAGCAAGTGGTTAATTACAGAATGGGACCTCAGTTACACACTACAATAGGAGGAAAGGGTCCAAGAATGCAAGCACTCTTTACATACTGTATAGGCATAAAAAAAATACAATCTTGGGCAGTTGAAGCATGTTTGTTGAAAATTCTTTCACATAAAAGGTAAAAAGTTGGCTATTCTTTTCTGCTCTTCTGGGAAGACTTTCATAAAGATTTTGGAGTGTGTCTGTGGGTATTTGGGCCCATTAAACAATGAGTGGCACCCACCACCCCCCCCCCCCCCCGCTGTTTGGCAGTCATTCCGGCACTTACCCCATCGCGGCAGGTGGAGGGCAGCATTGTGCAGTGGCTCGGCTCCGAGTGTCCTCTCCTCCATGGTGGCTTCCAGCTCCTCCCCTCCTCCTCGTAAGCTTCCAATAGGATCACCTGTCCTTTTTAACCAATCGGGTGACCGGTGTCAAAACCCACTTCCTGATTGGCTGGGAGGAGGATCAGTGTTACAACAGCAGACATTGATTCACTGTTGTAACACACCTAGGTGGGTTTGGAGCACACTCTCTGGGACCCAAGCCCACCCTATATTGAAGCCAATTAGAGCCTCTGCTTAAAAAAAATAGCCCTTCCACATTGAAATCCATGCGCTGGTGTCCTGAAAGGGGCCGGATGCATGGATAGGGTAGGCAGTGGTGGACATGGGGTGTGGTGCCTGTGTGCCCTTAATGGAAGACCCACCCTTGGACAGGCCAGCCCTGGTCGAATTCCTCCACACCAAACTCATCGAACCATGTCTTTTGGAGCTGGTTTTGTGCACAGGGCATAGCCATACCAGAAGAGAGAAGTGCCTTCTCCAAGCTGTTCCCACAAGGTTGGAAGTGCACAATTATTTGAATGTATTTGTATGCTGTAGCATTAACAGTACCTTTACTGGAAACAATTACATTTAATAGGCTAGTGGCGTAAGAACATAGTTTTGACTATATAATATAATGTTATGGTTTGCACATGTGTATAATATTGGGTATTACACTGCACTCCAGCAGCAGATGGGGTGATGAAAATGCAGGGAACTTAATTGTTAGCAGGAGAGGTCAAGGCTATTAAAGCTGCATACTACTTTGCCATAACTGGCAGGTTCACTTTAATTTGGGCTTTGTTATTAAATGTCCAGTTTCCAATTTGTTTTAAATGTTTTAACATCTACATGCTCTTGATTTACAAATAGCCATAACAGATGCCATTGGCCTATTACTGTGTCAGTAATAATGCTACAACCCATATCCAATGACAGGTCTACTGGTCTAGTTTGGGTTTTGGGCATATCTGTCTTCAAAACAAAAACATCCGGCCAAACCCCCGTAGATGTCCTATTGAGACGAAACGATCGTCGGGTTGCCGTGACGTCATCGCGTTTCCGTCCTGAACGCCGGCGGTGTGTGAGTCCTGGTAGCGAGGAGCATCGTAGCATTGAAGCATCGGAGAAGGAATCCCTCCTGTGACTGTTTCCATTACTGTCTGTTATTCACTACTTAAGTGTAAGTGCAACTTTTATTAAATACTCATTGATTTTAAAACGTTATACGCTATGAGAATCCTTCTCTCTTTTATCATCCACGGTTCCGTTCGGATCCTATGCTGAGCCCTCTGATCATCCAGGTGGATGGGTTGTGGGATACCTCAATTCCCATAGGCTTTATGAGACTGGTGAGATATAGTCTTTAATTTCGGTAAGCAGGCAATTTACAAGCACGGGTGCAGTGTGGAATTTCATCTCTCGTCACTCTATCTCATGGGTCTTCAAACTACGGCCCTCCAGTTGTTCAGGAACTACAATTCCCATCATGCCTAGTCATGTCTGTGAATGTCAGTGCATTACAAGGCCTCATGGGATGTGTAGTTCTACAACAGCTGGAGGGCCGTAGTTTGAGGATCCCTGCTCTATCTTCACCATCTTGGAAGCCTTTATGGATCTTTTTTTATATGGATTTTCTGTGTAATCCTCCCCTTTTTTTTTATTTTTTCACATTTCACTTGTGGGAAAAATAAGAGAAAATTAAGTGTGATCATTCACTAATTTCTGGACTATTTGCAGCCTTGGGGTTTTTCTCTTTTTATTTTTGAACTATCTATTCCTTGGAATGATCGTTTTAATCATTGTTTTTTTTTTGTTAATATCACTAATTATTCACTTATAGTGTTGATTTGTCACTCATTAGCGCTGCATTCTCTTTTTGTTTTTTATGTTTGTAAGATTGTTGTACACAATTTAATGCTAGCAGCTCATTATTATCATAATTATTAATTTTTATTTTATACTTTTTTAATCACTCAATTAATTCAGCGCAGCGCCAACCTTAGGGTTCTTTGTTCCGTTATATCTGTCTTCAGCATGACTGGTTCGGTATACTGCTGCTCGATAGCTTTTTATTTCAGGTAACCTCTATTGGGCGGATCTTCCAAGGCCTGGCCTCACATGGTCTCCAGACTCTTGAGGTGTTCAGCTCAAGCAGCATGTGTGTTTTCCTTCTTTGCTTGCTGGAGCCCCTGATGTCTCATTAAAGTCATAGGCCACCATTTGAAAATAAATAAATGAATGCACCCAAAATGAGAATAAAAACTCAACAAACTCAGCCAGGCCTCAGGGCATTGCCTTTTGCAGGCAGGGACCTCGGGAAATAAGTCCAGTGCTAACTGTCCTCTATTCAGCTACAACCCGGCCATGATTGGTGGCACTGGTGGGCACGGATAGGTGGCATTGGTGGGCACTAATGGGCACTTATAAGGGCCCTAGTGGGCACTGATATGTGGCATGGGTAGGCGGCACTGATGATTAGCACTGATGGGCATTGATGGGCAACACTGATAGGCGGCACTGATGGGCACTGAAAGCCAGCGCTGACTGGCATCAATAATGGGCACTGATTTGTGGTACTGGTGGGTACTGATTGCTGCCACTGATGGGCGCTGTTTGCTGGTGCTTTATTGTATTTAGGGCACTGGTGACCTTTCTTGCTGTTCCCTGCGTGGAGATGCCGCTGATCGTCTCTCCTCACCACACACTCTGTCAGTGTAAGGCGATGAGAGATGATTATCGGCACTTCCGTGTTTACATGTGCCCGGCTGTGATTCAAAATTGGGGTCACGTCGTGTCCTAGCAACACGGTGCGGGTGAGATCGGCCCACTGCACATCCGTGTGGGAGCAGCTGTTTAGGTGTGCCATCATGTGGGACGTCCACCCAGAATGAGAGCCGCACTGTCCCTCCGTCATTTGACGGCGGGCAGGCGGCAACTGGTTAAACCAACTGCTTGGGGTACATTGGGAAAAATGTCCCTCCATTACAGTGTATGTCAGAATGCCACCCATACAGACAGCTAAATGGATCATTAGTGTCATGCAGTTGGCTCTGCCATTAGTGTTAGAACTAGAACTGTGTAGGCACCATCAAATAGTAAGTCAATCCGCCACAGCTTAAGGAACCTCAAGTAACTGCTTGGGGAACCTCTGGGTACCACAGAACCCTGGTTGAGAATGGCTGGTGTAACATTAAAAACATGGTCACAATGCAGGAATTAGCTTTTAAAGTCTAATACCATCGAATACAGTCTAATGCAACTTGTTTTACGTTTTAGATAGTATGAAAGAATAAGCCTCGTACACATGATAAGAATATCGGATAAATGCTAGTCTCTTATCGATGTTAATAGGTTACTAAAGTTACAAAGATTCTCGTAGTCAGATTACCGGATGATCACTCTGAAAGCTCTTTTTTTATCTGATTTTCTCATTGTACGAACTAGGTATTAGATCCTATTCCAAGTTTTATTGCTGTCTTGAGTCCCAGTGGCGAGATTGACCCTCTCTACTTGTCCTGGTGACCATAGTCAATGGAATAGAAAGTAATGGGAAACACAAAATCTTAGTTGGATCAGAAATGCAAAGGACATCTTTCAAAGGTGACATCTGTTCCAATGAATACTATTTAGGAGGGATTTCCTCTCACTTTAGTGAGGCTTCCTCTCACTTCATGTGGTGTCTTTAGCACAGGTAGTGGAGGGAAATCAACCCAGAATGTCACAGACAGGAAAAAAAAAAAGACAGGGATTTTAACAATTACCCCCAAAGCTTTGAGGGCTGTATTGAAAGTAATGCCAAAGTGATAATACCTTTTTCTTAAAGAGAAAGTTAACCCAAAAAATAAATAAAAAAATACACCCTGCAAGACAAAGGCATAATGAGCTAGTATGCATAGAATAGTACTTACATAGTACTTACCTGAGATCGAAACCCCCACAGGCAACCTTGTTCGCCTCCTCCGTCGCCGCCATGTCTCTCAGAGTGACTTCTGGGTATCGTGGCTCTGGCGCTGTGATTGGCCAGAGCCGGAATGACGTCACCCCCGCGCATGCGCGCGGGAGTGACGTCACTAACGGCATGATCGCTGTTAGAAGAGGCATGCTCAGTGCGCCTGCGTGCGCGCAAAATACATCAGTCTTTTGCAAATATCTCCCAAACGTGTAGGTTTAGGAGATATTTTTTGTACCTACAGGTGAGCCTTAAAGGAACACTAAAGGTTTGTTTTTTATTAGATCAATTGATTGCTGTAAGCTAGAGCATTTAAATATCACTTACCTCGTTTTTTCCTTTTGACCTCCAAAATACAGTAATCCAGGTTTGAAAATGCCATTTCCTGTCTCTCTTCTTCTTGCTTTCCACCAGCATCTGAGCTGTTTTGCATGGTGGAAAGCAGAATGTGCTCACCCCCTCCCTATGACTACAGCCCTGCGTGAAGATGCTCTCTTATCCCTCACAGGCATGGAGGCTAAGCCTAATGGGAACTGTAGTTCCCATTAGGCCGTGATGTAGGAAGAATGAATGCGCACCGCAAATCAGGAAGTCAGTGAGAATAATGATTCAGGAGTGATGGAGGTGAATAAAACAGCTCGATTTCAACAGGTATCAAACTAGTTATAATGCAAAACATTACTTTTTACTTTATCAGCTACTGTCAGACTTTAATTTAAGAGGAAAATATTTTTGTCTTTACAACCCCTTTAATCTAGGCTTAACTGTAGGTAAAAGTGGTCTGTAAGGGTTTGCAACCACTTTAAGTGGATCAAATTTTGCATGTTGGTAGAGTAATTCTTCCTCTATAGCAGGGGTCTCCTAACTTCCTAAACAAAGGGGCAGTTTACTGTCTTTCAAACTTTAGGGGGGCCAGACTGGCCAGCAGGATTCAAAAATGCCCCGGTGTTAGTGAGTAAAAATTACCCCATCTTTGGTGTCCATGGGAGGAATAGTGCCCCTTCCTTGGTGTCAGTGGGAGGAATAGTGCCCCATTATTGGTGTCAGTGGGAGGAATAGTGTCCCATTGATGGTGTTAGTGGGAGAAATAGTGTCCCATTGTTGGTGTCAGTGGGAGGAATAGTGCCCCATCCTTGGTGTCAGTGGGAGGAATAGTGCCCATTGTTGGTGTCAGTGAGGAGAATAGTGTCCCATTGTTAGTGTTAGTGGGAGGAATAGTGCCCCATCATTGGTGTCAGTGGGAGGAATAGTGTCCCATCCTAGCAGCATGGGAAGTGTCCCCGGTGGGGTTTTTTAGCAGCAAAAGTTCCAAAAATAGCAAAATTATAAAATAAACATTTATTGAATATACACACTACATTACAATAATGGACATTAAAATTGGAGTCTCTGGTCAAAAATCATAAATATTCCACACATTGGTTGCAAACACAGCATTACAGATACAGTTGTACAAGTTAAGAATATCTGCATAGGTAAGATTCTTGACGCGTTTCGATCCCAAATCGGGGATCTTCTTCAGAGGATAGTAGGTTTGCGGAAAGAGATTATGTTATGCGATTCAATTCTTTACCTAGGTATTGTACCCAATAGTTAGAAAAGCAAAATGTATAATTACCGATCAGCTGTGTGTTAAGGACATAAATTATTGACCGGAGTTCTGCTAAACATTGTCTCAAAGAGAACCCACAGGTCTCCCGGCCACCTGGCCCCCCAGAGCAAGGTGTCCCATCCTTGGCGTCAGTGGGAGGAATAGTGCTCTATCGTTGGTGTCAGTCGGAGGAATAGTGAACCATCATTGGTGTCAGTGGGAGGAATAGTGTCCCATCCTTGGTGTCAGTGGGAGGAATAGTACTCTATCATTGGTGTCAGTGGGAGAAATAGTGTCCCATTCTTGGTGTCAGTGGGAGGAATAGTGTCCCATCATTGGTGTCAGTGGGAGGAATAGTGCTCTATCGTTGGTGTCAGTGGGAGGAATAGTGTCCCATCCTTGGTGTCAGTGGGAGGAATAGTGTCCTGTTCTTGGTGGCAGTGGGAGGAATAGTGTCCCATCCTTGGTGTCTGTGAGGAATAGAGCTCTATCGTTGGTGTCAGTGGGAGGAATAGTGTCCTGTTCTTGGTGGCAGTGGGAGGAATAGTGTCCCATCCTTGGTGTCTGGGAGGAATAGAGCTCTATCGTTTGTGTCAGTGGGAGGAATAGTGAACCATCATTGGTGTCAGTGGGAGGAATAGTGACCCATCATTGGTTTGGCAACCTCCCCCCTTTTATATATATATTTTTTTCTCCCCCATCCCCCGCCCCCCACCCCTTCCCCATCCCCCATTTTCTCCCCTTTCCTTTCTTTTAAAAATGTTTTTACTTTTCTCTCTTCCCTCCCTTGTTTCTTTTTTCTCCCCCCCCTCTTTCTACTCTCCCATCCTCTTTCTCTTCTCTTTCCTCCCCCTTCCCCTATTTCCTCTCCCTCCCCTCCCTCACCCTATCATTCACTCACTCCCTTCACATCACCACCCGGTGCCCTGTTTCATAGATATACTACTTACCTACATTAGCATTATCATTGATTATCTTATTTACCTTATTAGAGTCCGTTCTAAACTATCCCCCTTCATGCGCTAAGGGGGTTTCTCACCAGACCCATTGCTTGATCGCTCTGACCAGCTTAGGTGAGTTTTTTACTCCCTCAAAAAAAGTGCATTGTTGTTTTTTCTAATGATGTTGTATATGCATATATTTCCTTTGCTTGTTGTTTATTATATTTTACAAATATCTTTTAGACCCTCCTGAAGAAGCGGTACAGCCGCGAAACCGGTCAAGGTCATTGGCTCCACCTATTAGATACAGTTGGTTGCATTATCCAATTTGATCTGTGGGGTCTGTCCCTAAAATTGTTTTTATATTGTAATCTGTTTTATGTAAATACATTTTGTTTTTTATACCAATCTGGTTTCCTATCAGTGCCGTGAAAGTCCCAACCCTCTTCCCCCTGACCTATGTTTATTGATGTCACCTGGCCTCAAGCAGCCTATGGCACTTTATTAATTTGGTCTCACTTTCTACATACCAAACGGGATGCTGGCACATTTAAATTGATAGTACTATTAGCCTAACTGAGGTAATACTCTCCCTTTTCGATGACCCATCATTGGTGTCAGTGCCAAGATCTATCCCAGTGCTGCTTACAGTAGGGAGATTAATGCCCCAAGGGCCTGATTAAAGCAAGCAAAGGGTCCCATTCAGCCCCCAGGCCACAGTTTGGAGACCACTGCTCTATAGTATCTCTTCTTTTTCATTGCAGGTAAATACTGTAATGGATTTCAAGCAGAAGCAAGGCACCGCTATTGAGTTCTTGATGAAGGAGGGGTGCAGGCTGTCCGACATCCACAAAAGGCTAAAGAATGTTTACAGAGATGACACCATTGACAAGAGAAATGTCTTGTTATTAGGGACTCTCGTCAATAGTGTCAAATCTGTAAACATTCTGTAGCCTAAACCTGAACCCCTCCTTCATAAAGAACTCATTCAAGGCGCATTTTTTCTGCTTGGAATCCATTATTAATATAGTGAAAGAGTTGCTCTACCAACTTTTGAAAATTGAATGACCAATGTAAGTTAATAAAAATAATATGACCACTTATGCATTACTTTCGTAAATAGAAAAGAAGGGGACAATTTGACTTTCAATATACTTTAAATACCCTCTTTGCGATTACCCCCAGGTG
Source organism: Rana temporaria (assembly GCF_905171775.1). Classification (NCBI taxonomy): domain Eukaryota; kingdom Metazoa; phylum Chordata; class Amphibia; order Anura; family Ranidae; genus Rana; species Rana temporaria. The sequence goes on from NC_053492.1 coordinate 48,584,642, forward strand.
ACATCGTCTCCCCACTTGTCACTTTACTAGACCCTAAAAAAAAAGGAATCCTAACACTCCTTCAGTATTACCCATAATCACATCAGTGCCATCTCTGCTAATCTACTAGTTCAAATATCACACAAGAAATGTCTCTAACAAGACGAAAACCTCTTGTTTCGCTCCGTAGAGAGTTTTCGTATGCTGTTATCAAATAAGAACATACCAACTTAAACTGATCCTGCATGTCAAATATTGCTAAAGATGAGAGAGGTCGTCTTTCCCAGGAGAAGCTGTAATTAACGGCACTCTGTAAACCTAGACGCCTTCACTCTGTGCATTGACTGCTATGGATTGAATCCACAACCTGACGGGTGACTTATCCAAGGCAAGGCCTGCCAGAGACAAAATGTCTACGTCCGCTGAAAGTAAATGAGGCTTCACCATTCATGAACTGAACCATCGCATGAATACCAATCAGGATGGTCTGCAGAATGTTCAACATTTTCCTCCTCCGTCTTTTTCTTCTACTTTTTTTTTTTTTTTTTTCAAAAGGAATTTTTTACCCCGGGCCAGAAGCCTTTGTGTCAGTGATACTGTCTCTTCTCTATGCTCAAAGGCTGTCAGATATCAGTGAGATTTGAAACAACTTGTGATGTTGATGGGGTCAAAAGAAGCAGCTCGGCAAACTACCTTCCACCGGACTAAAGTTGTCAAGCATAAGGAATATTTTCACAGGAGTGTAGGAGGCCTGATAATAAAAAAATAAAATGCTTGACTGGCAAGTAAACGTCCCCAAAAAAATAAAAGTTACAAGTTTTAAAAAATATAAAAAAACATATCTAAACCCAAGAGCAAAAATAGTAATACAATGGAACCTTGGATTGCGAGTAACGAGGTTAACGAGCGTTTTGCAATATGAGCACTGTTTTTTGAAAAATCCTAACTCGGTTTGCGAGTGTTGTCACGCAACACGAGCAGGATTCAGGCCAAAGCGGTGTGCAGTATCGCGTTTGGCCTGAGGTGGGGGGGTGGGCGAGCGTCGCTAAACAGTGCCGTTCAGAGCCATTAAGAAAGACTACGTTCTCGAGCCTTTCTGAGGTTTGCTAAGGTCAGCTGAGCTGTCCTTGGGCCTTTCCGGCTGTTTCCGAGGCTCTCCGGCGCCCCCGCCTCTGGCCGCATGCGGTTTTGCATGCCATTGAAGTCAATGCGGAACAAATTATTTTCATTTCCATTGACTTCAATGGGGAAACTCGCTTTGATATGAGAGTACTTTTGGATTACGAGCATTTTCCTGGAACGGATTATTGGAAGGAAACACCTGGGGCTGCCCCAAACATGCCCCTGGCTAAAACAGAGAATGTTGGACTATCTCGGTACCCAAGGATTAGGCAGAAAGTATACTTAAAATATAATAATTTATTAATAGAAAAACATGATTTCTATTAATAAATTGTTTTATTTTAAGTATACTTTCTGCCTAATCCTTGGGTACCGAGATAGTCCAACCTTCTCTGTTTTTCCCTGGGGCATGTTTGGGGCAGCCCCAGGTGTTTCCTTCCAATACTAACCATTGCAGATGATGTTGCCTGCCACCATTTTTAGATTATCTAGACCGAGGCACACCTTCAAATCATAGATGAACACGTAATAAAACAATGTTGTTAATAACCATGCAAAAAAAAAAAAAAAATCAAATTTAAAGGGAAAGTCCACTTTCACAGGGAAAAAAAAATTGCAAATAAAAAAATAATCTAGCTTATAGATATGCTATGCAAGCCATATTGTAATTGCATGTTATTAAAAAATGACCTTTCCTTTTCAATCTGCAACTGTAATTTTATGTAAAATGTAATGCAATATGGCTACCTGGAGGTGTTCTATACACAGATGGTGTACAGAATGTCCCCTGAAAATGTCATTGCCCGCTTGTGTGATTGGCTCACTGATTTTCCCAGAAATCTGCACTAAGATACAAGTCAGATTTTTGGATTTTCCCCTGCAAAAACAAAAAAAGGTCACACTCCCAAAGGAAAATCACGGCTTAAGCGATGCAGACCCTGCCACTTTCCTCATTAGAGCCCCGCAGGTGCAGCAGCTGATTGATAATTATAAAACCACTCACATGGACACAGACAAACAAACAGCTATTTCTTCAGAATAACAAAAGGTAGAAATCTTCAACTAAGTTTGTTAAAATCCCTTTAATGTACATAGATCACCCAGAGGGTAAAGTTTTTTTTTTCTCAGCAAACGTGGAGTTACTCTTTGTAATCTACTGCAGCCACATTACAGAGATAGGGCCCTTTCACACGGGGCGGATCAGTAATGATCCGCCTCCGTGTGTCCGTCAAGCTCAGCAGGGATCCTCCGTAAAATCCCCGCTGAGCCGTCGGCTGACAGGGCGGTCCCCGCACACTGTGCAGGGACCGCCCTGTCTTTCCTCCGGGATCGGAACACGGATGATCGGATGAACACGGACCGTATGTCCTTGTTCACCCGATCTGATCCGCCAGACGGAAGAAAAATAGGATTTTCTTCCGTACGATTTTGCGGAGCTTTTCGGAGGCGGGTGATTACGGGTGTCAGCGGATGGTCATCCGCTGACACCCGCAATCACATAGGGACCAATGTATGGATAGTGGATGGATAGTCAGGAATCCTCTGCCACAGGATTTCAGTCCCAAACTTCCTGCCTTACAGCAAAAGAGCCTTTAAGCCAATCCGGCGGACTGTAAGCCAATAAGCCTTTAAGCCAATACGGCGGTCCCTGCTGTGAGCCGCTCCGTACACAGAGTGAACCAAGCCTACTGTCTCTGCTTCCTGTATCCCTTGTGTATGATCATTTAATGTTGCAAGTCCCCTACACCCATAAGAAAAATAAATCTGTAATATTACCTTTTTTACAGGTGTTTTCAGTCAATAATGTCACAGGTCCTCAACAACCTTTTCTTCCTCTGGCACTAACTGAATTGTCAATGCATTCTTTTCAGAAATCTCTTTCTATGTATTGGGCAGGTGGGAGAGGGTTGGGCCTTGACAATCTAGGTTTACAGAAAGTTGTTTGAATGATAAAGTGTGTGTGTGGGGGGGGGTGTCCCCCACTCAGGTCTCAGATTACACTAAGCTCTCCTCTCTGTGCTTTACAGTGTGTGATATCAGATCCCCACCTCCTGCCTGCTAGAGCTCAGATATGCTTTGCAAACTGTGCACTTGAACAGATGTAGAAGAGAGAGCTGCAGATAAACAGGTACAACTTATGCAGGAGGTTTTCTTTAATCTCTGTATCGCCTGAGGCCAGTCACTTCACTGGGTATACAGTATGTAAAGGTTTACAACTTTAAAGTAACTTTGCTTGGATGTGCACAGGAATAAAAGACTGGGCCGTATGCATTGAACTTCATTGTAGGATCCGCTATGTAGGTGTATAGATCTCTCTTGTGTATTTAAATAAACATACACATAGGCATATCTGTCTGCCATCCAATTGTACCCTCACACTTTATTCCTGCTCTTGTTTATATGATTTAGTAAATCAGCCCCTGTAAGTGAAATAGGGAGTGTTTATTCACTGTCATGGAGACTACAATTGATGTACTGGTACTACATGACTAAAGCCTCGTACACACGCACGGTTTTCTTGGCCAGAAACAGCAAGAAAACTGCTGGCAGAGCTTTTTCCCGAGAAAAACGTTTGTGTGTATGGTTTGGTTTTTTGTCGAGAAAACTGCCTGGAATCTCGACGAGAAAAATAGAGAACCTGCTCTCTATTTTCTTGTCGGGATTCTCAATTTTCTTGTCGGACTGTTTTACGACGAGAAAACCGGTCGTGTGTTTGCTTAAAAAAACGCGCATGCTCAGAATCAAGTATGAGACGGGAGTGCTCGTTCTGGTAAAACTAGTGTTCGTAATGGAGATAGCACATTCGTCACGCTGTAACGGACTGAAAAGCACGAAGACTGAAAAGCGTGAATCGTCTCTCACCAAACTTTTACTAACACGCAGTAACACAAGATTAGCAAAAGCAGCCCAAGGGGTGGCGCCATTGGAATCGAACTTCCCCTTTATACTGTGTTGTACTTCACTGCGTTTTAGAACGACAAGATTTTGGCTTGACAGTGTGTATGCAAGGAAAGCTAGACAAGAATCCCATCAAGCTTGACAAGAATCCCGTTTTCGACGGGGATTCTCGCCCGTGTGCACAAGGCTTGAGGTGAGGAACTGGGTCAGGAAGGGGTTAGAAAATGTAGTAGGTGAGGCTTACCTTACACCTTACAAGGTAAAAGTAGTCAGCCGGGTTCTGAAGAGCTGAGAAGTTGTTCTGACCACCTCTTATGTTTGATTTTAGAAAGGTTTCTCATGGCAGGGTCTTTGGGCCTTTAAAAACCTGCAGGTTGGTTTTGGTAAAGGTTATACATCTGTTATTATATGATATTGGAAGAGAATCAGGGTGGGATTATAATGGTGCCAACAGATAATAATAGAAACCAAGAATAGTTAAAATATTAAATTTATTATAAACATATCGTATATACTCGAGTATAAGCCGAGTTTTTCAGCACATTTTTCTGTGCTGAAAATGTCCCCCCCTCAGCTTATACTCGAGTCACCCTTTTTGCGCCTAATCTCCCAGACTCCCCTGGACCCCAAACGTGGCACACATATAGCCCCACTTTTTCTCTACAAGTGTGCAAAGTTTGTTGTCCAGGTAATCTACAGCCGGGGAGCACCGATTTTTCAAAGTCGGGCACCCCTTCCATAGACTCCCATGTTAAACGGTCATTTCTCTGGTAACTTTGGGGACCCGGTACTGGCCGTAAGTCCCCTGGACCTGAAACTTGGTAGACATGTAGCCCCAGTTCTCCTCTACAAGTGTGCAAAGTTTGCTGTCTGAAGGACCTGCGGCCGGGGAGCACTGATTTTTCAAAGCCAGGCACCCCTTCAATATACTTACAATTTTTTTGTGGTAACATTAGGTGCCTTGGCTTATATTCGGGTCGGCTTATACTTGTGTATATTGGGTAGTTAAAACAGCTTATCAGATCAGATCATTGTGTTTCATTGTACATTTCCATTTAGGTGGTCATACAGGTAAAATTTCGACTTTAGAAAGGTTATATGTTTGTGTGATATCCCCACATGTTTCGCCTATTTGACTTAATCAGGGGATTAACAAACCAACCAGAAGACACAAAGAGCTATACAGAGGAATACAAAGATATAATGTCACATTACAAAATGAAACACATATACAGCATTACATGAATAAAGAAAGACAGTTATAGCTCATTTGCCATTGTCCGCTCCATCCCAAGGCTTACCCCAAAAGAGCCCCCAAAAGAGATTACCATCATTCTCAGGACCAAGACAGAGAGGGGGCACTGTGCAGCCCCAGAAGTCACATAACGACTAGGCTGTAGAAGACATAGGGGAAGAGAGAAATATTTTAACATTTGTTAGTAGAGCCCTCTGGTGGGTGTGCGGTGGTTGTCGTAGTCCCCTAAGGGCTTGGTTCCCAATATTATAGTAAGAGAGCACAACAACTCATCAAACAAATGGTGATCAAAGACCCACTTTCTTTTTGCTTATTTAGATAATTTTGAATTAAGATTTTATCTCAATTTAGGCTGTTAATTACATATCTACATCCAATTAAGAGCTGTGTGGCCATTAAATACCCAACCCTTTATGTAGTCCAGTTTTATTTTTATGGCAGCCTAGCAGTAAGAGGTCCTTGGTGCTTAGAGAAATCAGCAGGGTGGTTTTGATAAAAGTTGTACATCTGTTGTTATTGGTCTCTTAGGTGTATGTTGATTGTTGTGGTCCCCTTAGGGTCTGGTTCACGAGGGACTTTCAGTACAAGGTCCCAAACCAGTGAAGATGTAGTTTTGGATACAATTAATCAAACACATGGTTTTGAGGAGGGAATTTTTCTATTCCTATGTGGAGTATTGCTAGTGTAATTAGTAGTCTAGTTAGTAGTAGTTATAATGCCTGTGATTAGGGAGATGAGTTTGAAGATTTGGATCCACAAACTTTTTATACTTGGGTAGTCCCACAATGTATGTAGCAGATTCCCTATTTGTCCGCAGTTCCGCCAGCATAGATTTGACTTATCTGGATAGTATTTAGCGAGTCTAAATGGGGTATAGTGCCATCTATTTGTTATCTTAATCGGCAGTTCCCAGTGTTTGATACAGTGGGAAGCTCTATGGATTTCTTTGAAGGCAGATTGCCATTGAGCGTCTAAGAAAATGGTACCTACAGTAGTTCTGTTTCCCATTTTTGAATGGTTGTTGTCTTTTTGAATACTTGTTTATCTTGGGGGAGGTTATAGAATATTGATATCCCTTTTATATGAGGTTTAGTATTTGTGTAAAAGTGCCCTACTGTGGCCGGCACTTTTATAGTTGGTATTGGGTGTATCAATCAAACACATGGTGATTAAAGAACCACATTTACTTGCTTATGTTCGTGTTAGCTATTTTTCAGTAATATCAGATTTTCTCTTCTATTAATAATGGTAATTATTTATTTGTGCCCAATAAATTCGCTACTGAGGCCATTTAAAACCCAATGTCTCAGAGTTACATACCAAAATTTTTATGGGGTGGAGTAGGTATTGGTAAATAGGAAAGGGGACAAATATTGACAGATCCATCAGTCATGTGTTTTGCTCCTTCATACATGTCGCTGCTTTGGAAAATCAGCATAAACCATTCCTTTCTATTTTTGCTGCAGGTCGGCAGTTGATGTATTACATACTCCAGAATACTAACTTGACCACAACAAGGCTTCTTTGAAACATGGCTAATACAATCATCAGAATTATGTTAAAACAACACATATATGCTTTTAGTTTTACCCATTGCGGAGAGAAAAAAAATGACCACAGGCAGAACTGATATTAATAGCACTCTACGTAATCAATGCATTAAATTCTCCAATGTGTATTTCAAACGGAGGATTCCTAATGTTACCATGACCGCTTTCTGCCGAAGCCAGACAAATCTTCCGTTGGCTTTAATAAGAGATAGGGAGGCATGCTATTCTTGTCTGATGTGAGCTTGTCAGTCGTAGGCTGACTCATGGCTCCGGGCTCCATGCAAAATTCAAGTGGGGAACATGAAATAGGAATCATCCCGTTCAAGATACTCCATGACTTTAATGAATTAATAGAATTAAAATTGTGGCCCTAAATGTCTTCCTTTCTGCTCTAACTGAGTCGCATCAAGGTCTCCATTTTTTATGGTGCATTTTATTAATTTATTTATTTTACTTTGAAGAATTCATCTCATTTTCCGTTTCTGAATATGTTATTTCACATATAAAATAATAATAATAATAATATAAAAAATAAATAAAATCAGGTTAAGATGGTGCAGAATTGTAAGGTTGCCTAAAATATTAAAGAGGTCCTTATGTAATTTAAGATTTAAAAAAAAAAATTGTAACTGAATTTTTAAAAAAAAATGTAACTGTAAATGCAACAGATAAACTAATTTTTAAAGTGTATATAAATCCCGTTTTTTTGTTTGTTTTGGATAACATAGAGAGGGATTATACCCCAGTCCACATTTGATTTCTGCTTGTGTCCCCATTTGTTGGAAACTTTCTTTTTTTTTGGTTTTGGTAACCATAATAATCAAGACAGCACATGATGGGAAATTGAGATTATCACCAGACCATGAGCTGAGATTAAATCTCCCAATGGGGGCATATGTTTTGGTGAAAACTATCTAAGATGGGAACTCCATTTTTCCAATCACTTCCGGTTGCTTCTCCAGAATAGAAAGCAAAGGGAAATCTCCTTGAGGGGGACACAGATAGCAAAAAATAAACTGACAGGTGTTTTAATCCTTTTCTACTCCACCTGAAAATTCGTTTTGACTATACATACACTTTTAGCTAGATTCAGGTAGAGTTAGGTCGGCGTATCACTAGATACACCGACCTAACTCAGAATCTACGCCCACCTAAGTTTAAGTGTATTCTCAAACAGAGATACACTTAAACCTATCTAAGATAGGACGGCTTGCGCCATCCTATCTTAGGGTGCAACATTTAGGCTGGCCGCTAGGTGGCGCTTCCATTGCGGTCGGCGTAGAATATGTAAATCACTAGATAAGCCTATTCACGAACATACGTCCGCCCGTCGCAGTAAATTTTACGTTGTTTCTGTAAGAGATGGGCCACCTAAAGATAAAGCTGCCCCTAGGAGGCGTAGTCAATGTTAAGTATGGCCGCCGTTCCCGCTTCGAAATTTGAAAATTTTACGTTGTTTGCGTAAGTCGTTTGTGAATAGGGATTTACGTTGTTTACGTCCACGTCTAAATCAATAGGCTCGTGCGGCGTACTTAGCCGAAATGCACACTGGGAAATGTAGGCGGACGGCGTTCTAAAAAAATGTCAATCACGTCAGGTCAAGCCCCATTAACATAAAACACGCCCCCTCAGCTAAATTTGAATTAGCCGCCATTACGCCCACCCGCTTTAGGCTACGCCGCCGTAACTTAGCAGGCAAGTACGTTGAGAATCAAGTACTTGCCTCGCTAACTTACGGCGGCGTAGCCTAAACACGCTAAGCTACGCCGTCGCAAGGTTAGGACACCCTACGTGAATCTAGCTATTTGAGTAAAGATGTTAAAAAGTTTGAAATTTAAGTAATACCCTTTATTGAATAGCTTAAAGTGACACTAATGCTGCAGACACCTGTATGAGCCTAATCATTAGTATACTACCACCCCTGTAAGTAAGTATATTATTGCAAGACAAAGTAATGGCAATATTAAAAGCAATATTAAAAGCAATAAACAGGTAAATGAAACCTTCTGAATACAATGAACCAACCAACATGAATACCAGGCTTTAATACGGCAGTTCATCCAGATCACAGTAGTACTGAGCAAAATCTAAGTAATATCAGCAGCACTCGTGAAGGGCAGCATAAACATTGAACCATATGAACAGCATAAACAACAAGGAACAGTCTCAATGTATCTTGCTGTAACAAATGATCAGACAGTGTCCCAGAGTGTACTCTGAGTATATCTCCCTGAGCATGTGTATGTGTATATTTTCCTAAAAAGTGGTACCCCTGTGAGACAGACTAACAGTACCTGGTTCTTGACTTGTACACTTCAGCTGACTAATGGTGGGGTCTATCTTTATGATGGTGCACTTATTACTGTCTTCTTAAGATTGCATACAATGATTTTCTTTGGGGCTGCGGGGCAAAAAGGGCAGTCTCCGGTTGTATTCAATTGCTAACAGAAGCTAGGTAAGCACAGCTGAATCCACTCACCAGTCCTGGCACACAATGAGCCTTGTCTTGGAAGATTTTCAGTCTGCAGTCCCGAGGAACCCACTTCCTGGTAACTCATCCCTCACAAACCAGTCCTCAAAGACCCAGACCCAAGACTCTGGTCCTCACAGGCTCAACACTCAACCTTCTGAACCTCACAGGCTCAGTTCTCTCTGGTGTAGCCACAGACAGGTAACAGCAACAAGTTCTCCTCTTAATTTCCCCCCACACAAGATCTCTTGCTTCCTCCAAAGCCTGGTCCTCTCTCCATCCTTTACAGGTGCTTTCCTGGACATTGTAGTCTGCAGCCCTATTCACTTCTACAGTACAATGCTCCCTTTAAACTACATTTTCCATGATCCCGCACAGCTGCAACAAAGACCTTTCAGTTTCTCAAGTCCCACCAGCTCCACCTGGTGAGTGCTGGTTAAATGGTCCCAAAGCCAGCATAAGAATCCTTTTTGGGAACATAAGGCAGCTGCAGCACAGTGCTGGCTAAGCACCTGGCTACACAAATTAATGGGAAGCATGGGGAAAGGGAGAGGTTCAGGAGCTCATGGAGGACATCACAAGGAGGCAAAAAAACTGTAGAAAACGATTTAATGTCAAATAGATTACAGGGCCATTAAGCATTGGATGTTGAAGGTTTTTTTTTTTAAGAATAAGGATATCATTTAACATCACATTCAGTTATAAATTAAGCTTTCATGATTCTTTCAGATCCCTTAGTCAGGCTTTATAGATTTCTAAAGCAATCCTGAAACCTACATTTTTATACATAGAGATATGAGGAAGGTACTCTACCACTAGTAAACATGTTATAAAGATTATCTATGTTATATGTCTTGTTTAGAAAGCCCAGCTATGTCATGACATTCATGTCTCGGCGAGAGATGTTGCCTATTTATGTCTCGGCATTAGACATGTGCACACTGAAATATTTTGTTTCGGAATTTCGTTTTTGTCCGAAAAATAAGGATTAAGGTTGAATCTGTCATTGAAGGCTTATGGTGTCTGTCGAATGTCAAAGACGATTCGACGGAGCAGCGAAACTATACGGCGCTGCAATCATACTTCCGGATGAATGTTCCGCCTACAAGCTATAGTAGAATTCTAATGTTGTATGACACTAGGGCCCCGTACACACGAGGGGATCGATCCGCTGGAATTGATCCGCGGACCGGTTTCAGCGGATAGATCCCCTGGTGTGTACAATCCAGTGGATCTTTTGCCGCAGATTTTTGTCCCCGGGGATGGATTTCCAGCGGATCAAAATTTCTTGACATGCTAAGAAATCGATCCGCTGGAATCCATTCCAACGGATTGATCCGCTGGTCTGTACAGACTCACCGGATCAATCCGTCCGAATCCATCCCCCGCATGCGTCGTAATGATTCGACGCATGCGTGGAAGTCCTTATATCACAGCGTCGCGCAGGTCGCCGCGTCATCATCGCGGCGACGGCGCGACACGTCACCGCGGACGGAATTCCGCGGGGATTTTGATCTCATGGTTAGTACAACCATGAGATCAAAATCCCCCAGAGGATTTATCCGCGGAAACGGTCCCCCGGACCGTTTCCGCGGATAAATCCTCTCGCGTGTACTAGGCCTAGTAATAATTATATTTATTAATTATTATTACTAGTCAACCAATATTAGAAATTTTCTATAGCCTATGGGCCGAGCATTTGATCGGAAATATATACGATTGCATTGTTGTACAGTTTAGCTGCTCCGTCGAATCTTCTTAGAACTATCAACAGACACCATAAGCCTTCAATGACAGATTCGACGTTTGTATGTTTTTCGATGCTTTTGTCGAATCTTCGTCGTTCATGTTGAATTGTCAAGTTAGTTCTAGCTATTTAACTGCTCCTCCTCTTTGGTTACAATCAGCCAATAACATTCATCATCATCATCATTATTTTTATTTTACTTCCCCCACCCAATTCCAGCAGCGATCTTTTCTCTCTATAATGTCGAATCTTTTCTCTCTATAATGTCAAATCTTTTCTCTCTATGTAGAATAATCTTGGACTAATAGAGTTAAGGTTTGGCACATTTGACCAACGAAAGCATTTGTTTATGTCGGATCTTTCGTTTTTTTAATTCTGTGCATTAATTTTTGTTTGTTAAAACAATAACGAAAATACCCGGAATTCGGACAAAAATGCATTTGGACGAAAACGAATGCACATGTCTACTTGGCATTAGAGAATACCAGACTTATAAGACAACCTAGTGGTCTGTTACACAATCTATGATATCAGTAGTCTCTATTCTGGAAAATTTTATGAAAGGGTCTGAGGCCATCGAAAAACTGACTTTTACTGTCACTTATAGGAACAGGCCTAATGTGTCTAATGGTAAACCCAGTTTTTAATTTAAGACCTTGAGGACTGGAGGTGGACACTTCTGTGCTTAGGTCATTCAGTAGAACACAATGAGATAAAATGATATTTAAAGTCAGAAGAACTTGCTTTCTGGGGATAATGATGTAGTAATTTTTCTAGCGAGTCACTACTAAATCCTGAGCTCATCTGGGGAACATGACTTGGTGTAGTATTCACTAAAAGCCCTACTTTGGTTCTCTCGCTACTCTGTTTAGCTGTGAAATGCGAAAGAAACGCTATCTGAGGTATAAGTTACTGGAGTATAAACAAAAGTCAGTGCTACTACCCATACACCACATAGAAAGCAGAGCTCCCGGGTGCTCAATCCACAGTCGCTGGCTCAGTAGATTAATGAGGAAAAGATGATCTTTACACTCCGGTCGTTGGTCTTGTAAGCCTGTAAGGCCTTAGTCATATAGGCTGAAATGCATCAACTGTTCTCATTTGCGTTTGTTCACTGTGGCTTGTTAATAAAAAGGAACATTTTTTAAAGAGCAATGACCGGAGTTCGGATTATCTTTTCCTCATGAGTTACTGGAGTAGTAGCTTAGATGAGGCTATGGACTTGAGCTATGACCCAGTGTGGTAAGATAGGGTTAGTCACATGGTCCTCCTTACCCAGAAATTAAGTTTCCTTCAGCTTTCATCGCTCAATGGAGAAAGAGGCATCTGAGGAGCAAACAAAACATAGGTACAGTATATGCTGCTGAGTGGTTGGCTTGGCCAGGGCTGAGACTGGGGGGCAGGAGGGGAAGCTGCCCTGGGCCCAATGACTTTATGCCGGTAGAGTACATCCAACTTAGTCTAGAGCCTTCCTTCACCCCTTCCATCTTTACTGATCTGCCCTGCTGTCTGAGCAGTAGTGATGTCTCTGGTGGTAAGGTCCATTGTTTGCACCAGTGGCATACTAGGGGATGCAGTTTTGCACCAGGTAGTGGCACTCTGGTGGTGCAGGCTGCCCAACTTTTTTTTTTCTTTTTGTACCTTGCAACTGTCAGACAGGTAGAAACAGTGCTCATAGGTGCCAGCTGCCAAAGATGACCAGAGGGTGCTCCCATTAGAGCAAGGGGTGCAGAGTTTGACACTATTACTTGGCATTGGATGACCTAGACCCAGCACTGGGGTTGGCAGTGCAACAGCTAGTGGATCTTACTGTTGCATAGCGAGACTCACTAACTATAGGAAAAGCAAGCCACAAAGTAACCCTGTCATGGGCAGGTTTATGGCACAAGCAAAGTGTTAGAGGTCAGTTTAGACTATTTTAACACTTTGCAGATATTTACTGAACAAGACAGGCAGAGCATTTGCTTATTTATTAATTTTAAACAAAGAGGCTTCCACAATACAAAGCCTCCCCACCCCATGTAGCCTAGGGAAACTACACTGAGTGTATTACCTAATATAGAAACACTGATAAAGCCTTAGCTGGAAATAAGTACTCTTCAAACCAAATTGCATAGCTTTTATTTAAGGGGAAAAAAATAACAACAACAAAACAACAATGCTTCGGCTAGATTAACCATTCTTCAGCTTATGTCTTCTGCCCGGAGCCCTGTGGGACGTTGATGTCCTTGAAAGAATGGCACAAAGAAATGCCAGGGGGCGATTGCTGATATTATCATTCACACATCAAATTTGTTACAGCACTTTATCGGTCACAGGGAAAGCAATTATAGTGCAGTTCAATTTTACGCTCAATGGTTGAACTGGGGATCAAAGTCAGTTGTCTTCCTATTTTTTTTCTTTCCTCCCCTGTTGAAAATGCGTTAACCTTTTTATTGGTTATTTACAATAACGAAGCAAGAAACTCGCTCTGGCGGGATGTGCATTTTATTGACAGGCCAACAGACCTTATTTCTGTATTTGGTCACAGACATGAAACGGTGACTTAATGAAAAGATGATCTAGTAATCAACCTTGTTATCAAATGATCAGTACATGGACATGCATGATTATGTAACCAGCAAGGGATTTTCAGACACTAGAAATGAGCAAAATTAAAAATATATATATTTTAATGAAATAGAATGAAAATTGATTAGTTTTTAGTGAAATTTTGCTATTTTAGTGAAATACATTGGCGTCAATGAGGTTGGTTTACTAAAGGCAAAGAGGCTGATGACTTTTCAAGGACATTTTCACTTGGCTCAGTGAATGAGAAGGAGATCAGCTGACTTCCATCATCCAATCATGTGCAAGCAAACATACTGATTTAAAAATTTGCCTTGCATGTGATTGGGTATTATTTGCAAAAGTGAATGTACCCCTAAGAGAACATTTCTTAAAGTGAACAGCCTATCTGCCTTAAATCAACCCCTATGCAGCGCTGTATCCTGGTCTAGGCCAACAAGGCCCAGGCCTAGGGCAGCACTTTGCAGGGGGGCAGCATGGAAAGTGTCCCCGCCGACTTGTGCTACACTGTTAGTGTAGTGCCAGTCTTATGGGCCGGCAGGGCTGCCATCAGGGGGGTACAGGCATTTTTTTGCATTACACATGTAAGGGACCCAATGGTCCAAAGGGCCCCTTATAGACCTGACCTGCCACCCTCCGTTTTTTTTTATTTTTTGCATTACACCTGTAAGGGGCCTGATCGTCCCGCCCCTCAGCCCCCCCCCCCCGCGCTTACGCTTATTATCTTGCGTCAGGAGAGAAGAGAATACCCTGTTTTTTTTCCTGCTCCAGGGGGGCCCTGCCTAAAGCTGTGTAAGGGGCCCCAACATTTGTGATGGCTGCCCTCTGGGTCGGATTGGGCTGAGAGGCAAATTAGTCCAGCGCCCCCATAAAGCGGCCGCACTGCCCCTGTCAGTTTAATTTTTACCATCCATGTCCAATTGCAGAAATTTCCCTTCACTTCCTGCCCCATAGCAAAACAGGAAGTGAGAGGAAATCCCTGCAAATTAAGGGAATCCAGTGCCCCCCCAGGCCCTCAGAACTAGTGTCCCCATTTGAAAAGTGGAGCGGGTCTAGGGTGGGACTTAAACAGTAAGGGGTGTGGCCTTGACAGGAAGGGGTGGGTCATATTTAAATTAGGGGGTGCACAAGTTTAGTCAGGCCTAGGGCAGCACAAAACCTAAATACACCACTGCCCCTATGGTAAGGCATAATTAATGAAATGCTGTCAACTTGCCCATAGAGAAGAATGTGACAGTGTCCCTGTAACCTGTAACCTCCCCCTCCCAACACAGTTATGCTCACCTTGCCAGTGTTCCATTGCCACTTCTGCCCCTGTTGTATCCAGTACCAATAGAGGTGCTTCCAGGTGTGGGGGAGCATGTGTTTTCCTACCCCGTAACTTTGCTCAGGTCTAGCAGCCAATCGACAGGACAAAGCACTACCACATTCTGACTCTAAAGATTTTAGTGATTGCTATAAAAAAGTAGCAGCAGCAATGGAGCACTGGCAATGTGAGTGTCTGGTATTGGGGGAGGGGCACTTTACAAAGACATTATCACTTTTTCATGAATGGCCAAGGTGGCAGTGTCTCTTTAAAAAAAATTGGTTGTTACAGAAGCTCTCTTCAACTATCATGGGCTGCGGAATCTACCTGAAATTGCTGTGAGATCAACACAAGGCATGTCAATTTCCTGAGTCCTCCCGCTGCACTAACTGGTTCCTCCTTTTGACCTCCGTCATTTCAGGACACATTAGTGATGCAATGTGTGGTCAGAAGGAAGGACCAGTGAGTGATTTGGGGAAGAGGGACTCAGGAAATTGCTTATAGGTAACCGTGTGCATAGTTAGATAATGGAAAGCAGTGTTGTATTGCTAACGAAAGAGATATTTCTTAGGCGTGGCACCCTACTATCTAGGTTTCTATAGTTGAGGTACATGTCATTTTTGTTGACTTCCCTGTAGGAGCAGAGCAGTGTTCAGTTACTTTTGGCTGTTCTGTGTTCTGCTGCTGCTGGTTTCAACTACTTTCCCCTGAAATTTCAATATTGATATATAGTGGGTGGGAGAGGCAGAACCCAGTCTGAATATACAGCCTCAGCCGATCTCTGGTCTGGAGAGTGACCAGCAGGAGGCTGAAGGGAGTATAAATAGTCTGGGACCTAGAGCAGCAGGTGTACTTGTTTCTCTGGAAGAAGACCCAGCTTGAGGGCTGAGACCCTTTGTGCTGTCAACTACTAAACAGAAGAAATAATTTTTGGGTTTAGATCCAGCTAGAGCTTGGGCACCCTCGTCCAGAGCCCCCAAAGCAGTGTGGGTAGTTTTGCAAAGCATCTAAGCCAGAGGCATCCAGTACAGAGGCTGGCTGGTACTACAAAAGCATTACAGTACCCAGGGCACTTAGGGATCCTAGAGACTGTCCTTATTACCTTTGAGAGAGCTTGCTACAGTTCTGACTCAGATTATACCTCTGTCAAGGGGTCCCCTGTGTTGTAGTTCTCTAATTCTGAATCAAAGAGGGCAGGGCCGCCTTAATAGCATCATGGGCCCCTGGGCAAAGTAATGCTCTGGGGCCCCTACAATGATGACAATGCAGGTAAACAGACATTAAGTAGGTAGGAGGCAGAATGCCTCCCCTTTGCATCTATCACTCTCAGTGCCATCATGGGGCCCCCGATTTTCGGGGCAGCATAGGCTCAAGGACCAGCTGCTTTGGGGAAAGTGCAGGGCCCCCCATGCAGTTGGGGGCCCTGGGCAGTGCCCAGGTGTGCCCTCTCATTAAGACAGCCCTGCAAGAGGGTGATTGCACCCTGAAGAGAGAGAACAGGTGAAGGTCCTCCATTGTGTTGCTGCTATCTCAAGGCTCACCCACACCCTACCCAAGTTAAACTAGCAACTAAACTACAAAAAGATATGCACGGCCTGTTTTTTGACTTGATTGACCTTGAACTAGCGTGTGGCTGGCTGCCATGTGCCTCACAGGGAATAGAACCTGGGAAATTACAGCCAGCCTGGTCTGGGGGCTGTGCTACATAAGTAGGTAACTATGTATGTATGTATGTATGTATGAACAAGTAACTTGTAAGGGACCTTTGAAGATTTTAAGACTTGGCGAGCGTTGTGTGGAAAGGAACGCCAAAGAGTATGGTTATTTTATTCATATTTACATTGGTCCAAACTTTGTATAAACCATACCTGGCCAATACCTCTGGAGACTGAAAATCACTGAAGTAGACACCACTACAGTGATCCCAACTTGCTTCCAAGTTCTGTGCCGAGCAGCTGTCCTGCTACATTTTGAACAAGGAGATCAGTCGCTCGTCATGGGCACCATTCAGAGAATGCTATGTATTTTCTCAATGAATGCAAAGTGTTCTCTGATTGGAAAATGTCTAGAGGCAGGGAAATTATGTAATGTAAAATATAGTGGGCCAGATTCATCAATAGATACGCCGGCGGATCTCCTGATCCGCCGTCGTATCTGTGAGACCCGACGGTCGGATCTGTGAGATCCCACGGTCGGAGCTATGCGACTGATTCATAAGAATCAGTTCCGCATAGATCTCCCTTAGATCCGACTGGTGTAAGTGACTTACACCAGTCGAATCTTAGGCTGTAATCTCCCGCCGGCCGCTAGGTGTCATCGCTTTGTTTTACACGTCGCATATGCAAATGAGGAGAACCGCCGATTCACGTCCGTACGCCCGCCCGTCGCTCTTTTTCAACGTCGTTTGCGTTCGGCTTTTTCTGGCGGAGAGCTACTCCTGCTATATGAGGGGTAGCTAATGTTAAGTATGGCCGCCGTTCCCGCGCCGAGATTCAAAATTTTTACATCGTTTGCGTAAGTCGATCGGGAATCCCGATGGCCGCAATTGACGTACCCGCCGCTAACAATGACGTCCTAGCGACGTCATTTGGAGCATGCGCACTGGGCTTTTTCGCCGGCGGCGCATGCGCAGTTAAATCGGTGCGGGAACGCACCTGATTTAAATTGTACACTCCCCCTAGCCGCGGAATTTGCATTCCGCCGGGGGGAGTTACGATCCAACGGTGCAATTTGCGAGGTAAGTGCTTTATGAATCATGCACTAGCCTCGCTAAATTGCACCGGCGGATCGTAAACCAGGTAGATCTAGCGGATCTAAAGATCCGCTGAGCTACATGAATCCGGCCCACAGTGTTTGAAATGTAATGTAAAACTTACATTTACAAAGAAAAACAATGCAGTTTAAATTGATGGAAAATGACAGCTCATGGCCACTTACTTCTGTACTTTCTTCACCTATACTAGTCACTTCACCCAGAAGAGGGTCTGAAATGGATGTTAACAGTGGACCCCTAAAAAAATAAGAATTATGGGGGGACCCAATTACTTTTTTTTAGCTGTCTCCAGCTGCTTTCTTTACAGCAGTGGTTCTCAACCCTGTCCTCAAGTACCCCCAACAGGCCATGTTTTGGGAATTTCTCTTAGATAAAGTAGCTGTCCAAAATACCAAGCCATTGACTCTGATTTAAAGCACCTGTGCAAGATAAAGGAAAACCTACAAACATGGCCTGTTGGGGGTACTTGAAGACAGGGTTGAGAACCACTGCTTTACATGACCAGGAATACCTGCCCCAGTCCTAACTTTTGTTTGTACCAAACCAAGAGCTAATCCCTCACCACCTGCGAGGAAAGACAAAATATGTAAAAAATTTGGCAAAATTCATTCCAATTGACCCCAATGCTTTCACCAACGAAGAAACACCGCTCTTGAAATGTTTTATTCACCTTGACCTTTCACCTTGGAGGTGAATTGCACCACTTTTACAGTCAGCAAGAAGCAAGCCTGAGGCACCAACTCCAGCATTTATGAGGGTTGATTTACTGCTATGTTGTAAATAGCCAGCTGAATGATCCCGAGGAGGGACAAACCCCACCTTTATTTGTCCTAGCTGAGAATAGACACATCTGAATTTACAGTCTGCTGAGACAGTCAAGTGTGCAAAAGGAGCAGGTTTATAGTAGGGTACACTCTATAAGAAAATTGGAGGAGCAGTTGTCTGGTTTTCCTCAATTGTTCACAGCTGGTCGAACATGAAGATACTACCCATTGTATGAAAAATCTCGTACCATAAAGGCATTTTCAGTTTTGACGTAGGAATGTTGGACACATTGTTGTTTATTGTTTCCGATCATGCGCAGTCTTGCATATTTTTCTTGAAGAAAAACAGTAAACCATTAGTTCTGTTCACGTACAAGAATTTTTTGGGAGTTTGTCCCTTTTGAAAGGTCTGAATCGGCTGTCGAAAGTTGTGTATGCACATCAGAAAATTGTACTATTGTTCCTCGTACGAAAATGTTCACCCGATTTTCTTATAGTGTGTACCCTACTTTACCTATTAGAGCATGCATTGAAAAAACTAAGGCCCAGATTCTCAAAGGACTTACGACGGCGCAGCGCCATGTACGCCATCGTAAGTCCTAATCTGACCCGTCGTATCTATGCTACTGATTCTTAGAATCAGTTACGCATAGATATCCATTAGATCCGACAGGCGTAAGTCTCTTACGCCGTCGGAACTAAACTGCATTTTTTTTTACCGCTAGGTGGCGCTTCCGTCGAATTCCGCATCGAGTATGCAAATTAGCTAGATACGCGAATTCCCGAACGTACGCGCGGCCGACGCAGTAAAGTTACGACGTTTACATTAGGCTTTTCCCGGCGTATAGTTGCCCCTGCAATAAGTGCGGCGCATCAATGTTAAATATGGCCATCGTTCCCGCGTCGAAATTTGAAAAAGTTACATTGTTTGCGTAAGTCGTCCGTGAATGGGGCTGGACGTCATTTACGTTCACGTCGAAACCAATGACGTCCTTGCGGCGTACTTTGGAGCAATGCACACTGGGAAATTCCACGGACGGCGCATGCGGGAAAAACGTCAATCACGTCGGGTCACAGTAGATTTACATAAAACACGCCCCCCTGATCCAAATTTGAATTAGGCGGGCTTACGTCGGCCGATTTATGCTACGCCGCCACAACTTACGGAGCAAGTGCTTTAAGAATACATCACTTGCCCGTGCAAGTTGCGTAGGCGTAACGTAAATCAGATACGTTACGCCTGCCCAAAATTGCGCGGAGATACGAGAATCTGGCCCTAAAAGTATTATAAGACTCACTAAATAGAATATGGTTTTGGTTTAAATATCTACCACATGAAAAGTTTACTATATGGCTGTATACTTCCTGACTCTTATGGTGGAGGAGGCTAGAGAGGGTTGCAAAAAGCCTTTTATGCCAGGCCAAGCATTTCCTGGAGGACTTGGGGGAAATGTACCTAAGCCAGAGGGGACAGCAGTGATCCTGTCTTGGGCAGGCTACTTGAAAGCAGTGGTGATCTGGATACAGACTGCCTAAGGCAAACCTGGACCTTCTGAGTGAGTACTGATAACCCCAGGAGGAAAGAGATCGTAGGGAAGATGGCTTACTAAAATGTTTTGCGTGCTGCTTTCACATGAGACTGCTGCGGATCGTCCACAATATGTAATAGTCAAAATGCTGTCAAGTGACCCCGGATAGTATGGCTGTGTGTTGTGACTGTAATGCCATCTTAAAGTAACATCAGTAAAGTACAGAAATCCTATCTTTTGGTGAGAACATCCCTTCCTTTGGATATAAAGGTCAGTGGCTGGGAATGTCATGAGGAGGCCTCAGGCAAGGAGATGGGCAAAAGCTGGAGGAAGGTTAAAACCTCAAGCAGGTGTTCTGGTAGGAGAAGAAGCGGGGCAGGGACTTGTGCTCTTGGTGTCATTACTAGCAATTCACAAGTCCCCTTGCTGGGTACAAATAAACTTGACACAAACACTGTTTGACACTATGGGCCAGATTCAGATAGATTAGCGGATCTTTAGATCCGCATAATCTATCTGATTTACGATCCGCCGGTCCAATTTTGCAAGGCAAGTGCATGATTCATTGCCGATTTAACTGCGCATGCGTCGCCGGCGAAATTTGCCAGTGCGCATGCTCCAAATGACGTCGCTAGGACGTCAATGTTTTCGGCGGCTACGTAAATTCCGGCCATCCGTATTCCCGATCGACTTACGCAAACTACGTAAAAATTTGAATCTCGGCGCGGGAACGACGGCCATGCTTAACATTAGCTACCCCTCATATAGCAGGGGTAACTATCCGCCGGAAAAAGCCGAACGCAAACGACGTTAAAAAAAAGCGACGGGCGGGCGTTCGGTCTTGAATCGGCGGTTCTCCTCATTTGCATATCCGACTCGTAAAAACTGCGACGGCACCTAGTGGCCGGCGGTAGATTGCAGCCTAAGATCCGACTGGTGTAAGGCACTTACACCAGTCGGATCTAAGGGAGATCTATGCGGAACTGATTCTTATGAATCAGTCGCATAGATCCGACCATCGGATCTTAGAGATACGACGGCGGATCAGGAGATCCGCCGTCGTATCCCCTTGATGAATCTGCCCCTATGTATCCGTAGCAAATGGACCAAATAAGAATAATTTCTGTTAAAATTAATAACATAAAACTGATTGATATTGAAAAATTGAATAAAATCAGTTAGAAATTCAACACATTTCAGAGACATTTAAATGAAATGTGATCTTATATCTGTAGCCAATAAAAAAGAGGAAGGCAAACCCAATGTGATTAACTTTCAATAAAACACCTGATGATCGACCTTGGCTGATCCAGTCTCTATTAAACTGCAGGTAAATTCCCAGCGGATGGTTATGGATGGTGGCCATTTTTAATCAGAATCTATTGATATTTTTAGAAGGGCTACATTTTTTTCTTATTTTTCACTTGACTGTATTTTTATTTTATCTCCCCAGAATCTGAGCAATCGAACATTATTGTAAACATACTGTTGAATCTTGATACCCAGGTTTATTTTCCCGGAATACATTCTATTGTGTGTTCTTGGCCACCTGCAAAGGTGAGCACTTTACATTGACTAAATTCTTCATCTAAATCCACAGATACTCTAAAACCGTGTACACGTGTGTGGGCCCCATCGGTCTTTTTTCCATCGGTGTAAAAAAATAGAACATGTTTTAAATTTTTCCTATGGATAAAAAAACGATAGAAAAATCGGATCGTCTGTGTGGAACTCCATCGGAGAAAAATCCACGCATGCTCAGAATCAAGTCGACGCATGCTCGGAAGCATTGAACTTCATTTTTTTCGGCTCGTCATAGTGTTTTACGTCACCGTGTTTTGGCACGGTCGGAATTTAGTCTGATAGTGTGTATGCAAGACTGATGAAAGTCAGCTTCATCGGATATCCGACGAAAAAATCCATCGGATTAGATTCCATCAGATATCCGATCGTGTGTACAGGGCTTAAGAAGCACTCAACCTTTTTTTTTGTTTTGTTTTTCTCATTTTTTTATTTCACTGGATTTGTATTTTGTCTCAAAAAGGAACTGAGGCCCAGTTGCAATTATGTCCTCGTCCCTTGACATTAAGGCCGGTCTCTAAAACACTTGATGTTATTTAGTGATGGCTTCTTATTCCTAAGTGTTAATTCTTAAAGGTTGGAACACAATCAATCAAGATCCATATTGTACTAGTCCCAGTAGGGTAAATTCTGATTGGTGGTATACAATCTAGTGCTTTAGCCAAAATCTTTTTTTTTTCTTGCATGGTAAAACCCATGTCAGTTTTTTTTTTTTTTTGTCATCTGTATCCAATTGCAGAGATTTTTCTTTACTACCAATCTTGTGGACCCAGCAGTTTCAATCAACGTGCATCTATCCTATTTCCCCCTATCTCCTAACCTAATCTATCCCTTTTCACAGATGAATACTACTGATCCATTGGGCGCAGTTTTATTGTTTTTACTTAAATCCAGAACCTTGCATCCTAGCATTATCACTTCATAAACCTCTAGGGGTCTATCTTCAGCTTCAGGACACAGCCCCATATAAAGAGCAGAACCATGGGCATCATATTGGAGTAAATATACATATGTAGAGGAATGGAGGGTGGCTTAGTTCAGCGGGGAGGTGGCAAAAAGATAAATGGACTTTGTTTTAAAGTGCACATATCCTTTAAGGATAAGGATTTTTTTCTAGTTTTGGATAACAAGGGTTAGTCCATGTGTCCTAGACATTTTATAATATTTTATATACCGGTACATATTTGCAAGGCCCGTTTCCCCCTATAATATAAACCTTTTTTGTACTGTCTCCTCCATGTGTTTTGTTATAAAGCACTTTGTATATTTTGCAGTGCTTTATAATATAGTGCTCTATCAAGGCCTGCATAATCATTTGTTTCATTGTTCTTTTAAAAAAGATATTTAAGGGGTGGTGCTTGGGAGAGGGACAGTGTTGGGCAGTACTTAGCAATGCACGATAGTCCCTAAATGAAACCCCCCTGGGCTATGGGCTGACAATCCAGCAGAGTAAGGCTGGCCATAGATCATGCAATTTTCTTTCCATGGGTTGAAAGAAAGAAACATGCTCAATGGGGGTGATGGGGGACATCAACACAGTCAATTTTGATGGGGGAATCTTCCCGCTATAGACAGTGAGAGGTTTCTCTGCCATCAGAATACACTGATTACTACAGACGGCTATAGCCACCAACAGTGATCGTACAAAAAAAAACAACAGGCTGATTGTACTGAGGTTGAGTTCTCATCTCCATAACCCCTCCCTATCTCTTACCCCTCCTCATCTTTCTAACCCCTCCCCATCTCTTCTCCTCCTCATCTCCATAATCCCTCCCCATCTCTTCTTCCTCCTCATCATCTCCATAACGCATCCTCCTCATCTCTTCCCCACTCCTCATCTCTATAACCCCTCTTCATCTCGTCTCCATCCTCACCCCCCCTCATTTCCAAAACCCATCCTCCTCGTCTACTACAACCTCATATAGGTTGGTTGTACTGAGGTTGAGTCCTCATCTCCATAACCCTTCCCCATCTCTTCCCCCTCCTCATCTTCATAACCCCTCCCCATCTCTTCCCTTCCTCATCTCCATAACCCCCCAATCTATTCCCCCTCCTCATCTTCATAACCCCTCCCCATCTCTTCCCCCTCCTCATTTTCATTACCCCCCCCCATCTCTTCCTACTCCTCCCCATATCTTCCCCTCCTCATCTTCATAACCCCTCCACATCACTTCCCCCTCCTCATCTTTATAACCCATACCCATCTCTTCCCCCTCCTCATCTTCATAACCCCTCCCCATCTCTTCTTCATCCTCATAACCCCTCCCCATCTCTTCCCCTCCTCATCTCCATAACCCCCAAGCCATCTCTTCCCCCTCCTCGTGTCCATAACCCCTCACCATCTCTCCCCCCTCCCCCTCCTCATCCCCATAACCCCTCCCCATCTCCTCCCCCTTCTCCTCTTTATAACCCTCCATCTTTGTCCACCCTCATCTCTATAACCCCTTTCCATCTCTTCCCCTCCTCATCTCCATAACCCCTTTTCATTTCTTCCCCTCTTCATCTCCATCACCTCTCCCCATCTCTCCCCCTCCTCATCTCCATAATCCCTTACCATCTCCTCCCACCCTCATCTCCATAACCTCTCCCCATCTCTTCACCTTCTCATCTCTATAACCCCCTTCTTATTTTCCTCCTCATAACCCCTTACCATCTCCTCCCACCCTCATCTCCATAACCCTCCTCATCTCTTCCCCCATCCTCAAATCTATTACCCTTCTTAATCTCCTCTCTCTCTCTACCTCATCTCCATAACCCCTTTCCATCCCCTTAGACATAATTGCTTTTAAAGCACTCTGTCTAATGCATAGATGTATCCATGGAAACGCTCCCCATTATCTGTGCGAAAAAATAAAAGCTCACAACCCCAATCGCGTTCTACGATCCACCAACCAAAATCTGCTCCAAATACCTAAAGCCAGGTATAAGTCTAAAGGAGAACGAAGATTCGCGGTCCAGGGTCCCAGACTATGGAACGCTTTACCAACCAGTATTCGGTTGGAGGAAAACCATTTAGCATTCAGGAGAAAGATCAAGACGCATCTCTTTTGATATCAAAGGAGACAGGAACAACAAGCGCCAAGAGGCGATTTAGTTCGCATGTGCCGTGCTATATAAGTTTTTCATTCATTCATTCATTCATAACCCCTTTTTCCATCTCTTCCCCTCCCCATCTCTTCTCCTCCTTATCTCCATAACCTATCTCCATCTCCATAACCCCTTTCCATCCCTTCCCCGCCTCATCTCCATAACCCCTCCCCATCTCTTCTCCTCCTCATCTCCATAACCCCCATCTCGTTTTCCTCCTCATAACCCCTTGCCATCTCCTCCCACCCTTATCTCCATAACCCTCCTCATCTCTTCCCCCATCCTCAAATCTTTTATCAAATTTCCTTTCTTTCTCTACTTCATCTCCATAACCCCCCCCCCCTCCTTGTCTCCTCGCTCCTCCTTATGTCCATAATCCCTCCTCGACTCACCCCCCCCCCCATTATCTCTGTAACTCTTCCTTGTGCACAGGAAATTATCAGCTCACAAGTTTTCTGACAAAATCTTTATTGATTTAAAAATTGAATGATTTCTATGGAGCTGCATTAATGTGTGTTTTTTATATCCACCGCAAGTTTAGCTTTAAAAGGTAACATTTCCATAATAATCTTGCTTTTTTATGTTTTTATTTTTGTTACCTGCATTCTCTCTGGGTGAAAATTCAAAAGAATTTATGTCCAGGGGGAGTAAACAATACAACGTGTGGTTTAACAACTCTAAATGAGGAAACCGGGAATTTGTATAATACAGTTCAACGAAGTAGCCAAAGACTTCTATTTTCCCCATTAGCACTGCAGGCAGGTGAAGAGGTCAATGACTTGAGGTAGTAACTAATTCTCAGGATCTCAAATTATTGTTTGCCATAGGAAATTTAACCAATAAACTCCAGACTCAAAGAAAACATCAACTGCCGAATACAATTTATCTCCTGCCTGAATATTTACCTATTGCCTACAGAAATTTTCCTTTGCATTTTTATTTTATTTATTTATTTTTTAAATATCTTTGAATTCTAGTGAACTTAGTAAACCCACATGGGATAATATAAGGATTAGCAAATATCTATTACATAGGAGAAAATATATATTGATTGTTTATTCTTGAAAATATATTTTTCTTGCTATTTGTGTATTTACTAGTCTCACTTTCATAGTACTTCAAATCTGAGCAATTAAAGCCTAACTCCAAGCTAGTTTTTTTTTTCTTTTAATATTCATGTGCAAAAAAAAAAAGCTATGACTTTAGTACTACCCTCCACCCTGGTGTTGTGTCTGCAGTAATTTATTATTGCAAAATTAATGA
This sequence comes from Rana temporaria, assembly GCF_905171775.1. Taxonomy (NCBI): domain Eukaryota; kingdom Metazoa; phylum Chordata; class Amphibia; order Anura; family Ranidae; genus Rana; species Rana temporaria. Next base: position 48,610,534 of record NC_053492.1, read on the forward strand.
ATATTAAACTTCAGCACTGCTCCTGTAACTTAAAACAATACAGTATCTAACATTCAAATGCCTATACCAACATGTCTAGTGACATAGGGCCAGATTCACAGAACAGATACGACGGCGTATCTCCTGATACACCGTCGTATCTGCTGTCGTATCTATGCGGCTGATTCATAGAATCAGTTCCGCATAGATACCCCTAAGATCCGACAGGTGTAATTGACTTACACCGTCGGATCCTAGGATGCAATACTTCGGCCGCCGCTGGGGGGAGTTTGCGTCATATTCCAGCATCGGGTATGCAAATTAGCAGTTACGGCGATCCACAAAGGTTTTTCCCGTCGTTACGTCGTCGCAAGTCTTAGTTTCCCGTCGCAAAGTTAGGGCTGCTATTAACATGGTGTAAAATTACTCCACCATGTTAAAGTATGCCCGTCGTTCCCGCGTCGCTTTTGAATCTTTTTTTTTCCCGGCGCAAGTACGTTACGCACGTCGCGATTCACAAACACGTCGCAGCCGTAATTCCGCGCAAAGCACGTCGGGAAAATTGTGAACGGAGCATGCGCAGTACGTCCGGCGCGGGAGCGCGCCTAATTTAAATGGTATCCACCCCATTTGAATTGGGCGGGCTTGCGCCGGACGTGTTTACGATACACCGCCGCAAGTTTCCAGGTAAGTGCTTTGTGGATCGGGCACTTAGACTGAAAACTTGTGGCGGTGTAACGTAAACGGGTTACGTTACACGGCCGCAATTGTTCCTGAATCTGGCCCATAATGTAATAAAGTGCTAAGTGCAATTAAAGTGAAGACAAATAAAGTGCAGTCACATAAAGCCCATCCAATGTGGTGTGCTGAACTTGTGAAAAGTTCTCAGGTGACTTTCCATGCTCCCCTCCTGGGTCCCCACTCACCAGAAAGAAGCTTTAAATACGCCTGTAATTATATTTAGAATTGTATCTCCCGTCACTGGTTGGAGCTGGTGTGTGTTGCCACTATATAGGGACGACTCCTATCTTCCACCGATATATATTCAAAAGCATATAAGGTGTCCTAGATCCTTCCAAGCTTTCACAGTGATCGGACATCCATTTTTTAAGCGTATGGCAATAAAAGGAAAAGAGTATATAGTGTGATACTTTATTTATAAAATCCCCCAAAATATTACACTTAAATCAAAAAACGTTAAAGCGTGCAGAAAAACATCACCTTGGCATGCAAACAGCCCTCACAGGTTCTGCTTAACGTGACGCGTTTCGCCCCTCCCACTGGGGCATCATCAGAAGCTCCTGAGCGTCATCAGGAGCAGCACTGAAGTTTAATATTCATTGATTTTGCATCACTTGGGGTTTTCACCTTACACTACAGAAGCAGCCCAACTGTATATTTTTTTTATAACACTATATATTTCATTGCCATAGCGCAGGTTTTTCTCTTCAAACTTTTCAGTAATTTCTTATTGCCAGCAGATGTCCTCAGACTCAAATGACACCCAGGATGGTTGAACCAGGAACACTGAGAGGAGGATGTCATGGGCCTGCCCGCTTGAGAAGACTCCATTACAGCTAAAGGCCCATACACACAATGAGAATATAGGACGAATTAATGTCCATTTTTTTTTTTTTGCATGATAGTCTCATATTGAAAATTAAGAGGTTACTCAACTTTAGAAAAATTTTCTATGACAATATACAACGTCATATATTATATTGTATTTTAGAGCAATGTATCAATGTAATAATTTCCAAGCATGTGTAGTCTTGTTCCTCCAATTTTTTTAAGATGAAAACTGTTCTGATTAAACGAAAATCGTACGATCCTGTATCGTATGAGAATTTTTGTTTGTGTTTTTCCCTTGAGATATTTTCGGACGAACTGTCGTAGGCTCTCGAAAGCTGTGTACTAATGATCAAATTATCATATGATCACTTCAAAAGCAGTATTTTTCGTCCAATTTTCTGATTGTGTGTACCATGCTTAACTGTACTGATAGTGTAATGGTACAAAGAGGTTACCACCACTTTCTACATCATTGCCCAGCTGGGACATGTCACACATTCCAGGAGACTGCAGGACCTATCTCCCTGCACCTCAGAATATCACACTTGCGCAGTGGGGAACAAACTGTGTGCGTTATAAGAAAGTCAAAGTCGGCTTCCAAATCCAAGCTGGCAACACTAATACCGCGTATACACAACCGTTTTTCGGGTTCTAAAAAATGGCCAATTTTTTTTTTTTAAATGTCATTAAAAACGATCGTGTGTGGGCCTTAGAGCATTTTTCGGGTTCTAAAAAATGGGCCGAATTTTTTTTCGAACATGCTCTATTTTTTCATGATGTGTTTAACGTTGTCGTTTTTAAGGTTGTAAAAAATGGTCGTGTGTGGGCTTTAACGACGTGAAAAATCTGCGCATGCTCAGAAGCAAGTTATGAGACGGGAGCGCTTGTTCTGGTAAAACTACCGTTCGTAATGGAGTAAGCACATTCATCACGCTGTAACAGACAGAAAAGTGCGAATCATCTTTTACTAACACAAAATCAGCTAAAGCAGCCCAAAGGGTGGCGTCATCTGAATGGAACTTCCCCTTCATAGTGCCGTTGTACGTGCGTTTTCTTAGAGCATTTTTTCTTCACGATTGTGTGTAGGCAAAGCCGTTTTAATGATCGGGTTGAAAAAAACGTTGTTTTTTCTAGACCCTTAAAAACGCTATTTTTTTGAACCCTAAAAACGGTCGTGTGTACACGGCATAAGGATCGGCAGCGGTGAGAAGAGCTGTGTGGTAGACAGCGCTGGAAACCATGGACTGCTAAGTACCTGTTTTTTAAAAGCCAGCAGCTGCAGTATTTAACCACTTCCTTACTGGGCACTTAAACCCCCTTCCTGCCCAGAGGACTTTTTGCGATTCGGCACTGCATCGCTTTAACTGACAATTGTGCGACATGGCTCTCAAACTAAATTGACGTCCTTTTTTTCCCACAAATAGAGCTTTCTTTTGGTGGTATTTGATCACCTCTGCGGTTTTTATTTTTTGCGCTATAAACAAAAATAGAGCGACAATTTTGAAAAAAAAAAAATTTTTACTTGTTGCTATAATAAATTTTTTTTTTTTACATTTTTTTTTATCCTCAGTCTAGGCCGATACGTATTCTACATATTTTTAGCAAAAAAAAAAAAAACGCAATAAGCGTTTTATTATTATTTTTTTTTACTAGTAATGGCGGCGATCTGCGATTTTTATTGCAACTGCGACATTATGGCGGACACATCGGACACTTTTGACACATTTTTGGCACCATTCACATTTATACTGCGATCAGTGCTATAAATATGCACTAATTACTGTATAAATGTGGCTGGCAGGGAAGGGGTTAACACTAGGGGGCGAGGAAGGGGTTAAATGTATTCCCTATATAGTGTTCTAACTGTGGGGGAAGGGGGGTGACTGGGGGAGGTGACCGATCTGTGTCCCTATGTACAAGAGACACAGGTCGGTCTCCTCTCTCCCTGACAGCACCACTGTCTGCGAGAGCCGGCAATGAGAAATGATCTCATATGTAAACATATGAGATCATCTCTCATTGGCCGCACAGATCGCCTAGGAAACGGCCACTCCGATTGGCCGTTCACGGCGATCTGTGATTGGCTGTGTCCAAGGGACACGGCCAGCACAGCAGTTCCCCGCTGCGCGCTCGGGGGCGCACGCGGGGAACGAGCAAAGGGGCGGACGGCAATTGACGGCGCCTCAGAGAACTAGAACCACCCTGTGGCCGTCAATAGTCGTACGGCCATCGGGAAGTGGTTACATTTTCACATGCATGGGTGAATTTCCTATTTAACTACTTGCCGACCAGCCGCGGTCTTTATACGGCGGCAGGTTGGCTCCCCTGCGCGAATCGCTGTAGCTTTACGGTGGCCACTTTAAGGGCTATAGAGGGTACACGATGTCCACCGTTGACCCACGACGTCCTCAGAGAGCCAGAGCGGAGATCTGTCAATGTAAACAGACAGATACCCATTCTGTCAGGGAAGTAGAGAGATATCTGGTGTTCCTAGTGAGCAGTAACATCTATCTCTACTCCCAGTCAGTCCACTCCAACCCACAGTTAGAAACACCTCCCTAGGACACACTTAACCCATTGATTGCCCACTAGTGTTAACCCCTTCCCTGCCAATGACATTTATACAGTAATCAGTGGCTAATTTTAGCTCTGGTCGCTGTATAAATGTCCCAAAAAAGTGTCCAATGTGTCCGCCGCAATGTTGCAGTCCCACTAAAAATCACAGATCGCCACCATAACTAGTAAAAAATAAATAAATAAATCCTTCTGGTCCTTAAGTGGTTAATCACCTGCCAACCACTCAAAGTTAATATATCGTGAGAGGGCGGAAGGTGCAGGCATGATTAGGCGCCCCCTGCTGATACTTGCTGTGATTGGACACAGCATAAGTTTGGCAGCTGATTTCAGGCTGGCTGGCTTGGCTGGGTGAAGTCAGCTGATTGGCTGTGTCCAATTACACACAGAGCTCTGTGTACTGTGAACAGTGATCTGGCTGTTTCTTCTCCCTGAAAAGCAGGGAGAAAAAACAGACAGATCAGAAAGTAAAAGCAATACTCATTACACACATTACACATTTTTAGGTTTGCACTTAACCACTTGATTGCCCCTAGATGTTAAAGTGGAGGTTCACCCAAAAAAAAAAAAAAATTTAACATTAGATAGAGGCTAATTTTACTAAGCAGAATCGGGTGTTTTTTTTTTAAATCAATGCAGTACTTACCGTTTTAGAGATCGATGTTCTCCACGTCTTCCGGGTATGGGCTGCGGGACTGGGCGTTCCTATTTGATTGACAGCCTTCCGATGGTCGCATACAGCGCGTCACGAGTTCTCGAAAGTAGCCGAACAACGGTGCGCAGGCCCTGTATAGAGCCGCACCGACGTTCGGCAACTTGTGACGCGCTGCATGCGACCGTCGGAAGGCTGTCAATCAAATAGGAACGCCCAGTCCCGAAGATCATACCCGGAAGCCACGGAGAACATCGATCTCTAAAACGGTAAGTACTGCATTGATTTAAAAAAAAAACACCCGATTCTGCTTAGTAAAATTAGCCTCAATCTAATGTTAAATTTTTTTTTAATCCCTTCCCACCCAGTGTCATTAGTGCAGTGTCAGTTTACGGTATTGTCACTGATCACTGTATTAGTGTCACTAGCGACATAAGTTTCAAATTCATTTGAATGGCACTTAAAATTGCGGTGCAGTTCTGTCATGTTTGTCATGTGATCAATTGCGCTGTGAACGCAGCAACCTGCATCGCGTGAAGCTTGTCGCCCAAAAAAAGTTCAGGAGCTACTTTTGGGCGACATGCGATGCGGGTTGCCGCGATTGCAGCACGATTTATCGCAGCAGAACCGCACCGCGATTTTAGGTGTCATTCAAATGAATGCCAACTAAAATGTGGGTTCTGCGATTAGTCATTCATACCTCGGCTCTTTGAAATCTTGGACAGAATCGCGATGTGTGAATGCCTAAATCCCACCCCCAAAAAAACGAAAGCAAACCCTGGACTCTGACGTTACAAGGAGGTACTGGTGATATCATTGTCACCGTTGACATCACAGCTGCAAACTCAAAATTGTGAATGAGTTCTTGCAATGCGCTGGATGCGTTTGTGTTGGGGTGAAGGGGGCGGACCTTCCGTTTTGCTATGGAGGTTTCTGTTTAAACAAGGATATCAATAAAATATCCTCTGTATAGTGAAGCACAGAGACTCACTTATCTCATTAGACATCACTTGGTCTAAAATAAGGAAAGGGTCTTATTTTTAATTATTTATTAGAACATTGGTGGTGGTGGTGGGGGGTGAAGGGGGGGATAGACCAGGAAATGCAAAATATAGGCATATTTCCTCTTTAAGAATAAGAAGACATTAACTAGAGATATGGTAGCTAATAATTTTTAAGCGCCTGAAACCCGAATACGTAGACTCATTTGGCCTAAAAGTAATATGGCTTATGCTAATTATTTGAAAACAGTAATTAAGTAACTCTAATTATTTGCCTCCTGCACATATTTTTCTTTAACTTCTATTTTTCATAATTATGCAGCTCGAGTTAAACAGGGAACATTTGTTAAATGATAGAGTATGAAAATAAAAACACAAAGAATGAACTAGTAATGGATATTAAGAAGTAATATATTAACTTTGTATTTTTCAAAATGAATAACATCTGTTGGTGTCGTAACCTGTTCACTGTTTAGTTCAAAAGTTAACTAATAATTCGCTTCAAGAAGTTCTACCGATAACCATATGTGGACATCTAAACTGTTTTTAAGTGTTTTTTTTTTTCTCTCTGTCTTTTTCCGAATGTCAGCTTCAAGTGATTGATCTAGTTTGTGTAGCTCATATTCTTGAGTCCTGCTTTGGTTTAAAGACTTTTCGGCAACTGTGAGAACTGCAGAAAAAAACATATGTGTTTTCTGGCATTGTACATCAATTATATAGACATTATATAAAGAGTTAAATAAAAAATAATTAGAGGTAAAACTAAAAAAAAAGAAAACATAAAACACTTCTAGAAAAAAAAACACACACACACAAATGATAATACTTTAAAAATGTAAAAAGCTAAACAAATAAAAAATATTAAAGTTAAAGTTTAAGTTGCCCTTACTATGCCTTTCCTGATTCATTCCTCCACCCCTAACCAATATGCTAATAAAACCTTTACATAATATCTTTGTGTTTTCATTGGATCTCTGGCAGGGGTGGACTGATAACTCATGGGGCCCCTGGGCAATAGGAGATCATGGGGCCCCCCCTGTGTCCCTGCCACACTGACCACATTACATACATTAGTCTCTACCAGGGTTGCGAACCGTCAATAAATTTACTGGCAGTTTGTAAAAATCAGTGACCTTTACAACTGTCCGTAAATATCAGGGATTGATAATTTGTCATGTTGTGTTGACTTTTGGAAGTGAAACCAGGCAAATTACTTGTTATTTGTATTGTCAGTGTTTCCATATGATTTTTTATACTGTTTAAATATTGGTTATCTTCGTTCTTATTAGGAGTCCTGTCATTTTTCAGGCTGTCAGTAAAAAAAGTGCTCCATCAGTAAATTGTCCATGTTTTGTCAGTAAAAATGCCACAGGAGGTTGGCAGCCCTGGTCTCTACCCCCTTTAGCTGCAGAGGCAGCAGCTGAGGATGTACAGGAATTATACCCCCTGTTGCTTTTGGTGGGTAATTGTGACCCGATCAAGTAAATAGGGCCACTCTTCAAACACCCAGGGCTAGATTCAGATAGAGATACGACGGCGTATCTATGCATAGATCTCCCTAAGATCCGACAGGTGTAAGTGACTTACACTGTCGGATCTTAGGCTGCAATTCCAGGCCGGCCGCTAGGTGGCGTTTCGTTTTTTTAACGAATATGCAAATGAGGATTTCCGCCGATTCAGAAACGAACGACCGCCCGGCGCATTTTTTTTAAGTCGTTTGCGTTCGGCTTTTTACAGCGTATAGTTACCCCTGCTATATGCGGCGTATCCTATGTTAAGTATGGCCGTCGTTCCCGTGTTGAATTTTTTTTTTTTTTTTTTTCTAAAGTGTATTTTGTGCCAGTACTCGAGAGAGGAGCCGTACTGCAGGAGTTGGGAGTAGGCAGGCCTCCCCCAGAGGCAATCTGCCACCTTTCTCCATGCCCCGGGTGGCAATGGCGGGTGTATGAGGGGGTCCTCCCACACAGCCCGCCCTACCTGCTCCGCTTTGAAGCCCAACGGGGCAGAGGGACTCCCTATAAGGGAGTGAGAGGACCTAGCCCGCTCAACCAGCCCCGTTAGTCCTTCACCTCTCTTTTTAGAGACCGTGTGGTCAAAGTGCGTGCATGTTAACCCAATTTCGAGTGCGTGTAAGTGTGGTGGTTTTTGTGGGAGGGGGTGGGCGTACTAAGCGCAGGCTTACCTCGCATAGCACACCCACCGGGAACCGGGCTGAGACCACCAAACTCAATTCACATGTAGCCGAGACCGGGATCCGAACCCCTGGCTGCAGAGGTGAATGGCTTGTCAGCGCAGTGCCAATCGCGTTGAGCCACCGCAGCTCCTGAATTTTGATTTTTTTTACGTCGTTTGCGTAAGTCGTTCGCGAATACGGATGGACGTAATTTAGCGGACGGCGCATGCGCAGTTCGTTCGGCGCGGGGACGCGCCTGATTTAAATGTTACACCCCCCCTAGCCGTGGAATTTGAATTCCGCCTGGGGATTTACGATCCGCCGGCGCAACTTTAGAGGCAAGTGCTTTCTGAATAAAGCACTTGCCTCAAAAACTTGCACCGGCGGATTGCAAATCAGATAGGTTACGCGGATCTAAAGTGTAATTCACGCAGTAGCAGCATGTTAGTGTGGGATCCAAGGGGTTAAAGCAGGTTATGTGATGAGGCAATACAACGCTTCCTTATAGTCTGCTTTAACCACTTGGTCATTGTACTGCACAAGGTTGCGCATGCTTTGGAGAGCAGCCTCATGCCAAGTGTGACAGGGTGTATAATTCCTGCTGAGGCTGCAACATGTGTACATGGGGGCAGAGAAGGATCCCTGGGATGGGAGCAGAGAGGGATACCTGGGATGGGGACAGAGAGGGACCCCTGGGATGGGAGCAGAGAGGGATACCTGGGATGGGGGCGCAGAGAGGGATCCCTGGGATGGGACAGAGAGGGACCCCTGGGATGGGGGCAGAGAGGGGCCCGTGGGGTGGGGGCAGAGAGGGCTCTTTGGGATGGTGGCAGAGAGGATCCCTGGGATGGGGGCGGACAGGGACCACTGGGATGGGAGCAGAGAGGGACCCCTGGGATGGGAGCAGAGAGGGGCTTCTGTGATGAGAGCAGAGAGGGGCTTCTGTGATGAGAGCATAAAGGGATCCCTGGGATAGGAGCATAGAGGGGCCCCTGGGATGGGAGCAGAGAGGGATGCCTGGGATGGGAACAGAAAGGGGCAAGTGGCAACTCTTTGCTTTGGTGAAGGGGTGGTCGGATTTGAAATCCCCCCTACTAGCACATGTACTCTTGCCTCAAAGACCCCCCAGCACATATTTTCTTATACCCCCCTCTCCCATCACTTCTCCATGTGTTACCTGCCCACAGGGCCGATCCGCCCTATAGGCTCACTATGCAAGCCGCTTAGGGCCCCCCGCAAAGCTGCGGAGGGCCCCCCAAAATACTAGAGGCCCCGCCTGGTGAGAAGTCATTTTTGGCCCCTCACCCCGTTTCTCAACTCGCTGGCTGCATGGAAGAAGAGGTAGGAAGTCAGCACCCCCGCTTCTCACTTTAATGTAAGATGTCATTTCTGACAGCAGGACACCCCATCCCCCCGCTTCTCAACTTTAATCTTTAATGTGACATGTCACTGTCGGCGGCGCCCCCCATACCTCCCCCGTCATTTTGCTTAGGGCCCCAGGGAGGTCAGGATCGGCACTGCCTGCCCCCAACCCCCTCCAAATTATACACAGACCTCAGAATCAAAGTGGCTCCTGCAGTGTAGGATCTCTCTTCCCCGACTCCTCCCCCTCCTGTCTGTATACTTCGGAGCCAAAGAGGAGGATCCTCAGTGAGCTCAATAAGGATCCTTAGGATGGGAGAGATGTCGGCTCAGCTGCCACAGAGGGGAATCACTACGTGAGGGAGCCTGGGCACAGAAGATATCCTGACTCATTGCCCGACACTAGCGAGCCCCTGTCAGACTAGTTACCGGAGCTCAGTGCTGGGACTTGTTCTGGCACTGGGCTCTGGGATAAGCAGAGATTGGGATCGATGGAGGTAATCTCATGGGGCCCCTGCTGGCCCAGGCCCTTTTTTGTTTCAGGAAGCTACATACAGCACCCTACTGGCCCCTCCATCGTCCATGATGATGCCTCAGTACTTCCCTTAAAAGCCCTCAGCCCTGATGCAAGCAGTTGATTAGCTCTTGGGAGTAGTTGGGCAAATATCAAATAGCCTTAATGGGTGGATCAATCTTGAGGACTGACCTTCTTGGCCAGACTGCATTTGCATGCAGACCATCCTAGGTAACTCCCGCATGTGATACTGAACCTCCATGATTGAAAGAACTGAAACCCAATGAGTGGAAGGGGCAGGCCAAGGAGAGTCAAGATTGAAAGGGAAGAGCTAGATGATGCTGGATATCCTCCAACCAGGAAATAAGATGTACTCTCATGCACACTGCAATAAGCTTGTGGAATGTGACACATTGGTGCCACCACCATATTTAGAGCTTAACAATTATGCTGAGTGCTATTACTGTAACCTGATGTATGCTTTTTTCTATCTTTGTTTGACCCGGCTTGCCTCCTGACTCCTCTTGACCTTGTACCTTCTGTTGCTGATTCTGGTTTGTGTTCCTGACTTTGATACATTTGGCTAGACTTTGACTTTGCTTTTGATCTCTGAAGTAGTACCTCTGCTGCCCAACTTTTGCTGGCTCCTTCTTGTCCTGAGTATGATCCTGCTTCTGCCTGTTCTGGTGTCTGGTCAGCAAATCAATACAAATCAGCACAAACCTGGCCCACACATCTCTACAACACCAAAGTAGCATCCTGACAGATCTTCAGATCACCAGCTGCTTCTGGACCTTAATAGAAACAGGTGTAACACCACCACAACCTTCTCAACCAGACCCGTTGCTAAGACTATAAGGTTTTTGATGCCTTCACAATCACATGTCTTCCTTTATTGAATCACATGAATACAGTCGTAAAATAGGCAACACATTTCGGCCTTTAGGCCTTAATCTTGGCCAAAATGCGTTGGATGTTTTACAGCTGTATTCATGTGATTCAATAAAGGAAGACAGCATTTTGTTGCCCAATATAGGTGCAGACCTTTTCTCCAGTGGATTCAGTGGTGTCCCTAGGGTTGGTTTCACCCGGTGTGGTAAAACATGGTGTCACCCCCCTCTATCTAGGCTGCCCAGCACCAAGCAGGCAGCGCACGGGCACGGGGCGCACCCCAAACCAGCCCCTGTAAATTATAGTATAGGGCAGTATAGTGGCAGTTTAGGGTAGTATAGAGTGGTATAGTGGCAGGTTGGTGTAGTGAGGCGGTATAGGACAGGTTAAGGTGGTATAGGGCATGTTGGGGTGATATAGGGTAGTTTGGGGTGGTATAGGGCAAATTAGGGTTGCATAGGGCAGGTTGGAGTGGTATAGGGCAAGTTAGGGCAGTACAGGGCAGGTTGGGGTGCTATAGTGCAAGTTAGGGTGGCATAGGGCAAGTTGGGATGGCATGGGAAAGGTTGGGTGGTACAGGGCAAGTTAGGGTGGCATTGGGCAGGTTGGGGTGGTATAGGGAAAGTTATGGTGGCATAGGGCAGATTGGGGTGGTACAGGGCAAGTTAGGGTGGCACAGGGAAAGTTGGGGTGGCATGGGAAAGTTTGGGGTGGTACAGGGCAGGCTGGGGTGGTACAGGGCTGGCTGTGGTGGCACAGGGCAGGCTGGGTGGTACAGGGCAGGCTGGGGTGGTACAGGGCTGTTTGGGGGGTACAGGGCAGGCTGGGGTGGTACAGGGCAGGCTGGGTGTTACAGGGCAGGCTGGGGTGGTACAGGGCAGGCTGGGGTGACACAGAGCAGGCTGGGGTGGTACAGGGCAGGCTGGGATTGCACAGGGCAGGCTGGGCATGTCAGCTAAAAAAAACAAAAAACGGTATGGTGTCACCCCTCTAGCGGGTGTCACCCGGTGCGGACCGCACCCCCCTAGCAACGCCTCTGAGTGGATTGCTTCTGCACCTACTCCAGGCCACTTCTCCTCTTAGGCCCTGTTACCACCTCCAGGGGTATTGTATGGGAGGTTAAGGGAAACCCTTGTGGCCTCCTCCACATACCAGAAAAAATGCCAGAAAGACAATCCAATGAATTTGTGGGAATGCGTTATCCTTTTAACCTCTTCAAACTGGCCATATGCATATATGCTGCTTCTCGCTTTAATGCAGAAAAGCTCCATATATGGGTACCAAAATGTAAACAATGCTGTCCCAAGAGCACACACCTTGTGCACTCCCGACACAGTTGCCAGAAAGCTCCTGATCACTACTTGCCATTGGGAGCTTTCCGCTCATATGACCACTTTGACAGACAATCACAGCGGACACAGGGGTTAACTAAAAACTTCTTGTCTGAAAGATTTCTCTGCATGTTCCTCCATTCTGAAAGATGGAGTGGATCCACTGGGACTTGTTGATGTTTTTCTTATTTAGATGTAAGTGCAATTGAGCATTGGGCATGTACCACCCAGTACATGTACAGCAAGAATGGTGTGAGCAGACCATTTACGTGTATGTGTTAGGCAACCTTACAGTGGTGAAGATCTACCTGAAAAACATGGGCGAAATCAAAGATCACTGGGCACAATGCACTATTTTTGGAAGCTAGCCTAGCAAGGCCATTAAAAAGTAAGGCAGTTTTGTAGAAAACTTAGGGCCAATTCACTCGGGGATCATATATTAATGCGGCACACACTCCTGTGCATTTCCCACGTTTTCCCCATGTGATGCAATTTAAAAGTCCATTAATATGAATAGGCTGCAAATCACATTTGAATGCAGAAAAAGTAATGCATGCATTACTTTTAAAAACACACTGCTGCAAACAGCATGGTACTTCAGAACCATGCAATATGGTGCCCAAAAAAGCACTACGCTTGCGATCTGCATTTGGGGGCTGTTGCCAATACACTGCAGCCTATCCCCGAAGACATCCTATTTGTAACGAAACGCGTAGGTGTGGCTTAGCTGGGTGACGTCATCATGCTATACATGGAGACGCGTGACGACGGAGTTTGAGCAGAAGGAGGAAGGCTTGAGGAGACACCATCCTCTCCAACTTTTACCCTATTGCGCTGAAGTTTTCGTCATATTGTAAGTGCAAATTTTTTATTCAAATAAACCCCGATATAAAACGGTATTATACTATGTGGTATCCCATCATTTTTCATTACATGGGAGGTTATACCGATATCTGATTGGTGGAGCTTACATGGTACGGAACCATTCTTCTACACTTTCCAGTCTCAGAAGCAGTCTTTTTGGGAAGACTAGATAAAACATCCCTGAGCCCCATGAGACCGCTCGCTGCCATACCGGTCTTTTCTTTTGGTAAAGAGATTATATTCTCACTTATCGGGTGTCCCTTTCGGTGGAGGATTTCTTAGTCAAGTTATATATGAAAATCACCTATGAACAATCACTTATGAACTTTCTTATCCATTTGTTTGGCTTTTGGAATATGTGCATTGGATTATTCTTTTATTCGTTTTTCCTCTTATTTTTCTGTTGTCACAGATTATTTCACCATTTTTGTTTTCATTTGACATTTGATTTTTGGTGGTCAATATTTACTCTTTAAGCACTGTACTATCTTGTTTTTTTGCCAATACACTGGCACCTGAATGCAGATCGCAAATGCAGTGAGCTCACTAGCAGTGCGGGAAACACCCAAGGATTGCATGTTTCCTGCACCACATTTTTGTGTGAACCGACCCTTAGAAAAATATAATAATACAAATGTCAATGTAAAAGTAACTAAAGTTCACAGGTCAGGAGTATATAGTGCAGCGTTTACAGGTCAAGAGTACATATCACAGCGTTCACAGGTCAGGAGTACATAGCTCAGCATTCGCAGGTCAGGAGTATATAGTCCAGCATTTACAGACCAGGTGTACATAGCCCAGCATTGCGGGTCAGGAGTCTATAGCCCAGCCTTATGGGTCAGGAGTATAATGCTCAGCATTACGGGTCAGGAGGGAGTATATAGCCCAGCATTACAGGTCAGAAGTCTACAGCCCAGCATTACAGGTCAAGGGTATATAGCCCAGTATTACAGGTCAGGAGTAAAAAAGATCAGCATTACGGATCAGGAGTAAATAGCCCAACATTACAGGTCTGGAGTCTATAGCCCAGCATTACAGATCAGGAGTCTATAGCCCAGCATTACAGGTCAGGAGTATATAGCCCAGCTTTACATGTCAGGAGTATATAGACCAGCTTTACAGATCAGGAGTATATAGCCCAGCAACACAGGTCAGCAGTATAAAGCCCAGCAACACAGGTCAGTAGTATATAGCCCAGCTTTACAGGTCAGTACTATATAGCCCAGCTTTACATGTCAGGAGTATATAGCCCAGCTTTACAGATCAGGAGTATACAGGTCAGAGTTCCTGTGTAGATCCTGACATGTCTCCTGTGCACATCTGTTAGTGTCCCCCTTTTATCTGCTCCTGTTGTAATAATGCAGCCTTTTTTAAAACTACTGTTTTGCCCTTCCCAAATGATCAGTTCCATACCCGCCTGTTCTGGCATGCTGCTTTCTGTTCCCTCACATCTATACAGAGTGCCTATATGAGATGTAGAAAATTAGCAGGACGGATGTGGGGGAAGGATCACAGGAGTCAGTGTAGCCGTGCTGCAGAGCCGGTGTTCTGTCGAGTGCTCGCACATTCGCAGATCGGATGGGCACTCCAGCTGAGTTGTCGATCAGTTAGAGTGATGTCCCATAGCGCATGCGCATATCGTAGGTATTTTTTAGGCATAATTTAATGCTATGCAAACAGCGGAGGGACATCGTATTTGTCATATTGGGCCTCGCTGTTGCGCCGCGGGTTTACAGCGAGGCACAATGTGACATCTATGGTATCCCTCCGCTCTTTGCATAGCTTTCAATTGTGCCCATGAAATGGTATCGCCCGTCGAAAAAACCCTCCGACGATGTGTGCATGCGCCATGGTGACGTCACTCCAGCTGATCGGCAACTCAGCTGGAGTGCTCTTCTGTGCGGGCACTTTTCGACGGAGGGCACATATCGATAGAACACCGGCTGCTTCTGCGTGCTGCTCTGCTCAGGATTCAGAAAGGAGTTGTTTTGACAGTAGGGGTCGGCACTGCGGACACAAGATCTACCCATAACCCTCTTGCGATCGAAGGGTAGATCGCGATTGATGGGTTGCCGACCCTCCATAAATGATTGTCTAGGAAGTTTTGAAAACCTTGTCCAGAAGATAGTGTTCCATCATGGACATTATCAGAAGGACTTCTTCTGACCATCACCTGAGGTCTAAGGTCACCGATTGAAGGAATATCCTCCCAAAGAAGCCAGGCCAGCATAACAACCTGACAAAGGATTGATTCATTAAAGGGGTTGTAAAGCCTTGTCTTTTTTCACCTTAATGCATGGTGAAAAAACACCTTGCATTCTCCGCCCCCCCCGAGCAACCCCGTTTTACTTACCTGACCCCTGAACTTCCGCAGGCGTGATCCTGCATCGTTCTCCCCACAGCTTCTCGGATCTTCATTGGCTCCCACTGCTGTCAATCAAATCCAATCGGCAACTCAGCTGGAGTGCTCTTCTGTGCGGGCACTTTTCGACGGAAGGGCACATATCGATAGAACACCGGCTGCTTCTGCGTGCTGCTCTGCTCAGGATTCAGAAAGGAGTTGTTTTGACAGTAGGGGTCGGCACTGCGGACACAAGATCTACCCATAACCCTCTTGCGATCGAAGGGTAGATCGCGATTGATGGGTTGCCGACCCTCCATAAATGATTGTCTAGGAAGTTTTGAAAACCTTGTCCAGAAGATAGTGTTCCATCATGGACATTATCAGAAGGACTTCTTCTGACCATCACCTGAGGTCTAAGGTCACCGATTGAAGGAATATCCTCCCAAAGAAGCCAGGCCAGCATAACAACCTGACAAAGGATTGATTCATTAAAGGGGTTGTAAAGCCTTGTCTTTTTTCACCTTAATGCATGGTGAAAAAACACCTTGCATTCTCCGCCCCCCCCCCCCCCCCGAGCAACCCCGTTTTACTTACCTGACCCCTGAACTTCCGCAGGCGTGATCCTGCGTCGTTCTCCCCACAGCTTCTCGGATCTTCATTGGCTCCCACTGCTGTCAATCAAATCCAATGACGTGGTCGCCGGGGGCGGGGCCGAGTCATACACTCGGCGGCTATGTATGCCGAGTGTATGACATGGGAGCGCGCCCGCAAGGTAACCCCCTCGTGAAAGAGCTTCCCAGAGGGGGTTATCTATTGTGGGGAGGAGCCACGAGAGCTGCAGTGGGACACCAGAAGAGGAGGATCAGGGCCACTCTGTGCAAAACGAACTGCACAGTGGAGGTAAGTGTGACCTGTTTGGGTTTTTTTTTTTTTTTTTTAAACGTGAACCTTTAGAGCCCATTCACACAGGGGTGACTCGTCAGGGGCGATAGCCACCTGACAAGTTGCATCCCGTTCTGTTCTTGTACGACTTTGGGGGCGACTTGCATTGACTTATATACAGAAGTCATTTTGCAAGTCGCCTCTGAAGTCGTCTTCAGGTCGCCTTGCCGAGTCGCCCCCAAAGTCGTGCCCGCCCCTGTGTGAATGGGCTCTTAATATCACTTTAACCATTCCCTTTTACCATCCCTTCACTAAAAACAACCAAAAAGCATTTGTCAGAATATGTTCACTTGAATTCCCTGTAATGTCTTGAGTTGTTTCATTAATCATAGACTGATGTCCTGGGAAGATAATACAGGTGTATCTGTGCTTTAATAATTGATCACCTATGGGCCTGAACATATTAAGGGTTTATTTTTTAAAGAAGAATCCTTTCATGTGACCTGTTAGACATCTTGTGTTGATCTCCAGAGAATGACAAGATAATACGTGGACAGGTGTCTATCTTCTCCATTTATTATTCTCCTGTCTGTGATCACTCACCTCTCCTTTCTTCTTTGAAATTGGAGCAAATATGTACCATTTTTAATCACCTGGATTGTTCTTCCAATGTGACATGTCATTGCCTGGGGAGAGCAGGCTACGGCCATGACCTCAGATGACTCTGGTTGTTACAAGGTGTTTAAGTGAGATGGAATTCACATTGTACATTTGGCTTTACCTGCTAGCACACGCAACATACACAAAAAAATGCTATACAAGTTGTGAAATGGATAAACAGGCTCTATATATTTCTGAAAATCGAAGATCTAAGCCCAAATTAAAAGTTACATGCACAGAAACATCAAGAGGTAAGATAGATAGACTAGATTTATTGATAGATTTAGTAGATAGATAGATGCAAAGTAAACTATCTATAAAGCCGCGTACACACGACCATTTTTAATGTCCTGGAAAAAAACAATTTATTTTTTCGACTTGTTTCTTGTCAAGCCTGCCTTGCATACACACGATCGTAGAAAAAAAAATGCTCGAGCAAAATGTGGTGACTTTTAACACGTACGATGGCACTATAAAGGGGAAGTTCCATTCGGATGGCGCCACCCTTTGGGCTGCTTTTCTGATTTTGTGTTAGTAAAAGTTTGGTGAGAGACGATTCATGCTTTTCAGTCTTCGTGCTTTTCAGTCTGTTACAGCGTGACAAATGTGCTATCTCCATTAAAACGCTAGTTTTACCAGAATGAGTGCTCCCATCTCATAACTTGCTTCTGAGCACGTGCGTTTTTTTCACGTCGTTAAAGCCTACTACACGACCGTTTTTCACGACGTGAAAAACGAGGCGAAAATTTGTAGCATGTTTTAAATTTTTAATGCCCATTTTTCACGTCGAGAAAAATGTTCTGGAGCCTACACACGGTCGTTTTTAATGACCATTTTAAAAAAGTGCATTTTTCACGTCATGAAAAACGGTTGTGTGTACGCGGCATAACAACCAAACAGATTCCATCTAGTATTAGTCTGACACTTCATTGTTTAAATTTGCTATTGATCACCAAAAACATATTAGAAGCTGGAGGGAGAGGAGCTGCGGTGGCTCAACGCGATTGGCACTGCGCTGACAAGCCATTCACCTCTGCAGCTAGGGGTTCGGATCCCGGTCTCGGCTACATGTGAATTGAGTTTGGTGGTCTCAGCCCGGCTCCCGGTGGGTGTGCTATGCGAGGTAAGCCTGCGCTTAGTACGCCCACCGCCCTCCCACAAAAACCTCCACACTTACACGCACTCGAAATTGGGTTAACATCACGCACTTTGACCACGCGGTCTCTAAAAAGAGAGGCAAAGGACTAATGGGGCTGGTTGAGCGGGCAAATCCTCTCACTCCCTTATAGGGAGTCCCTCTGCCCCGTTGGGCTTCAAAGCGGAGCAGGTAGGGTGGGCTGTGTGGGAGGACCCCCCTCACACACCTGCCATTGCCACCCGGGGCATGGAGAAAGGTGGCAGATTGCCTCTGGGGGAGGCCTGCCTACTCCCAACTCCTGCAGTCCGGCTCCTCTCTCGAGTACACGCACAAAATACACTTTATTAAAAAAAAAAAAAAAAAAAAAAAAAAGAAGCTGGAGGGAGCAAAGTCTACCATATACTGTAACTTCAGCAGCCTATATCCGTGGATGTGCCGATCATTTCAACATTGTTTTTTTTTTACTGAAGGTCACCTTTCCTTTTTATCCATTTTTCCTGCTTTAATTTCCTGTTTCCCACGTTTTTTAACTGCTTTAAAAACAGTGATAAAGTGGAGACATCTAAACACAAAAACATAGTAAAATACTGGATATATTTTAGTGGTTTGTTTTTATAAATTTACGAAATGCAATGTGAGAGAGCAGAACAAAAAACTAAATCAAATCAATACTTGGTGTGATTAGCCTTTGGCTTCAAACCAGCATCAATTCTTCTAGGAAAACTTGCACACAGTTTTTAAAGGAAATCGGCAGGTAGGTAGTTCGAAACATCTTGGAGAACTAAGCACAGATCTTCTGTAGGCTGCTTCAATTCCTTCTGTCTCTTCATGTAATCCCAGACACACTCAATGATGTTGTGATCAGGGCTCAAACCATCACTTCCAGGACTCCTTGTTGTTCTTTATGCTGAAGATAGCTGTAATGTACCTGGTGATGGAGTCTGAAGCACAGAGGTAGACTCCTCTTACAGCTTTGGCTCAGGAGCCCAGGTAAGGTAACAGGGAATGCCAGAGCACAGGTGACAGTAAAGTCTTCGGTCATCAGGTGCTGATGTGCATTAGGGTGCGTATTTGACTGGCTGGATTCATACTGGCAGAAGGACCAGAGCTGGAGGCAGGTAAGGGTCAGCCTATGCAGGTGCAGGTATGAGAGCCAAGGCAAGGTCAAACAGTCCAGGTCAAGAACGTTCGGGCAGATCAAGGTACAGACAGCAGGCAGCAGAGGGGTTAGGAATCAGGCCAGGGTGTGTAACAGCAAGGCAGATCATCCAAGGGATCATAGGCGTCCGCTACATAGGGCAAGGGGGGGCAATTGACCCCCCCTGGAAAATCGAGAAGGTGTTGAGCTGTCCCGTGCTGGATGTCACACAGGCACAGTGAGCAGTAGTAAAGCCGCCTCCCCGCCAGTGTTTATGTGTACACAGGGGGAGGGAACCTGCTGTGCCTGTGCAGCGTTGATTGCTGATCTGAGGTACTGAATGGGATGGGGGAGGGGGGTCCGTCTGTACTTAAGGGGGGGTTTGTGCTAAATGGGGGTCCATCTGTGTTGAAGGAGGGGTCTGTACTGAAGGGGGGTCCATCTGTGCTGAATGGAGGGGTTTGTGCAGAATAAGGGGTCTGTGCTGAAGGGGGTCCATCTGTGCTGAATGGAGGGGTCTGTGCTGAAGGGGGGTCTGTACATTCTCTAAGCTATATTTATATGGGCATGGAGTGAAGCTGAATTATCTCAAGAGCCATTTCACACTGCCAGCTGGCCTAATTATCGGTAAAGCGGCGCTAAAAAGCATTGGTTTACCATCGTTTTAGCTGCGCTATTCGGTCGCTAGCGGGGCGCTTTTAACCCCCGCTAGCGTTTGAAGAAAGGGTTAAATGCGACTGCGTATCGCTGCTGCTGAAGCGCCCCTCCCTGAAAAAATCCCAGTGGACGCCCATGCAAGGGATGAGGCAGAAGAATAGTCTAGAAGCAAGCTAAGGGTTGATACAGGTGCCATTCCGGTAGAGTCAGGTACAGAGGAGGTTGGCAACAGAGGATCAACACAGGAACAGATTCACAGATGTTCAGGAGTATAATAGACCAAACAGCACTGACACAGGAGACTAGTGCAGTTTAAATAGCCCGCCTGTCACCAATGCATTTGCACTTACTGAAATTGGCTGTATGTTTGGGGTCATTGTCCTGCTGCAAAATACATTTTGGGCCAATCACACGCCTCCTTGGTGGTATGACATAATGAATAAGTATCTACCTGTATTTCTGAGTATTGAGGACACGATTGATCTGGCAACATTGAGAACCGTATATGCAGTGGTTGACCAAGGAAACTTAATGCAGTGGATGAAATACACATCATGCTTACTTTCATTTGACACCGGAAGATGTCCAGCAGTGCTATCAGCACAGAACTGGTGAAAACCAGTAGGACCCAGGTACACCCATCTACTCTCTAGAGAAGTTTGGCCAGAAGTGGTCTTCATGGAAGTTTTGCTGCCAAAAAGCCATGCCTCTGGCTTGGAAACAAGGCTAAGCAACTCAACTATACATGAAAACATAGGAACTGGGGTAAAGAAAAATAGACAACCTGAAAATAACAATATAAATACACACACATATATTACTTTCATGTAACTGGTCTGGCAACTAATCCCTAGGCCTGTTCCAAAACCAAAGTAGTGATGTCATGGCTCCTCTTATGCCGCGTACACACGATCGGAATTTCCGGCAAGAAAAGTTCAATGGGAGCTTGTTGTCGGAAATTCCGACCGTGTGTAGGCTCCATCAGACATTTGCTGTCGGAATTTCCGACAACAAAAATTTGAGAACTGATTCTCAAATTTTCCGACAACAAAATCCATTCTCGTAAATTCCGAGCGCGTGCACAAAAATCCCACTCATGCTCTGAATCAATTTCGAGACGGAAGCGCTTGGTTTGGTAAAACTAGCGTTCGTAATGGAGATAGCACATTCGTCACGCTGATTTTTTTTTATCTTTTAATGCAGCGCATTCTCTTCTTCTTATAATGCTAGAATAATGAAGTGGTTTTGCTGCTCATATTCACACAGAGTTCTGACAAACTGATTTCTCAGAGACTCCGAGAGATCGGGAACAGCAGCAGATGACATATAAGCGCAAATCGTCTCTCACCAAACTTCTACTAACATGAGATCAGCCAAAGGGTGGCACACTTGGTATTGAGCTTCCCTTTTCTAGTGCCGTCGTACGTGTTGTACGTGACCACGTTCTTGGCGATCGGATTTTCCGACAAAATTTGTGCGACCATGTGTATGCAAGACAAGTTTGAGCCAACATCTGTCAGAAAAAAATCCACGGTTTTGTTGTCGGAAATGTCTGATCGTGCGTACGCGGCATAAGTGTATGACACTAGCCTACACTGGGAACTTTAGTGGTGGCTGTGACAAAGGCAAGAGCAGCAATGGAATGCAATGGCAAAGTGAGCATCAAGGGTTTGTGGGGGTGGAGGTGGGTTTACAAAGACACTAAATGGGGTAAAACTAAAGGGCCAATACGAGTGAATAAAGAGTGAGAAAGCAGAGAGTAGAGTAGATTATTATAAAATCGGAAATGATTTAAAAGATAGAGAAGATAAAAGACTAGAGGAAGTGAGTAAGGAAACCAGAAATAGAGATTTAAAAAAAAAAGAGAATAAAAGAGGGCAATGAAAGAGGAATAGAGGAAAGAGAAAAAAAATCAAATTAGTAGCATGCTAATGAGATGGAGGGGATGTTCAAAAGAACTCTGGTTGGCTTTTCATTCATTATGCAGTGATGTGTGCTGCAGGATTTAATTAGACCTACAGCTAATTAAAACCGTTCACACTTGATTGAACAAGATAGAGAAGTAGCTGGATTTATAAAGGTGAGGGAGCAATTTGCTCCCCTTGCTGTTTACATGGGAGGAGTGTTGTGGGGTAGACGTCTTGTGGACATAGCAGGGTTCAGCTCTACGACACATCTCCTGGTAACAGGTGGCAGATGTGAACATTACCCTCTTGCTGATGCTTGAGATCATGACCAGACTGCAGCGAAGGCTCACAGCTTATGCTGCGTGATATTATAATGTCCACAGACAGTTCTGCTCTATCTCAGGGTTCTAAACCAAAGTTTTAGACATTTTCTAATCCACAGTGAGCATGAAATGACTTAGGATTTGCTGATTAACAAACAGATGTAGAGGCGTGATTTATAATATTTTTAGACTTGAAACCCATATTTAGAGCATGCTTACATTCTTATGCTCTACTTTCTGCTCCGAATAGCAAAGTATTATAACTTTTAGATCTTGTTGTTTCATAAATATCTCAATATCTAAAGCGCGCCAGGAAGATAGCTAAATGCACATTCAAAATACTTTAACAGATGCTCTTTTACATGTCAAAAAATGTTTAACACACTATAACACACTAACAAAGGACCATAACATATCACCAGACAACTCATTGCACAATTATTCGTAACAAAAAAAATTGCACTTCAAGGTATATGTGTAGCAGCTATCATATTAAGTGATATAAGTTGATTATAAGTATACACAAAAGGGTGCAGTGCTTTAAGAGTTACCACATGTAATAAATGGGGAGTACTCGGAATGGTCAGGGGTGGGTAGTGGGGTCCCACAGGGTTCTGTACTGGTACCATTCCTATTTAATTTGTTTATAAACGACCTGGTGGATGGAGTCCCGTAATTATCTGGCTATAACGCGCCCCAGCGTATAGCGCGCACCCCCAAACTTGAAGAAAAAAAAAAATACTTACAATTTGGATGCCCCTCGTCGGTGTCTTGCCCTTTGTCCATCGCGTCCTGCCTGTCGTCCATCGCATCCATCGGCGGCCTCGTCCGGTCCGGCGTCCTTCTGTGGCCATCGTGGTGTCCTCCCCACTCGATCTCCGCTTCCCGCGCTGTGTTTGAACCACTGCGCCGACATATACCGAGCGCAGTACACTCGGGTATAGTCGGGCAGGTTTGGCTCCTCTCGCGTAAAGGACGTACAGGACGCACAGGACGTGACCGCGAGAGGAGCCGAGCCTGCCCGACTATACCCGAGTGTACTGCGCTCGGTATATGCCGGCGCAGTGGTTCAAACACAGCGTGGGAAGCGGGTATCGGCGTATATCGCGCACCCACGATTTTGCCCTGATTTTCAGGGCAAAAAAGTGCGCGGTATACGCCGATAAATACGGTAATTAGTTCAATGTCTGTATTTGCAGATGATACTAAGCTAAGCAGGGCAATAACTTGTCCGCAGGATGTGGAAACCTTGCAAAAAGATCTGAACAAATTAATTGAGTGGGCAACTACATGGCAAATTAGGCTTAATGTAGAAAAATGTAAAATAATGTATTTGGGTGGCAAAAATATGAATGCAATCTATACACTGGGATGGAGAACCTCTGCGGGGATCTAGGTTGGAAAAGGACCAGGGGGTCCTAGTAGATGATAGGCTCAGCAAAGGCGTGCAATGTTAAGCTGCTGCTAACATAGCAAACAGAATATTGGCATGCATTAAAAAAGTGATCAACTCCAGAGATAAAATCATAATTCTCCCGCTCTACAAGACTCTGGTCCGGCCGCACCTGGTGTATGCTGTCCAGTTCTGGGCACCAGTCCTCAGGAAGGATGTACTGGAAATGTAGCGAGTACAAAGAAGGGCAACAAAGTTAATAAAGGGTCTGGAGGATAATAGTTATGAGCACTGAACTTATTCACATAGTTAGTCAGGTTGAAAAAAGTTCAACCGTAACAAATAAAATAATAATAATATCATACAATCACATATACGCAATTCTATACCCACAGTTGATCCAGAGGAAGGCAAAAAACCCCATCAAAGCATGATCCAATTTCTTCTGAGAAATCCTCACTTCCTGTTCTTCTGTCTGTAACTCCACACAGTAATGCAAGGCTTTAACTCTGGTGTGGAATGTCGTGCTCGCCCCCTCCCTGGGACTACAGGAGAGTCAGAACGATCTCTACGTTGCAGATAGAGAAATGAACTGTGTGTTAGTGGGCGTCCTGACTCTTCTGTAGTCCAAAGAAGGGGGCAAGCATGACACTCCACACCAGGGAGAAAGCCTCACATTACTGTGTGGAGTTACAGACAGAAGAACAGGAAGTGAGGATTTCTCAGAAGAAATAAGGACATTTAAAAGTAAAATGGAAGGATGAGGTAAGTGAAGGAGGACTGCACTAAGAGAAAGGAAGCTATTTAGAAAAAAAAATTGTACCTTTACAACTCATTTAAAATGCGCTTGTGTGTGGGGGATTCTATCACCGCATGATCATCCTTCTATATGAATCTATATAATGGTATAGACAGAACTTTAGACTAAAATGCTGCCATAAGGCCATGCCATTTGCCAATAACAGGCACCAAATTTGAAAAAATAAAAACACGCAAACAATTAAAACTTTCAAGGATTAATAGCAAGTAATTAAATTGACTGTCAAGGCTCCAAAACAAACATATACAGTAGATTTGCAAAGAAACTGGTAAATACATTAAAACCATTCATCTGCAAATAAATAAGTAAATAAATTGTCTTAAAATTGTCTTCTAAATTATTATGTTGTCTATTGGTCCCTATGGATGGTGGAGAGGTTCTAATGTCACTGAAGGGCTCTTCCTCTACTACCTTCTAGTCACAGTGGCACTGGAACTGACATTTTAATGTGGTGCCAACTGCCAACACTACAGTATGGAACTGTTAATTAGCTATGGACCTGAATATCGAGAATGCTGGATGCAGAACATAAACCTGAAAGGCAAGACACATTGATTATTGATAAGGATTACTATGGACTTTAAATAAAAAAATGACCTTGACTTCCTGGTTGATTTCCAGAACCGACCATACGATGTGATTGTCTACTGTCAGGATCTGGATCACCTGCTGGTGGCACTGTGGTTCCCTGAGCGGAGGGTTACAATTCCAGTGTCCACCAGCATGTGTTTCACAGCAGCCAGCAGATCCCAGTAATCTGTTTCCACCTGATGCTGGCTGCTGAGAGGGTATTTAGGTCTCTACCCTACTAGTGCACCTCGCTCCAGTGTTTTGCTTGCTGCCAGATATTGCTAGCCGCTATACTGTTCCTGTTCTGTTCACTGTACCCTGTATTCTTCTGCCTTGTACCTGCTCCCCCTTGTTCCTGATCACACTTTTGTTTTCCCCTTCCCATCTGCTCCCTTCTTCTCCAGTTTTTCCCTGCTTTTCGGTGTTCCCCATTTTGTATATATTGTATATAGTTAGTCGCTAGTTAGACTTCAGTTTGTTAGTTATTAGCAGGTCATCTTACCAATGACAAGTCGACTTGGCCTTGTGTTTTGGATCATTGTCATGTTGGGATGTCCAGATATGTCCCATGCGCAGCTTCCTGCCTGATGAATGCAAATGTTCCTCCAGTATTTTTTGATAACATACTGCATTCATCTTGCCGTCAATTTTGACAACATTTCCTGTGCCTTTGTAGCTCACACGTCCCCAAAACATTAGCAATCCACCTCCATGTTTCACAGTAGGAATAGTGTACCTTTCATCATAATTATAAAAGGGAAAAGTTTAAATTGAAATGAGACACCTGGGAAGTAGGCGTCTCCATCCCTATTAATTGCAAATAAAAGGGGGGAGGTTTGGGGCTTTGAATAAGGCACGTGAGTGGAAAACGGATAAAGGACAATCTGCAACTCCATACATGCTCTGTAAATCAGTCTGAATTTATTATATCTCTATAACAAATACAGCAGAGGTAGACGCGGTTCAGCCGCAAAGGCCTTGTTCACAACATGAGTGGAAAACACATCAAATCATTAAAGATATAAATGACATAATGCGTATACATGCACAAATGATTGGTTAAATAATCATTATAACCAATGGCCCAATGTTGGGTAATAACATGTAAAGGTATCAATCATGAAGAAAAGTGTACAAACATCTTGGGCTGGTTGGCTCCATATAGAAATGTAAGTTAAAGCGGGGGTTCACCCAAAAAAAAATGTTTAACATTACATTCAGCCGAGTTGTCAGAATGACAATCGGCTGTTTTTTTAATTGTATCCCCGTACATACCGTATTTTCACCGCCGCCCGGTATGTCTTTTGCAGGACTGGGCGTTCCTAATTGATTGACAGGCTTCCGACCGTCGCATACAGCGCGTCACGAGTTGCCGAAAGAAGCCGGACTGCGAAACGGCTCTATACGGCGCCTGCGCACCGACGTTCGGCTTCTTTCGGCAACTCGTGACGCGCAGTATGCGACGGTCGGAAGCCTGTCAATCAATTAGGAACACACAGTCACGCAGAAGACATACCCGGAAGCGGCGGTGAAAATACGGTATGTACGGGGATAAAAAAAAAAAAACAGTCGATTGTCAATATGACAACTCGGCTGAATGTAATGTTAATTTTTTTTTTTTTTTGGGTGAACCCCCGCTTTAATATTAAAATTTAGTGAATCACATCATATGTAGTAAAGGTAACTATCCTCACCTGTGATCTGTTTGCTTGTAATTAGTGTGTGTGTATAAAAGGTTAATGAGTTTCTGGACTCTTGACATCTATGCATATGGATGGACTTCATCTTTAATTTTATTTTTCACTTGGATATTATAATTTCGTTTATTTCACGTTCACAGATTTTTCAGCATTCTATATTTAGTAATTTTTGATTTATTTGGCTATCGTTCACTCAACATTCCTATGTTTCACTAATACATAATGCATCTAGGAAAGACTGTTGTCTCGACGCGTTTCAGCGACTATATCGCCTCATCAGGAACTAATGCATGTAATATGTCGGTACACAATATGTTCAAGTGGCGCTGAACTGGTGGTGACCGTCATGCATCTCTCCCAGAAGCTGAGGGGGTCAAGGACCCCTGGGGAAGATGGACGTTGGCATAAAACTCCCAAAGGGATGATAATGTCCACACTGACACTGCTGGTGATGCCAGGGAGTGAACATGGATGTGTCTGTGTATTCCCAAATACCAAACTGTAGAACATCAAGAATATGTGAAGAACACAGCAACAGTAGCCAGCAAACCGTTATTCCTTTCCTATTTTATACATTTCAACTACCTTTTCCTACAGATCCTTTGACAATTTTTTGGCTTTTCCCCATGACTCAGAATCCAGAAATGTATGATGAAATATGCAAGGGTCTGTCAAGATTCCAGAAACTCATTGACCTTTTTTACTAATTACAAGCAAACAGATCACAGGTGAGGATGTTTACCTTTAATAGCCATTCAAAACCCCTTTGTGTCAACTTGTGTGCATGTTATCAGGCCAAAATCACCAGGGTATGTAAACTTGTAATCAGGGTCATTTGGGTAGTTTCTGTTGTCATTATGATTGATAATAAATGGCTTTAGCCAAACACTAACATTGAGTGAAAGAAAAGTTTTTGTGTTATCATTCATATTCTCTGAAAAATAGCCAATACATCATAAATTCTGCCAGGGTATGTAAACTTATGAGCACAACTGTATATATATATATATATATATATATATATATATATATATATATATATATATATATATATATATATTTGTGTGTGTCTGTGTTCTGCGGTGGGAGTGTAAATATGGGAAAATCAACTTTTCTTACATATATGTCTATATATTTTTTTTTCTTTCCCAAGGAAGCAGCAGTGCCTGTGCCTTCTTTTGCAACGACAACCCCGAGGATACAGCAGTTGTCTTCAAATCTGTGACCATAAAAATCATTATCTCTGTGAAATACAGCAATTTGGGAGATAATCAAATAGTGACCACGGGGCAAAGCTGCCAATCTGAAGGATTATGCTCGGTGAATGCTTGATTCTGCCTGACCTTCCTCGGAGCCAGCTGTCAGTTTGGCGAAAACACACACAAATCCACTCCAGGCGCATTCATTAGACGGTCTTGAGTGAAAAAATCATTTGCATAAAGCCCGGCTTTCTTAATTAGTACTGCATTTCTCCCTTGACTTGTTCTGTGGCGAAGTTCAGAATTCTTTCACCTAACCGAGGAAATGAAGTTAAGCCAAACCAGGCATATCAACAATGTACAGACTGGCTTTTAGAGTAGAGATCCCATATATCAGAGGTCATGTAAGGTCAACGTGTGTCCACCAGGTTTACTATGGACATCTCTGATTCGTGAAGTTTCCAGTGTATGCTTTCCAATAAAAGATATGTTTTTCAAGTGTTAAGGTGTATCAGAGGGACTCCAATGCTGCTTCCCATAAGTTGCAATGCATTCTGTAACTTACACATCAATTTCAGATAGGTGGCAGCTTAGTTACTGAAGTTGCTTGGTGACTAGTTAACCGCTCAAGAATAAAAAATAAATAAAAAAAACATAAGAAAATGGCAAAATGCATCGCACACTAGCACATAATGAAATACGTACCTTAGAACGAAGCCCTTCCAGCAGCATCCACTCACTGCTGTAACGGTAGACATTATCCCCCAGTGTTTATTCGGCGTTCGTGGGCTCTGGTACTGTAAGTGGCCGGCACGGGCTCTGAAGGTCCAGCACTGTAAGCCGGACCTTCAGAGCGCACAAGCCGATGATGTCATCAGCTGCATGAACATTTAATACCTCCTAAACTGTGCAAGTTTAGGAGATATTTATAGTACCTACAGGTAAGCCTTATTTTAGGCTTACCTGTAGGCACAAGTGGTGTAACAACCACTGGGACACAATCTAATAGAAATACTGCTTCCTTTTCAGACCAATGACATCACTTATTGTGCTGGCTTTCTGTCTGAAGGGCCCGAAGGAAACGCAGAAGGGAAAGAATGTTGAAAGAAACTGGGTTTCTCTATGATTTCCTTGGTCACCAGGGGCAGTGATTCAGTTGGATGCACGTGCCCCATGTGACCCTGGCGGGCATTTTGGGTCAATCAGGGCCTATTTAAGACTCTGACTCCTGGGCTTGGTGTGCTTTATGCAAGTGGCTAGGGTAGGGATCAGTCTTAAGGGACAGTGCCAGTGATAGGGAAAGGTTTCGGTGGAGAAAAGAAAGAAAGAAAGAGGGCGCACCAATTATGTGCATTATTGGATAATTCACAAGGTTGGTGTGCCCTCTTTCTTTCTTTTCTCTTGTGATCGCTAGGATACCCCTACCCTCAAGGGCAGCAAGGCCTGTGACAGCATCTATCCCAAACTCTAGTTCACCTGGTACTCACTGGTGCGCAGGGGTGTGTTTCTTTCTGCTATCAAGGTTTCGGTGGAATAGGTAGCATACAGTAGACTGCGTCTACTTTCTCAGGAAGCTTCCCTTTTGGGGAAGCCCAGCCAGGCTGCACTCCTCGGGCAGACGCTGACGGCATCCCTAAGTCTTCAGACCGCTGCACGGTTATAAGTGGCACTGGTTGGGTGAACCCGCTGCCAGGCCTGTTTGTACTGTTAACCTTCTGTTTCAATAGATCATTCCTTGCAAGTCAGGACTCTGTGTGCTTACTGCCTACAACACGATGCTGCACCCACCCAACACACTCACAAAGGGAACACTGCTTCATTTTTGGGCTTTACCCAGTGGAACACTTTGAATCATGGGAGTGACTAGTAAGCGGCTTTTTGGATCACTTTACTAGCCTAATGAGCAAACTGGATATGCTATTGACGCTAACCACTGCTTTCTTGTAAGCCTTGGCTACGAGCGAACTGGGCACGTTTAAGGAGAATTATGGCTCATGCAATTATATTTACTTAAGCCTCGGTATTGACATTTTTGACGCATGTTATGTTTCATGGCTCATTTATCACACCTGAGAAAGCTAATTAATCTTACTTGAAAAAGTAATTGTGAGTTACTGATCCTAATCCTCAACTCAAAATCTTATGCCGCGTACACACGACCGTTTTTCGGGTTGTAAAAAATGAAGTTTTTAATGGCTAAGAAAAAACAAAGTTTTCTTCAACACCATCATTAAAACAGCCTTGCCTACACACGATCGTGAAAAAAAGATGCTCTAGCAAAGCGCGGTGACGTACAACACGTACGATGGCACTATAAAGGGGAAGTTCCATTCGGATGACGCCACCCTTTGGGCTGCTTTTACTGATTTTGTGTTAATAAAAGATAATTTGCGCTTTTCAGTCTGTTACAGCGTGATGAATGTGCTTACTCCATTACGAATGGCAGTTTTACCAGAACGAGCGCTCCCGTCTCATAACTTGCTTCTGAGCATGCACGTTTTTTTCACGTCGTTAAAGCTCACACACGACCATTTTTTAAGATGTTAAAAATGACAATGTTAAAAACGACGTGAAAAATTAGAGCATGTTCGAAATTTTTAATGCCGATTTTTTACATCGTGAAAAATGCTCTGGAGCCCACACACGATAGTTTTTAATGACATAAAAAAAACGTAATTTTTAAAAATGACAACGTTAAAAACGACGTGAAAAATTAGAGCATGTTCGAAATTTTTAATGCCGATTTTTTACATCGTGAAAAATGCTCTGGAGCCCACACACGATAGTTTTTAATGACATAAAAAAAAACAACCCAAAAAATAGTCGTGTGTACGCGGCATAACTGTAAGCCTCAAGGTCAACCTAAGCCCCAAACCTAAACCTTAAAGTGACCCTGAATGGGTAAAGTTCTCTTAATAAGATACCTCCTCCTGCTCATACTTATCTTTGCCAGTTGCTACTCCATTTTTCCAGTCCTGTAAAATAGTTTGCGAGCAGATAACCTTTCCTATATCTATTACTCAGCTATCAATGTATCAATGTATGAGTAGTTAATCGCCAAGCTCAACCACTGTTCCATGCAGCCTGCTTGCTTATTGGAGCCTTGAGTAAAAAGACATGTGTAGGCACAGTGTTGGAGAAGCATGGGGAAGGTAATTTATGGTTGGAGGTGGGGTGGACTATCAAGAGAACTTCAAAAAAACTCTATCCTTTAAATTTCAACCTAAATCTAACTTCTTTAAACATCAAGGCCAGACATAATGGCCCGGATTCACAAAGCACTTGCGCCGACGTATCTCGAGATACGCCACGTAAGTGCAAAAATGCGCCGTCGTATCTATGTGCCGGACTCAGAAACTAAGATATGCCTGAAAATAGGCTTCATCCAACCGACGTAACTTGCCTACGCCGGCGTAGAGTGGGCGCATATTTACGCTGGATGTATTTGCGCTCCCATTGATTTTCTATTCACATATGCAAATGAGGGAGATACGCCGATTCACGAACTTACGTCCGGCGTAAAGTTATGCCCCATAAAGGAGGTGTAACTCAGCAGCATCCATGCAAAGGGCTGCACCAGGGAACACAAGCCGACGTATTTTACATAGTTTACGTAGGACGTGAATATGACTAGGCGTAGGTTACATCCACGTCGTAGGTAGTGATCCGACGTATCCTAGGCAGTTGTTTCGATGTGATTGTGAGCATGCGCACTGAGATGCGCCCACGGGACGGCCAATGCGCAGTTGGCGATTCGTATCTGTCTGGCGCTCGGCCCATCATTTACATGGGGTCACGCCTCATTAGCATGGCTCACGCCCACTTCCACTTACGCCGACTTACACCTTGGAAACCCAGCGCAGATTTGGGAGGAAGTGCTTTGTGAATTCAGTGCTTGCCTCTCTGCGCTGCGTCGGTGTAGCGTAAAGGAGATACACTACGGCGGCATAAATATGCGCCAGTGTCTGTGAATCCGGGCAAATATATATATGTTTTTTTTTTATTATCTAGATGAAAATTATATTAACCCAAAGAAAATGTCCCATAAAAAAACAACTGCCAACACCAAAATGTAAAAAATTATATTATATATATAAATATATATAAATTATATATTATATAAAAACTAACATCACCAACAATTCGATATATCAAATAAAATTGATCCAGAAAAAAAGAAGTTTGATTTTAATATTCTAACTACACAAGTATGATTGTAAAATAATGTTTTTTTTTTTATGCTCCACTGAAGTCAACGCAATGCCAACCTACACCACTCATATTAAACTGTCATACAACCCTTTTTGAATGAGGAGAACCTGTATTGACTGATGTAAATGCACAATATACAGTATATGTAACGCGCCATGTAAATTGTTGATGCTATAAAAATGCCTGTAATAAATAAAAATATTAAATAAAGAAATGCCACCAAAAACAATGCAGCTGGGCGGCAGGGAGAGAAAAAAAAATGGGATATACACAAAAACAAATAAAAAAGTGAATATAATTGCAAAGACCCCATTATTGGGACACATGATAGAACGCCCTTTTGGGGGTGGCTTGATGCACATTGTCGTAACATACGTACCAAGGGACTTCCTGCATAGAGAGAAAAAAAAAAGAAAAGAAAAAAGATGAAAAATGGGTTAACTAAGGTTCCAATAACAAGAAAATACAGTGTGAATAATCCTATTGAAAGATGCAGGCAATCCGAAGACATATATAGAGCTTATTCGGGGATTTACATTTCAATGTGCAAATCTGCTTGATGGTTTTTGAGAAAATTCATGCATGGAACACTTACAAATTACTATGCTACATTCCTCCTTGTCTGATCTATTTCACGCTTTTTATGAGCTTTCTAAAGAGTGTGAAGGCAGTGTCACAAGTGTCGAATAATTCTGCGCAAACAATCCCACCAGCATTTTTACCATATGGCAACCACCAAGACAAGGGGTGTCTGAAGTTTTAAGTGTTTACTTTATCATACTTTGCCCTCCCCTCAAAGAAAAAAAAGGTAAGAAGAAATGTTTCAGAAAAGCAAATTAGAGATTTGAAGAGGTTCTACATTTCACATGTACTATATATAGATACAGTATGTATAACCCAGTAATTACCACTGCACACACATCAAGAGAAAAAGGGCTTGGGTGCTCAGCAAAGCCTGTACTATATATAATCCAAAAGCTAGTGCGGCACTCATGGGTCTTGAATAGTGAACCACACAGAGGTCTTTAGAAAGTCCCTACGCAACTTTGCAAAATGGGAAGTGTGTCCTATCTTCCTTCCTACAACCACAGGAGAGACACACCTAGGGGCAGATCCATGTACCTGCGCGTAAAAATCCGCCAGGCGGACCAAACCGGTCGTGTGTGGGCCCCATAGGTTAAAAAAATAGGAACTTGTATTAAAATTATCTGATGGATAAAAGACCTATAGAAAAAAACGATCGTCTGTGGGTACGTCCATCGGTTAAAAATCCACGCATGCTCAGAATCAAGTCGACGCATGCTTAGAAGCATTGAACTTTAATTTTTTCAGCACATCGTTGTGTTTTACATCACCGCGTTCTGACACGATCGGTTTTTAACTGATGGTGTGTAGGCACGACTGACCATCAGTCAGCTTCATCGGATATCTGATGGAAAAATCCATCAGACCGTTATCATCAGACTAACCTATCGTGTGTACAGGGCATTAGACGTGGCACAAACTTAGATGTTGGAATTAAAATTAACCTGTGACCAGGCTGTGGATGTTAAAATATTTATGTATTCTAAGAGTAAAGTAAATTTACTTTAAAACAACCAAGAAATGTTCTCTATAACTGGAGGCACAGTGAAGCAATTACAACGCAAAGTTTAGAGCACTGAAGGCATTCTAAGCATTTTCTCAACAGTGCAGCTCCCCCTGGAAGAACAATTTGACATTGTTCTAGAGCAGCTTCAGAGGGTAAGGAGCCTTTTAAAAGTAATTTACTGCTTGTTAAGATTATATGGGTCATCTTCCTGACTTTTTATTCCCTCCATCTAGAAGGACCATGAGCATAATGCAGATCTAGACTTTAAGATGCCATTTAACTGTTTTAAGGAAGGTAGGACAGGAGGAAATGTAGGACCCAAACTCATCAGGGGCTTCTACAGCCCCTCAGTTAGCAGTTGTTGGGTGAGTCCCTGCATCTGGGAGCATCACACAGTATGCTCTGGAACACAGCAGCCAGGAAAGATAAAGTCCTAGTGTTACTCCATTCCAGCTCCCTGATTCTAGTAGGATCACTTCAGGCCCACATAGCCTCTAAGCTTACATGCTCTTGGCCTGGGTTCCAGTCCTCTCTCCAAGCACACTGCCTGTTCACATGAATCCCAAGAAAGAAAGCTGACCGTGGACCCTTCCAGAGCAGTGTCTTCCTGTTTATTCAAAGTCTGAATTAACATTACAAACTCACCAGGTTCTCTATAGCTTGTCCATAGCCTGGCCACAGAGTGTATGAGACAGTATGGTATATTGCAGACCTGACCATAGGCACTGTCCACACAGTGTGACAAGGGATGTTAGCTCTATGCATGTAGGCAGATTGCCTACTCTTGTTTAGTCTAATCTAATAGGCTTCCTAGGTTGGGAGGGAAGGAGTCAATGCCTGTGCCACACTTCCTTGTGTGTTCACAGGTTTTCCTCAGTGGTCCAGCCACCCTTCTGTGTAAGATTAAGGAAAGACCCCCGGATTCTTGATGGGAAGAAAATGTAGAATAAGCTGGAACTGGCTCGGGATGCATAGGGACTCGGATTGGAATGCCGATCCATCAGAATACTCAGAAGGACATGTACTCCTTTGCTCGAGTTATATTCAGTTTTCCAGAGATTTACACCCGTACAGGTAACATGGGGCAGCCACATTTAGGTTTAGTTAGGGAAAGGACGTTCCTGCATTTTGTACATGTTCTGTCAAAAGTTTAGTAAAATTGTTTACACTTCTCTCAAAACCTGGTCTGAAGTTACTCAAGGGGTACATATGGGGTCCTTGAGTCTCTCTAAGGAATTAAGGTTCTGAAATAGCACATTGGGGTCTGTGAAACGTCCCTACAACAAAAGGTTAACTTGCAAGAATGTTGCTATGGGTAACCAAAAAGAAGAACAGCAACAGGTCGTTGGCATGGTACCTGAATAGGTAATAGGTTCTCCAGTAGTAAGAAGGTTCAGTGTTCGGCTCTCTCCCTAGCTGTTTGTGCTTGGTGGGACCCTTTTCTGTTACTAGAAGTGAGGTAACTGAGGTACGCTGACTAGTGGAGTGGGCATAGGCTCTGCATGTCCCTCCTAATACAACACATACACCTGTACAAATGTGTAGGACAAGGGACAATGTCTTCCCGGAGGAACTTTGCATACAACACTACTCACAAGTGGCTTATCTCTGAATGTGGGAACTGCCTTAGTGTTTGACATTCACATGACCGTGGCCCCTGCCAGGTCCCAGGCATTGGTTAGCACGCCTTTGGGAAATCTGTTACCCCTGTGCTAGGAAGAGTGACCATGTTAATCAAATTTTGTAGCTCAAAGAACCCACCTCACGGTAGGCCTCCAATGTGACCCACACTTGGCGCCCAACAAGTTAATGGGGAACATAAGGGAAGTGTCACATGCCTTCCCTACATGCTCAAGATCAGCTGATTTCAAGATTCACTCATGATTCTGTCAAGTGCTTATCACTACTGTATGCTATTCATTCAAACCACCCATAGGATGTAGACAACCCAGCTACACAACCATCAACATCATTTTGCTGACCTTAGGGCACCAAGGCCTGAAAGCATATGCCTGTCTCTTCAGATATCCACTTGTATTAGTCAATACACCCCAACTCATGCCATGGTAGGACCGTCAGATAACAGAGAAAAGATGTCTAGAAAAACAGAGGGGTCCCCATAATCCTGGCCGCTGCATGTTTTCAAAGTAAAGGGACATTCCAGCCTCGGGCCTTCACTTTATATGTAACAATATTTTTGTGAGTTGACAGTAGAGTCTGCAAAAAGTTTGACACCTTGTTTTCTTGTGTTGTGAAGGCTCCAGTAAGGATCCCTGGGTAAGCAAACATTCTGGAATGAGGTGTAAACCATTCTTTAGTGCTGTCAGTAGATACGATTTGTAAGGTAATATGAAATACAGAGCAACTATGTTCTATATAAAAAGTGTGGTCAGCTGGTAAGCAACATTGGCTTAACACATTTCATATCAACAAGGAAAGACAAGTGATGGTAAATCACTGTATTGGGAACACAACATGCAATAAACACAAAGCACTTACGCCAACGTATCTCGAGATACGCCGCGTAAGTGCAAATATGCGCCGTCGTATCTGTGCGCCGTGCCCATAAACTGAGATACGCCTAAAAATAGGCTTCCTACGACCGACGTAACTTGCCTACGCCGTCGTATCGTGGGCGCATATTTACGCTGGGCGCATTTGACGCTCCCATTGATTTTCTATGCACATATGCAAATGAGGGAGATACGCCGATTCACGAACGTACTTGCGCCTGGTGCATAATATACGCGGTTTGCGTAAGTGATACTTCTGGCGTAAAGTTATTCCCCATTTATGAGGCGCAACCCATGCAAAGGTATGGACAAGGGAACTCAAGCCATCGTATTTTACGTTGTTTGTGTTGTACGGGAATATGGCTGGGCGTAGGTTACGTTCACGCCGTAGGCAGTGATCCGTCGTATCTTAGGCATTTGTTCCGACGTGATTCTGAGCATGCGCACTGGGATGCATCCACGGGACGGCGCATGCGCCGTTCGTTATTCGTATCTTTATGGCGCTCGGCCCATCATTTGAATGGGGTCACGCCTCATTTGCATGGCTCACACCCACTTCCACTTACGACGACTTACGCATAGGAAACCCAGCGCAAATTTGGCAGCACTGGCTTCGTGAATCCAGTGCTTGCCTCTCTGCGCTATGTCGGCGTAGCGTATATGAGATACGCTACGGCGGCATAAATATGCGCCGATGTATGTGAATCCGGGCCTTGTTTTTCAGTAAAATTGTTACTATTTGTGCCTTCCTGTCCTTGTGACAATCGCTATGTTGCTGCCCTGGGGAGTGAAAGGAAGATAAAGGACAAACTCATCAGACATATTTATTATTTCAAGGCCTATCAAAAGTAAAACAATTGGCTAAATTTGAGGTTTGAAAGAGGAATTTTAACTTGTTTTTGAACCTGATAACACTCAAGTAAATGGGTCCAAGGGACCTGTTAACAGGGAGCTTTTGGTAGAGCAGAGTGTCAGTGCCCTCTCTTTGTCTTTATTCAACCTTACTAACTATATATGAAGAACCCTGCTGTAATAAGGAACTACTATAATTGCCTGTTACTCCTAATAATAAATTATATTACGGATGTTAAAAGAAGAAATGTTTTGCTTCCATAAGTCCCAGAGGTTATAAAAATAAAATCACTGATTGTTGGCTGGGAAAGCAATGGCACCCTGGATTATTTTTTACAAGTTTGCAATGTCAGCAAAGCAGATATTGGGGTGTACTCCACAGAATACTTGGCAAATTGAATTTTCCATCATTCTCTTATTTTTATAACACAGCAATATTGTTTCCAACAATATAAATATCAAATGTACAATCGGTATAGACAGTCTAAAGCCCTGGTGCCCATATGGCCTGCAGACTGCATGAATTCAACCAGGGCATAGTGTGCAGCCTGCTGTGCTCCAGAGTCCAGACCATAAATCAATCTCCAGACCTCAGAATTGATCAACTCTTAGGCCTCTGCTCCTGCTACAGAGCACTCAGTAGCAGAGTGCTGTAAGCACAGTGCTTCTGTATTGTGTTTATAGAGGAAAGTAAGTATCACCTGTTACTGTTTAAGGGCTAGAGTTAAAGTAGCTCTGTCCTGTCTCCCACTGCAGCAATTAGGTTAGATAGGGTTAAGGTGATGGAAAGGGTTAGGGTTAGATTTCTGATTGTTATTGTGTTTTATTGCTGGCCGATTGATTACTCGTGCTTAGTAAACATTACTATTGTGCACATTTTTGTAAAGCTGAAATTAATTTATCTGAATGTTAGTAATAAGGTGTTCTACAGAATATTTTTTTCTTAATTACCTTGCAATGTAATGTACTAATAATAGAAAATATACAAAAACTGAGTTTTTGTGCATCCCTTTGGATATGTCAAGGGGGCTCACGTGAGGCAACCTATCTTTACTATGTTGACCACCACTGGTCTTGAGGTTCATGCACATGAGTTTCAGTTTTAGAAGAATGTAAAATGCATCATACTTTCAGTGTTAAAACAACTGGCGTGGGGTCCCCCCAAAAATTGTGCAAAACAAGAGAATAAAGGGAACAAGCAGGTTGAATGGAAAATATAGTATCCAGTCAAACAGGGGAGTATTGTTTACCTTTCAAGCTGTAATGTAGTCACAGGAAGCAGACCTCATGGCGGCAGTCAAGGGACTGACAGTCTGCCAACAGGGAGTCTGCTCCTTAAATAGTAGGATAGTCCAATCACTTGAGTGATTGGAGCTGCAAGAGTCATCCCCCCAGCACAGCTGAGAAGCATCCAGCTGATGGGGCTGATGGGCGCCCACCAGGGCGTGATGACGTCACACGTCGCCACATCACCGGCGGGAGTACATTCACCTGGCATCCTGACCCAAATTGAATTATTTTGGACAGCAGCACAAAAATGTGCATGAGGCAAACACTTAACAGGCAAATTAGGAACAATAAAGCTGAATTCCAGGTATGGCAAATTTTTTCATAGTGTGGCAGAGCGAGGCTCTGTCCCTATGAAATTGGAGGTAAAAGGGACACAGAGTTTGCATATCTGCAGATTTCAAGACTACAGAGGGTAGATACGAAATGGAGAAAACTTCTTTGGCAGTTTTCTTCAGGTTTTGCTAGTTCCAGTTGGGACTCTGTAGTTTGGCGATCCCTAAGAGTCTTGGGTGGGATCTCCAACCCTGTGTCCGGGTCCTGTGGACAGCCAGCAGGGTGTGTGCCCAGGTGCACACAGCCCATATAATGAGGGGCTGGTGAGATGACAAGGTGGAGTTGGAGCACTGGCTGCTAGTGAGAGAGTCTCTGCGTGAAGATAGATGATATGTGTGTTAAAAAACTTAAAGCTGTGTGCGTTGAAGAGTTTGAAGCTGTGTGCGTCCAAGGAGCCCGAAGCTGTGTGCATTGAGGGGCTTGAAGCTGTGTGTGTTTAAGGAGCCCAAAGCTGTGTGCATCCAAGACCGTGGACCTGGAAGAGCTGGTGGTTTGAGGGACCAGTACCTATAGCAGCAGTGCTGCTGAAGAGTAGCCAGGTGGGCTAGCTCTTTCATTTGGATGTTTGTATAGTTTGCTGGAGAAGACTCCCTGTATGGGAATCCCGAATGGACTTGTGTTTTGTTTTTCCGTTTAATAAATGTGGGCTACCAGGCCCTTAACGATAAATGCCTGTCTGATGTGGACTCACTGCACAAAAATGCATCTATCAACTTGAGTAAACTATCTCCCATGTCACAATAGGCTTGGACCTATGTAAGTGCCATACCTGCCAAATGCCCCTAGAAGCAGGCACCACTACATTGATTGCCTATTGCTTTAGGGTCCCGTGCTGAGCAGCTGCCCGACTGCTTACTAAACACAAGAGGTCACCCGCTTGGCACGCACGTCATTCAGAGAACCTTACATTTTCTAAATGGATGCAAAGAGTTATTTAATTGGATGAGGTAGAGAAAGTGACATCACTGCCCCACCTGTCCACCTCGTCCAATCAAAGAAAGTTTTTCATTTATTGAGTAAAAGTGTTCCCTGAATTGTGCCTGTGCCAAACGAGCATCCTCCTGTGTTCACAATGAACATTGCAGCCTGGGACCCAGAAGCTAGCAGCAATCACTTTAGTTGCAATACCAACACAGTGATTTGAGAGGGATCCCACAGACATGGTGCCAGATTCACGTATAATCGCGGCGGCGTAACGTATCGTAGATACGTTACACCGCCGCAAGTTTTCATCGCAAGTGCCTGATTCACAAAGCACTTGCGATGAAAACTACGCTCGCGGCCTCCGGCGCAAGACGGGCCAATTCAAATGGGCGTGTGCCATTTAAATTAGGCGCGCTCCCACGCCGGACCTACTGCGCATGCTCCGTTTCCTAACTCCCGCCGTGCTTTGCGCGCCGTGACGTCATTTTTTCGAACAGCGACGCGCGTAGCGTACTTCCGTATTCCCGGACGTGTTACGCAAACGACGTTAAATTTTAAATTTCAACGCGGGAACGACGGCCATACTTTAGACAGCAATACGTTTGCTGACTAAAGTTAGGGCACCTAAAACGACGGCTAACTTTGCGACGGGAAACTAGACTAGCGGCGACGTAGCGAACGCGAAAATCCGTCGGGGATCCGCCGTAACTCCTAATTTGCATACCCAACGTTGGTTTACGACGCAAACTCCCCCCAGCGGTGGCCGCGGTACTGCATCCTAAGATCCGACAGTGTAAAACTATTACACCTGTTGGATCTTAGGGATATCTATGCGTAACTGATTCTATGAATCAGTCGCATAGATAGAAACAGGGATAAGACGGCGTATCAGGAGATACGCCGTCGTATCCCTTTTGTGAATCTGGCCCATGATGCACAAATAATTAGTGTAAAAATGTGAGTAATACTGCACTAACCCAATGGTGAAACATGGAAAGCTGCTACATACAAATGTGACAAAGATTGGTGAACAAGGAAAATGTAGCGCTAAAAAATTGAGTAAGCAATATTCCAATAATCAAATGTTGCTATACACATTAAGGTAGGTCACAAAGTGTGAAAACATAACATAATATAAATATAACTCATATATGGAAGATTATGGGAAATGTCCAAATGAATGAATCAATCCATATAGTGAACACATAGGCCCGGATTCAGGTACGAGTTACGACAGCGTATCTCCGGATACGCCGTCGTAACTCTGAGTGGCGGGGTCGTATCTATGCGACTGATTCGTAGAATCAGTTACGCATAGATTTCCCTAAGATCCGACCGGTGTAAGTCTCTTACACCGTCGTATCTTAGGCTGCATATTTACGCTGGCCGCTAGGTGGCGCTTCCGTAGATTTACGCAAGGAATATGCAAATTAGGTAGATACGCCAATTCAGAAAGGTACGTCCGCCCGGCGCATTTTTTTACGTTGTTTACTTTAGGCTTTTTCCGTATAAAGTTACCCCTCATAAAGCAGGGGTAAGTCATGTTAAGTATGGACGTCAGAAACGACCGATCAGCGTCGTATTTTACGTCGTTTGCGCAAGTCGTTCGCGAATAGGGCTGTACGTAAGTTACGTTCACGTCGAAAGCATTGGCTTTTATTTGAGCTGCGGTGGCTCAATGCGATTGGCACTGCGCTGACAAGCCATTCACCTCTGCAGCTAGGGGTTCGGATCCCGGTCTCGGCTACATGTGAATTGAGTTTGGTGGTCTCAGCCCGGCTCCCGGTGGGTGTGCTATGCGAGGTAAGCCTGCGCTTAGTACGCCCACTCCCCTCCCACAAAAACCACCACACTTACACGCACTCGAAATTGGGTTAACATGCACACACTTTGACCACGCGGTCTCTAAAAAGTGAGGCGAAGGACTAATGGGGCTGGTTGAGCGGGCAAATCCTCTCACTCCCTTATAGGGAGTCCCTCTGCCCCGTTGGGCTTCAAAGCGGAGCAGGTAGGGCGGGCTGTGTGGGAGGACCCCCTCACACACCCACCATTGCCACCCGGGGCATGGAGAAAGGTGGCAGATTGCCTCTGGGGGAGGCCTGCCTACTCCCAAGTCCGGCTCCTCTCTCGAGTACACGCACAAAATACACTTAAAAAAAAAAAAAAAAAAAAGAAAGCATTGGCTTTTTGCGGGTTAATTTGGAGCATGCGCACTGGGATACATTCACGGACGGCGCATGCGCCATTATCCAAAAACGTAATTTACGCGAGGTCAGCCTTCATTACCATACAACACGCCCACTGCATGGAGAATTTGAATTCCGCGGGCTTACGCCGGACCAGAAACGCTACGCCGCCTTAACTTAGGGCGCAAGTTCTTTCTGAATACGGAACTTGCGCCCTAAGTTACGGCGGCGTAACGTATCTGAGATACGTTACGCCTGCCGATAGATACACAATTGTATCTAAATCCGGGCCATAAAGTCCAGTATAAAATAGTTGTCTCTCAGAAGTGAAGCACAGTGATATAGTGAACATGTGGAAACATCGAGGTGTTGTATCTTCAATCAAAATAATGGGGTATGTACTCTTACCAGAGATGGTGGACTCGAATGTCGATAAAAATGAGTCAATCGAGCAGGGAGAGCCAAGATGGGTAGTCTTCCACAATGATCATGGGAACCCAGGCGTTTCCAGGAGCAGCTTCCAGTGGTCTTGTAGGTGACCGTAAGGTTGAGAAACCAAGTTGAAATAGCCAGATGGAAGGGCCAAAAAAAAAACTCTCATCGAGGAAGATGTAAAGAGAAAAAAGAAGGGCTCCAAAAGGGATAGGTTTTATTGAACAAAAACCGACTGGCATACGTAGTAATAAAAATTTGTGATCACAAAAGTAAAAAGGATCAATATGGAGAGTGATAAGTCAAGTCCGATGCGTTTCGTCTAAGTAGACTTCAACGAGGGCGTACGCAGAAGTGGGCTTGTATAGGGTTGGAACGGCAGATCTGCGACCCAGTCTAATGGATGGGCCCAGAAGGTTGCTGTGTCAAAAACAATTTGCTCATCTCAACCTGATACAGGTTGCAAAACTTGTATCCTTTTACCATATTATTATTATTATTGCTATTTGCACTATAATAATGCATAGCCTCTGTTAGTTTGCAATAGTTTCCTATGATATTGCTACTTTGTCCCCTTTCATAAAACAACAAATCTGGTGAGACACATCAGTACTTTTGCCTCTCTGAGCAGCCATATAAAGACCTATAAATTTCTGTATTCCAGAGTCTTATGTCACTGACTTGATGTGTGTGGTTGCTGATCTTGATAACCTGGCAATATTTTTATTGAGCAGAGGAGATTTGCCTCTAGCCAGTTACAACACAAAACTAGTTTTCGCTGTAATAAGGTACTAAAGATTTCGAGACGACTCCGTCCTGCATTCCTGCCGGTAATTTATGTCCATATCAAATTTTCAATACAAATGGATCATAGGATCTCTGGTCATGCAAACTTTTATTTCCTCATATATTTAAAGGGGATTTCCACTTTTATTTTGAAAGTAGACCCCTCGAAGAAAACTATGTAGACGATTTGAAAGAGTAAATGTTTTACCCATATGTTCATTTACTATACCTAGTCACAAATGGAAAAGATTAAAGAATACCATTTATATCATATTTTTTATTTATTTATTTATGGATTTATTATATTTTATTTTTATTTTATTTTTATTTACTGATGTAACAATTATAATAAAGCTGAACTCTAGCAACAATAAAAGACACAAGTGAATGCAGATCTTTAAAGCGGTAGTTCACCCTCTCGTACTTGATTTTACCATCGAGACAGGCATTGTAGCGCGAGCTACAGTATGCCTGTCCCGATTTTTTTAACCCCGTACTCACCTCGTAGTCGTCCATCGTAGATTTCGGCTCCCGCGGGGAATGGGCGTGCCTATGGAGAGGGAGGATGATTGACGGCCGGCCCTGGCACGTCACTCTCCCCGAAGACAGCCGGAGTAGGTCTCGGCTCTTCACGGCGCGTGCGCACAGGCTATGCGCACGCGTCGTGAAGACCAAGCCTATTTCGGCTATTTCCGGAGAAGCGTGACGCGCCAGAGCCGGCCGTCAATCATCCTCCGTCTCCAGAGGCACGCCCATTCCCCGGTATCTCCGATGGACGACTACAAGGTGAGTATGGGGGGAAAAAATTCGGGACAGGCATACTGTAGCTCGCGCTACAATGCCTGATTTAAAGGTAAAAGAAAAAAAATTATTTTTTTTCCCGTCGATAGGGTGAACCCCCGCTTTAAAGAGGAAGTAAACCCTAATGGGTTTTACTTCCTCTTTTGCTTAATGCAAATCCTGCAAATTAAAAGCA
This sequence comes from Rana temporaria, assembly GCF_905171775.1. Classification (NCBI taxonomy): domain Eukaryota; kingdom Metazoa; phylum Chordata; class Amphibia; order Anura; family Ranidae; genus Rana; species Rana temporaria. Next base: position 48,654,273 of record NC_053492.1, read on the forward strand.
TAACGGGCTAGTATGCATCGCAAACTTGTCTATTATGTGACACTTACCTGCAAACTAATCCAACGCTGCCCCCTGTGCAGGCTGCGTCCATCTTCCTGCCTCTCTTCCTTCCGGGGCCCGCGAACTCTGGCCCAGATTCAAGTAGAATTGCGCGATATTTGCGGGGGAGCAGGGCAACGATTTTGCCCTGCGCCCCTGCAAATATTTTGCGCTGCCCTCGATTCACGTGAATTGCGAGGGCGCGCCGACAAATTTGCCCAGCGTAAGCGCGCGCAAGTTAAATGATCCCGCCGGGGGCGGGAATCATTTAAATTAGGCGCACTCCCGCGCCGAGCGTACAGCGCATGCTCCGTCGGGAAACTTTCCCGACGTGCATTGTGGCAAATGACGTCGCAAGGACGTCATTTGCTTCTAAGTGAACGTGAATGGCGTCCAGCGCCATTCACGTTTCACTTACGCAAACGCAGTGAAATTCAAATTTCACGGCGCGGGAAGGCCGGCTATACTTTAGCATTGGCTGCCCCTACTATTAGAAGGGGCAGCCTTGCGCTAAAAGTAGCCGTACGGAAACTCTGTACCTGGCTTGCGCGGGGCCCGCGCAAGCTTGTGAATCAGTGGTAGTATGCAATTTGCATACTACACACTGATACACAATGGGAGCGCCCCCTAGCGGCCCCCGCAAGAATGCAGCCTAAAATATGCGAGGCATAAGAGCCTTATGCCGCGCAGATTTTAGCCTGCAGTCGGTGTAACGAGGTTCCTGAATCAGGAGCACTCGTTACACCGGAGCAAGTAAGCACTTGCGCTGCGTAACCTATGGTTGCGCGGGCGCAAGTGCTTCTTGAATCTGGGCCTCTGGCTCTGTGATTGGCCAGAGCCGCATTACGTCGCTCTCGCGCATGCACGCGGGAGCCGTCAGAAACGGTACACGCTAGGGAAAAAACGGCACGGAAGTCTAGTGATGCTTTCGAAATTATTCAAGCCTCGGTTTCATTCATTGTTACTATGGGACCGGCTTGCTCCACTGCTAATAGGGGCAGATGTTGATGCCCGCTGTGACGTGTCAAGTCACATGGTGTGTTTCAGCAAAGCAATGCCCCCAGTGCTGATGAGGCAGGCTTGGTAGGAGAAAGTGCTGATTTACAGCTTACTGAGCATTCTATTCCTAGAGGACAAAAAGCGCATGTGCCGATGACATCACTACACTAAAGATCAAGGTTTAACTCCTGAAGGGTGCATTTCTGGAAAAGATGAAAAAAAGTGACATAAGGGGCTGACTGGCAACTTTTGGCCCAGGTGGCAAGTACAACCCAGAGGCCCATGGTGCAGAGACCTGGACCACCTCCCGATCCCCGTGTTCCCTGCCTTCTGAGGACCCCCATCCCAGGCTCAAGCTCTGCTTCAGGTACTCTCTGCTCACCGGGCGGGTTGGGCTGGAGAGCACCTGCTGCACCCACTCCAGTTTCCCTATCTGGGCAATTGCCCCCTGCCCCTAGGCTCAGTCCACCCCAGAGTGAGTAATAGAAAACAACTTAATATGGGGAAAACTAAATGGATGTTTACTACCACTTTAATACTGCCCCGCATGAAGGGGGGCAAATGCCCCCCACCCCCAGCCCAGTTCTGACCTGGGTATCAAAGAACTTCTGATTTGTACATGATCATATCCCCCAAACCAGAATTCCAAAATCAATCAATCAGCAATCCATTCTCTTTAGATTTCAGAACCGCCATCATAGAAATCTGTATACTACAGATTATGACTTAAACCCGAGTTCTTCTTTAATTTCATGCCTGTCTGTAAGGCATCTTACCCCCATTAGTTCCGAGTGTTATTTCTTACCAAATGAGCAGGCTTTTATGTTTTAATTAATCTCTTTAGCCCTAGTTGCAGGTGGTCAATTTGTTTCTGGGTTTAGAGCTCACAGTAGACCCTGAGGACAACAGAACACGTAAGCGTCGGTGAGAAAACTCTATTAGAATGTTTCTTTTTTTGAATTTCATCATCATAATCTAATTAAATAATATATTTTTTTTCTTACGTTACATCAAATTAATTGGAAAGACTGCATGAAAAGAACGCATTTTGATTAATTCCACTTAAATACAAGCCTAGAAGAAAGTTATTCAATAGGGAACATTGCAAAGTATTTTCACTGTAAAGGAATACATAGTCTTTTAACCACTTGAGACCCGCGCTATAGACGAAAGACGTCCAGAGCGCGGCTCTCAAGTGCCGGGTGGACGTCCCTGGACGTCCTGTTATTTACATTCCCCACGTGTGCCGCTGGGGGCGCGCAGCGGGGAAACACTGTGCCCGGCGCATCGCTGGGAAGCTGATGCGTGTGCCTGGCGGCCGCGATGTCCGCCAAGTACCCGCAAACGGCGGTGACAGCAGGGACGTGGAGCTCTGTGTGTAAACACAGAGCTCCACGTCCTGTCAGGGAGAGAAGAGACCGATGCTGTGTCCCTTGTACATAGGGACACAGCATCGGTCACCTCCCCCAGTCAGTCCCCCTCCACACACAGTTAGAACACACCCAGGGAATACATTTAACCCCTTCCTCACCCCCTAGTGTTAACCCCTTCCCTGCAAATCACATTTATACAGTAATTAGTGCATTTTTATAGCACTGATCGCTGTATAAATGTAAATGGTCCCAAAATTGTGTCAAAAGTATCCGATATGTCGCAATATCGCAGGCCTGACAAAAAAATCGCAGATCACCGCCATTACTAGTAAAAAAAAAAAAAAATCATAAATCTATCCCCTATTTTGTAGGCGCTATAACTTTTGCGCAAACTAATCAATATACGCTTATTGCGATGTTTTTAACAAAAATATGTAGAAGAATACGTTTTGGCCTAAACCGAGGAACATTTTTTTTTTTTTTTTTTTTAATTGGGATATTATTATAACAAAAAGTAAAAAATTGTGGGGTTTTTTTCAAAATTTTCTGTCTTCTTTTGTATATAGCGCAAAAAATAAAAACCGCAGAGGTGATCAAATACCACCAAAAGAAAGCTCTATTTGTGGGGAAAAAATGATAAAAATATAATGTGGGTACAGCATTGTATGAACGCGCAATTGTCATTCAAAATGCGTCAGCGCTGAAAGCTGAAAATTGGTCTGGGCACGAAGGGGTTTTAAGTGCCCAGTAATGAAGTGGTTAAAGAAAAACTCCAGCCAAAAGTATCAGGATAAATATGAAAAGGCCATTAATAATAATAACAAAAAAAATAATGCTTTTATGGCAATAATGATCTTAAATCCAGAGATTTCTTCTGTAGTACCTTTTTCTTCTACTAGATGTCCTAAGTTAAGGTGACCAGACGTCCCCGGTTCACAGGCACAGTTTCCAGACTGAGGACACTGTCACCGGTTTTGTCTCCGGCACTGATCGGTGCGGCGGTGGGGGGAGTTACAAACACCAATCTCCTTGTGTGGCTTAAAATGAAGCAGCTGACAGACGTTTCTCCTCCTCTCCCTCCCAAGGATGCCACCTGCTTCATTGAAAGCCACACAGGGAGATCAGTGGTTATAACTCCTCCACTGCCGCACCGATTATCCCTGACTGTCCATAAAAGGTCCCTAATCTCTGGGCCCACCAAATTTCCCTAATCTCTGGGCCCATGTGTCCTCCTCTGGCTCCTCCTTCGGCTCTTTGTGTCCTCCCTCGGTTCCCCCTGTCCTCCTCTTGTCCCCCTCTGTGCTTCTCCCCCCTGCATGCTTCTTTGCCCCCCCTCTTCATCCTGGATCCGTCAGGATGGAGAGTGGAAGAAGGAGACCATAAATATGTAATTTACTGGCTCCTTCCTTTTGTGAATGAGCACTGGCTGTGTCCATTCATAACTGAAGCAGAGTAAACTGTGTTTGTGTGTTCACTGTGTTTACTCTGCTTTAGTTTATAAATAAACTGCAGCCTCTGTCTCCTGCCCATTCATCTTCAGTGCAGCTGAGGCTGCTGAGAAAGGGACTGGGGAATCTGTGTCCTCAGTGCCTTTCTCACAGACCCCTGATAACTCACCAAAGCCCCCCCCCCCCTCAACAAGGCTGATAAAAAAAAAGAAAGGACTGTAGTAAATAAATATTTAAAAATTAAATTGTAAAAATAATAATAAAAAAAAAACACTGAAACCTTTTTTTTAAAAGACACTTTCATGAATTAAAAAATAACAAAACAGTAAAGTTAGCCCAATGTTTTTGTATAATGTGAAAGATGATGTTATGTAGAGTAAATTGATACCTAACATGTCATGCTTCAAAATTGCGCACACTCGTGGAATGGCGACAAACTATGGTACTTAAAAATCTCCATAGGCGACACTTTAAACATTTTTACAGGTTACCTGTTTAGAGTTACAGGGGTCTAGTGCTAGAATGATCGTAGCAATACCTCACATGTGTGGTTTGAACACCGTTTACATATGTGAGCGCGACTTACATATGCGCTCGCTTCTGCGCACGATCTCTGGGGGGGGATAAGGCACTTTACATTTTTTTTCCTATTTTACATTGTATTTTATTTTTTTGCACTGTCCCTTTAAATAAACATGATCACTTTTATTCCTATTACAAGTGGTGGAACCATCTCTTGTAATAGAAATAAGCATGACAGGTCCTCTTTATTGTGAGATCTGCGGTCAAAAAGACCTCACATTTACACTTAACCACTTCCCACCCAAGGACGTCATATGACGTCGTGGACTTTCAGTGGGGATATCTGAATGATGCCTGCAGCTACAGGCATCATTCAGATATCCATCTCTTCAGCCGGCGAATCCCTGCACCATAAGAATGATCATAGCGGCGGTTCCGCCTCTTGATCGTTCTTATAGGCGGCGGGAGGGGACGCCCCCCCCTCCCGCCGCCATCCGGTGCTTCTCCGGGCTCTCCTTTGCCATCGGAGACCCGGAGAAACGATCCGCCGGCGTCCGATGGAAACCATAGAGTAGACTGGTGACCAGATGGTCACCAGTCATCTCTATGATCGTCGGAGGCCCGGGCGCGATGTTATGACGTCACGCCCGGGTCCTGGAATGTAAACACAGCCGCAATCGCGGCTGAAAGCATTAGATCTGTGAATTTTTTTTCACGATCTAATGCTTTCCAGCCTGGAGGAGAGATGTGGGGTCTTATTGACCCCGCATCTCTCCATAAAGCGTACCTGTCACAAACCATTCCTATTACAAGGGATGTTTACATTCCTTGTAATAGGAATAAAAGTGATAAAAAAAAAATGACAAAAAAAGTGTAAAAATAAAAGAAATTGAGTAAAATAAAAAATAAAATAATAACTTTTTTTTTTTTAAACGCCCCTATCCCCGGTAGCTCGCATTTAGAAGCGAGCACACACGTAAGTCCCGCCCACATATGTAAACGCCGTTCAAACCACACATGTGAGGTATCGCCGCGTGCGTTAGAGCGCCAGCAACAATTCTAGCACTAGACCTACTCTTTAACTCTAAATTTGTAACTTTTAAAAAGAAAATAAGCGACGCCTATGGAGATTTTTAAGTACTGACGTTTGGCGCCATTCCATGAGTGTGCGCAATTTTAAAGCGTGACATGTTAGGTATCTATTTACTCGGCGTAACTTCATCTTTCACATTATACAAAAAAATTGGGCTAACTTTACTGTTTTGTTATTTTTTAATTCACAAAACATTTTTTTCCCCCCAAAAAAAGCGTTTCAAAAATTATTGAGCAAATACTGTGCGAGATAAAAAGTTGCAATGGCCGGAATTTTATTCCCTAGGGTGTCTGCTGAAAAAAATATATAGTGTTTGGGGGTTCTGAGTAATTTTCTAACAAAAAAAATATGATTCATGCATGTAGGAGAGAAGTGCCAAAATAGGCCCAGTATGGAAGTGGTTAAAAGCCCAAAAAGAAAGTAAAAAATGTAATTTTACATTTACTAAAAAAAAATAAAAAATTGGACTTCTAAGGCGGTTAGGCGTAAGTGACGTCAGACGTCACTCCAGTCCTCCAAGGCCATAGAGTTGAGTCAAGTTTCCTCCTTTACTGACGGCTTCAGTGTGACGTGTCATCATTTCCCAGGAGCACAGGCGAGGGAGGAAGTGATCTAGGAGCGCCGCGGACCAGGAAGTGGCAGATTAGGAGGATTACATAGCAACAGGGCGATTCTGGTAAGTAAAAACATTTTTTTTCCTCCAAATGTTTTTTTTTTTTATAGGATTCCAGGAGTCTGATATTGCAAAAAAAATTCAGGGTGGAATTCGGCTTTCAATAATTTTCTTTAGAAAATAATTGCGCACCGCACATTCACTATGCATACCAGCGCGTGTGCGATTAATGAGCGCCTTATGTACTCGCCGGTGGGAATAAGCCCTTCACTTGGGCTAATTTATTCACTTACCGCTAGCGAGAAATTTTAAACTTGCTTTTGGTCTCCCTTCACTATGGAGGGTAGCCGGTAAAAAAAAAATCCGGAATAAGCAAATCTTCATACTTATGTGTTTTGTCATGGTACGATTTATTACAAATAAATCAAATTTAAGACTGTACCCACTGCAGTTTTATCATCAAACCGTCACAGTAATATGCAAAAAAAAAAAAAAAACAAGGATAAATTCTCATTTAAAAGGCCGCGTGCTGTCTAGTCGTAGAAATCGGCTTCCGATACAAGATTTTCCGGTAACCACGGACAATAATTTGCTATTCATTCTTTAAAATCCTTTTCTATTATAGTAACAAAGAAATATGCACACCATTAAGTTCAATCTACCTTGAAGAGCGCTGAGCTCTCAATGAAAACTAGTGAAAAAACAGTTATTAAACCATTTTCCTATAAAAGTAACAGGAGACACACCGCTGCCAATTACGCAAAAGGACATTCCGGTGCTATTTATTGCTTATAAAACGACATTGAACATCCCGGTGTTGTATTGCGGATTGCGGCGCGTTGAGACCGTGCACTCTCCTAACGTTTTGCAAATTGCCATTTTTATTGAAGATAAAAGCCGACTATCTTATTTTATATCAGTTCATAAACCGTGCAGGAGCTTACTGTGCAAAGCGGAAACAGCGGCCGCGGTGTTACGCCAATTCTACAGTGAAACGTGTTTGGCGCTAGGTGTCCTTTAGTATTTTTTCGAAGGGACAACCAAACTAGATTAAAGAAGGGTTAAGGTGGAGATGCTGAGAAGAATCAATATTTAGAACGTCGCCCCCACAATATAGTCGTGTCGCTTCACGTTACTGCTGCATGTTCTTACAAATGTCAAAAATGTTGGGATTTGATGAATAAATCAATCAGCCGGATGTAACGCCAAGTGACAGCTTTGGAAGGTGACTTACTCTTCATGGTGCTTAGTGCAAAAGTTGTCCTTTAAAGAGTTAATTTGGACCTATCACTTAAAAGCTGAATGCTGGGCAAATATAAAAGACACGCATTGATGCAGCTCTGTATTAATTAGGCGCTGCGCAAACTGTTGGCGACATGTAAGTCCTGTATAATAATAATAGTAAAAATAGTAAAAATATTAATAATAAAATAATAGTAAAATAAAATGTTAAAGTAAAAATAATAATAAAACAATAACACATTTTTTTTAATTAAAAATAATAGTAAAATAAAATGTTAAGGTAAAAATAATAATAAAATAATAGTAAAATAAAATGTTAAGGTAAAAATAATAATAAAATAATAGTAAAATAAAATGTTAACGTAAAAATAATAATGAAATAAAAGTAAAATAAAATGTTAAAGTAAAAATAATAATAAAATAATAGTAAAATAAAATGTTAAAGTAAAAATAATAATAAAATAATAGTAACATAAAATGTTAAAGTAAAAATAATAATAAAATAATAACACATTTTTTTTAATTAAAAATAATAGTAAAATAAAATGTTAAGGTAAAAATAATAATAAAATAATAGTAAAATAAAATGTTAAAGTAAAAATAATAATAAAATAATACCAATTTTTTTTTTAATTAAAAATAATAGTAAAATAAAATGTTAAGGTAAAAATAATAATAAAATAATAGTAAAATAAAATGTTAAGGTAAAAATAATAATAAAATAATAGTAAAATAAAATGTTAATGTAAAAATAATAATAAAATAAAAGTAAAATAAAATGTTAAAGTAAAAATAATAATAAAATAATAGTAAAATAAAATGTTAACGTAAAAATAATAATAAAATAATAGTAAAATAAAATGTTAAAGTAAAAATAATAATAAAATGTACATTAAAGCATATGTAAACCCAACATTTCATATTCCCAGGGCTGTCTTACTGAGAGAGCACACCTGGGCACTGCCTAAGGGCCCCAGCTGCTTGGGGGGGCCCTGCACTTTCCCCAAAGCAGCTGGTCCTTGAGCCCACACTGCCCCGAAATTGGGTGCCCCATGATGGTACTGAGAGTGATAAATACACAGGGGAGGCAGCCTGCCTCCTACCTACCGTATTTATCACGGTATAACGCGCTCCCGCGTATACCGCGCACCCCCAAAGTGACCCCCAATCCTGTGGAAAAAAAGTTATTTTTGTACTTACAGTTTTGGTGTCTTGCGCGGCGTCCATCGGCGGCCTCGTCGGGTCCGGCGTCCTTCTGCGGCTTCGGGTGTCCTCTTCGGCGGGTCCGGCGTCCTTCTGCGGCTTCGGGTGTCCTTCTGCGGTGGGTCCGGTGTCCTCTTCGGCGGGTCTGGTGTCCTCTTCGGCGGGTCCGGCGTCCTCACGGCGTCCTCCCCGCTCGTTTCCCGCGCCGAGTTTTGAATACTGCGTCAGCATATACCGAGCGCAGTACACTCGGGCAGGCTCAGCAACTGTCTTGCTCACGTCCTGTACGTCCAGGACGTGACCGCGGAAGAAGCCGAGACTGGCCGACTATACCCGAGCGTACTGCGCTCGGTATATGTCGGCGCAGTATTCAAAACTCGGCGCGGGAAAGCGGGTATCGGCGTATATCGCGCACCCACGATTTTGCCCTGATTTTCAGGGCAAAAAAGTGCGCGATATACGCCGATAAATACGGTACTTGATGTCTGTTTCCCTGCACTGTCATCATTGTAGGGGCCCCAGAGCATTACTTTGCCCAGGGGCTCATGATGCTATTAAGACAGCTCTGCATATTCCTGATATGTGCCTGTTGGAGAAACACTGGGATAGGATGCCAACGAACAGTACACCACCAGCGCATTGGGAAGTGCTGTCTGCAGGGGGAACAAGGGTTGCCAACTTATTTTTTTTCCAAGCCAAACCTGAACTGGGTGCCCGAAGGAGAGTAGAAATGCGGTGTGCATAGAAATTGCTTTTCCTGACATCACCCTGCCCCCCAGTGATGCCGAACCTTCTCCCAGACAGAACTTGCAGCTCTCGGATAGCAACAGATTTGTGTGTGAATATCTTGGTTACTTGGGGAGCCACAGCCCAGTCTGAATAATGTGTCCGGGTTTCAGTCCACCTGAAACCCGGACACATGATTCAAAACCCAGACTGCCCAGGTGAATCTCGGACAAACAAGTGCTTTTACTCTCCTCTGCATTTAAACAAGGCGTTAACCCTAGCAGTAAGAGTGCAGTCCCAATTCTCAAATTTCCCAGAGTTGGGCTTTAAATGTACAGTGGAACCTTGGATTACAAGTAACGCGTTTTCAAAGATGAGCAACTTTTAAAAAAAGAATCCTGACTCGGTCTGCCCCCTTAATGACCAGGCCATTTTTTTCGATTCAGCACAGTCTTGTGACGCTGTACTCAAACAAAATTTACATAATTGTTTTCCCAGACATAAAGCTCTGCTTTTTTTTTGCGCTATAAACAAAAAAAGAACAACAATTTTGAAAATAAATATATTTTTTAGTTTTTGCTGTATTAAAAATCACCATTTAAAAAAAAAAAAAAATGTCTTCATCAGTTTAGGCCGATATATATTCTTCTCCATATTTTTTGGTAAAAAAATTTGCGTATATTGATTGGTTTGCACAAAACGTATAGGGCTAGATTCAGATACCTTTATGCGGGCGTAGCGTATCTCCTATATGCTACGCCGCCTTAACTTTGAGAGGCGAGTATGGTATTCAGAAAGATTTTGCGGCCGAAGTTACGGCGGTGTAGCGTATTAGGGCTGGCGTAAGCCCGCCTAATTCAAATGTTGAAGCTGTGGGCGTGTTTTACGTAAATTAAGTGTGACCCCACGTAAATGACGTTTCTAACGAACGGCGCATGTGCTGTCCGTGAACGTATCCCAGTGCGCATGCTCCAAATCATGTCGCAAATAGTCAATGCTTTCGACGTGAACGTAACCTACGCCCAGCCCCATTCACGGACGACTTACGCAAACGACGTAAAACGTGAAAAAATCTGTCGCGGTTCCGTCGTCTATTCTTAACATTGGCTGCGCCATGTTTTTGGTGGTTTATCTTTACGCCTGAAAACGCCTTACGTAAACGGCGTATCTTTACTGCGACGGGCAAGCGTACGTTGTGAATAGGCGTATCTTGCTGATTTACATATTCTAGGTGTAAGTCAGCGTACACGCCCCTAGCGGCCAGCGTAAATAGGCAGTTAAGGTAGGAGACTTACTGGCAGGGAAGGGGTTAACACTAGGGGGCGATCAAGGGGACATATCGCTGTTCCTAACTAATAGGAACACATGATCTGTGTCTTCTCTCCTGACAGAACCAGGATTTGTGTGTTTACTCGTCTCTCTTGCCCGCGATGACCGCCGGGCAAGACTAATCCAAAGCCTTAGACACAGGTTATGTTGGATGGTTGGAAGAGCTGTGTTTTCTCTTTTTACTGCATACATCGCTCTGGATGGGCATACTGACAGCCTGCACCTCTTCACCTGGGGATCATGGGAATGGAATCCCTGACTTTGAGCGGCATTCCAAGCTTAGTCTAAGGTTGCAGAAAAATGTACCTGTCAGTGAATTCTGAATGACCTTATAAGCGCCTTAAGCATTAAGTCAAACTGATCCCATTGACACAAGCAAAAAGTATATCGACATAAGCCCTAATGTTAGTATTTCTAGTGGTGGCCATACATGTAGCGATCCCATTGAGTGAGTGAGTGAGAGACTTGTAAAGCGCAACACATGCGAACTGAATCGCCTCTGGGCGCTGTATCCATTTCATGGGTAAGGAACCCCTTGACCTCAGAAGAGATGGGTTTCAATCTTTCTCCTGAAGGCCAAGTGGTCCGACTCCAGTCGGATGGTGGTTGGTAGGGCATTCCACAGGCGAGGTCCCTGGACTGCAAATCTTCGATCTCCTTTGGACTTGTATCTGCCTTTGGGTATCTGGAGGAGGTTTTAATTGGTGGATCACAGAATGCGATTGGGGTTATGGGCTTTCATTTTTTAGCATAGATATTGGGGGGCGTTGCCTTGAATACACTTATGTATTAGAAAAAGTGCCTTGAAAGTGATTCTGTCTTTTACTGGCAACCAATGAAGGGATCTCAGTGAAGGTGAGATTGATTCCCATGGTTTTTTCCCAGTCACTAGTCGAGCGGCCGTATTTTGAACGACTTGCAGACGAGTGATTTGGTATTTGGGGAGTCTTAGATAGAGGGCATTTGCGTAGTCGAGTCTGGAATTGATGATTGTTCCCACCACGACTGCAATGTCCTCTTTCGAGATAAAGGACGTGAGTCTGCGTAGTAGGCGCAGCAGATGGTGGGATCCGCTGACTACTGACCCTATTTGTGCATCCATTGTCATGTAGGTATCGAAAATGACTCCGAGACTTTTGACATTGGTGCTAGGGGTGATAGTTTTACCCAGAATGGGTGGGGGAGTCCATGTTGAGGCGGGGTGATTTTTCCGGTTAGCGTGAAACAGGAGAAGTTCTGTTTTCGAACCGTTGAGTTTAAGATAACTGTTAGTCATCCAGTTATCTATTAGAGTGAGGCAATTCTCTAGTCCAAGAGAATGATCCTTTTTGTTGCAGATGCGGAAATACAGTTGTGTGTCGTCTGCATAGGAGTGGTAAAGTAACTTCTGGTTACTGATGATTTCAAAGAGTGGGCGAAGATAGATATTAAACAATACAGGCGATAAGGGAGATCCCTGAGGGACTCCGCATGACACTGTATGTTTTTCAGAAGTGAAAGACCCCAGTTTCACTATTTGTGATCGGTTTTCCAAGAAGGAGGAGAACCAGGGTAAAACACCTTCAGCGACTCCGGCTACTTCAGCTAGCCTAGCCAGTAGTAGTCCGTGGTCTACAGTGTCAAAAGCCGCGATTAGGTCTAGCAGTATCAGGAGACAAGATTCTCCTTCGTCTGCGGCCTCTAGAGCGTCATTGACACAAGACCAAAGTGTGTCTACACAGACCCTAACGTTATCTGAAAGTACTCTTCCAAAGTAGATCAGTGATATAGTACTTTCCAAGTTCTGGGACTTTAGGACTTCAATATTGTTGTTTGCTACAGTGTGTAGCCTTACTAAGTTGTGTTTATTGTACATTTTTTACATTCCCTGCATAGTCGTATCTTGAGTGTCTAGTGTCACAGTTTCATCTTTGGCATCTATTCCTTGGTCAATAGATATTAAGCAGATGTTTAGATCTGAGAACTAAAATTAGATTTGGTTTAGTGTTGGCAGATTTTATTGGAGCACATGTATAATTATGTGCCATAGTTATATAACTTCTTGTTGGTTGATATTGGTGTTTAGAGTCAACCAGCTCTACTGTATATCACAAATGTCAAACACAAGGCTGTGGGCTGATTTGCGGCTCACCAGGCCTTTTCATGTGGCCCTCGCACCCAGTTTTGCAGCCGGAACATAGCCGAATTCCATTCCGCCACCTCCGGCTCTCACCCTCCCCGTTCTAACTTGTAAATACAGAAGTCTTCTGTGCTTACAAGGGACAGCTTTACTCTTAGTGGCTCCAGGAACTAACAGATCCCTGCATGTACACACAGAGGGGCAAGGTGGGTACAGGTCTCCAGAATATGAGAGAGAGAATGATCTCCCAACAAGGCAAAGCAGAGCCGCCTACACAGGGAGGTGCTAAAGCCAGGCTAGGTAGAAGAGAGAGATGCAAGGAAGCTGGGGATGCAAGAAACTCTGTGCATAGCACACCCCTAAATCCTTTATACTCCTGAACTCTGAACTCTGTACTTAGAGCACCCCTGAACCCTACTCTCTGTACATAGCACACTCCAAATTTTGGCACTCTCTGAACTCTGTACATAGTGCACCTCTGAATCCTGCACTCTGTACATAGCACACTCCTGAACTTTGCTCCATGTGCATAACGCACCCCTGAACCCTGCACTCTGTACACAGCATACTCCTGAACCCTGCACTCTGTACGAAGCACACTCCTGAATTCTGGACTCTGTACGTAGCACACTCCGGAACTCTGCACTCTGTACATAGCACACTCAGGAACTCTGCACTCTGTACTAGCACACTCCGGAACTCTGCACTCTATAAGTAGCACACTCCTGAACTCTGCACTCTGTATGTAGCATACTTACCCACCCTTACCCACCCTTTGGTTTCCTGTGGCACAAAATCCACTTCCCTGTGTGTGGCATATGAAATGTGTAGTTGACAAAAGATCTATTGTTTCTATCCAAAAAGAATGATCGGAAAAAAGAAATCAATAATTAATCATAACGTGTATGGCCACCATTATACTGACATCAAACAGAAAGCTCACTTGGATAACGAACCAACTAAATTAAAACAAATTATAATGGAACAAAGAAAGAAAGAAAATATCATTGAGACTTTGGAGGCAAATCATGTTTACATAAAAAATGATTTTATTAGAAACATTTAGGAAATAGTACATATTTTCTTCTGCATAGTGTACATAAGTCTGTTGAAATATCAAATACAATCATTAAAATCAATTGCTTTAGAAATTAGTACATTCAAATCAGGTAAATTTCCAATGGCCCAACGTGTTCCACGGACATTATCCGCTTCCTCACGAGCCAGCGATGCTTAGTACTAATTGAAAAACCATCTAAACAGAAAAAAACATAACAATAATATATTTTTTCTTTGTTTGTTCCTTTATAAATTGTTATATAGGGATGTGGCACTAAACTCTTATATTAAAACAAAAAGGTAAATTATTTTTCTTTAATTATACAAAGAACAAAAAATCCCCACGCTTGGGCAAATAAAAATAGAATAGCTGCACAAAAATATTGTGAACAAAGGTGCAGCGCTAAATCAAAATTAATATGTGGAAAAAAAAACACAATATGTGATGCTCATAAATCCACTGGTCAATTTTGACCCATAAACACCATATAGTGTCCATACAAATTCCACACCAAAACACTGAGTGCTGCATCAATCCTCGAATTGACCGGTGTAGGAAAATAAATATAAACTTGTGCACTCAGCTTCTTACCAGATCCAATTGACCATTATATAGACCAGGGCTTTTTTTCAGTGGGGGAACACAGTTCTGGCACCTCTGGCACTGAATGCATGTAATTACTATTTGTAATGGCTGGGAGGTGCTGGAGTGTCTATTGCTGGGGGATCTGTTATCTGTGAAGGGCATTTATTGTTGCAAGGGGGCTATTGTTGCTAGTGGGGGATCTATTGTTGCTGAGAGGAACCTACTATTGAAGAAGGAGTCTATTGATGCTGGCTGCCGGGAGATCTATTGTTGCTGGGGTGGATCTATTTTGCTAGAGGGAGGTATTGATTTTTGCACGAGGTCTATTGTTTCTCGGGGGTACCACAAAATGATAATTGGTTCTGTATTTTTCAAAAAGGGTGATACTAAGAGGTGTATTGGGGGTGGAAACAAGGGAGGGTACTCAAAGGGAGGTAGGTGGTGGAACCAAGGGACAGTGCTCAGAGGTGGGTAGGTGGTGGAACCAAGGGACAGTGCTCAGAGGTGGGTAGGTGGTGGAACCAACAGACAGTGCCTGGAGGTGGGTAGGTGGTGGAACCAAGAGACAGTGCTTGGAGGTGGGTAGGTGGTAGAACCAAGGTTCAGTGCTTGGAGGTAGGTAGGTGGTGGAACCAAGGTACAGTGCTTGGAGATGGGTAGGTGGTGGAACCAAGAGACAGTGCTTGTAGGTGGGTAGGTGGTAGAACCAAGGTACAGTGCTTGGAGGTAGGTAGGTGGTGGAACCAAGGTACAGTGCTTGGAGGTGGGTAGGTGGTGGAACCAAGGTATAGTGCTTGGAGGTGGGTAGGTGGTGGAACCAAGGTACAGTGCTTAGAGGTGGGTAGTGGGTGAAGAAAAAAGGTGACTCAGAAGGGGTAAGTACCTGCACCTATTCGCCAAGAAAAAAAGCCCTGATATAGACCAATGGTCAAGCACCGCATAAGAGATTAATATCTTCCAATTGATCTCACATATCTTCCCTGGAATCCATGCCATATTATGCATCATGGGTAAACTCCTATTAAAGTAAAGAGAAAGAACAAGGCAAGCCCATATCATAGTACAGTTTAAACTGCTTTATTGAAAAGTGCGCACTTACATAGATAAAAACATACAAGTTTGTCATAATCAATGCAAATCCTATGGGCAAACAGTAGGATCCCAGCCATCTGTCAGCTGGTGTGTGTGATGATGTCATTCTCATAGGCCCCACCTATGTACGCTTTGTCATAGATGGCGTCGCCAGTGGGATGGGCTGAGGGGCCCTAACCAGTTTATCATTATTTTTCTACACAATTGGAAGATTGGAGCAACACTCTTTTGTTTCTGCATGGACACTATGGGCCAGATTCACAGTCAGCGGCGTAAATGTAGGCAGGCGTAGCGTACCGTAGTTACGCTACGCCGCCGCAACTTAGAGAGGCAAGTGCTGTATTCACAAAGCACTTGCGTCTAAAGTTACGGCAGCGTAATTTTGCCGGCGTAAACACGCCTAAATCAAATGAGGAACAGGGGGGCGTGTTTTATGTAAACTAATCATGACCCCACGTAAATGACGCTTTTTTCGAACGGCGCATGCGCGCGCATGCTCAGTATCACGTCGAATTTTCAAATTAAATTACGCCCGCTCAATGCCTAGTCGACATGAACATAACGTCCAGCCCCATTCACGGACGACTTACGCAAACAACGTAAAACACGACGCTGTTCCGACGTTTCCGACGTCCATACCTAACATGACTTACCCCTGCTTTATGAGGGGTAACTTTACGCCGGCGTATGTCTTACGTAAACGACGTATCTTGCTACGCCGGGCGCACGTACGTTCGTGAATCGGCGTATCTAGCTCATTAGCATATTCAACGCGGAAATCTATGGAAGCGCTACCTAGCGGCCAGCGTAAATATGCACCCTAAGATACGACAGTGTAAGAGACTTACGCCGCTCGTATCTTAGCCAAATTTATGCGTAACTGATTCTAAGAATCAGCCCCATAGGTACGACGGCTCTCATTCGGACTTACGACGGCGTACATGGAGCTACGCCGTCGTAAGTCCTTTGAGAATCTGGGCCTATATGGTGACCAGTGCATATAAGGCCTCGTACAGATGGGCAAACATGTACGATGAAAACGGTCCGCCGCACCGTTTTCAGCGTACATGTCTGCCCGGAGATTTCTGTATGATGGCTGTACACACCATCATACAGAAATCCGCGCGTACACGATACGCGGCGACGAGGCCGCGCCGTCGCCGCGAAGATGACGCGGCGACGTGCGTGGCCCTGGCAGTTTAATGCTTCCACGCATGCGTCAAAGTCATTCGACGCATGCGAGGGATGGCGGCCGCTCGGACATGTACGGTAAGTCTGTACAGACGACCGAACATGTCCGACGGACAGGATTCCAGCGGGCATGTTTCTAAGCAAGTTTAGAAACATTTGCCCGCTCAAAAAAAGGCACGGCAGGCAAATGTACGCTGGAATCCTGTCCGCTCGGCTGTACAGACGACCGAACATGTCTGCTGAAACTGGTCCGCGGACCAGTTTCAGCAAACATGTTCGGTCGTGTGTACGGGGCCTATGAGTATCACTTATTATGTTTTTTATTTTGTTTTTTATTCTTTTTCACATACTGTATGTATAAGATTATGGAACATTTGCTATTCATTTTGATTTAGCACTGCACCTGTGTTCACCCATCCAAAACTTGCCCCTTGTTAATTAATTTTAATAGTTTCTAACTTTTAGCATTAGTCAATTAACTCTATAAGATAAAAAATAAAAAATAAACGAATAAAATAGATCACCCTTAATCAGATTAAAAGCAGATTCTGGCAAAGGTTACCTCCACCCCTGTGTGCCAGCCAAAGCTCTGAATGAATTATTTGCTTCAACAGTTCCGTGCTTGTGCCTGGTAATGAAAACAAGGTTCTAGGTCTTTCGGTTTATGTTTTATGTATCTGATGCATGTTCATTCTTTCATTTTATTGAGTTGTATCTTGTAATTTTTCTACAATTTTTCCAGAGTTTATGGTTCTCCATGAAGATTGTATTACTGTTTTAAACAGTTTATTTTTGGTTGCTGCACAATTATTTCTTTATAACTAACATAAATATATATATAAAATATGCTGTAAACCATTTATGTTTGGATAGTGAAGATGTAATGCTTTATTGTTTGAAACTATTGACATTGTACTGATAAAAGATTACGAAGGGTAGGTATACAACCCTGAAAAGCGTTCAATTTATATGGAAAATGTGAGTTATATGAACCAGTCTCTTAGTAAAATGCTTCAAAGGAAAAGTATGTATTGTTGGTGAGCGCATATTTTGTGCTATTATTGCAGTGATTACCTTAAAGTCGTTTTTGGGTGTGACCTTCTCATTTTTTTTAGAATCTCTATTTTCCTTGTTTTATTATCTTAATAACGTGTATCTACAGACAATTTTTTATTTTATTTTGTTTTTTGACAAAATGGGGTAAGGTTAGAAGAAGGCTTAAAGCTGAATTTGAAGCTAAACTCTGGAAAAATGAATAGCCAGATTCATAAACACTTACGACGGCGTATCAGTAGATACGCCGTCGTAAGTCCGAATGCGGCGCCGTCGTATCTATAAGCATATTCTCAAACTGAGATACGCTTCTCTGTTGCTAAGATACGACCGGCGTAAGTCTCCTATGCCGTTATATATTAGCTGCATATTTACGCTGGCTGCTAGGGGCGTGTACGTTGATTTACGCCTAGAATATGTAAATGAGCAAGATACGCCTATTCACGAACGTACTTGCGCCCGATACGCTGTTTACGTAAGGCGTTTTTCCGGCGTAAAGATAAACCACCAAAAAGATGGCGCAGCCCATGCAAGGTATGGACGTCGGAACAGCCGTCATATTGTTTGCGTAAGCGTACGTGAATGGGGCTGGGCGTAGGTTACGTTCACGTAACCTATGCAATGAGTATTTGCGACGTGATTCTGAGCATGCGCGCGCATGCGGCGTACGATCGACGCTTCATTTACATGGGGTCATGATTCATTACCATACAACATGCCCCCTACCTGCCTATTTTGAATTAGGCGGGGTTACGCCGGGCCATTTGCGCTACGCCAACGTAACTTAGGAGGCAAGTGCTTTGTGAATACAGTACTTGCCTCACTATGTTACGTCGGCGTAGTGCAAATGGGATGCGATACGCCGGCATAAAGATATGCGCCTCTACGTGAATCTGGCCAGAAGAGTCTGCACAAGTTAAAGTGGATCTCCAGTCAGAAAGTGAAAGTGCATCCTGCCCACCCCTCCTTTGCTTCGCTACATGGATAGAATTTTTTTTTTTTTTAGAAAAAGGGTTTAGACTCACCCCTATACATGTCTGTCACGATCAGGCGTCGGGCTTGAAGACCAATTCCAATAGCAGTGGCAGGACAGGCATACAAGCAGTCACTTCTGGCAGATGACACAGGCTCCCTCTGAGGTGCTTAGTCTAAGTACTAGCTGGTTTTCCCCAGAGCTCCTGATGGTGGAGATGGATTTATCTGCAAGCTAGTACCAGGTCGCGGTCCTCAAGTTTGCCCCACCAGGGTGCGACCAAGCTGGGGTCCAATAGCGGATAAACAGACAAGGATGAAACAGCAGTGTGGTCAGTAAACAAGCCAAGGGATCAATCACGAGTGGCTGCAGGTTGGGATCAAGCAGTAAAGTAGTCAAAGAATAGGCAGAGGGTCAAACATTGGTGGTGGCAGGTACAGATGGCCGCAGGAAAGACAACAGCATGGCACTGGTAGGGAAGGCACAATAACCTGGCGAAGAGGAAGTGCTGAGACTAGGCTTTTATAGGAAGTACATGGGAGGAGCAAGGGGTTCAAGGTTCAACAGCAATCAAGACACCAAGCAGAGTAGTCTAATGGATCAGATAGGTTTATCCAGCAGATCAGGCAGGGAACTGTCCAGCATCCCAGATAGTGGGAAGAGCCAATGCCAGACACAGAAGAGGTCCCAGGTTCAAGCCCAGGTCTTGACAACGTCATTTGCCTAGGCCAGTGGTCTCCAAACTGCGGCCCGGGGGCCGGATGCGTCCCTTTGCTTGCTTTTATCCAGCCCTTGGGGAACTATTTCATTCATTGACACCAACAAAGGGGCACAGTTACTCATAATGACACCAACAATTGGGCCCAATTACACCAAAGATGGGGCAAAATTCCACCCAATGACATCAACAATGGGGCCCAATGAGGGGGCACAATTCCTACCAAAGACACCAAAGATGGGGCACAATTCCTCCCAATGACATACACAATGGGGCCCAATGACGGGGCACAATTCCTATCAAAGACACCAAAGATTGGGGCATCATTTCTCCCAATGACACAAGTGATGGGGCACAATTCCTCTCACTGATACCGAAGATGGGGCATGGTTTACTCCAACTGATGCTGGGGCCTTTTTCTACTCCCAATGGCCACAGTCTGGCCCCCCTAAAGCCCCCTAAAGCCTGAAGCCAAGTGGCCCTCTGCTTAGAAAGTTTGGAGACCCCTGGCCTAGGCGAATGCTGTGTACTGTGCCCGCTGTGCCTCTTGGGATATATATGTCACATATCCCTGGAGGCTTTACCGTGTAAAGCCTCGTACACACGATCGCATTTTCCGACGGGAATTGTGTGTTGAATCCAACCGTTTTTAAGCTCCATTAGATAATTGTTGTCGGATTTCCCAAGGGACAAATGTTGGATGGCAGGCTTTAAAATTTTCCGTTGACGACGGTCTGTTGTCAGATTTTCTAATTGTGTGTACACACGTCCGTCAGACAAAAGTCCAAAGTGCAAACATGCATGCTCAGAAGCAGTAATCACCAAACACAACATTAGCAGAAAGGGCCCAGAGGGCAGCGCTAAATAGTTGAAAACAGTGCGTTCATGTTTGTTGGGCGACAATTGTGTGCCATTTGTATGCAAGACAAGTTCCTGGCCAACGCCCTTTGGACAAAAGTCTAACGCTTTGTCTGCGGAAAATCTTATTGTGTGTAGGAGGCTTTATTCATAGTGTTGGAGGGGGCTGACCTAGTGGTGCATCATCAGGAGAGCCACCCACTGCATACAAAAAATCTGTCTGGCCTCTCGATTGCATCAGAGAAAATATGGCAGGACCGAGTGATGGCAAGGCATAAGAGGATCTCAACAGGACAACACTGGATCCGTTGGATGGGTGAGTATCTGAACTGCACAGCACCAACCTCCCAGTAAGCAGGGGTAAAAGGAAAAAAACAGGAGTTGGTTGGTTGGTAACTTCTCAAATATTTCCAGAGAACTGAGTATAGCAGTTTTAATTACCTGACCCTCTGCTCCTGCAGCAGGGCCGATCCTAGGGTCACAGACGCCTGGGTGCAGTAATATTTCTGGAGCCCCAACATGGGCGTGGTCATCTTACTAACTCCTTCCCTTTACAAATGTTTCTATGGCTACGACTCAAACACAGAGATGCTCCCCTAAGAAGTCTTCATTAGTGTCCCCCATCAGAGTCCCCCCCAGCAGGTGTCGCCCATCAGAGTTCCCCCAGCAGGTGTCGCCCATCAGAGTCCCCCCAGCAGGTGTCCCCCATTAGACAGTGGGAGGTATGCGCTCTTGTCAGTTGCCAGCGGAGAGAGCAGGCGGGATGGGGAACCACAGCACCCGCTACATGCGCTCCGCCTCTGGACACAGACAAGGAGGAGGGAGAGGAGCACTTTGGAGCTTCGGTGCCCCCACCTCTGCAGGGCCTGGGTGCGGAGCACCCCGTGCACCCTGCCTAGGATCGACCCTGTCCTGCAGCCTCCCCTGCACTGCTAGACATGCCCCTGAAGCCTTTGTTTCCCTACAATCTGGAGGTTTAATGTCAACTTACATCATCAAGACTGATGTAGGGACAGTAGCCCTGCACTGGATGTAAGAACGCCAAGGGGCAGTCCACTGCCAGAGTGAAGGGGAGCAACATTTATTGAGTGAGTGGAGGATCAGGTATATAAAAGTGCTTTTCGTTTTCCTATAAACCTTTATTAAAAAAAAAAAAAGTTGATGTAACTGGTTACAACAGTGTTAGCTGGAATTGGGTCTTACTTTCTTTTGTCTTTTACTAAAAGTCCATATAAAATGGCTTGCCCTTCCAAGAGGGCCCTTCTAGGAGTTAACACACTGTTGCACAATTTTACTGTAGGACTAACAGTGTTGTCATCTTTTTTCAAAGATCAAGGGATCTACTGGCAGGATCCACAGGAAAAAGTCTATTTTACAGGCAGACATTGGAAAAAAATTGCTGTGTTAAGCCTCATACACACGATCAGACTTCCATCAGACTTTTCTGTGGATTTTTGTCCAAAGGGGCATTGGCTGTGAACTTGGTATGCATACTCACGGTAGAACATTTTTTAGCCAACATTTACCAAATCACGTTTTTCTTGCAGCTCTTTGGGCAACTTCTGCTATTGCTGTCTGATGTTTAGCATTGGTTCTGAGCATGCGTGTTTGTACTTGGGTTTTTACTCCGATGGACTTGTGTACACACGATTGGATGATCCGACATAACCCATTTGTTGTCAGAAAGTTTGAGAGCATGCACAGCCAACATTTGTTGGTGGAAATTCCAACAACAATTGTCCAATGAAGCATACAGACGGTTGGATTGTCCGATAAAACACGTCCGTTGGACTGTTGTTGTCGGAAAGTCTGATCGTGTGTATGGGCCTTTAAAGTTCTAAGATCTATACCCCAAACTTTTTTTTTGTTAATTTCAGATACAAATGGAAAAGATTGGAACAACTATTAAGTTTTACTGCTTTCCAGGGCTCCATTAGAAAGATTTTTGGTTCTCATTGATATACACAGGCTGTCTGTTTTAAGTCCATTGCCTGCTGTGACATTTGCTATACCCTAAGGCAAAGTAGTAGGGCCCCAAAACTTGGCTGCCATTTGTGGAATTAACAAGTTACATGTCTGGACTCCCAACATGTGAGTTTGGCACTTATTTTGGCTCAACTATATACCTGTAGCCTTCTCAAGCTGGGTGACCCCTATCTCCAGGAGAGACCATTGTTTTAAAGAGAGTTGCTGAACCTAGGCTATCCAGCTTAAACAAGGATCTCTCACCAACCATCAAAAGATTTGTATACAGTGCCTTGCTTCTAGACCTCCACTTGAACAATTAAAAGCTGACGGGGGTTCTAGCCTTCCCTTACAAAATGTTGGTATAAGGTGGATGTAGCTTAGGAGAGTTTTTGAGTTGTTGTGTACCTTGGACAGGAACAATGGGCCAGATCCACAAACAGCATGCACAACGTAACTTTTTCTATTTAAGTTACACCGCCGCAAATTGCCCAAGTTAGTGCCCGATCCACAAAGCACTTACCTGGAAATTTGCGGCGGTGTATCCTAAATCAGTCCGGCGCAAGGCGGGCCAATTCAAATGGGGCGAGTCCCATTTAAATTAGGCGCGCTCCCGCACCGGACGTACTGCGCATGCTCCCGACGCTATTGCCGAGGTTTTGTGAATCGCGACGGGTAAAAAAGAGTTGCGGCGGGAAAAAAAAAAATTTAAAAAAAAATTGACAGCGACGCGGGAAAGACGGGTATACTTTTACATGGTGTACTAACTTTAAACTTTGTAAAAGCAGCCCTATCTTTGTGACGGCAAACTAACACTTACGGCGACTTCACAAAGGGAAAAACCTTTGTGGATCTCCGTAAGTGCTAATTTGCATACCCGACGCTGGTTTACGACGAGAAATGCCCCAAGCGGCGGCCGCGGTACTGCATCCTAAGATCCGACAGTGTAAAACAATTACACATGTCGGATCTTAGGGATATCTATGCGTAACTGATTCTATGAATCAGCCGCATAGATAGAAACAGGGATACGACGGCGTATCAGCAGATACGCCGTCGTAACCCTTTTGTGGATCTGGCCCAATGTAGCAGAGGGTTAAGTGGAACTGTGTTGATTCCCTCTCTTGGGCTTCCCTAATTATTGGCTTTATAGTGGCCCCCTCACCCTCCTGTCAGGCCCTGTTCCCAGGCTCCCAGCCACATTCCTGTCTGAATATTGTGTCCGGGTTTCAGTCCCTGGACTGTCGGGGTGAATCCTAGACAGGTGGCAACCCTAGTTTAGCCTGGAGTTCAGCTTTAATTCTAAAGTAAGAGCTAAACTCCTCACTGCAAAAATATTACTACTAGAGGTCTTCCAAAAGTTTCTGCACTTTTAGATATAACTTAGTTTAAAAAAGTGCAGAAACCTTTTGAAGAACCCTCGTATCATCCCTCTATAATGTCATAAAACCACCAAAATAAGGCTAAAACTTCTGTGCATCTAAATCTACAGCAACCACAAATAGATGATCTACCATTTAAGAACTTCTTTCAAAGCCCTTTGGTGTATTTTTCCTAAAACATCTTTTCCTTTTATTAAAAGTACATAAAAAATAAAATAAAAGTTTAGATAAATGCAAATAAACACAATATACATACAATGCATGTATGCACAAAGACATCCCAAAGGTAGGTGTCAAAAGCACATAAACAAACGGCGACCAATGATTA
The DNA here is from genome assembly GCF_905171775.1 of Rana temporaria. Classification (NCBI taxonomy): domain Eukaryota; kingdom Metazoa; phylum Chordata; class Amphibia; order Anura; family Ranidae; genus Rana; species Rana temporaria. Next base: position 48,678,184 of record NC_053492.1, read on the forward strand.
CTCTCAAAAAACAGAAAACGTATTCGTTGATATTGTTTCCTTCAACCTTCATCTTAATTGCACTTTCCTGATGACTAAACCCAATTTAATACTATTAGTGATCATACTTTTTATTATGTACTTTTGTATGCCTGTTGTTGTTTTGTCCTGTGTTTATAACATTACCCTTGCATATCAGTAGAATATCAGAACTCGCCACAGCTCGAAAACCAAATGCAAATCACTTTTGTTCTCCATGGCAGATTTACATAAAATAAGCCCCAAGTACTTGTAGTTGATTCAGTAAATATGTTGTTAACCTCTTCGCCATAGGGAAGAGCTCGGAGGTCATCTTTGTAAACTAGTAAATACCTTCTCAGCTACATGTGACTATTGCCTTAAACAATATATGTAAATACAGACTTAGAAAAGGGATAGGAAAGACCCACTTGATTTATCACATTATACTCTGACGGCCTTTTTCAGTAAAACAATGCAAAACGTAATGGTGCGGATGAAAAGTGCGGTAATTAGCAACAACCAAACAGGTATGAGGACACAAGGTCAAATGCATAAATGTTATTGGCTGCAATGGGTTTTCATCAAATTTCACATTACAAAGTAAGCACAGATTAAAGAATTGACGTGTCATTAACAAGATTCTGTAGAATAGTATTGTGAATATACTTAAAGTAGATGTAAACCCAACATTTTTTTTTCTTTTTTTGGCTGGCACAATGTATAATATAGGAATTCAGATCATCTGTGCCCAGTCTTGCCACAAAGAGTTAATCCAGCTCTGAGAAATCCTCTTATCTTATCTTTTTTCAGTGAGATAAAACAGATAAAATGGAGAAAAACCTGTCTATTCTACTGTGAGTGACAGGTGATTTACATATCTCATGCACAAGCCTGACACAGGCATTATTTTTTAATTCCCACCCCCACTCCTTTTCTGAAGTCATGTGGTTACTTTTCTTGGTTTTGACTGGATGTTAGTGATCATAGGAATGCTGGAGGAGTATTTAAACTAGGATTGAGGGGGGAGGGTGAACTAGAATTACATCGGGCACACAGGTCAGCTAGGGGGTCAGACATTAATGGAGAGTGGAATGGGGATAGATGGGGGGAGGGTTATGGCAGGTGACAAGAAAGTTCCCATGTTGCAAACAGCCATTGGAAATAATAGTGCCATTTGTACTACTATAAATTATATGAAAAACACCAGAGAAAAATGTAACAATACATTTAAGTGTTTGTTCACCAATGCCAGAAGTCTGCCAAGCAAAACAGGTGAGTTGGAAGCTCTGGCTCATGAGGAGAGCTATGATGTAATCGGTATTGCTGAAACTTGGCTTCAATCCTCACATGACTGGGCTATTAATATTCCTGGCTATGCTCTCTTTCGGAAAGACAGGGTAAAAAGGAAAGGTGGAGGGGTCTGTCTCTATGTGAGAAGTGACCTCAAAGCAAGTGTGAAAGAGAACCTGGTTGATGGAGAGTGTGATGAGGCTGAAGCATTATGGGTGGAACTGCATACAGATGTGCGTAGTTCAAAATTAATCATTGGAGTTTGTTATAGACCACCCAATGTTAATGAGGAGGTGGAGACTCAGCTCCTTGCACAGATGGAAAGAGCTGCAAGGGCTGGGACGGTGATAATAATGGGGGATTTTAACTACCCAGAAATTGACTGGATTAATGGCACTTCTGGGACAGTTAAAGGACAAAAATTTAAAAACCTATTGCAGGACAATTTTATGGTGCAGTTTATTGAGGCCCCAACTAGGAATGATGCCCTGTTGGACCTGATAATCTCAAACCATGCAGAGCTTATTACTAATGTTCAGATAAAGGAACACCTGGGTAGCAGTGATCATAACATGATTTCATTTAATGTTAACTATAAGCAAGAAATACATACAGGAAATATTAAAACACTAAATTTTAAGAGAGCAAATTTTCCAAGGATGAGGGCTGCTCTCCAGGACTTGGACTGGGAGGGACTATTGACACCGATGAACACAGAACAGAAATGGGAATTCTTCAAAGACTGTGTGGAACCTCACTGCAAAGTATGTTCCCATGGGCAATAAGTTTAACCACTTGACAACTGGGCACTTAAACACCCTTAATAACCAGACCAATTTTCAGCTTTCGGTGCTCTCACATTTTGAATGACAATAACTCAGTCATACAACACTGTAACCAAATGAAATTTTTGTCCTTTTTTTCCCACAAATAGAGCTTTCTTTTGGTGGTATTTGATCACCTCTGCGGTTTTTAATTTTTCCGCTAATAATGAAAAAAGAACGAAAATTTTGTAAAAAAATGATTTTTTTTTCATTTCTATTATAACATTTTGCAAAAAATGAATTTTTCTTCATAAATTTGGCCTAAAATGTATACTGCTACATATCTTTGGTTAAAAAAAAAAAATTGGGTTATTATTTAGTCTGGGTGAAAGTTATAGGGTCTACAAGCTATGGTACCAATTACTGAAAATGTATCAATTTGATCACATCTGAAGTACTGACGGCCTTTCTCATTTCTTGAGACCCTAACATGCCAGAAAAGTACAAATACCCCCTAAATGACCCCTTTTTGGAAAGAAGACATTCCAAGGTATTTAGAAAGAGGCATGGTGAGTTTTTTGAAGTTGTAATTTTTTCCCACAATTCTTTTCAAAATCAAGTTTTTTTTTATTTTTATTTTTTTTCCACAAAAGTTTCATATTAGCAGGTTATTTCTCGCACACAGCATATTCATACCACAAAATACACCCCAAAACACATTCTGCTATTCCTCCCGAGTATGGCGATACCACATGTGTGAGACTTTTACACAGCGTGGCCACATACAGAGGCCCAACATGCAGGGAGCACCATCAGGCGTTCTGGAGCACCCAGACCAGTTCTGACATTTCTCTCCTACATGTAAAAATCATCATTTATTTGCTAGAAAATTACATAGAACCCCAAAACATTATATATGCTTTTTTAGCAAAGACCCTAGAGAATACAATGGCGGTCGTTGCAACTTTTTATCGCGCATGGTATTTGCACAGCAATTTTTCGAACGCATTTTTTTGGGAAATAAAACAGTTTTGTGCTTTTTAAAAAAAAAAACATTAAAGTTAGCCCAATGTTTTTGCATAATATGAAAGATGAAGTTACGCCGAGTAAATAGATACCCAACATGTCACCCTTCAATATTGCACACGCTTGTGGAATGGCGCCAAACTTCGCTACTTAAAAATCCCCATAGGCGACGTTTTAAATGTTTTTACTGGTTACATGTTTTTAGTTACAGAGGAGGTCTAGGGCCAAAATGATTGCTCTCGCTCTAACGTTCGCATCGATACCCCACATGTGTGGTTTGAACACCGTTTTCATATGTGGGCGGGACTTACGTACACATTCGCTTCTGTATATGAGCACGCGGGAACAGGGGCGCTTTAAATATTTTTATTTTATTTTTATTGTTCATTTTACTTTATTTATTTTAGTTTGACACGTTTTTCCCCAAAAATAAATGTTTTGATCACTTTTATTCCAATTACAAGGAATGTAAACATCCCTTGTAATAGGAATATAGCATGACAGGTCCTCTTTACAGTGAGATATGGGGTCAATAAGACCCCACATCTCACCTCTAGGCTGGGAAGCCTGAAAAAAAAAAAAAAAAAAAAAACGATCCTGGCTTCGATCGCAGCGGTGAGTCAGAAGAAGCACCGGAGGGCGAAGGGAGTGGGGACGTTCACTTTTGCCTCCCGTAAGAACGATCAAGAGGCGGAACAGCCGCCATGATCGTTCTTATGGTGTAGGGAATCGCTGGCTGAAAAAAATGATATCTGAATGATGCCTGTAGCTGCAGGCATCATTTAGATATCCCTGCACAAAGTCAAGGACCTCATATGACGTGGGCGGGAAGTGGTTAAAACACATTTTTTTCTGGGTATTGCAGAGTATTGGCCGGGGTATTGCAAAGTATTGGTGTTGGGGTATTGCAGAGTATTGGTGTTGGGGTATTGCAGAGTATTGGTGTTGGGGTATTGAAAAGTATTGGTGCGGGGGTATTGCAAAGTATTGGCCGGGGTATTGCAAAGTATTGGCCGGGGTATTGCAAAGTATTGGTGCGGGGGTATTGCAGAGTATGGTGCGGGGGTATTGCAGAGTATGGTGCGGGGGGTATTGCAAAGTATTGGCCGGGGTATTGCAAAGTATTGGCCGGGGTATTGCAAAGTATTGGTGCGGGGGTATTGCAGAGTATGGTGCGGGGGGTATTGCAGAGTATTGTGTGGGGGGTATTGCAGAGTATTGTGTGGGGGGTATTGCAGAGTATTGTGTGGGGGGTATTGCAGAGTATTGTGTGGAGGGTATTGCAGAGTATTGTGTGGAGGGTATTGCAGAGTATTGTGTGGAGGGTATTGCAGAGTATTGTGCGGGGGTATTGCAGAGTATTGTGCGGGGGGTATTGCAGAGTATTGTGCGGGGGGTATTGCAAAGTATTGGTGCGGGGGTATTGCAGAGTATGGTGCAGGGGTATTGCAGAGTATTGTGTGGGGGGTATTGCAGAGTATTGTGTGGGGGGTATTGCAGAGTATTGCGCGGGGGTTTTGCAGAGTATTGCGCGGGGGTTTTGCAGAGTATTGCGCGGGGGTTTTGCAGAGTATTGCGCGGGGGTTTTGCAGAGTATTGCGCGGGGGGTATTGCAGAGTATTGCGCGGGGGGTATTGCAGATTATTGCGCAGGGGGTATTGCAGAGTAATTGCGCAGGGAAGGCAGAGCATTGCAGAGTATTGCGCAGGGAAGGCAGAGTATTGCAGGGGTTAATGCAGAGTATTGCACAGGGAAGGAAGAGTATTGCAGGGGGTTAATGCAGAGTATTGCACAGGGAAGGAAGAGTATTGCAGGGGGTTAATGCAGAGTATTGCACAGGGAAGGAAGAGTATTGCAGGGGGTTAATGCAGAGTATTGCACAGGGAAGGCAGAGTATTGCAGGGGTTAATGCAGAGTATTGCACAGGGAAGAAAGAGTATTGCAGGGGGTTAATGCAGAGTATTGCACAGGGAAGGAAGAGTATCTCAGGGGGTTAATGCAGAGTATTGCACAGGGAAGGAAGAGTATTGCAGGGGGTTAATGCAGAGTATTGCACAGGGAAGGCAGAGTATTGCAGGGGTTAATGCAGGGATGGCTGAGCAGGGATGGATGGATCTGTGACTGCAATAGTCACAGATCCATCCCACACTGCTGCTGCCATCCGCGCTCTCCTCTCACACTGTACCGATCGGTACAGCGAGAGGAGGGAGGAACCGGCGTCATCAAATGACGCCGGTTTGTTTACCTGTGATCGCGCCGTCATTGGACGGCGCGATCACATGGTAAAAGACCGCGGTTGTCGGTCATTTACCGAGATCTGTGTAGCGCCGGGTCTCATAGACCCGGCGCGCACAGAATTTTCAGTGTGCGCGCCCGAGGCGGCGCGCATTACTGCTTCTGGTGGGCGCCGTTAAATAACGGCGACCCCCAGTTAAGCAACCACCTTGCCGCCGTTATATGACGGCGGCTGGTGGTTAAGTGGTTAAAAGGCTAAAAATAAAACCTGGTGGACTCACTGATGAAGATACCCTCACACGAAAAAGGGGGGCCTCTCAGTAGGTCTGATATATTAACTATATTAAACACTCCTGTGACAAAAAGAATATAAAAACACAATACGATAGATAACTATATAAAGACAATATAGTGCTAAATATTGTGAATTAAATGCTGAAAAAATGAGAAAATATAAATATTTCACGATCCCGTGAATGTGCACAAAAATGCTATGAAAAATAAATGAAGTGTCTCTCTTTGGCACTCTAATTAGTGCAGTCCATAAGGTGTAATTTCCCGATGAAATGAGTGATCATACGATACGCGGTGAGAAATCATACAGCCATCACCAATTAATTACAGCTTCACCCGATGTGTTCTGATTTGCAAAACTCTTACCAGAGGGTGTGGACCCCTTTAATTAAAAAGGATGGTCTGTTGAGCTGAACAGGTTAATGTGCCTGCACACTTGGACACCATCTATTCAGACTGTTGTGATTGGCTCAATCGTATCTCAGGATTCAAAAACAAAAGGGAACTGATAGTGCATTATCGTTTATTAAAATACATAAAAACAAAGTGGCTGAATGGCCCCTTACTTGGTAGGTGCCAGCCCGGCACTAGGATGGCATGCGCTGGATATGACTCTGGCTTTGCGACTGCAGAAATCGTCCGCTGTGCGGGGAGTCCTATTGCCAGCTGTAGCGTCTATGTGCGGGATCAGCTGGGGACATAGACGCTACAGCTGGCAATAGGACTCCCCGCACAGCGGACGATTCTGCAGTCGCAAAGCCAGAGTCATATCCAGCGCATGCCATCCTAGTGCCGGGCTGGCACCTACCAAGTAAGGGGCCATTCAGCCACTTTGTTTTTATGTATTTTAATAAACGATAATGCACTATCAGTTCCGTTTTGTTTTTGAATCCTGAGATACGATTGAGCCAATCACAACAGTCTGAATAGATGGTGTCCAAGTGTGCAGGCACATTAACCTGTTCAGCTCAACAGACCATCCTTTTTAATTAAAGGGGTCCACACCCTCTGGTAAGAGTTTTGCAAATCAGAACACATCGGGTGAAGCTGTAATTAATTGGTGATGGCTGTATGATTTCTCACCGCGTATCGTATGATCACTCATTTCATCGGGAAATTACACCTTATGGACTGCACTAATTAGAGTGCCAAAGAGAGACACTTCATTTATTTTTCATAGCATTTTTGTGCACATTCACGGGATCGTGAAATATTTATATTTTCTCATTTTTTCAGCATTTAATTCACAATATTTAGCACTATATTGTCTTTATATAGTTATCTATCGTATTGTGTTTTTATATTCTTTTTGTCACAGGAGTGTTTAATATAGTTAATATATCAGACCTACTGAGAGGCCCCCCTTTTTCGTGTGAGGGTATCTTCATCAGTGAGTCCACCAGTCCCTAGCGCCCTCTTTCACACCTACATCCTATTGCACATTATTTTCTTAATAATCTGACCCAGAGGAGCAGCTTAAATATTTTAGTAGTTATTAATTTGTCACTTGGTGATTTGTATTAAGTAACTCATTTTGGCGCGGAAGCACACCCCTTCACATTTCATTAAAAATAAAACCTATGTGGCTCACGGTCAAAGTTAAAAAAGCTATAAACAATAAGAAAGTAGCTTTTAAAAAATATAAAAATGAAGGAACACTAGTGTTGTTTAAATGTTACAAAGAATATAACAGGATATGTAAAAAGGAAATCAAGGATGCAAAAATTCAAAATGAACGACAGATTGCAAAAGATAGTAGGACAAACCCCCAAAAATTCTTTAAATATATTAATAGTAAAAAGGTGAAGTCTGAGCATGTAGGCCCCTTACAAAATAATCTAGAGTGGGTGACTGGGGACAAAGAAAAAGCAAATTTATTAAATGCTTTCTTCAGCTCTGTGTATACAATGGAGCATGGGGGAGCTCATGTCCAAAATGGGGGTGGGAGTGACACAGCCCCAAATCCACAATGGCTCAAAAGTGATATGGTCCAGAAATATTTAGACAGAATAAAGGTGGATAAAGCACCTGGACCTGATGGCATCCACCCACGGATCCTAGGTGAGTTGAGCTCTGTCATTTCAAAGCCACTGTATCTAATATTTAGGGACTCATTAATGACAGGAATAGTACCACTGGATAGGCATAGAGCCAATGTGGTGCCTATATTTAAAAAGGGAACAAAGTCTTTACCAAGTAACTATAGACCTGTTAGTCTAACTTCTATAGTTGGGAAGATACTGGAACGTTTAATAAAAGACCACATGGATGAGTTCTTGCTGGAAAAAAACTATTTAAGCAGCAGACAACATGGATTCATGAAACACAGAAGTTGTCAGACAAACCTGATTTCCTTTTATGAAGAGGTAAGTAAAACCCTGGACAGAGGCGTGGCTGTGGACGTGATATATTTGGATTTTGCAAAAGCGTTCGATACAGTTCCGCACACACGGCTCATGTGTAAGGTAAGGTCTACAGGATTGGATATATCAGTTTGTAAATGGATAGAAAACTGGCTGAAAGACAGAATTCAGAGAGTCGTGGTTAATGATTCTTACTCTGAATGGTCCAATGTTATCAGTGGTGTACCCCAAGGTTCAGTGCTGGGACCCTTACTTTTCAATATATTTATAAATGATATTGAGTCTGAGATCAAAAGTAACATTTCTGTCTTTGCAGATGACACCAAGCTATGCAGTGGAATAACGTCCTTACAGGATGTCTCCAATTTACAAGCCGACCTCAATGCTCTGTCTAATTGGGCGACTGAGTGGCAGATGAGGTTTAATGTTGATAAATGTAAAGTTATGCACTTGGGGGCTAAGAATATGCATGCATCATACAGACTAGGGGGAGTACAACTGGGGGGATCTGTAGTGGAGAAGGATCTGGGGGTTTTAGTTGATCATAAGCTTAATAATAGCATGCAATGCCAAGCTGCGGTTTCCAAAGCGAGCAAAGTCCTTTCTTGTATTAAGAGAGGTATGGACTCCAGAGACAGAGATATAATTTTGCCCCCGTACAAATCATTTGTAAGACCTCATCTGGAATATGCAGTTCAGTTTTGGGCACCAGTTCTCAAAAAGGATATCGGAGAACTGGAGAAAGTGCAGAGAAGAGCAACCAAACTGATAAGAGGCATGGAGGAGCTCAGCTATGAGGAAAGATTAGAAGAACTAAATCTATTCACTCTTGAGAAGAGGAGAATTAGGGGGGATATGATCAACATGTACAAATATATAAGAGGTCCATACAGTGTACTTGGTGTTGAGTTATTCACTTTACGGTCAACACTGAGGACAAGGGGGCACTCTTTACGTCTAGAGGAAAAGAGATTTCACCTCCAAATACGGAAAGGTTTTTTCACAGTAAGAGCTGTGAAAATGTGGAACAGACTCCCTCCAGAGGTGGTTCTGGCCAGATCAGTAGATTGCTTTAAGAAAGGTCTGGATTCTTTCCTAAATGTACAGAATATAACTGAGTACTAAGATTTGTAGGTAAAGTTGATCCAGGGTAAATCCGATTGCCTCTCGGGGGATCAGGAAGGAATTTTTTCCCCTGCTGTAGCAAATTGGATCATGCTCCGCTGGGGTTTTTTGCCTTCCTCTGGATCAACTGTGGGTATGAAGTTGGGTGTATAGGATTTTACTGTGTTTTTTTATTTTGTTTTTTGTGGTTGAACTGGATGGACTTGTGTCTTTTTTCAACCTGACTAACTATGTAACTATGTAACTGTAAACTTGATATAACAATCAGAAGTCAATGCATACCATGGCAGTTCACCCATTCTTATTTAGTATCCTCCTAGTTAGGTTGCTAAAGGCATTTGGTCAATTTGTTTTTGGCTCCATTGTAATCAGTAGAGCAGGATTTGATTGTTGCTGGGTGTTCTGGGTTCTACTGGCTGCAGGCTCACCTACTTTCCCCTGGGCTTGAAGGGGCAGACCCTGGGCTGATTAATCATGCAACCTCAGTCAATCCCTTGTCAAGAGAGTGATCATCAGTAGGATGAGGTGTGCATTACTAGTTTGGAGCCTAGAGTAGCATGGTCCTTTGCCCTGGTGAAGAGAGACCCATTCTGGAGAGCTGTGTGCCCTCCTGGGTTATCGGTGTGGCCTGCAGGAGGTTGTTTGGGGTCCTGGATCAGGAAGAGTTGGCAGCCTACTGCTAAAACGAGGGGAAAATTAAAAAGAGGGTCGAGGATCTGGCCTGGATACTCATGGAGCTGGGTCTGGCTGATACAGGAAGGAGGCATCCATGTATACAGGGACACAGTGAGTAAAGGCCAGAGAGTGAGAGATCCTAGAGATGACTTACCTCTTTACCTGCTTTACCTCTTCCTTGAGAGACTGTTCCCAATAATAATTAGAGAAGTCAAAGACCCACATGGCTGCTTATAACTTATAGAATGATCTTTTAAAAGACTAGGGCCAACTATCACCTTACTCTACTAATAGTTTTCCTCTAGCAAAGTGAACTTTTGCCTAGTCCATGCCAGCATCCACAACAGATTATAATTGCCTTCCATTGCCCCCCTCCCAATGGCTGCAATACTCACTGTCTCTCTGATGCCCCTCCCCTAACCCCCACCTCACCCAACCCAACCTTATATTGTAACTGTATAGTCGGTAGGGTTTTGCATAAATTGTCACCACTATACTGTATAAATAGTAAATAAATAGCTCTTCAGCCAAAAGAGTAACGTGATCCCACAGGCCCAACATCTGCACCATACTATCCAAGCTGAGCAAGTGACCAGTCTCTCTTCACTAATAAGATCAAGCACTAACCTGCTCATCTTAGAGTAATAAAGGAGAAAGAGTTAAAGTAGAAGTTTGGATTTTTCTCTTTTTGCATAGTTACTTGGTCCAACCTGGACCAGAAAGTGTGTATATGCCATACCTAGCCGATCCCCGGGAAGCTGGCAATCTCTGTAGTAGAAATATAGTGATCTCCTCTGCCTTCTGGGTCCTGTGCTGGGTGGCTGCCCTGCTGCTTAGTGAACACTTGCTCGCTGGCCATGGGTGCAGTCCAGAAGAAAACTTAACATTTTCTTAGTGAATGCAGATCATTCTCTGATTGGATGAGGTGGAAATGTGGCATGGTGATGTCATGATCTCCACCTTGTCCAATTAGAGAATGTTTTGGCTTCTTTGAATAAATGCAAAGTGTTCTCTTAACCACTTGCCAACCAGCTGCCGTATGGCAGGTCGGCACAATCCTGCGAACTGTCGTAGTTGTACGTCAGTCCCTTTAAGTGGGATAGACCACCAGCCACGAGCGATCACGGGCGTGAGAGGCAGAACAGGGACATGTGTGTGTGTAAACACACACATCCCTGTTCTGTGAGGAAAGACAGATTGTGAGTTCCTAATAGATAGGAACCACGATCTGTAATTTCCTCTAGGTCAGTCCCATACCCCCTACAGTTAGAAACACACTAGGGAACACAATTAACCCCTTGATCACCCCCTAGTGTTAACCCCTTCCCTGCCAGTGACATTTGTACAGTATCAGTGCATTTTCATAGCACTGATCGCTGTATAAATGTCAATGATCCCAAAAATTTGTGAAAAGTGTCCAATGTGTCCGCCATAATGTCGCAGTCCCGATAAAAATCGCAGATTGCCACCATTACTAGTAAAAAAAAGTATAATAATAAAAATGCTATAAATCTATCCCCTATTTTGTAGACGCTAAAACTTTTGCGCAAACCAATCAATAAACGCTTATTGTGATTTTTATTACCAAAAATATGTAGAAGAATGCATATCATCCTAAACTGAGGAAAAAACTAGCTTTATAGGGGTATTTATTATAGCAAAAATTACAAAATATTGCAGAGATGATCAAATGCCACCAAAAGAAAGCTCTATTTGTGGGAAAAAAGGACGTCAATTTTGTTTAGGTACAGGGTCTCACAACCGTGCAATTGGCAGTTAAAGAGGCACAGTGCTGAAAATGGCACTGGGCAGCCAAATCTTCCGGGGCTAAAGTGGTTAAAAGAGCCTATGCTCCACACAACTGCCTGTGTTTGCCATGCATCAGGGCTGTCGCTCAACATGGAAACAAGTAGTTAGTACTGATCCACATAATAGTCTTTTCCAGCTTCCACAGGGATCAGCTAGGTATGACACATACACACTTACATTGGTCCAAACCGGACCAATGTAATTATGCAAAAAAAAAAAGCCATATCTAAACTACAGCTTTAAAGCAGAGTTCCACTCACATTTTCATCTTTCAATGAATTGCTTATGTAGCGCCCTGCTCCCAAATGACTGGGCACTATGTTCAATTTAGTGGGTGTCTGAGACGATAATATGGTTTAGATTGTATGTTTTATTCTAAATTAGCCTCTGTTCTGACAGTGGCTGTGCCTGATAGGATTTTCCCACTGTTACCTGTAGGTGGTGATACCCCCTCAGGTCAGTGTTGGAACCCGGGTAAGCCATAGGTCATTGAGTGTCATTTCTCGGGAGCAGCCCAGTGGGAGTGGTGCTCCCACTGTGCATGCTGGGAATGCATACTGAAGGGGCATGCGTCATGTTTTGGGGCTCTTCGCCTCGTGGCCCTCCTGGCGCGAGGTATGTGTTGTGTGATTTCCAGCCCTGGGATCACGTTGGCCCGAGGCTGCATCTCTGCTAGTAGGCCCAGTTATGCTGGCTGGGGTCTACGAATCAAGAGGGATCATAAGCTGTCCTTCTAAGTCAAGGAAGCTACACTTAATGAAGGAACCCGGGGGAGGACCTCCCCTGCAGGAGACCAAGCGGAAGGCTTATGTCTCGGGATAGGCCTGGTGACCCTATTAAGAAGGGATCCACAATTCAAGTTGTCCTACAGTTCGCCTATAGCTCTTCAACTGTACGGCTGGAAGTTTGGGCATTGCATCCTGTGGCAGAGAATTCTGGACTATTCAATTTGTTCTCAACCAGTCTGTGGCAGAGACTGTTATCGAACTGGTTCGTGCATCATCCCGGCTGCCAGGTCAGGCGAGAGGGGTCAACCTGGGTAAGCAATACCCACTCAGGAGGGAGTGGTGAATGACTTTGAAGTTTAGGGGTTTTCCCCAGTGATCTGTACCGCGTACCTGAACATTCTTTTCCCCCTCATCCTTCTACCTTCTCTACAAGTTCAAGCAAAAAAGAATAAAACCTGACAGTTATAGGTTTTACATCTCGTGTGGACACTGGAATTATTTCAGACTTTCTTCCCCTAGACAACAAGTGTTGAGGTAAGGTGCAAGCCCAAAACTAACCAGCAGCTCCTACGGGGGTAGTGCTACACTTCAATCCCGCAAGTTAAAACAACATTGGGAGGTATATTTATTGGTTTGCGAAAAAGTGTTATGAGTCTTCAGAAATAGCTGAGAACAATGGGCCAGATTCACAGAAGAGATACGACGGCGTATCTCTGATACACCGTCATATCTTTTAGAGTATCTATGCGACTGATTCATAGAATCAGTTCCGCATAGATAGCCCTTAGATCCGACAGGTGTAATTGTCTTACACCGTCGGATCTTAGGATGCAATACCTCGGCCGCCGCTGGGTGGAGTTTGCGTCGTATTCCAGTGTCGGGTATGCAAATGAGGATTTACGGCGATCCACAACGGTTTTCGCGTTCGTTACGTCGTCGCTAGTAATTTTTTCCTGTCGCAAAGTTACGGCTGCTTTAACATGGCTTAACTTTAGTCGAGCCATGTTAAAGTACGGCCGTCTTTCCCGGGTCGAATTTCAATTTTTTTTTTTTTGCGTAAGACGTCCGGGAATACGAACGTACGCTACGCACGTCACTGATCAAAAAAATGACGTCACTTCGCGCAAAGCACGGCGGTAATTTCAAGACGGAGCATGCGCAGTACGTCCGGCGCGGGAGCGCGCCTAATTTAAAAGACACACGCCCCTTTGAATTAGGCGGGCTTGCCCCGGAGGCCGCCGGCATAAGTTTTCACGCAAGTGCTTGGTGAATCAGGCACTTGCGATGAAAACTTGCGCGGTGTAACGTATATACGATACGTTACGCCGCCGCACTTCTATGTGAATCTGGCCCAATGTAACTGATAAGAATGCAACACAGGCAGAAAACACAAGATATTAGAAATTTACTGGAATTCTGGAAAGCATCAAAAAGAAATTTGAACAAGTATAAGAAGTCACTTTTAATGGCATACCGGACCAAAGGGAAGAAAATAGGAGAAGTTACTGTAACAATTAGGGATTTTATACACTTTTCAAGCAGCTACTTAAATCATAGTTTATTTTTAACATTCCTTTTTAAAGTTTTCCATAAAAATTGATATGGAAATTCTAATTAAAACAAGTTCATACATTTGATATATTCACGTAATGCATGTTCGGTGTAGTGTTGATAGAAATTTAAATTTATATCTAAGGAAAAAAGTACATTTTGTTACAGCCTTGGACTATGCCATCCTTTGAACAAACAGCATTTCCCGGCACTTATTTTGGTGGAGCTCACCCTATATGAGCCTCGCTTGGTCCTAGTGGAAAGCATTATGTAATTAATTAGCTCCCTTGAGTGACTATACTTCAGAAGAGGTTGCAAGTGATATGCCTACGAGGGTCTTTTTTGTGCGACGGCCTCGGGACTTTTTTGCTTCATGAACTTTTGATCTATCTTTGTCAACAACAGATGAAAAACATCAGACACTGTGGTCATGAGTTTTTTTTCCCAGATAGGTTCAAATTTCAGTGGAGATGCTAATGTGAATTTTAAACAAAGGTGACTTAAGCACTCTTTTATATATATATGTATAGAAATGTATATTAAAATCCCTACAATTCACATTTGCAAAAAACGTGGGAGTAACAATACAAACTTTAAGACTTTCAAATAAAATTGAATTTTATTCTTGCTGAGATCTTATGCGCTCAATGTATAGAATATTATTAATATCAGTAATTAACATTAATAATTAGAAATAATAATAATAAAAAAAATAATGCCTTCAAAACAAAACTAGTAGTGGCGTTTTTGTGATTTATTTTTGTAATATTTAATATTTATTATTTGCATATATATATATATATATATATATATATATATATATATATATATATATATATATATATATATATATATATATATATATATATATATATATATATATATATATAGAGATATATATATATATATATATATATATATATATATAGATATATACTGTATAGATAAATAGATAGATAGATATCTATCTATCTATCTATCTATCTATCAATCTATATATATATATATATATATATATATATATATATATATATATATATACTGTATATATATCTATATCTATCATATATATATATATATATATATATAGATAGATAGATAGATAGATAGATAGATAGATAGATAGATAGAGATATCTATCTATCTATCTATCTATCTATCTATCTATCTATCTATATATATATATATATATATATATATATATATATATATATATATATATATACAGATATGCAAATAATAAATATTAAATATTACAAAAATAAATCACAAAAAAGCTATATCTATCTATCTATCCATCCATCCATCCATCCATCTATCTATCTATAGATAGATAGATAGATAGATAGATAGATAGATAGATAGATAGATATCTCTATATATATAGATAGATATCTATCTATCTATCTATCTATATATATATATATATATATATATATATATATATATATATATATATATATATAGATAGATAGATAGATAGATAGATAGATAGATAGATATCTCTATATATATAGATAGATATCTATCTATCTATCTATATATATATATATATATATATATATATATATATATATATATATAGATAGATAGATAGATAGATAGATAGATAGATAGATAGATAGATAGATAGATAGATAGATAGAGATATATCTATATAGATATACAATAAAAAGAAATATAATATATATAAATATAATTTTTTAACTGTATATCTATCTATCTATCTATCTATCTATCTATCTATCTATCTATCTATATATCTATCTATATAGAGATATTTGTTACTGTGTGTATATATATATATATATATATATATATATATATATATATATATATATATATATAAATGTATAGATATATTTATAGATATATCTATACTGACACTGTATATCTATGTATATCTATATAGATAGATATATCTATAGATATACAGTATGTGTGTATATATATATTTCCCTTTGTTGATATGCATTTTGATCTGCATTTTAGTAGTTTTCTAGTATTATTTCTCACTTTTTTATTATTCATCTGTGAAGTTTGAAAAAAAACATTTTGCCTTTGCTAAGATGTTTTTTTTTTTTTTTATAGTATTTAGCCTTTGCGTGTTTTTATCGTTTTAACAAAATGTTATAATTAGCTTTCTGTCTTATAACTAATCATTAATTAAATGTATTGATTCTGCTTTTAGTTTCATTTGATATTTCATTATAAAAAAATAAAATAAAAAATACTGTGTTATATTCAAACAATTTCAATCTCCTATTTTTCTTTTATTTAAAAAAAAAAAAAAGTTTTAAACAAATTTTAACCACATTTTAACTTTATAATGACTCATGAGTAAGTTGAAAAGAGTCCAGAAACTTTTAGATTTTGTATATGTCTTTGTATACTGAATGTAGACTTACCTAGCAGGTAAGTGTACATTTTGCTATATTTGAAGTATTAATCTCATAAAGTGTAAATTGGGTTCAACAGGTTGGCTGGCTGAATTGGCAAAGCTAATGAGGACACTATGAGATCTTATAAGAGAATTTGGTGCCCCAAGGATATGTACGCACATTGCACCTGATGGAAAAAAAAAAAAAAAAAACTAGGAGACTTCAAAGCATATGGGATTAGTGCTCGCACAGTGTTCAGAAATGGCCAAAGGGAAATTCACCAACTTATTACCCACATACAAGCTAATCCTGTTATCTACAAAATATAACAGTGTTCTGTAGTCACCATCACCTAACCTCGCAAGAAGCACGTTTTCCATGTTGATAGGCAAACTCGTGTTCAGGTTATCGTATAGCAACCAAGCAAACAAGCCCTGGATTTTACTAGCTATTTCAGGAAAGTTGCATATCGTAAAACACTCATAATAATAAAATAATAATAATAATAGATAGGAAAACTGATTTTTAAAGCAAATATATAGATTTTTTTTTTCACACCATTTTTTTTTTATTTATATATTTGTTACAGGTACTTATATAGCGCTGTCAATTTACGCAGCGCTTTACATATATATTGTACTTTCACAGCAGTCATTGCCCTCAAGGAGCTTACAATCTAAGGTATCTGCATGCAGATGTATCCAGTCTGCTGAGAATTATGTAGCTCATGAATTAGGATTACCAGGGTTCTGATTTTATGATTCTCTCTAGATCAGAAAGGTTTGTGTGCAAAGACTTAGACAAATAAAAAATGTGAATTGCTAATATAGAAATGACAATAATTTGTAACGTGTTTAACTCCTGCATTTGTTTGCTTTGTTATGTTACCATTACTGAGTAATTTTATCTACATATAAAACTATCTTACTATTACTGTTAATAGTATTAAATAATAATTTTAAAGTTCAACTCTCACTTTCTCCCTCACACCTGATTTCCAAAACGCCACCCTTGTACCTACCTCTGAACCCTTTTGTTTATT
Organism: Rana temporaria; assembly: GCF_905171775.1. Lineage (NCBI taxonomy): Eukaryota > Metazoa > Chordata > Amphibia > Anura > Ranidae > Rana > Rana temporaria. The sequence continues at coordinate 48,695,467 of NC_053492.1, forward strand.
TTTTATTTTAATAATCCATATATGTACCTTTTTTGTCCAACTGTCCTTGTTCAAGTTCTGTCCAGGTCCTGAATGCTGCAGAGAGTTGTATCATGTTATAGGGAACGATCATGCCATAGGGATGCTTTAGGGAACATTTGAAATTCTTAAAGCGGAGGTTCACCCTAATAGCATGTATATCTGACCAACTCCCTTATATTCGTAACAAGTACTGTCCGCAATTAGTTTTTTTTTTATGCTGTACGTACCTTGTAATCCATTTTTTCAATCTACTTCTCCCCGCGGGAGGTAGGCGTTTCTATGCCTAGGTGGATTGTCATCTGGGAGGTCGCCCAGACGATTGACGTCTGTTCGCCCCGGCAGACAAGGTCCCCCCAGTATTGCGTAGGTGCGCACGAGTTACAGGGTTTCCGAAAAAAGCCGAACATGCGGAGATGTGAGTCGGCTCTATACGGTGCCTGCGCTCTGCATGTTCGGCTTCTTTCAAAAACCCTGTAACTCGTGCGCGCCTTCACAATACGGGGGGTGGGGCCTTATCCGCCGGGGGGAACAGACGTCAATCATCTGGGCGACCTCCCAGATGACAATCCCCTTAGGCATAGAAACGCCTACTCCCGAGGGGAGAAGTAGATTGAAAAAATGGATTACAAGGTACGTACAGCATAAAAAAAAGAACTAATTGCGGACAGTACTTGTTACGAATATAATGGAGTTGGTCAGATATACATGTTATTAGGGTGAACCTCCGCTTTAAGCATGCCTGATCCATACCCTGAAAAGTGTACCTTTTGTCTGTAATTTATCCTGAAAATCCTTAACTAGGTTATTTATATAACATAATATAAATTCAGGGTATAAAAAATAACTTGAAAATTCTGAAAAAATAAATACTTTCACTGAAGAGCGAGTCTGCCTAGGGACTTCTTTGCCATAGCTTCATACTGTAGCTGTATCTCTGTAGAGATTTAAGGCACTGCTGCCCCTGATAAGTCCATGGGAATGCAGGCCCTGATTTGAAGCTGGTCAACTGCTGGTCAATGCTCCTGTTAATGAATCTTGGATGATTTAAGCAGCATTGCAAACTGATGTCAACCTGATGACATCAACATAAGACTTTCACTGTTCTCTTTGCTGGAAGCTCTGACCTGAGGAAGCAAAGCCCTGCCTCTACCAAGATGGCCACCTTCACACAGCGGCACGGTGCAGCACAAGTCAAGGTAAGTCAGTAATGTGGAAAGATGAGCTGCAGTTAGGCCACAGGCAATACTGGTGACTATATTAGTCTATATTATTACTATACTATAGACTATATTATTACTGAAAAAATATATGTAGAAAAATAATGTACCGTCGTCCTATCAATTCAAGCAAAAAAAAAAAATAGCAGAGGTTTTGAGGCAACTTTGGACTTTCATGGCATGGTAAAGACTCACATAGGCAGTATACATAAAAAAGAATTATACAAATTTATTAAGAAAAAATATATATCTTTTTTTTTTTTCTTAATACATTTTTACAATTTTTTATATATACTGCCTATGTGAGTCTTTACCGTGCCATGAAGGTCAAAAGTTGCCTCAAAACCACTGCTCGTTTTTGCTTGAATAATGGTGACTAGTCATTTGCCTGCCATCTGCCATTTTTGGGCACAGATTCTATGGCTCAGCTCCTCCTTAATTTCAAAGTACAAAATTGTGAAATGGGTTGTGCTCCTTTGGAAACTGAATAATAAAAAATATAATTGAAAGATATTGGCACAGTATATTTTTTATTTTATGTAGGTCAGTCCAAGTAATTTTCACAGAAAAGCAATCATTTTGTCCAGCTCATAAAGAATTTTCCTTAAAATCTCTTTTTGACATACAGTTGTGCTCATAAGTTTACATACCCTGGCAGAATTAGTGATTTTTTTGGCCAATTTTCAGAGAATAAAAATGATAACACAAAAACTTTTCTTTCACTCATGGTTAGTGTTAGGCTGAAGCTATTTATTATCACTGTGTTTACTCTTTTTGAATCATAACGGCAACAGAAACTACCCAAATGACCTTGATCAAAAGTTTACTAACCTGGTGGTTTTGGTCTGATAACATGCACACAAGCTGACAAGAAAGGGTTTGAATGGCTATTAAAGGTAACCATCCTCATCTTTGATCTGTTTGCTTGTAATTAGTGAGTGTGTATAAAAGGTCAATACGTTTCTGGACTCCTGACAGACCCTTGCATCTTTCATCCAGTGCTGCACTGATGTTTCTGGATTCTGAGTCATGGGGAAAGCAAAAGAATTGTCAAATGATCTGTGGGAAAAGGTAGTTGAACTGTATAAAATAGGAAAGGGATATAAAAAGATATCCAAGGAAATGAGAATGCCAATCAGCAGTGTTCAAACTCTAGTCAAGAAGTGGAAAATGAGGGGTTCTGTTGAAACCAAATTACGGTCAGGTAGACCAACTAAAATTTCAGCCACAATTGCCTGGAAAATTGTCCGGGATGCAAAGAAAAACTAACAACTAACTTCAGGTCAAATACAGGACTATGAAAACATGTGGTGTGGCTGTTTCAAGATGCACAATAAGGAGGCACTTGAAAAAAGATGGGCTGCATGGTCGAGTCGCCAAAAGAAAACCATTACTACCGAATGCCACAAAGTATCCGGCTTACAATACGCCAAACAGCACAGAGACAAGCCTCCATCCTTCTGTCACAAAGTCATTTGGAGTGATGAGACCAAAATGTAGCTTATTGGCCACAACCATAAATGCTACATTTGGAGAGAAGTCAACAAGGCCTATAATGAAAGGTACAGAGGTGGATCGCTGATGTTTTGGTGATGTGTGAGCTACAAAGGCGCAGGAAATTTGGTCAAAATTGTTGGCAAGATGAATGCAGTATGTTATCAAAAAATACTGGAGGAACATTTGCATTCATCAGCCAGGAAGCTGCGCATGGGACATACTTGGACATTCCAACATGACAATGATAAAAAACACAAGGAAAAGTCGGCCTGTCATTGGCTACAGCAAAATAAAGTAAAGGTTCTAGAGTGACCATCTCAGTCTCCTGACCTCAATATCATTGAGCCACTCTGGGGACAATTAGTGGACAGACATCCAAATGTTATGATGTATATGTGAGATGTGGACACAAGGCTTCCTCTGATTGGTTGAGATGGAGAGGCAGGTAGATGACATCACAATCTCAGCCTTTGCCAATAAGAAAAAGTCTTGTACTTATTCAGAAATTACAAGGCTTCCTGTAAATGGCTGAGCTGTGCTCAGCCCAAATAGAAACAGGAAGTCTCCTTACCACTGAAAGAACACAGCACTGTAGAATGTATGTAGCTGATGCCGATAGCATCTGCAACGTGGAGCAGAATGCGAGGTTTCCTAGAAAGAGACGGACATTGCACTGTCCCTTCTCCTCAGGAACCTTTTAATTCCTCTAAGTACTGTCCTTACCAGATGTGTATGCTACGCTAGCCACTGGCATATAGCGTGCCAAATCCAGGATCCAGAGTCTTAAATAGACAGAGCAGTTAGTTATGTTGACTTACCCATGTAATAAGCTTGTAGAGGACTGGATATTTTTTTGGGATATATTTTGCAAAACTGCTCCAGCTTCTTCAAGTTGGATGGTTTGCACTTGTGAACAGCAATCTTTAAGTCTGACCACAGATTTTCTATTGGATTGACGTCAGGGCTTTGACTATGCCATTCCAACACATTTACCCCTTAAACCACTCAAATGTTGCTTTAGCAGTGCGTTTGGGGTCATTGTCCTGCTGGAAGGTGAACCTCCGTCCTAGCCTCAAATCACACACAGAGTGGTAAAGGTTTTGCTTAAGAATATCCCTGTATTTAGCACCATCCATTTTTTTCTCAACTCTGACCAGTTTCCCAGTCCCGACTGCTGAAAAACATCCCCACAGCATGATGCTGCCACCATCATGTTTCACTGTGGGGATGGTGTTTTTTGGGTGATGTGATGTGTTTGGTTTGCACCAGACAGCGTTTTCTTTGATGGCCAAAAAGTTCAATTTTAGTCTCATCAGACCAGAGCACCTTCCTCCATACATTTTGGGAGTCTCCCACATGCCTTTTCGCAAACTCAAAACGTGCCATTTTGTTTTTTGATTAAAAAGTAATGCCATACATCCAAACTTTATGAAGCGTACGGCTTATTGTTGTCCTATGTATAGATTCTCCAGTGTCTGCTGTGGAATTCTGCAGCACCTTCAGGGTTACCTTAAGTCTCTGTGCTGCCTCTCTGATTAATGCCCTCCTTTCCCAGTTCGTGAGTTTTGGTGTGCGGCCATCTCTTGGCAGGTTTGCTGTTGTGCCATGTTCTTTCCATTTGGTTATGATAGATTTGATGATGCTCCTAGGGATCATCAAAGATTTGGATATATTTTATAACCTAACCCTGACTTGTACTTCTCAACAAAATTGTCCCTTACTTGTTTGGAGAGTTCCTTGGTCTTCATGGCAGTGTTTGGTTAGTATAGTTACATAGTTAGTCAGGTTGAAAAAAGACACAAGTCCATCCAGTTCAACCACAAAAAATAAAAAAACAAAAATAAAAAACACAGTAAAATCCTATACACCCAACTCCATTCCCACAGTTGATCCAGAGGAAGGCAAAAAACCCCAGCAGAGCATGATCCAATTTGCTACAGCAGGGGAAAAAATTCCTTCCTGATCCCCCGAGAGGCAATCGGATTTACCCTGGATCAACTTTACCTACAAATCTTAATACTCAAGTTATATTCTGTACATTTAGGAAAGAATCCAGGCCTTTCTTAAAGCAATCTACTGAGCTGGCCAGAACCACCTCTGGAGGGAGTCTGTTCCACATTTTCACTCCTCTTACTGTGAAGAAACCTTTCCGTATTTGGAGGTGAAATCTCTTTTCCTCTAGACGTAAAGAGTGCCCCCTTGTCCTCAGTGTTGACCGTAAAGTGAATAACTCAACACCAAGTTCACTGTATGGACCTCTTATATATTTGTACATGTTGATCATATCCCTCCTTATTCTCCTCTTCTCAAGAGTGAATAAATTCAGTTCCTCTAATCTTTCCTCATAGCTGAGCTCCTCCATGCCTCTTATCAGTTTGGTTGCCCTTCTCTGCACTTTCTCCAGTTCTCCGATGTCCTTTTTGAGAACTGGTGCCCAAAACTGAACTGCATATTCCAGATGAGGTCTTACTAATGATTTGTACAGGGGCAAAATGATATCTCTGTCTCTGGAGTCCATACCTCTCTTAATACAAGAAAGGACTTTGCTCGCTTTGGAAACCGCAGCTTGGCATTGCATGCCATTATTGAGCTTATGATCAACTAAAACCCCCAGATCCTTCTCCACTACAGATCCCCCCAGTTGTACTCCCCCTAGTATGTATGATGCATGCATATTCTTAGCCCCCAAGTGCATAACTTTACATTTATCTACATTAAACCACATCTGCCACTTAGTCGCCCAATTAGACAGAGCATTGAGGTCGGCTTGTAAATTGGAGACATCCTGCAAGGACGTTATTCCACTGCATAGCTTGGTGTCATCTGCAAAGACAGAAATGTTACTTTTGATCTCAGACCCAATATCATTTATAAATATATTGAAAAGTAAGGGTCCCAGCACTGAACCTTGGGGTACACCACTGATAACCTTGGACCATTCAGAGTAAGAATCATTAACCACGACTCTCTGAATTCTGTCTTTCAGCCAGTTTTCTATCCATTTACAAACTGATATATCCAATCCTGTAGACCTTACCTTACACATGAGCCGTGTGTGCGGAACTGTATCGAACGCTTTTGCAAAATCCAAATATATCACGTCCACAGCCACGCCTCTGTCCAGGGTTTTACTTACCTCTTCATAAAAGGAAATCAGGTTTGTCTGACAACTTCTGTCTTTCATGAATCCATGTTGTCTGCTGCTTAAATAGTTTGTTTCCAGCAAGAACTCATCCATGTGGTCTTTTATTAAACGTTCCAGTATCTTCCCAACTATAGAAGTTAAACTAACAGGTCTATAGTTACTTGGTAAAGACTTTGTTCCCTTTTTAAATATGCGCACCACATTGGCCCTGCGCCAATCCAGTGGTACTATTCCTGTCTTTAATGAGTCCCTAAATATTAGATACAGTGGCTTTGAAATGACAGAGCTCAACTCACCTAGGATCCGTGGATGGATGCCATCAGGTCCAGGTGCTTTATCCACCTTTATTCTGTCTAAATATTTCTGGACCATAGTAGTGCCTCTTGCTTAGGTGTTGCAGCCTCTGGGGCCTTTCAAAAAGGTATATAGGTAAATATGTAATGACAGATCATGTGACACTTAGATTGCACACAGGTGGACATCATTTCACTAATTATGTGACTTCTGAAGGTAATTGGTTGCACCAGAGCTTTTTATGGTCTTTAAAACAAAGGAGTGAATAAATACGCACATGTCAATTATCAGTTTTTTTATTTCTGAAAAATAGTTTTATGTATATATTTTACTTCACTAACCTAGACCATTGTGTTCTGATCCATCACATATAATTCATATAAAAAAAAACATTGAACTAATGGCTGTAATGTAACAAAATAGGTAAAAAGCCAAGGGGGTGAATACTTTTGCAAGGCACTGTATTCTTCCTCTTGTTAATTTACTTTAGTAGACCAGGCCCATTGTGTACTTTTGAAAACCCGTACAGAATTTAAAAGTCATGAAATCCTCTATACTGTACACAGTCTATAGATCTTATGGAAAAATTAAGTATACGTGTTTGGAAGTATTAAAAAAAGTTCTGAAGATATAGGGCCATCCCCTTGCTCATCCCCAGGGGATATAGCTTGTCTATGAGTTTATCATCAATAGCCTGAAATGAAAATGTCTGGACATCTCCATGTAGTGTAGACAGATGTGCTTGTTAGGGCAATACCTTTTCAACACAATTATCTGACTTTCACAAGTAAAAACTATCCAGATCACAAAGTGTCCTGACATCAAACACAGGCTAATTAATAACAGATACACAGGCCAATCTTACCTTTAACAAAAATGACATTTGCACTGTTTAAAATCATTTGCAAAACTGTGGGCAAAATTTGTTCTTTTTTTTTTTTCGTTAAATGATTTCTGACAAGAGTTTATAACAAAGGTCTCCAAACTTTACATATATGTGGGAAGTAAAATCAGTTTTACAAATAATTGAGTCCCCCTTTATATCAGGGTCTCCATCAAAGTCTGAGTTCCCCTTACATCAGGGTCCACATCAGTGTCTCCCTTTTATCAGAGTCCCCATCACAGTCCCTCTTAAATCAGGGTCTCCATCAGAGTAACTCTTAGGCCTTGTACTCACGGCAGGACATGTCCGATGAAAACGGTCTGCAGACCGTTTCCATCGGACATGTCTGGCCGGGGACTGCCCGGGGACTTCTGTTCGATGGCTATACACACCATCGAACAGAAGTCCGCGCGTAAACAATACGCGGGGCGTGTCCGCGGTGTCGACGCGTCGATGACGCGGTGTCGCCGCGACAATGACGCGGCAGCGTGGGCGGCCTGCCTTTAAAATGCTTCCACGCATGCGTCGAAGTCATTCGACGCATGCAAGGGATGGCGGGCGGCAGGACATGTACGGTAGGTCTGTACAGACGACCGTACATGTCCGGGCGGACAGGTTTCCAGCGGACTGTTTTAAAGCAAGTTCGGGAAACAGTTGTCTGCTCAGAAACGGTCTGTCAGACAATTGTTTGCTGGAATCCTGTCCGCGCGGCTGTACACACGACGGAACATGTCTGCTGAAACTGGTCTGCGGACCAGTTTCAGCAGACATGTTTGGTCGTGAGTACGGGGCCTTATAGCAGAGTCCTTATTAGAGTTCCCCTTACAACAACAGTGCCCCATATAATAAAGTTCCAATCATAATCACTCTTACCACTGTTGGGCATACAGCGTGTCTGTAGCAGTAGGATGGGAGTTGGAAGGCAGAAGATGGTTCATTCTCCTCCTCGTATACTTACCCTACCAGTGGGCTGTAGTTTGGAGACCCCTGATTTATAATCTTGGTAGGTGGCAAGGTCTTACTCTAAGTACATCCCAGCAGGTTCCAAAACAACAGTAGAACATAGTATATATCTTGAGAAAATTGGAAGAGAACTAAAAAAAAGAAAACTACATGCCACAGGAAAGTGGTTTGAAAATTGTTGGGAAGTGTATTTTCTCCAGAAATGTCATTGAGGTTAACTACCGTATATACTCGAGTAAATGCCCCCCTCGGCTTATACTCGAGTCAGTGTACCTAAAATTATTGAGAGGCTGCGATCGTCCATCGTTTAAAACTTGCAGTCTCCTCCTGTCCCTTCCGTGATAGGCGGAACTCTGTCTGCTGAGAAACGCCTATCACGAACGTTCTCTCATCCTCACCCATCCCAGCAGACACTGTGTTCAGTGTTCCGCCAATCACGGATGCCTTTTCATTCTCGGACAAGAGGACGTCCGTGATTGGCGGAACACTGAACACAGTGTCTGCTGGGAAACTGAGTCCGAGGATGAGAGAACGTCCGTGATAGGCAGAACTGTGTCAGCTGAGAAACTCCTATCACGGAAGGGACCAGGAGGAGACCGCGAGTTTTAAACAATGAATGGACAACCGCAGCCTCTCAATTTCAGGTACACTGACAACGGGCAGAGTTACGACGGGCACAGAGACGACGGGCACAGTGAGGATGGGCACAGTGGGGATGGGCACAGTGAGGATTAGCACACTGAGGATTGGCACAGTGAGGATGGGCACAGTGAGGATGGGCACAGTGAGGATTGACACAGCGAGGATGGGCACAGTGAGGATTGGCACAGTGAGGATGGGCACAGTGAGGATGGGCACATTGACAATTGGCACAGTGAGGTTGGCACAGTGAGGTTGCAATGGGCACAGTGAGGTTGGCACAGTGAGGTTGCAATGGGCACAGTGAGGCGTGCAAATGGACATTGTTAACCCTCTTTTCCGCTTACAGTAGCTGCTGCATTCTCACCCTCGGCTTATACTCGAGTCAATACGTTTTCCCAGTTTTTTGTGGTAAAATTAGGTACCTCGGCTTATACTCTGGTCGACTTATACTCGAGTATATACGGTAAGCATCCTATACAATTTGAATGTCCCTAAACTACGCTTATTGTTTAACTAATTTAAGGTTAACCATTTGTGCTGTGCAAGTGTATTAAGTAGTTGTGACAGCTTAAATTTAATGTCAAGGCAAAATAATAATAAAAAAAAATTGTAGTACATCTCTGCAATACATTCACATTTGCTGTATTTTATCCCTTAGTTAAAGGACCCTTTAGGTATGGAAAAATCTATTACTTATTACAGTGGATAACCACACTCCAGTTAAAAAATTAAAACTTCTTTATTATTAGTCAATAAAACAGGAACACCAAGATAAAAGAGACCTCTTACGTGTTTCTTGCTAAAAAGCACTTAATCATAGATTCCGCAACTGGATGAATTTTCATTTTGCTCACTTGTTGTTCTGCCTACAGGACAGGAAGGTAAATCTTTCAAATGAAGCACATTTATTGTCCACTGTCCCATGTCCATTCACACTTATAGGACTTGTCATGCAACTTTGGACATCAAAGTCGGATGACAAGTTGCACCCCATATTTTTCAATGATAACCTTTCATACATGCGCAACTTAAAGTTGGAGCAACTTCAAAATAGTTCATGCAATACTTTGGTCCATTTTTTATGTAACTTGAGGGCCATAGACTTCAATGTTAACCCTCAAAAGTTGCATGAAAGTCCTACCTGAATGTTTTACATGCAACAGATGCCCATTATCATTGGTCAAAGTCACATCAATGTCAAACCCATCTTAAGTTGCATAAAAGTTGCACTCCAAAGTCGTGCTACTTTGGTGTCATACAAGTGTGAATGGAGCCTTAGGAATAAAATCCTGACAGAGATTCTAAGCATTTCTCATTCTATTAGAACATGTTTTAATTTTTTTTTTTTTAAACAGGGAAGGTTTAGAACATTTGGTCAGGTTAGTATTACCATTTAAGCCTTCCTGTCCTTCTGTTGACCTCTACCCTCAATTTTTTGTTATGCAGTCCATAGCAGGTTCAAGGACAGCAATAAGAACCTCATAGTGGTTCTAGCCCTCTTATACTCAACCCAAAACTGAAAAACATATTTTTTTGGTAGGGTTGGGCTTTAAATTCAGACAGATGTTCTCACCCTTCCCTACTCTACTTAATACTATACTGGCTGGTGTTGGGCTTTAAAGAACAGCTTTTATTAAATACATTTAAACATTGAGTTGACCAGCACCACAAATACAGATAAACACAGTACCTTCTACAACAATCATCTTTTTTTCAGCTCTGTCGCAAGCAGAAAGTCCTTTCCTGCATCAGATGGGCCTCTTCTTCCACCTTGAATGATGGTCAACTCTAAGGCCCCGTACACACGGTCGGACAAAACCGATGAGAATGGTCCGACGGACCGTTTTCATCGGTTCACTGCTGAAGTGGCCTGATGGTCTGATGTGTGTACACACCATCAGTTCAAAATCTGATCGCGTCAGAACGCGGTGACGTAAAACACACGACGTGCTGAAAAAAACAAAGTTCAATGCTTCCAAGCATGCGTCGACTTGATTCTGAGCATGCGCGGGTTTTGAACGATGCTTTTCTGTAATAACCATCGGTTTGGTCCGATGGGGCAGCGGTCCATCTGTCCGGTTTTGAAGCATGCTTAGAAATTTTGGACCGAAGGAAACCAGACCGATAGCCTATACACACGGTCGGTTTGGTCCGATGAAAATGAACTTCGGTTCATTCTCATCGGACCAAACCGACCCTGTGTACGGGGCCTAAGACACAAGCTGTCATAGACACTCCCCTTAAGAGTTTATCATAACACCCTCTTGGACTTACAGTAGTCACAATCTTTATTTACATAGGGGGGCAGGATATGGGGGCCCCCTTGTTAAAGGGGGCTTCCAGATTATGACAAGCCCCCTGCCCGTAGACATCTACAACCACCAGGCAAGGGTTGTGGGATGAGGCCCTTGTCCCCATCAACATGGGGACAGGGTGCTTTGGAGGGGACCCCAAGCCACCCTTCCCATGTTAAGGGCATGTGGCCTGATACGCTTCCGGGGGTGGGGCACGTGCTCATCCCCCTCTATCCTGGCCTGCCAGGTTTTATGTTCGAATAAGGGTCTGGTATGGATTTTAGCGGGAACCCCATGTCATTTAAAAATATTGGCACAGGGTTCCCCTTAAAATTCATACCAGACCTGAAGGGCCTGGTATATATTTTTGGGGGAACCCCACGCCATTTTTTTTTTTAAACATTGGCATTCCCCTTAACATCCATACTAGACCCTGAAGGGCCTGGTATGGACTGGGTAACGCACACCGTTTTTTTCAATGGTTTTTCATCTATATTACCGAGAGCCGACAATACATTACAGCCACAGGCAATTTAAAATGACATTTTTTCCTTTAGAACTGTCATTTTACTGCAGGACTGTAATAAACTTCGAAAAGATGCGTTACTTTAAAGGCAGATTAAGTGGACCCCCAGGCACGATTTTTTAAGGAATATTTCACTTTTATTGTTTCACTTTAAGAATTATTAAAATCACTGCTCCTGAAAAAACTTCTGTTTTAAAAAAGAAATTGCATTGATACCCCCTGGGGTAGGACCCAGGACTCCATACACTTTTTATGGCAATAACTTGCATATAAGCCTCTAAAATGTTCATGTTTTTATGTTCGTGCCCCATAGACTTTAATGGTGTTCGCATGTTCGCACAAATTCTTTGCCTGTTCACTTGTCCTGGTGCAAACCGAACCGGGGGGTTGTTCAGCTCATTCCTAACCACAAGCTATGTTAGCTACAATTCCCAAGAGAGAGACATTAAAAGGGAGAGACATCTGTCATTTTTCCTGGGTGGAAGGGGGAAGAAGGCGGTCCTTAAGTGGAATGACAAAAGAATGACGATTTGTACATGTAGGAGAGAAGTGCCAGAATAGGCTCGGGAAGGAGGTGGGTTTTAAAGCCCGGTATTGAAGTGGTTAAATAGCTAATTGCAGGGCTTAAATAAACTCACGTATCTCAACTTGAACGTCCGCTCCTCTCTTTTTCTGTCTGGAATATACACTTATATTCCTCTGTGTCCGCTGTTGCCATTTTAACTGTGGGCATTATAATCCCACGGGCAGGGACTTCCTGGATGCGGTGATGCTGCGCACTCGCAGCGGGGAGCAGTGGCATCAGTGTCTGTGTTGCCATAACAACGCCCTCCCTTCTTCCTTTGTTTATGTCGCGTGTCACTTCCTGGTAGAGAAGTAGCGCGATATTTTGTATCACAGCTCTAAAGAGGAACACAGGGAGCTATGAGAGAAGCTCCCAGAGCACACTTCGTGGTAGGGGAAGTGACCTCATGCCCGAAGAATACCCGCAGTTGTGCTGACCGGAAGCATCTGGACAGTAAAGGTACTGTACACGATTGAAAAATATAAACAACCATTTTGAGCATTTTTAATATCGGCTGTACTATTAATTTAAACTTGAAATTAGGGTGGAGCTCCGCTTTAACCAAATGGCAAGTAGATGAACAGAAGAGAAATCCAAATCAAATCAATATTTGGTGTGACCACTTTGCCTTTAAAACAGCATAAATTATTTTAGGTGCATTTGCACACAGTTTTTGAGGGAACTCGGCAGGTAGGCTGTTCCAAACATCTTGGAGAACTAAGCACAGATCATCTGTGAATGTCTCAATTCCTTCTGTCTCTTCATGTAATCCCAGACAAACTCCTAGGTGTTGAGATCAGGGCTCTGTGGGGGGCAAACCATCACTTCCAGGACTCCTTGATCTTCTTTACACTGAAGATAGTTCTCAATGACATTGGCTGAATGCTTGGGGTCATTGTCTTGCTGCAGAATACATTTAGGGTCAATCAAATGCCTCCCTGATGGAGTGGCATGATGGATAATTATTTCTCCTGTAACCTGAATTTCTCAGCATTGAGGAGACCATTGATCCTGACCAAATCTCCAACTCTATTTGCAGAAATGCAGCCCTAGATGTGCAAGGAACCTCCACCATGCTTCACTGTTGTCTGCAGACACTCATTAATTGTACCGCTCTACAGACCTTCACAGAACAAACTGATTTCTGCTATATGCATAGGGCATGAAACCAAAGCTTAGTGACTATGCACAAAAAGCATCTTCTGGACTCCATCCATATTTTTTTGAAGATGCTTTACCCATTTATAAAAATAAAGATTCCACAGTTCCATAGGATCCTACAATTTAATGTGTACTATACAGCCAATCATAGCTATCTCTGGCAATAGGGTGCAGAATCTTATCACAGCTTCCTGCGATAAAATAATTTGTCAATCATCACTTTTTTGCCAGCTCTACTAGGCTGCACAACGATACCATCATTAATTAAAGAGATAAAATTAGCTTCAGTTCCAATTTAGCAAAAGAAGAAAAAAAATCTACAGTGTGTTGTACAGTACAATTATTAGCTCTCTCTGATGTAATACAGTAAATGTTATGTTCATGCCTATGAGGTAGGTTAAATATATTAAATGCAAAGGTAGGTATAGAACACGGAGAGGGACAGTATTTTTCAAAGGTTGCAGCTGAACTTGGATGGTACTATTATTACATTATTTTTTTATTTTTTTATTTATAAATTTAAGGAATCATTTCCATTTGCCTTGCTCTCTTAACAGCGATCCATAGTGGATCTCTTTTCAAAGAGTGGTACATGTGCCTCTGACAAGCATAAAGGAGGCAATATTGTTTTTTTTTTACATATGCACAGGGATTTTGAATGGAAATACCATGTCGCAGCTTCAAGTCTAGCCTCATGGTTGTAGCACAGACCCATTCAGTTTAATGGGTCATGTTTTTTAGCGCTGTACTACATAGTTAAATAATTAGTCTGGTTGAGAAAAAAAAACACAAATCCATCCACTTCAATCAATAGAAGGGGGAAAAAAACAATAAAGCACAATAAAATTAGCTCTGGCAGAGGAAAAAAGTCGTTCCAGATCCCCCAGAGGCAATCTGATTTTCCCTGGATCAACTTTACCTATAAATGTTAGTATCCAGTTATATTATGTGTATCTAGGAAGGACTCTAGGCCTTTCTTAAAACAATCTACTGAATGGGACAGAACCAGCTCTTACCGTGAAGAAGCCTTTCCGTATTTGGAGATGAAATCTCTTTTCCTCTAGACGCAAAGAGTTCCCCCTTGTCCTCAGTGTTGACCTTAAAGCGAATAACTCCACACCAAGTTCACTATATGGACCTCTTATATATTTGTATATGTTGATCATATCCTCCCTTAATCTCCTCCATTCAAGAGAGAATAAATGCAGTTCCTCTAATCTATTCTCATAGCTGAGCTCCTCCATGCCTCTTATCAGTTTGGTTGCCCTTCTCTGCACTTTCTCCAGTTCCCTGATATCCTTTTTATTAACTGGTGACCAAAACTGAACTGCATTTTCCAGATGAGGTCTTAGTAATGATTTGAAATGGGGCAAAATGTTATCTCTCTCTTTCCTCGCTTTGGAAATCGCAGCTTGCCATTGCATCTCATTATTATGCTTATGATCTACCAGAACAACCAGATCCTTCCCCATCATTGACTCCCCAAATTGTTCTCCTAATTTGTAAGATACATACATGTTTCTAGCCCCCAAAGTCATAACTTATATTAAACCTCATTTTCCACATAGTTGCCCAATTAAACAGTGCATTGAGGTCGGCTTGTAAGTGGGATATATCATGTAAGGACGTTATTCCACTCCATATCTTGGTGTCATCTGCAAAGACAGAAATGGTACAGTACTTTTAATCCCACACCCTATATCAATTATAAAGATATTAAAAAGTAAGGGTCCCAACACTGACCCTTGGGGTACACCACTTATAACCTTAGACCATTGAAGTATGAATCACTAACCACTACTCTTAATTCAGTCTTTTAGCCAGTTTTCTATCCATTTACAAACTGATTTTTTTATGGCCTGTAGATTTTACCTTACATATGAGCCGTGTGTGGGGAACCGTGTCAAACACTGCTCGACAAAAACAACCCGAAGGATAATGTTTGTCGCAACACAGAGCAAAGTACCATGACCATGGAATGTGTACAACCCCATCTAACTACCTTTGCTGCTTAAGGAGTGGGGGTTAAACAGAGGCTCCATTGCCTATTTGTACTGTCCCCCCTCCAATCACAAGTGTAAGCATAGCCTTATAGAGTCAGGGGTTGACTTGCAAGAGACAATGAATGGACAAAGAAAAAGGATCCCTGTAGGGTTAATCGCTATCCAAACATTGACCACAGTGCCTGTGGACATTTGCTAGTTCACCTTCCACCACCACTCATCTTCATATTGGCCAATGATTCAAGAAAGTTTTGCTTTCCTATAAACTTCAAAATCTGCATGCAATGAATAAAAGTCACACACAGGTCCTAAGACTGGATGTGACAGCATTATGAGCCAATATAGCTCTACTACCTAGTTTCGTAAACCATGGATTTCAGCAAAAAAAATTCTTCCAGACCCATTTTATATGGGTCACCACCTGGCAGTGTATAGGTAGCCTAGACCAGTGTTTCTCAACTCCAGTCCTCAAGGCGCACCAACAGGTCTTGTTTTCAGGCTTTCCCTTATTTTGCACAGGTGATTTTATCAGTTTCACTGCCCTAGTAATTACCACAGCAGTTTCATCTGAGGGAAATCCTGAAAACATGACCTGTTGGTGCGCCCTGAGGACTGGAGTTGAGAAACACTGGCCTAGACAGCCACTCGTGCCTGGAATTTTAGCCAAAACTGCAAACAGTTGACATGACAGTCAAGGCTACAAAAAAGCTGGTTTCCTCTTTGTAGCTTTGATTGGATGCTACACTTTCAATGCTTTACCTCCAACAGATCTGGAACCTGTCGTTTTTCAACTGTGGCTTCCTCAGGGTATACCCTGCCATGTTGGAGTGTTCAGCTGCCTGCAGTGGAGAATGCTATATCAGGCCACCAAGATCAATGGGGCATCTACTTGAGCCCTGAATGTAGCTGATCTAAGTTTAAGCCTGCCTGGGTGAGTCATATAAAGAGGTACCAGCTACAATGGGTCCACATCATGTATAATGGACTGCACCCCTCCTGTAGAGGTGAGCTGTGTAAGAAGGGTGCAGGAGATAAATAGGATGTGGGAGGAGGGAGTAGCATAGGTAAGCAATGTCAGTTGGTGTTAATTGGGTGCAGGGGGGAGCAGTGGTGAGCAGTGTAAAAGGGGTGAAGAACTGAGAAGTATAAATGGGGTGTAAAGGCAAGCAGGGGTGCAAGGGGTGGGTGTATAGATGAGCAATGTAAAAGTGATGCAGAGGTCAGAAGTGTACGAGGGGTGTTGGGGGGTTGAAGTGGGGAGCAGTGTAGGAGAGGTTTAGGGGAGAGCAGAGGTTAGTAGTATAAAAGGGTGGTAGGGGATATGCTTAGTTGTGCATTGTAAAAATGTACAGGGGAGTGCAGAGGTGTGCGATGTAAGAGGGAGTGGACATATATGAGCAGGGGCGTGGGAGAAGAGGTGAGGATTGTAAGAAGGGTGCATGTGGTGGGTGCATGGGAGAGAGGCGTAAGAGGGTGTTGGAGAGGGGAGCAGGGTTAGAATGGTGGAGGGTGGTGCAGAGGGGGGCAAGGTTAGGAGGCTAAGCAGGGTTAGAAAGGTGCAGAGGTGAGCATTGTAAAAAGGGTGCAAGTGGTGGGTGCATAGGTGAGTGCTCTAAGAGGGGTGGCAGCATTAGAGAGAAGTGCATTAGGGTTCAGGGTGGTGCAGAGGGGAGCAGGGTTAGAATGGTGGCAGGTGTTGCAGAGGGCAAGGTTAGGAAGAGAGCAGGGCTAGAAAGGTGCAGAAGTGACCATTGTAACAAGGGTGCATGTGGTGGGTGCATAGATAATGTCTCTAAGAGGGGTGGGTGCATTACAGAGAGGCGCAAGAGGGTGCAGGGTGATGCAGAGGGGAGCAGGGTTAGAAGGGTGCCGTGTGGTGCAGAAGAGGCAAGGTTAGGAGGGAAGCAGGGCTAGAAAGGTGCAGAGGTGACCATTGTAATAAGGGTGCACGTGGTGGGTGCATAGGTGATTAGTGCTCTAAGAGGGGTGGGTGCTTGGGAAAGAGACATAAGATGGTGTAGGGTGGTGCCGAGGGGATCAGGGCTAGAAGGGTGGATGGCTGTACAAAGAGGGGCAAGTTTAGGAGGGGAGCAAGGTTAGAAAGGTGCAGAGGTGAGCATTGTAAGAAAGGTGCATGTGGTGGGTGCTCTAAGAGGGTTGGGTGCTTGGGAAAAAGGCGTAAGAGGGTGAAGGTTGGTGCAGAGGAGGGTAGAAGGGTGCAGGGTGGTACAGAAAGGGGCAAGGTTAGAAGGGGAGCAGGGCTTTAAAGGTGCAGGGGTGCAGAGGTGACCATTGTAAGAGGGGTGCACCAGTGAGCAGTGGCAGAAAAGGGGTACAGAGGTGATCAGAGGATTATAAAGGGTGCAGAGGTATGCAACTGTGGAAGAGAGGTACAGAGGTACATGGGGGGGGGGCAAGAGGTACAGAGTCAAGGGGTGGAGTACCACATAGTTTTGTTGAAGATCTTCTTAAAGGTAGGCTCAGGCAAAGTTTAGCTCTTTGGATTTCCTAAAGGCAAATAGACTGTACCCTGTGCAAGGAAAGTTGCATTGTGCAAAGGAATTTTCCCCAGAGCTTATCATAAGAGGTGAAGCTCTGTTGATTTCCATCATCCAATCATGTGCAAGCAAAAACTTTTTTTTTTTTCTGTTTCCTTTGCACATAATTGAGTGTTCTTTGCAAAGGAAACTTTCACTACATTCACTAAACTTGAATAGCCTATTTGCCTTTAGCAAATTGAACCCCTGTGCCTTTATTCTGAAAGTCTAGGTAGTGGAAGAGATTCCGTTTTTAAAAATGATTGTGCTGAGGTTTGACTTTTTTTCCATTTTCTTAACAATTAAAACAGCTGCATTATTGTGTTTTTATTTTTTTAAAATCTGCTTAAGTTTAGCTTTAACCTGTTTCAGGTTTAGGAAGGCCTATTCATAGACAAGAGCAGGATGGAGTCAATGAGATGACATAGGGAGCTAGGATATTAAACATATGCTGTATATAGATAGCACTTTAGTATTAGAAAGGTTTACGGTGTAAAATGTAAAATGATTTGAATTTTTTTATCAAAAATAAATACAATTTTAGAAAAAATACAGAAAAAATGTATCATATTAGTATTATTATTAAAAAAAAAGAGAAAAAATGCCTTTCAGCTTAAATAGTATAGGACAAGCCTTAGGATTTGAACTGAACCATCGTATCTTGCTGGGTCGACTTTACCCAGAATGCCCCACTCTCCTTTGTCTCCAACAACTTCAGCGCCTGCATTTAGCTGACAATGTAATACGCATTCCGCAGCTCATTATAATTAAAAATATCAGAATAAATTAAAGTCCTCAGCTTGACACGCAGAGCCATAACTTTGCCTTCAGACATTCCTCTCTAATTAGTTAATTAATCCTAATGCAAATTATAAGCAATAATTAGTCAGCCAAGCTTGACAGAAGAGTCTGCTGACTTCCAGCTGTAAAGGATTTCAGATTTCGACTCTTGAGCGGATATCGTCTTGAGGTGTCTTTTGTCTGTTCAGACGGGCTCTCCTCTGTATTCCTTCAAAGGGGGATCGCTTTGGAGACGGGCCGCGCTTGTTTTGCAGCTAACAGCTATTCGGTTAGATGCCATCCCAATCAACATCTGCATATTTAATTAAAAACTGTAAAGAAAACAAATATACTGCAGTTGAAGCTGTATAAGAAAATGCTACAAGCTATTATCACCTATTAGATTTGTCAGATGTGTCTTACAAACTTGTATGTTCCTTCGAGGCCTGCCATCTCTGTGAGAGATGAGCGAACTTGTGAAAATATGTTTTTTTTTTTTTTTTTGTGAGATGATTTGCCATTGCTGCTATTCGGTGATGTACACCATCAGAAATGCCCAGAAAATGGTACCTTGGTGGAGGAAAGTCTGCTGACCATAATAAGTAGAGTTGTTGACCCAACAGAGATTGGAAAACATTGTTGTACCACTCTGAAGACTTCAGGTCAGTGATAGGCGAACCTTAGAACCCCAGATATTTTGGAACTACATTTCCCATGATGCTAAGTGTGAGCATGATGTAAATGTAGTTCCAAAACATCTGGGGTGCCAAGGTTCGCCGTCACTGACCTAGGAAGGACAATGCACTGTGTGTACCCATTGGCTGAGGAAGCAGAAGCATTGCCCCCTGCTGTCTTCCCAGCCAATAGGTAGCTGATGACGTGGATTCCACGAAACATATGTCGGCGGCTAGTCTGACACTTTCGATCCCCAGCTGATCCCGCTCCTAGGTCTTGCAGAGACGACCTAACGTCCGATCAAATGGCGACTTGTGAGATTCAGACCGAGTCCCCTTAGCCACGCATGCAGTCCTAGTGCCGGGCAGGCACCTACAAAAGTAAGGGGCCAATTCAGCTTGTTTGTTTTAGATGTTTTATTAAAGCGGTAATGCACTATAGATTTCTTCTGTTTTTTGTGGATGGAATTCTGGGATACTATTGGTTCAATTATCGTGGCAGTCTTTACGTGTGGTGAACAGTGTACAGGCACTTAACCTGTCCAGCCTTGCAGACCTACTTTTTCATTAAAGTGGTCCACAAATTCTGGTAAGCGCATTCCTTTGTAAGAGCACATCGGGTGAAGGTTTAATAGATGGTGGTGGCTGCAGTATCACCAGGACTGATTGCATGAACACTTATTGAAGTATCCTGTGAAGGCGATCTCTTATGAACTGTGTTTAATCACTGTGTCAATCAAGAGACACACATTTATTTGTTTGCACTTTAATTGACTTCACTTATCACAATTTTTTGGGGATTTTTTGTGGAGTTTTTATCCAGTTATTAGTTTGTTGCATCTAATTATTTCACTGTATGGACATTTGTGTGCACTCACGAGACATCTCCCAGAGAGATATAGTCAATGTTGGTATCCATTGAGCGTTTAATTCACTAATTTTCATTATCATTACTATTTTGGGATCCTCCTAGTGAGGGTGTCCCAATTGCTAGGATTATTCCCACTAGCGCCCTCTTCCACACTTTTATTCAATTGCACAATATATTATTTTATATTTTGTTTCAGAGGAGTTGCTTGGTATTTCAAGTAGTTATTTTACTTCACTTAGTGATCTAATTAATTTACTTATCACATTTGGCGCGGAAACACACCCCACATCCATTCCAATAGGTAGCTGAAGCTCGCGATAAGTGCCTTCCTCCCTCCCTCCCGACATCATAGAGGGACCTCTCAAGTACCGACCTGCTTTACAATGCCGGCAGATCAGGAACAAATGTATTTTCAGCCGGTATCCAGTATCTGCAGTTCGGCTCTCACAGCAGCCTTGCTGCTGTGAAATTGACTGATCCTCTGAGGGGGGTTGGACCCCTCTAACCCCCCCCCCCCTTATATACGTCCCTGCTAGGTAGTGAAAAGAAAGTCCTGTCTGCTTCTTTGCCTTGGTGTCTGATTCTCTGGACCTCAGGGTAAGAGTGCAGATGTGCATTGTTAAATGGTCCTGGTCAACTAAGTCTACAAAGTCAAGTTCAACTTGTCCTTATCTGTTGGAAGTTAATAGGAAGCCTTCCATCTCTGCAAGAGATGTGTGAACTTGTAAAAATATGTTTTTTTTGTGATATGATATGCACATTCTGCCATTCAGTGATGTACAACATCAACAGTGCCTAGAAAAAATGGTACACTGGTAGAGAAACATCTGCTGACCATAGGGACCAAAGGTGTTGATCCAACATAGATTAGAAAATGTACAACAAAAATACTCCAAAAAGCTAGGTAGTGAACAGAAAGTCCCCTCTGCTTCCTTGCCTTGGTGTCTGATATTCTGGACCTCAGAGTAAGAGTGTAGATGTGCATTGTTACATGGTCCTGGTCAACTAAGTCAACAAAGTTAAGTTTTTTAATTTAAGAGATTATGAAAGCCATTCAAATTAGCTTTAAGTGTTTCCATAGCCAAATTTGAGTGACCTCACCTGGTGTTATATTATTATGAAAGAATGCTATTCTTATGTATTGACAGTCCAGCATAAAAAAAAAAAATCAGCATTGTCCTCTGGTCTGTGAATATGTGGTTAGAATCCAGTGGAAGGTGAGCGCCTTCCCAATGTAGCGGTACCCCCATAGGGGCTGCTGAGAATTGAGGTTTGTCTGTCACCCTGCCCAGTCCTGCTTTCATTCTCAGGCACTCCGAGACATAAAGCAATCAGTGAACTTTTTTTTTTTTTTGTTTTATTGAGGGGTATAACTTGGATGGGGATGGGAGATATGGGATGCCCAGCATAGATCAATGTAAACAGCACTTGGTTTTGGAACAACTATGTACACTCCCTGTACATACTCCTTCTGCACATCACTTGCTTGGAGCTCATATTCCTCACTCCACCAGCTCATTACTTTCTGCAGACTGTTACTCCTAGTCACCTTGAGTACATCACTTGGTTCCCCAGGAACAGCTAGCTCTATTTGTTGGTTAGGCCTGACACTGACTCCGCCAGGCCTCAGCAAATGCCCTTTGCAGGCTGGGACCGCGGGCCCCAATGGTGTAGCAAAAATGTCCTTGTGCTAGCTGCCCTAACTTTGGCTACTGATCCCAGTTTGCCCTCTTTAGGCCCTGTCAGCCCTCCTGACTGCAGCTGCCTCTTTCCACTACCCCTTCCCCCACAGTCCACTCTTCTGGTTCTGCACACATCTCAGACCGCAAACGCCCAGTCCTCTCAGGTGTGCCTCCCAGTCCTCCTGAATGTGCCTCACTCACCAGCCCTCCTGGCTGCAACCAGTTGTCATCCCTGAAGTCTCTTAGCAGTGCTCTCTCTCGCTGTCCTCTCCTTGCTCTCTCTTGTGCCTCCGGTCCAAGACCTTCTCATGTGTTCCTGAATGTAGTCCCGACTGCACCCGAGCCCAGGCCCACGGTTACCCCTCCCCTTGACTGGGGAGCTCCCTTGCTCCTAATATTGACAAGCAAACCAAATGCTTGGAAAAAATGAACACAGTGACAGGGATGCTTGAGAAAGGAAGGAAGGGCAAGGAAACCACCTTTGCACTCTCTCACTCAAGATCTTTCGACCTGACAACTCCCCCTCAGATGGGCTGACCCTGGGTATTTAAGGAGGCCTGCCCCCGGCCAATCCAGATTGGGGATTGGTCAGGGCTCCTCAAACGCCCCAGGTGGCTCCACCTCCCCTTACACCTCTCTTCCAGAAAGACCTAGAAGCTTCTGAAAAGAAATAGAAGGCCCTGATAACACCACCTGTAAGTGACCCAGTCCTACATTGAGCCACTCCCAGCCCAGAGTGAAAACAAACAGGCCTAGCAACCAACCAGGCCTGCTTAAATGTACCTATC
This sequence comes from Rana temporaria, assembly GCF_905171775.1. NCBI lineage: Eukaryota > Metazoa > Chordata > Amphibia > Anura > Ranidae > Rana > Rana temporaria. Next base: position 48,718,010 of record NC_053492.1, read on the forward strand.
CTCTCTAGCACACTACTTAAGCCCCGTACACACTATCTGAATTTCCGATGGAAAAATTCAGACAAACTTTTTCCATCGGAAATTCCGACCGTGTGTATGCCCATCTGAGTTTTTCCATCAGATATTCTGAGGAATTCCGTCAGAGTTTAGATAGAGAACATGTTGGGGCAGATCAACAAAAGAATTACGCCGGCGTATCTATTGATACGCCGGCATAATTTTAAATTTCCTGCGTAGTATCTTTGTTCTGTTTCTTCAAAACAAGATACAACGGTATCTCTGGTCGATCCGACAGGCGTACGTCTTAGTACGCCGTCGGATCTAAGATGCAATTTTTCGGCGGCCGCTAGGTGTCGTTTCCGTCGAATTCCGTGTCAAGTATGCAAATTAGCTAGTTACGGCGATCCACGAACGTACGTCTGACCGGCGCATTTTTTTACATTGTTGGCGTTCGGCTTTTTCCGGCGTATAGTTAAAGCTACTGTTATGAGACGTACTCAATGTTAAGTATGGCCGTCGTTCCCGCGTAGAAATTTGAAATTTTTACGTCGTTTGCGTAAGTCGTTCGCGAATAGGGATTTGCGTAGAATGACATCACCTTCGGAAGCATTGGCTTGTTCCGGGTTAATTTTGAGCGTGCGCACTGGGATACCCCCACGGACGGCGCATGCGCAGTTAAAAAAAAACGTTGTTTACGTCGGGTCACAACGTATTTACATAAAACACGCCCCCATCACAGAGATTTGAATGCCGCGGATTCTTTGTGGATTTGAAAAAAAAAAGTAAGTTACGGCGGCGTAGTGTATCTTAGATACGCTACGCCTGGCGCATAAATGCGCCGCTGTACGTGGATCTGCCCCGTTCTCTTCTACTCCGATGGAATTCTGTCGGGATTCCGATGTGAGTTTGGCCAGGCAAAAGCCTGATCGTGTGTACAGGGCTTAAAGGGTGCTACACCAAGCAAACCAAATTTAACACAGTGACAGGGATGCTTGAGGAAGGAAGGAAGAAAGGAAGGAAGGAAGGAAGGAAGGACGGAATGATCGAATGAAGGAAGGAAGGAAGGAAGGAAGGAAGGAAGGAAGGAAGGGAGGGAGGGAGGAAGGGAGGGAGGGAGGGAGGGCAAGGAAAACAGTTTGTTCAAAATATGACTACTTGTTCATATAGGTTTGCCTAAGGCCCCGTACACACGTCCGAGAATCTCGGCGAGCCAAGTTTCCTCATTGACTAACGAGGAAATAGACAACATGTTCTCTATTTGGCTCGACGAGTTCCTCGTCGGTTTCCTCGGCCAAAAGTGTACACACGACCGGGTTTCTCGGCAGAATACGGCTCCGATGGAGTTTCTGGCTGAATTCTGCCGAGAAACTCGGTCGTGTGTACGGGGCCTTTACTCTTGCCATTCTGTGGTCAGGTACCAGTCGTCCTCCCTAGTTATCCTCTTTTTCCTTATTGTTGATTGAAAATAACCATGACATAGTACTCAAACATTATAATTAAAACTCACAAAGCAACATTTCAAACCGGTCTTGGCATGACTTGTAACACGACCCCCATTACAGTTCATTTTTTCTACCGCTTTGATTTAGCATTTCTATTATGAACACTTTCTACCTTTACATTGAGTGTTGTATTTCACTGCGTGCTGACATGTAATAAATCAGCCATAACCTATTACATGCAGGTGTTAAAAAATAATATATAAAAGTTACAAGATGTGTCAAGTTACTCTAGCAAATGGTTGCTACACCGAAAAAAAAAAAAATGTAATAAGAAAAAAGAGGCCCCCATCGTGTACACATCTGATTTAAACAAAGTGTTTTCTGAATGAATAGTTCTCTAATGAGAAGAAACATTAAAAGGATGGAGTCCTTTTATAGAAAAACCTGCTTCATCTTTTTTTTGCACAGATGTTTGAATAAACCTAATGTTGCCTAATACACCTAGGGTTGCAGGATGTTATTGTTTTATGTATTCCCCATATCACCAGGGGCAGACGAGACACAAGCAGCTGCATGCTTTTCCTAGCTGGAGGCCACGTCCTCTAACTTTTCTGACTTTGGTTCCTCAGTCTGTACAGGGAGCAGCAAACACATGAGAAGCACCATTGATATGGTAAATATTTATTGGTATACCCAGGTAAAGACCAGACTTGTGGGCTCCCATCTCCTTTACAGCTGAACTCCTGACAAACTGCTAAATACACTGCAGAAGGACATACACTATATCACCAAAAGTATTGGGACACACGCCTTTACATGCACATGAATTTTAATGGATCCCAGTCTTAGTCCGTAGGGTTCAATATTGAGTTGCCCCCAAACCCCACCCTTTGCAGCTATAACAGCTTCAACTCTTCTGGGAAGGATGTCCACAAGGTTTAGGAGTGTGTCTATGGAAAGGTTTAACCATTCTTCCAGAAGCGCATTTGTAAGGTCAGGCATTGATGTGGATGAGGAGGTCTGGCTTTCAGTCTCCTCTCTAATTCATCCCAAAGGTGTTCTATCAGGTTGAGGTCAGGACCAGGGCTCAAGTCCTGCGGGAACGCGTGGGAACGGAGTTCCTGCACTTTTTTCACAGCAGAAACTCAGTTCCCTTTGCAGGACTAGAGCAGCCGAGAGCAGCCGAGCCGCCCGAGCCAATCCTTCACTAAGCGGCGATGCCCAGCTCGAGTCACTGTCAGGGGCAGGCGAACCTTGTATATGGATTCATCGGGTAGTGTGTGGGTATTCCGTCACTTCCTCAATGCCGCAAGGTCTTCTGGGAGCTTTTGTCATTGTTCCCAGGAGACATTACGGAGGTCTGCCGCGAGTTATCGCGGGATTTAGAAATAACTTGCGGGTAGGGGGGGTGTATGGCGGTGAGTGGCGTTCGAATGGCAGTGCCGGAATGGTCTGTCCAGTAATCTGGCCCTGTTTATAGGCACTGGGCTATGCTGGGCAGTTCAGATGCAATGTTTTGTACTTTTCTATGCAAAATACACCAATAAAATAAATAATAAAATAAAATATATCGAGCAGAATCATTGAGGTCTCCTATACATCTATCAGGACATAGTAGGAACAAAGTGACAGGTTATAGTTGCAAACCTGCTTGTTTTTCATGGCTATAGTAAAGAAGCAAGGTGTGCTAAATGTCTGCTTATTCTTTAAAACACATCCAGCTGCACGGCCTTTTTTTTTTTTTTAACTACAGCAAAAGCCATTTGATAATTGATTCTTTTTAGTGATCTAACAAAACTTCTGCAAACTTTTAGGTCACTGGCAGACTGCTGCATGTACAGCTCCTATTTGATGACGGCCGACTGTTGTTTCTGAACCAAAAGGATGTCAGTTATATCTATTGCTTCCCCAGGCCACTTCTGAAATTCCTTTTGTACTAGTACCAGCAGGTTTTTTTTTTTTTGGCTGTAGAAATTTTGATTACGCCGCTGCTACCTTGCATAGTCACAGAGTCATTGAAGATGCAAAAAACTTGATATATGCTAATAGGTATAATAAAAAAATAAAAAAAGGCAATTTGGAAAAAGGTATAACTGACAAGTCTTATGTGCCTTTTACATCTGTCAGTACTGGGTCAGCATTTCCAAATACATATTATTTAAATTAGCAGCTATGAAATGTATGTAAAATATTTATTTATTCGCTTCCTGCTAACAACAAGGACGTGAAACACCAAAATACGCCAGGATGAAAGGGGGTGGAAAATGTACTCCATGTTTTTTTGTTTTTTTTCCCCCCAAGATTAATGTTTGTAGAATGTTCACTGCGATGCATTTAAATGGGCGCAGAGCAGATATCAAAAACAAAATATTTAAAATAACTGTGTTTGCTTTCCATTGAATTGAACCCGTGGCTATAGTAGTGTGGGAGCTGCCACTGATGATTTATTATTAAAGGTGCAGAGCCCGGGGCTGTCATACCGTTCCTTTCTAGAGATGCCTAGACAGACCTGCAGCTCCTTTCACCTCCCCCTTCAAATCCCAAGTTGTTCTAATTGGGACAATTCTTGATAGTGACGTAGCTTGCCTGCCCCACTTTGGGTTGCCACCTGTCCAGGATTCACCCGGACAGTTTTGGGTTTGGGATCATGCGTCCAGGTTTCAGACTGCCTGAAACCCGGACACATTATTTAGACGGCACTTTGGCTTCCCAGCAGAGTTGTCTAATAAGCTAAGAGTGTCTGTTACACTCTTCCACACTGCCCAAAGCCAGCATTAACAAACCCCCCACCCCAAACACATCCAGGGCAGCCATCACCCCTTACATAGCTTTAGGCAGGGACCCCCTGGAGCATAAACGGGGGGGGGGGTGGGGTAGTGACAACATGGCTGGGGGGGGGGCAGAGACTCTAGGTCAGCTGACTGGTGAGGAATGTAAAGTGGGAGACATAGTGAGTAACACTACCGGTGATTAAAGTTCCCATTAAAAGTCCCCACTACAGTTCTCAGATCAGCAAATGACCTTGATCAAGAGCACCTATGATGGCTGATCAGAACTCCCCCCAGCACTGCCACTGATCCCAACTCTCCCACCAGCACTACCACTCATCCCAACTCTCCCACCAGCACTACCACTCATCCCAACTCTCCCACCAGCACTGCCACTCATCCCAACTCTCCCGCCAGCACTGCCACTCATCCCAACTCTCCCGCCCGCACTGCCACTCATCCCAACTCTCCCGCCAGCACTGCCACTCATCCCAACTCTCCCACCAGCACTGCCACTCATCCCAACTCTACCGCCAGCACTGCCACTCATCCCAACTCTCCCACCAGCACTGCCACTCATCCCAACTCTCCCACCAGCACTGCCACTCATCCCAACTCTCCCGCCAGCACTGCCACTGATCCCAACTCTCCCGCCAGCACTACCACTCATCCCAACTCTCCCGCCAGCACTGCCACTCATCCCAACTCTCCCGCCAGCACTGCCACTCATCCCAACTCTCCCGCTAGCACTGCCACTCATCCCAACTCTCCCGCCAGCACTGCCACTCATCCCAACTCTCCCGCCAGCACTGCCACTCATCCCAACTCTCCCACCAGCACTGCCACTCATCCCAACTCTCCAACCAGCACTGCCACTCATCCCAACTCTCCCACCAGCACTGCCACTCATCCCAACTCTCCCACCAGCACTGCCACTGATCCCAACTCTCCCACCAGCACTACCGCTCATCCCAACTCTCCCACCAGCACTACCGCTCATCCCAACTCTCCCACCAGCACTGCCACTCATCCCAACTCTCCCGCCAGCACTGCCACTCATCCCAACTCTCCCACCAGCACTGCCACTCATCCCAACTCTCCCACCAGCACTGCCACTCATCCCAACTCTCCCACCCCCACTACCACTGATCCCAACTCCCCACCCCCAAGGAGTAAGCAAAGGAATAAAAATAGAGAATACGTGGAAAGGAAAGGAAAAGAGGGGGAACAACAAATAAAAATGGAGAGAAATATTAAGAGAAAGAGCAAGAAAGGCTGCTAGATTGAGGGATGGGGGAGAAGAAATTAGGATAGAGAGATAAAAGGGAAATAAAGGAGAACAAAGAGTGGTACATACTAAAATGTACCATAAGGTGTTTTAATACTTCACAAATGTAAGGTTTAGGGGCGTAAATTACTTGTTTTGCCTTGGGTGCTGACAACTTACGCTATGAAAATTTTTACTGTTAGGGGTTGCCACAACTTGGGAAATTTTATCAAGGGGTCACGGTACTAGAATGGTTGAGAACCACTGTACTAAGGCTAGCAGCATAAGGAATAAAAACACTGGTCTATAAATTTGGGGAAATTATGTGCTAGATTAATTAGAAAACAGGTGACAAAGGTGATGGTTGGCTAGAGTTTTCAAGATATTTCACAATAAAGATTTATACACAGGCGAGTAAATTTGCCTACAAGGGAGGGAGGTGTCTGATGATCATGATGCCTCGTAACTTCTTGACAAAGTATGGTGGAACAATGAAAATGGTACCACATGGAAGTGTATAAATCTATCTTCACTTAAAGATTATTACCTAACTGTAATTTATTGTTCTTTTATTGCAAGGTACATTTGTCTTTGTCAGATGTACGCATCATACATTTACATCCGGTGGCTTGTGAAAGTGTCATTGCCTAACATTTCCAAGGAACAGTTGTGTGATATTTTCCATCAGAAGCCAAGATGCCAATGCAGATACCTTCTGCCACATTTGTGGCGAGGCTACTTTTACATCTCAAAAGAGCAGTATGAAAATATAGCTACTTTCATTTCTGATGCTTTCTCCTTGTAGACCTGTGAAATAGTTCATGGTAATTGAAAGAGTTTAGTTCAATTTAAGACTAGTACCGAGTGGAAGGATTAAGTCGAAACAAATCTCACTTTAATATTACCCATTATACTGTTAACCACTTCCGGACCGCCCACCATCATTTTACGTCACTACTTTGAATAGGAATATCGTTGTTATGGCAGCAGCTCACTAACATAACCCCAGTATGGGTGGTCCGCTTTCCAAAAAAAAAAATGGTCTCTGCAGCGGAATCGCCGCAAGATCACTTTTATTGGCGGTGGGAGAGGGGCCCCCCTCCCGCTGCACTCTGGTGCTCTCGGCCGCTTACCGGAGCTGTTGGTAGCGGAGGAGGCCATGTGGCCAGGTGTTTTGTAAAATTCCCTTCCGCAAAAAAGTTTTATCCCTATTTTGGGGTCACCAGTACAGTATTTTTAAATTGAAATCATATCCCCTTTCAAGCGTCTCTTCTCCAGAGAGAATACGTTCAGTGATCGCAGCCTTTTCTCATAACTAATATCCTCCAGTTCCAGTTATTAGCTTTGTTGCCTTTTTTTGTATTCGCTCCATTTCCAGTACATCCTTCCTGGTGCAGAGAACTGGACAGCATACTCCAGGTGTGGCCGGACCAGAGTCTTGTAGAGCAGGAGAATTAGTGTTTTATCTCTGGAGTTGATCCTTTTTTTTAAGCATGCCAATATTCTGTTTGCTTTGTTAGTAGCAGCTTCACATTGCATGTCATTGCTGAGCCTGTCATCTTCTAGGACACACAGGTCCTTTTCCATCTTTCCATTGGTTAACTACCAATTTCACAGTTGGTGAACTTTCATTTTTTTTTTTTTTGATGGGTTTTTGCATGCATTTAGTGTAGTTTAGTTTAGTTAACCACTTCAGCTCTCACACCTGTACAATGCTTATGGACCACAGAAATGTGTACAGTTCGACTACAAGTTCTGTTACAGGAACAACTTTGTCATTACTTAATGTGAAACTTCAAACAAAAAGTGAACTGCCGCTTATTCTCTCCCTCCCTTCAGGCAGTAATGGAGTTGCAGTTTTTTGGGGGGGAAGAGGGGGAGTAGATTTTTAGTTTAGTTTTTTTTGGGGGGGTAGCTACTCCCATTTGCTCAATCCTTGCCTAGGCAAGGATTATGTCTCTTGTTCTGTCACTCTCTCCACCTACAACCTCTTGGTACATGTCATACACCCCAGGAGGTGCAGGACCATTGTCCCTGTATGTCACAAATGCACAGTTGAATAGAAAAAACCCTCATGGTGGGACTTTTGGCAGCAACAGGAAAATTGCACAACAAATTGTGACTTGGAGTAAGTTTAAAATATTATGAAGTCTTTAATATTGTTACAAAATATAAAAATTCCAATACATACCATGAGGGTTTTTTCTTTTCAAATATAGTCAAGGGATGTTGGCAACCATTAGCTACTATTCTCATTATGAATGCACAGTTGAGAGCTGGCTTTGATTCTCGAGGAAGTGACAGCCAGTTCCCAAATCTTAGATGGAAGAAAACTCTGTGAACCCCCTGTATATTACAACTGCAGTTTGTTTTGAACACAGTGCAGGAAACACGCATGGAAAACGGGTTTCCCACACCGCGTTCTGGTGTGAACTGACCCTAAGATAACAAAGTATTGTTACAAAATATTGTTATTTTTTTTAGAGACAAACAAAATGTTTCATTGTTGATAGTGGCCTACAAAAAAATATTGTATTTTTTATTGTAACTCATAGAAAAAAAATACAAAAAAAAGCAAAATAAAATTGCACTTTTTACCCCTTTTCACCTTTGATAAAAATTAAATAAATACATATATAAATATATACATGAAAGTTATTCTATAATTTTCTCAATTTTTAAATGATACTAAAATTATGAACTGAACCATTGCAAAGTTATTTAGAAGTGAAATAATAGCCTTTTTTAATTCTGTAATTAACTCAAATTAAAAAAATAATAATTGCAAATGCACAAAGCTAATAAAAAATATGACATATTATTAATGATTAGAAAAATAGAAATAAAAATAAGTCAACAGAAAAATAATAGTTAAAGGGAGAAGTGTAAGAGGGCATTAATTAGGTTAAAGTAAGGGTTAATTACAATTTAAATATATATATATATATATATATATATATATATATATATATATATATATATATATATATATATATATATATATCCGTATATACTCAAGTATAAGCAGACCCGATTATAAGCCGAGGCACCTAATTTTACCCCCCCAAAAAATGGGGAAACGTATTCACTCGAGTATAAGCCTAGGGTGGGAAATGCAGTTACTGTAAGTGGAAAAGCGGGTCAACAATGCCCATTTGCAGCCTCACAGTGTCCATTTACAGCCTCACTTTACCCATCTGCATCCTCACTGTGCCCATCTGCAGCCTCATTTACCTTTGATCTCCCGCTGTGTCATTGTGTCTTAATTGCAGTCGGCGGCCGTCCACTGTAACAAAGCCCCGCCTCCTCCTCATCCGTGATAGATGTAACACTGAACACTGATACAATGCTGGGATCAGTGTTCCGTCTACAACGGATGCAGGGCCGTCTTTACCATAGGGCAAACAGGGGCAGCTGCCCAGGGCCCTATCACTGTTGGGGGCCCAAAGCAGAGCCGCCCGTTAAGCCCCTGTACTGCCCACAAATCAGGCTGAAAATCATCAGCGGCACGCAGCCAGTACTGCTTCCCTTCCCAGTGTTTTAAAATGTACAGCACCCCTGGCTTCCCTTTAGACGTGCACTTCTCCCTTCCTGCCACTGGGTGCTGCTTGTATATAAAAGTGAATTAGAATGTGATTTTTTAACATCCCCAGTTTGCTCTTCCCGAGGCTGACTTCTTCATGTCCTTCACTGTTTGCTAATCTATATTGTAAATCGAAGTTTTCTGTAGAGCAGGGGTCTCAAACTCAAATTACCTGAGGGCCACAAGACAAGTTTTCATATCCCATGGGGGGCCGCATACAAACTTTCAAACTTCAAAAACAACAGTACTGGTGTCAGCGAACGCTGTCAGCGAACGCCTCCGCTCAGCACTGGTTTGAGCGGAGGCATTTTTACCCCCCAGCACTGGTGTCAGTGGATGCATTATTAACCCTGACCACTACACTGCACACTACACACTGACCACTACACTGCACACTACACACTGACCACTGAACAATACACACTGACCACTACACTACACTACACAATGACCACTACACACCCCACTGACCACTACACTACACACTGACCACTCACCATCAGGGCCCAGCACATCAGGGCACAGAGCCCAGCACATCAGGGTACAGAGCCCAGCACATGAGGGCACAGCGCACATGAGGGTAAAGAGCCCAGGACATCAGGGTACAGGGCACAGCGCACATCAGGGTACAGGGCACAGCACACATCAGGGTACAGGGCACAGCGCACATCAGGGTACAGCGCACATCAGGGTACAGGGCACAGCGCACATCAGGGTACAGGGCACAGCACATCAGGGCATGGCACATCAGGACAAGGCACATGGCATATCAGGGCATAGCACATCAGGGTACAGGACACAGGACACAGCACATCAGGGTACAGAGCCCAGCACATCAGGGTACAGAGCCCAGCACATCAGGGTACAGAGCCCAGCACACCAGGGTACATGGGGCACATCAGGGTACATGGGGCACATCAGAGCACATGGGGCACAATCGGGGCACATCAGAGTACATGCTGCACATCAGCCACATCAGGGTACATGGGGCACATCAGAGCACATGGGGCACATCAGGGTACATGCGGTGCATCAGAGCACATGGGGCACATCAGGGTACATGGGGCGCATCAGAGCACATGGGGCACATCAGGGTACATGGGGTGCATTAAGGCACATCAGGGTACATGGGGCACATTAAGGCACATCAGGGTGCATGGGGCACATTAAGGCACATCAGGGTGCATGGGGCACATTAAGGCACATCAGGGTGCATGGGGCACATCCACGGTACATGGGGCACATCCACGGTACATGGGGCACATCAGGGTACATGGGACATATGAGGGCACAATCAGGGTACATGGGGCACATGACTTCACAATCAGGGTACAATCAGGGTACATGGGGGCACAATCGGGGTACATGGGGCACATGGGGGCACAATCAGGGTACATGGGGGCACAATCAGGGTACATGGGGCACAATCAGGGTACATGGGGCACAATCAGAGTACATGGGGCACAATCGGGGTACATGGGGGCACAATTGGGGTACATGGGGCACATGGAGGCACAATCGGGGTACATGGGGCACATGGGGGCATAATCAGGGTACATGAGGGCACAATCAGGGTACATGGGGGCCCAATCAGGGCACAGGGGGCACATTCAGGGTACATGGGGCACAATCAGGGCACATGCCAGCGTTCACTTGTTGTGTTTTTTTTCTTCACATGCAGAGTAGCGCAGGAAGTGTCTGTCATAAGTTCACTTCTCAGTATCACGCTGCGGCTGCTCCTCGCCCCCCGGCGGCCCCCCTCTTCTCGTCCATCCCAGGTGATATCACAAGCAAATGTGATTGGACGAGAAGAGAGGGGGGCGCCGGGGGGCGGGGAGCAGCCGCAGCATGAGACTGAGAAGTGAACTTATGACAGAGACGCTTCCTGCGCTACTCTGCATGTGAAGGAAATCTACTCCCCCCACTTCCGCGGCACCCCACTGCCCTGCCTGCGGGCCATTTTCAACCAGTCCGCGGGCCGGTACTTTGAGACCACTGCTGTAGAGTGTGCCCAAAGTCTTTATAATATTTGATGATTCACTGCAGGTCTGGTCAGTGTTTTAAAAAGTTCCTCAATTTTACACATGGCATGGCATGGGGTCACAGCACCGTCTGTTCATTCGGCTTTAGCACCATGGGACCCCATGCCATGCCATGTGTAAAATAGAGGAACTCTTTAAATCACAGACCAGACCTGCAGTCCAGGCTGAGTAAGGCCTCAGAGCACATGGCATTACTGTCTGTATTTAACTGCTTGATGGGCTTATTTTGGGCCTGGCTGGTTCACATGTATGTGTTTTGGCGGACCACATCCTGCAAAGAAAAGCGCATGCCTCATGTAATAGGCTGCGCACACGGCACACCTATGCCCATCAAGCACTGAAATACAGCACTGTCTGTCCATTCTGCTGTCTGCTGTGACTTATCTGCAGTTCCCGCACTGACAAACTTGCTGCATTTTTAGACGTTTAGGTCATGCTTTTAAAAACACAGTGCGTTTGTGTGTGCAAGAACTGCAGGTAAGTAGCATGGTGCAAAAGCAGAATGGATTTCAAGGCAACTGTATTTTTTAAATGCTGAATGCACCTTTTTCTGCAGGAAACAAAGGCATGGCAGCCCATTCAAATCAATGGGCTGCTGTGCCTGCACAAATGAGGGCCGCCAAAACACATACATGTGAACCAGCCAGGCCCAAAATAAGCTGGAGGGGGGCCCAAAAAAAAAGGTTTGCCCAGGGCCCAAACCATATTAAAGACGGCCCTGCACGGACGAGGAGGAGCCAGGGCTTTGTTACAGTGGACAGCTGCCGACGGGAGTTAAGACAGCATGACAAAGCAATATACGCGAGTATAAGCCGAGGGGGGCTTTTTCAGCACCAAAATGTGCTGAAAAAGTCAACTTATACTCGAGTATATATGGTAGATATATTTTACTTGTCAGAAAGGAATCTTTTTGGTTTGCAGATTATTAAAGGAAGTATCTACAAAAGTAACAATGTTACTTTGCATCTCTTTAGGCCTCATGCACACTGTATACTGTTGACTATTTTCTCCTAAAGGATTTTAGCAGCAGAAAAAGCACGGTAAAAAGACATGCTTTGCATGCGCGTTAATGCACGTTCCCTCATCTGGTGTTCTATTGGCCAGAATTCTGGCTATTATAATGCATTTTTGAACATTTGCCTAGAGTTAAAGGAGTTGTAAAGGTATAATTTTTTTTCCTAAATAGCTTCCTTTACCTTAGTGCAGTCCTCCTTCACTTACCTCATCCTTCGATTTTGCTTTTAAATGTCCTTATTTCTTCTGAGAAATCCTCACTTCCTGTTCTTCTGTCTGTAACTCCACACAGTAATGCAAGGCTTTCTCCCCGGTGTGGAGTGTCGTGCTCGCCCCCTCCCTTGGACTACAGGCAGGCATGTACTGGCCATAGGGACTACAGGGAGTTTCCCGGTGGGCCGATGGCTCTGTGGGCAGGTTTCAGTGACAGTCTGTCAAAGTAATGGCTGCACAGCTCGCCCTCCACTTTCTCACAGTGATGTAAGAAAGATGAGAACAATACAGAGGAGAATAAGTGAAATAATAAAAGAGGTGAGTATAGTTTATTTACTGTTTTTGTGCTTGTTTGCAAACTTAAAGTGGGCCGGTCTGGATGAAGTCCAGGGCCAAATTTTGGTCTCAGTCCAGCCCTGACTACAGGAGAGTCAGGACGCTCTCTATGTTGCAGATAGAGAAAGGAGCTGTGTGTTAGTGGCTGTCCCGACTCTCCCGTAGTCCAAGGGAGGGGGCGAGCATGACACTCCACACCAGGGAGAAAGCCTCCCATTACTGTGTGGAGTTACAGACAGAAGAACAGGAAGTGAGGATTTCTCAGAAGAAATAAGGACATTTAAAAGCAAAATGGAAGGATGAGGTAAGTGAAGGAGGACTGCACTAAGGTAAAGGAAGATATTTAGGAAAAACAAATTGTACCTTTACAACCCCTTTAACACATGTTAATGTGCGTTAATGAGCGTTAACAAGTACGAGTGATGTTTTTTTCTTTCTTTCTATTTATTTTTTGTATTTGATGTTGCTTCACATTTACATTTTACTTTTTCACTGGGTTGTTTTGTGGCACAAGAACAGATTCAAGATATTTGAAAGGAGCTTCCCTAGTCCTCAGGAGATACCTAAATTAAAGCCCACTGTACCTTGAAAACCAACCACAAATCAATTTAATTTTACCAAAGCGTTTCACCAAAATGGTGAAATTTTACCCAAATCTCGAGATCATCACCAAAAAGAAAACCCCTAAGGCCACGTACACACGGTCGGTCAAAACCGATGACAACAGACTGAAGGACCTTTTCATCGGTCCAAACCGATCGTGTGTGGGCCCCATCGGTCAGTTAACCTTCGGTCAAAAAATGTAGAACTTGCTTCAACTACTTGCCGACCTGCCGCCGTCATTCTACGGCGGCAGGTTGGCTCTCCTGCGCGAGAGCCCGTAGCTCTACGTCGGCTTTCTCGCAGGCAACTAGGGGCGCGCACGTGCCGCTGGAGGCACCCGCCCGCCCCCGACTCCCGTGCACGTGCCCGGCGGCCGCGATCGCCGCCGGGCACACGCGATCGCTCGTTACAGAGCGGGGACCGGGAGCTGTGTGTGTAAACACACAGCTCCCGGTCCTGTCAGGGGGGGAAATGCCAATTCCTCTGTTCAGAAAATGTATGAACAGAAGATCAGTGATTTCCCCTAGTGAGGCCCCCCCCACAGTAAGAACACACCCAGGGACATACTTAACCTCTTCCCCGCCCCCTAGTGTTAACACCTTCACTGCCAGTGGCATTTTTATAGTAATCCAATGCATTTTTATAGCACTGATCGCTATAAAAATGCCAATGGTCCCAAAAATGTGTCAAAAGGGTCCGAAGTGTCCACCATAATGTCGCAGTACCGAAAAAAATCGCTGATCGCCACCATTACTTACTTACTTTTTTACGAAAAATATGTAGAAGAATACGTATCGGCCTAAACTGATATTTATTATAGCAAAAAGTAAAAAACATTTTTTTTTTCAAAATTGTCGCTCTATTTTTGTTTATAGCGCAAAAACTAAAAACCGCAGAGGTGATCAAATACCACCAAAATAAATCTCTATTTGTGGGAAAAAAAGGACGCCAATTTTGTTTGGGAGCCACGTCGCACGACTGCGCAATTGTCAGTTAAAGCGACGCTGTGCCGAATCGCAAAAAGTACTCTGGTCTTTGACCAGCAATATGGTCCGGGGGTTAAGTGGTTAAAATTGAACCGATGGACGCCTAACCAATAGGTCAAAATCGATGGTTAGTATGCAAAAGCATCGGTTAAAAATTCATGCATGCTCAGAATCTAGTCGACGCATGCTTGGAAGCATTGAACTTCGTTTTTTTCATCACGTCGTTGAGTTTTACGTCACCGCATTCTGACCCGATTGGTTATTTAACCTATGGTGTGTAGGCACATCAGACCATCAGTCAGCTTCATTGGTTAACCGATGAGAACGGTCCGAAGGACCGTTCTCATCGGATGGACTGATCGAGTGTACAGGGCTTTAGACATTCATATCCAAGACAGAAAAACAAAATTCACATTTCGTGTTGTAATGCTATATTTTTGTACTCACAAGAGATAATTGTGAATCTTAATATGTTTATGTTTCTCCAGACGTTCACATGAAGATCTGTTACGTGTTTTCTGACTCACAATTTCTAGCACAGAGGTCTCTCCAGGTGCTTTCCCAATGTCCTCCATTGTGTGCTATCGTCTTGCACTTATAACCTCATCTGTAACATAACCTTATTGTGATATCTCCCTTAAGGCTATTTGTCTGATTTATAGCACCTGCATTAAAAGGTACAGGAGTTAAACAGTGTCATTCAAAAATTGCACGTTACACAAATTAAGATTTTACCATCACAAATTATCCTAAATGGTTACAACAGAAACCCAGCAGAATATATGATTTGAAGTGGGCTGGAAGGGGCACAACTCAACCCAAAGAGGGATATTCATCATCGGTTTTTAAGGCTCCTTCCTGCCAATGGAAGCAGCACAGCTCAATAGGGCACCTATTGTGTGGTCATAATCCCACTACTGCACGCTTGTTGGCATATTCCACAGTAGTAAATGTATAAACCTTAGTGAAGTGCAACACCAGTATGTAATATATCATCAATTCATACTGTACATCAAACACAAGACGTAAAAAAATAAAAAATGGCTGTGATTTTTAATCCATGCTTAAGTGAAAGATAAGAATAAAATATATATATATATATATATATATATATATATATATATATATATATATACTGTATATATATATATATATATATATATATATATATATATATATATATGTAGCGCTACCCCCGCAGGAGCCACTGGTTTGTTTGTGGGATCGGCGTATTGCGTTACCTTGCAGGGTGTCTAGGGGTGATACTAGTGAGTTGAGGCAATGAGCGAAGGTCCAGTCATCAAATGGGTTTTCTTCAATACTTTATTCCAAGGCCCAACATGGCCAACATCAACATAAGACAAGATAGGAAAGGTTGATGAAGCATAAGGACAACTTTAGTATCAGGCCTTGGATATGAAAAGAGAAGTCCTGCTCTTTGTAACAATGAGATCAGTTTGTCGCCACTCTAGCCAGAGTGGGTAAAGTGCCCCCGGACAGACTTCTGTCACAAGCCTGGCAGTCGAAGTGTCACTTGTAAATCGCTGGGAGGAACAGACCTCTGCCACAGGCCTGGCTCGGGACCTCTGCCACAGGCCTGGCTTGGGACCTCTGCCACAGGCCTGGCTCGGGACCTCTGCCACAGGCCTGGCTCGGGACCTCTGCCACAGGCCTAGCGATTTAAGGTGCAATAATTGGATTGAGCGAATCCTCCCAGTAAATTTAGTTAAGGTCACCGGTTGACGGCTGTAATATACCTGTCAGTGTCGTGATGACCAGATCCCCGATGGTTCGTTCAGGCCTCCTGGATAACCTCTCTCTGGGTTCTCCCTGAGCCGATTCCCCACCGAACAGCTCTCAGCTTAGGATCGTCTTAGCAAAGGTTGGGACCCAGCAAGTCGCTGGGGCCCTTCTCATCATCAGGATGAAGCTCCGCATGGCGCGTAACTCCGGCCAGGTAGGCCACGGTGGCGGGGTCCATGGATGCGCGCACCCTGAAGGTGGATGTCGCACCTGGAACTCGGACCCCGCGAAAACGGACCCAGAACCTAATGGCGTCTGCCCCAGATATACCCTTCCTCAGCATGTCCAGCGAGGGAAAACTCCTCTAATTGGCTGCTGGGCAAGAGCGGCACTGCCAGAACCCCTCTATCGCCAACTGCCACCCAGAGGTGGAAACGCAACCCTGAAACGCAGACTGACCTACAAGACAGTTCTGAAAGGACAGCAGCCATGCAATTTAACAAATTGTGAATGGGAGCAAAATAACTCTGCCATTCCCCACTAACTTTAGCGTAGTGACCATACTGAAAATAAGGGCGCGCTACATATATATATATATATATATATATATATACATATACATAATATATATATAAGCCAGGCCTTCTCGTCCAACATCAGTGCCTGAACTCACAAATTCCTGAAGAATGGTCAAACATTCCCATAGACACACTCCTAAACCTTGTGGACAGCCTTCCCAGAAAAGTTGAAGCTGTTATAGCTGCAAAGGGTGAGCCAACTCAATATTGAACCCTACGGACTAAGACTGGGATGCCATTAAAGTTCATGTCCATGTAAAGGCAGGCGTCACAAAACGTTTGGCAATATAGTGTATAAATACATTCTCTCACAAAAGTGAGTACACCCCTCACATTTTTGTAAATATTTTATTATATCTTTTCATGTGACAACACTGAAGAAATGACACTTTGCTACAATGTAAAGTAGTGAGTGCACAGCTTGTATAACAGTGTAAATTTGCTGTCCCCTCAAAATAACTCAACACACAGCCATTAATGTCTAAACCGCTGGCAACCAAAGTGAGTACACCCCTAAGTGAAAATGTCCAAATTGGGCCCAAAGTGTCAATATTTTGTGTAACAGCCATTATTTTCCAGCACTGGCTTAACCCTCTGGGGCATGGAGTTCACCAGAGCTTCACAGGTTGCCACTGGAGTCCTCTTCCACTCCTCCATGATGACATCACAGAGCTGGTGGATGTTGGAGACCTTGCTCTCCTTCACCTTCCGCTTGAAGATGCCCCACAGATGCTCAATAGGGTTTAGGTCTGGAGACATGCTTGGCCAGTCCATTACCTTTACCCTCAGCTTCTTTAGCAAGGCAGTGGTAATCTTGGAGGTGTGTTTGGGGTCATTATCATGTTGGAATACTGCCCTGCGGCCCAGTCTCCGAAGGGAGGGGATCCTGCTCTGCTTCAGTATGTCACAGTACATGTTGACATTCATGGTTCCCTCAATGAACTGTAGCTCCCCAGTGCCGGCAGTACTCATGCAGCCCCAGACCACGGCACTGCCACCACCATGCTTGACTGTAGGCAAGATACACTTATCTTTGTACTCCTCACCTGGTTGCCGTCACACACGCTTAACACCGTTTGAACCAAATACGTTTATCTTGGTCTCATCAGACCACAGGATATGGTTCCAGTAATCCATGACCTTAGTCTGCTTGTCTTCAGCAAACTGTTTGCGGTTTTCTTGTGCATCATGTTTAGAAGAGGCTTCCTTCTGGGACAACAGCCATGCAGACCAATTTAATGCAGTGTGCGGCATATGATCTGAGCACTGACACCCCACCCCTTCAACCTCTTCAGCAATGCTGACAGCATTCATACGTCTATTTCCCAATGGCAACCTCTGGATGTGACGCTGAGCATGTGCACTCAACTTCCTTGGTCGACCATGGCGAGGCCTGTTCTGAGTGGAACCTGTTCTGTTAAACCTCTGTTTGGTCTTGGCCACCATGCTGCAGCTCAGTTTCAGGGTCTTGCCAATCTTCTTATAGCCTAGGCCATCTTTATGTAGAGCAACTTTTTTTATTTTCAGTTCCTCAGAGAGTTCTTTGCCATGAGGGGCCATGTTGAACTTCCAGTGGCCAGTATGAGAGAGTGAAGCCTCGTACACACGACCGAGGAACTCGACGGGCGAAACACATCGTTTTTCTCGTCGAGTTCCTTGTTAGGCTGTCAAGGAACTCGACAAGGCAAGTTTCTCCATTCCCGTCGGGGAAAAAGAAGAAATGCTCTCTTTTTGGCTCGACGGGATCCTCGACAGTTTCCTCGTCGAAAAATGTACACACGACCGGTTTCCTCTGCAAAAAAAAATCCCAGCAAGTTTCTTCCTGGTTTTTGCTGAGAAACTCGTGGTGTGTACGAGGCCTGAGAGCGATAACACCAAATTTAACACACCTGCTCCCCATTCACGTCTGAGACCTTGTAACACTAACGAGTCACATGACACCAGGGAAAGAAAATGGCTAATTGGGCCCAATTTGGATATTTTGACTTAGGGGTGTACTCACTTTTGTTGCCAGCGGTTTAGACATTAATGGCTGTGTGTTGAGTTAAATTGAGGGGACAGCAAATTTACACTTTTATACAAGCTGTACACTCACTACTTTTCATTGTAGCAAAGTGTAATTTCTTCAGTGTTGTCACTTTTGTGATATACAGGGCTTTTTTTCAGCAGGAACGCGGGGGAACGCAGTTCCGGCACCTTCTGAACTGACTGTATGTAATGGCAAGGGATGCTGGGGTGTGCTGCAGGGTATTGATGCTCACTGCTGTGGATCTATTTTTGCAGGGGGGTCTATTGTTGCTGGTGGGGGACTTATTGTTTCTAAGGGGGGTCTTATGTTGCTGGGTGGCTCAGTTGTTGCTGAAAGAGATCTACTGTTGGGGGAGGGGTCTATTATTGATGGCAGCCAGAGAGTCTATTAATGCTGGCTGTACGGAGATCTGTTGATACTGCAGTGAGTCTATTGTTGCTGGTGGGACATTTTGTTGTGGGTGGTCCATTGTTGTTAGGGGAATCTATTGTTGCTGGCTGCAGAGGATCTATTTTACTGCTTTTCTTGATATTCTTACCAAATTCCACATAAATTACTTAGCACCACAAAATGATACTTGGTTCTATATTGTCTAAAAGGGGCGGTACTGGGAGGTGGGTAAGGGGCGGAGAAACAGGGTGACTCGGAAAGGGGGAGTTCCTGCACCTATTGTCTGAGAAAAAAAGCCCTGGTGATATATATATATATATATATATATATATATATATATATATATATATATATATATATATATATATATACATATATATACATACAGTCCAGCACCCCAAAAGTGCAGTTAGTGACCAGCAATCTTCGTTCTTCAAGTGACCTGTGCACCTCCATCAACCAGGTAAACAACCTGCTCACCTCAAGCAAACTCAAAACAGCCTCATCTATGTCATCCACATGGCAATAATTCTGACCTCGGCAGACCCTCCACAGCTCTCCGCAGAATATGGTTGGATGCACCCTTCAGTTCCAAACATACTTGTGTATCATCAAATTTAAATCATATGGAATAGAAAGACGAAAACAAAGTGCTCTCCTTTTCTAAAAGATTTATTAAAAATCTCAGCAGATACAAGACACTCACAAGATAAAAAGCAACAATGCACTTTGTAAATGCAGTCATCAGCCTGCTCACCACTACACCCTAAGAGGGCGGCGCCGTGACGTCACAGGCCCAGCACGCTCCACTTACTACAGGCTGCCTGCAGAAATGACAAAAGGGGCGGAGACATGGCCTGTCACCCTGCACAAGGAGAAAAAAAATGTATTTAAATTTCTTCATAAATTTAGGCCAATATGTATTCTGATACATATTTCTGGTAAGAAAAATCCCAGAAATGCCGCGTACACACGGTCGGACTTTTGACTAGGCAAACCTCTGTCGGAATTTCCGATGGAAAAATAGAGAACCTGCTCTCTATCTAAGTCCATCGGAAATTCCAACAGAAAAGTTTGAGGGGGCATACACACGGTCTGAATCTGAATATCTGATAAAAAGCTCCCCTCTGACTTTTTCCATCAGAAATTCTTCCATCAGAAATTCTTCCATCAGAAATTCTGACCGTGTGTACGCGGCATAAGTGTATATTGATTGGTTTGTGCAAAAGTTATAGGCCCAGATTCACAAAGGACTTACGACGGCGTATCTCCAGATATGCCGTCGTAAGTCTAATTGTGAGGCGTCGTATCTCGGCGCCTGATTCAAAGAAACAGATACGCCAGAATTTCCATAAGATACGACTTACTAAGAGGTGGCGCTTTCGTTGATTTCCGCGTTGAATATGCAAATGAGCTAGATACGCCGATTATTAAAATACGCTGTTTACGTAAGGCGTCCGACCGGCGTAACTTTACCCCTCATAAAGCAGGGGTAAGTCATGTTAGGTATGGACGTCGTATTTTACGTCGTTTGCGTAAGTCGTCCGTGAAGGGGGATGGGCGTAGGTTACGTTCACGTCGACTAAACATTGAGCTGGCGTAAGTTAGGGAGAAAATTCAACGTGATACCGTTCGTTAGGTGCATCATCAGCAGGAACCAACAGAGATTACAATCGTGTGTGGGCAGGCTGAATGTACCAACTTGATCAGCAACCAGCCTTCCGGGTTCACTTGGGATAATCGCTAGTGGCTGCTACAGTCGCAAGCAATAATCACTGTCTTCCCATTCCCCGCCCCTCGCTGGGAGAAATTTTTTCCCGGAGGGACTCCCCTATCATCACTGTCTGTATTGATGCGTGAATCATGCAAATTTCTTTGCAACCCGTGGTTGCAGAAAATACATTTTCACTGTTTTTGGCCTGCCTTCATTTACCTACACTAGCACCTATGAGAGTGCAACATATAAAATGTATAACCAGTTCCCGACCACCGCATGTACATATACGTCCACAATATGGCACGTACAGGCACATGGGCGTATAGGTACGTCCCCGCCTTACCTCGGTTCGGGGGTCCGATCGGGACCCCCTCCGGTACATGCGGCGGCCGGGAACGGTGTACGGGAGGTCCGGGAGGAGGGGGCGGCTATTGGTTTCCAGCCGTCCCCTCTCGATCTCCCTCGGCGAATCGGATTGCAGCAGAGCCCTCCCTGCCTGTGTAACTGTAAACACAGGCAGGGAGGAAGTGACGTTTTCTCCCCTCTGGCGGTCTTTTCGTTTGATTCCAGAGGAGAGAAGACGTCAGTACTGTGAGTTGCACCAACAGCACACTGACACAGCACACATAGGCACATAACCCCCCCCGATCACCCCCCCAGCACCCCCAGATCACCCCCTGTCACAGTGTCACTGATTGCAGTGATCATTTATTTTCTGATCACTGCTTTTAGTGTCAGTGTGACAGAAAAAAGTGTCAGGGCAGTTAGGTTTAGGCCCCTTTAGGTCCAGGGTAGCCCCCTACCCCCCCCCAATAAAGGTTTAACCCCTGATTGCCCCTAAAGTTAACCCTTTCACCCCTATTGCCAGTGTCACTAAGCGATCGGTTTCTGATCGCTGTATTAGTGTCACTGTTGCCGCTAGGCAGTTAGTTTTTTTTGAGGTTCGCCGCCAGGTTTATATAGCGTTAGGTACCCCCATAAATAAAGGTTTTAACCCCTGATTGCCCCTAGAGTTAACCCTTTCACCCCTATTGCCAGTGTCACTAAGCGATCGGTTTCTGATCGCTGTATTAGTGTCACTGTTGCCGCTAGGCAGTTAGTTTTTTTTGAGGTTCGCCGCCAGGTTTATATAGCGTTAGGTACCCCCATAAATAAAGGTTTTAACCCCTGATTGCCCCTAGAGTTAACCCTTTCACCCCTATTGCCAGTGTCACTAAGCGATCGGTTTCTGATCGCTGTATTAGTGTCACTGTTGCCGCTAGGCAGTTAGTTTTTTTTGAGGTTCGCCGCCAGGTTTATATAGCGTTAGGTACCCCCATAAATAAAGGTTTTAACCCCTGATTGCCCCTAGAGTTAACCCTTTCACCACTGATCACTGTATAAGTGTCACTGGTGACGTGGTTAGCCAGTTAGTTATTTAGTTATTTTAGGTTCGCCACCAGGTTTTTAGAAAGCGTTAGGTACCCCCATATATTACCGAATAAAGGTTTTAACCCCCTGATTGCCCCCTAGTTAACCCTTTCACCAGTGATCACCGTATAAGTGTTACGGTTGACGCTGGTTGGTTAGTTTGCTGTTTATAGCATCAGAGCACCCGCCGTATATAACCCAATAGGTTTAACCCCCTGATCACCCGGCGGGTGATATAAATTTAATTTTAGCGCCAGTCAGGGTCTGCGTCACCCCAGGCAGCGTTAGGTTAGAGCCAGTACCGCTTACACCCACTCGCTAAGCATACACCCCCCTTAGTGGTATAGGATCTGAACGGATCGATACCTGATCTGATCAGATCTATACTAGCGTACCCAGCAGTTTAGGGTACCCAAAAACGCATTGTTAGCGGAATCAGCCCAGATACCCGCTAGCACCTGCGTTTTCCCCCTCTGCCCAGCCCAACCCACCCAAGTGCAGTATCGATCGATCACTGTCACTTACAAAACACAAGACACATAACTGCAGCGTTCGCAGAGACAGGCCTGATCCCTGCGATCGCTTACAGTTTTTTTTGAAGCGTTTTCTACATTTGCTTTTCTATAGTCAGGTGCTTTTTTTACCTGTGAATCCTTACCATTGTACCACTAAATTTAGAGTCCAAAATGGCAAACCGAAGGTACAATGATAAGCAGGCATTGGAGTTCATGTGCATGTCAGATAGTGAAGAGGAGGAGGTCACGCATCTGACAGATTCTGGCTCAGAATATGAACCCATTTACGACAGCGGCTCCATGTCAGATAGCTCGCACGACGAAGTTGAGGTCCCTGCTAAGGCCAGGCGTACCCGATCCCATTCTGATGTTGTTGAGCAGCAAGAACCGCAGGACCCTCGTATGGAGCAGAGATCCAGTACTAGCGCCGCTATTCCTTCTGGTGAATTGACAAGCACCAGCGGCCTAGTACACCCTGGTCGTTTATCCAGCACTGCAGTAACACTTGGTGACGTGGCGAGTCCCATAAGTGCAGTTGAAGCTGGCGATGTGGCAAGCACAAGTAGTGTCCCGCTGCCACCAAGAAAAAGACAGAGACAGGCCCGTCGTGCCCATAGTGCCCTTCCTGTAGAATTTGCCTATCCTGATTGGGTCCCCACCACTTCTACAGCACCTGTACTTCCCCCATTCACTGGCCAACCCGGTATTCAGGTGGATACAGCGAACTTTATGTCACTTGATTTTTATTCGCTGTATTTCACGGAAGATCTCTATAGATCTATTGTGGACCAGACTAATTTATATGCTGGTACTTACATCGCCGCTAACCCCCAGTCTCGCCTTGCCAAAGAATGGAAACCTCTCGAGGTTTCCGAATTTAAGACCTTTCTGGGCCTTACCCTCAACATGGGCATACACAAATTTCCGTCATTGCGGATGTATTGGTCCACACATCCCATTGACCATATGTACATTTTCTCTGCTCACATGGCCAGGAGACGATACGAGGCGATCCTGCGGTTCCTGCATTTCAGTGACAATGCACTTTGTCGTCCACGTGGAGACCCTGAATTTGACCGGCTCTACAAAATTCGGCCCCTCGTAAACCATTTCAACGAACGTTTTGCAGCCTTGTTTAATCCCCAGCAGGTTGTATGCGTTGATGAGTCCCTGATTAAATTTGCTGGCCGCTTGTCTTTCAAACAGTTCCTTCCCAGCAAGCGTGCCAGATACGGGGTCAAGCTCTATAAGCTCTGTGACAGGGCCACAGGCTACACATGGAGCTTTAGGGTTTACGAGGGAAAAGATAGTCAGGTAGAGCCGGAAGGATGCCCAGATTACATGGGGAGCGCTGGCAAGATTGTTTGGGACTTGGTGTCACCCTTATTCGGAAAGGGGTACCATTTGTATGTGGACAATTTTTACAGCAGCGTGCCACTTTTTAGCCACTTATTTGATCAACAGATTGGAGCATGTGGCACCGTGCGACCTAATCGCCGGGGCTTCCCCCAGCGGCTTGTAGATGCCCGTGTTAGGCCGGGGGCGAGAGCCTGCTGCAGATGTAAAAATTTGCTCGCTGTGAAGTGGCGGGACAATAGGAATGTTTTCGTTCTTACCACCCTTCACGCAGACACGACAGTCCAAATTCGTACGGCGACTGGTGTTGTGGAGAAACCCCTCTGTGTCCACGAATATAACCTTAATATGGGAGGGGTGGACCTCAACGACCAGTTGATGGCGCCGTATCATATTGCCCGTAAGACGAGACGCTGGTACAAAAAAGTGTCTCTACATTTATTTCAATTGGCTCTACTGAATGCTCATGTCGTATACAGAGCTTCAGGACGGAATGAATCCTTCCTTCAATTCCAGAGGGATATCATCACAGAACTCCTGTATCCAGGCGGTATTGTACCTCACCATCTCCTACCAAATGCAGTAAGCCGACTGCATGAGAGGCATTTTTCTTATGTCCTCCCGAGTACCCCTACCCAACGAGCCCCCCAAAGAAAATGTCGTGTCTGTACCAAGCGCGGATTTAGGCGTGACACCCGTTATTTTTGTCCCAAATGTCCTGGCAATCCTGGTCTTTGTATTGGTGAATGTTTTGAACGCTTCCACACACACGTTAATTATTAGTGTAGGGTGAAACATTTCACAGGCTAGGCTCACTTACACAGGGTCTCCCAAGATGCCATCGCATTTTGAGAGACCCAAACCTGGAACCGAAAAGTTGAAGTTACAGTTCACAGTTACAAAAAAAAGTGTTAAAAAAAAAAAAAAAAAAAGTAAAAAATAAAAACACACAAAAAAATATAAAATAAAAAAACCAAAAATAGTTGTCGTTTTATTGTTCTCTCCCTCTCTATTCTCTCTCTATTGTTCTGCTCTTTTTTACTGTATTCTATTCTGCAAAGTTTTATTGTTGTTATGTTTTTTCATGCTTGCTTTTCAGGTATGTAATTTATTTTACTGTTTTCAGGTACGCCATTCAGCTGTTGCGCGGACTTATTTATCTTGACAGCAACAGCGTTTGCTCCCACGATATATAAAGCCGCGACTCCAGTGCTGTAGGAGGTGATTTCACCACCACAGTTAAAAAAAAGAGCATATATGCCGAAGCATGCGGGCAGCAGGGGCGGAGGAGCGATTTTGCTCCTAATGCCGCGTACATACGGTTGACATTCCTACGGAGGCTTTCCCGTGGAAAAGTCTGACCATGTGTACACGGCATAGAAAAGTCCGACCGTGTGTACGCGGCATAGAAAAGTCCGACCGTACGCGGCATAACTTTTTTGCGGGAGGATGCCCCCATGCTTTGGCATATATATATATTTTAGGCACAGGTTGCGTTAAAAAATGTTTTATTTTTTACTATGTTTTTTTATAGGTATTTGCTTTGCAGGTATGGTATGATCTTACTGTTATACTGGAATGTTACTTTGTTTTAATGTTAACCATCATTTGCTTAGCAGGTACGCCATTCAGTTGCAGTGCGGATTTATTTAGCGTGACAGCAACAGCGTTTGCTCCCACGATATATAAAGCCGCGACTCCAATGCTGTAGGAGGTGATTTCACCACTACAGTTCAAAAAAGAGCATATATGCCGGAGCATGGGGGCATTAGGGGCGGAGGAGCGATTTTGCTCCTAATGCCGCGTACATACGGTTGACATTCCTACGGAGGCTTTCCTGTGGAAAAGTCTGACCATGTGTACACGGCATAGAAAAGTCCGACCGTGTGTACGCGGCATAGAAAAGTCCGACCGTACGCGGCATAACTTTTTTGCGGGAGGATGCCCCCATGCTTCGGCATATATAAATGGTGCATGTATGCCCATCATTAGAAGTGGGTGGATGAAGGGAGGTATTCTAATGGTGGGCATACCCACCGATCAATCTTTTTTTTGTTCAGCCAACAGACTGCATGAAAAAAAAAAAAGATTACAATACATGTCCAACAAGAACCATCAACGTACTGGTATGTTGCAGGACTTTGAATGGTTATACCAGAATGATGCCTGCGGGTTTAGGCATCATCTTGGTATCATTCTTTTCAGCCAGCGGTCGGCTTTCATGTAAAAGCAGTCCTAGCGGCTAATTAGCCTCTAGACTGCTTTTACATTCAGTGGGAGGGAATGTCCCCCCCCCCAGATATAAACGGCGCCATTGAGAATATGGGAAAGCATTTTATCACACCGATCTTGGTGTGGTCAGATGCTTTGAGGGCAGAGGAAAGATCTAGGGTCTAATAGACCCCATTTAAAAAAAAAAAAGAGTACCTGTCACTAACTATTGCTATCATAAGGGATATTTACATTCCCTGAGATAACAATAAAAATGGTAAAAAAATAAATAAATGGAAGGAACAGTTAACAAATAAAATAAAAAAAGCGAAATAAATATATAAAAAAATAAAAAAATAAAAAAAAGCATCCCTGTCCCCCCCTGCTCTTGCGCAAAGACGAACGCAAGCGTCGGTCTGGAGTCATATGTAAACAGCAATTGCACCATGCATGTGAGGTATCACCGCGAAGGGCAGATCGAGGGCAGTCATTTTAGCAGTAGACCTACTCTGTAAATCTAATGTGGTAACCTGTAAAGGCTTTTAAAGGCTTTTAAAAATGTATGTAGTTTGTCGCCACTGCGCGTTTGTGCGCAATTTTAAAGTATGTCGTGTTTGGTATCCATGTACTCGGCCTAAGATCATAATTTTTATTTCATCAATAATTTGGGCAATATAGTGTGTTTTAGTGCTTTAAAATAAAAAAAAGTGTATTTTTTCCCCAAAAAATGCGTTTGAAAAAACGCTGCGCAAATACTGTGTGGAAATTTTTTTTGCAACACCTACCATTTTAATCTGTAGGGCCTTTGCTTTAAAAAAATATATAATGTTTGGGGGTTCAACTTTACTTTCTTGCAAAAAAATAATATGTTTTTATGTAAACAAACAGTGTCAGAAAGGGCTTTTTCTTCAAGTGGTTAGAAGAGTGGGTGATGTGTGACATAAGCTTCTAATTGTTGTGCATAAAATGCCAGGACAATTGAAAACCCCCCCAAATGACCCCATTTTGGAAAGTAGACACCCCAAGCTATTTGCTGAGAGGCATCTTAAGTCCATGGAATATTTTAGATTTTGACCCAAGTTGCGGGAAATATAAATATATATATATATATATATATTTTTTTTTGCGCAAAGTTGTCACTAAATGATATATTGCTCAAACATGCCATGGGCATATGTGGAATTACACCCCAAAATGCATTCTGCTGCTTCTCCTGAGTACGGGGATACCACATGTGTGAGACTTTTTGGGAGCCTAGCCGCGTACGGGACCCCAAAAACCAATCACCGCCTTCAGGCTTTCTAAGGGTGTAAATTTTTGATTTCACTCCTCACTACCTATCACAGTTTCGAAGGCCATAAAATGCCAAAATAGCACAAAAAAAACCCAAATGACCCCATTTTGGAAAGAAGACACCCCAAGGAAACTGCTGAGAGGCATGTTGAGTCCATTGATTTTTTTTTTTTTTGTCCAAAGTGATTGAATAATGAGAAAAAAAAAAAAAAAAAAAAAATGTGTCACTAAATGATATATTGCTCACACATGCCATGGTTATATGTGGAGTTGCACCCTAAAATACATTCTGCTGCTTCTCCTGAGTACGGGGATACCACATGTTTGGGACTTTTTGGGAGCCTAGCCGCGTACGGGACCCCGAAAACCAAGCACCGCCTTCAGCATTTCTAAGGGCGCAAATTTTTGATTTCACTCCTCACTACCTATCACAGTTTCGAAGGCCATAAAATGCCAAAATAGCACAAAAAAACCCCAAATGACCCCATTTTGGAAAGTAGACACCCCAAGCTATTTGCTGAGAGGCATGTTGAGTCCATGGAATATTTAATTTTTTTGCCCCAAGTGATTGAATCATGACCAAAAAAAATTAAAATAAAAAAATGTACAAAACATTGTCACTAAATGATATATTTCTCACACATGCCATGGTTATATGTGGAATTGCACCCCAAAATACATTCTGCTACTTCTCCTGAGTACGGGGATACCACATGTGTGGGACTTTTTGGGAGCCTAGCCGCGTATGAGACCCCGAAAACCAAGCACCGCCTTCAAGATTTCTAAGGACATAAATTTTTGATTTCACTCACACAAATCTTGAAGGCAGTGCTTGGTTTTCGGGGCCCCGTACGCGGCTAGGCTCCCAAAAAGTCCCACACATGTGGTATCCCCGTACTCAGGAGAAGCAGCAGAATGTATTTTGGGGTGCAATTCCACATATAACCGTGGCATGTGTGAGAAATATATCATTTAGTGACAACGTTTTGTATTTTTTTTTTTTTGGTCATTATTCAGTGACTTGGGGCAAAAAAATTAAATATTCCATGGACTCAACATGCCTCTCAGCAAATAGCTTGGGGTGTCTACTTTCCAAAATGGGGTCATTTGGGGGGGTTTTGTGCTGTTTTGGCATTTTATTGCCTTCGAAACTGTGATAGGTAGTGAGGAGTGAAATCAAAAATTTATGCCCTTAGAAATCCTGAAGGCGGTGATTGGTTTTCGGGGTCCCGTACGCGGCTAGGCTCCCAAAAAGTCCCACACATGTGGTATCCCCGTACTCAGGAGAAGCAGCAGAATGTATTTTGGGGTGCAATTCCACATATAACCGTGGCATGTGTGAGAAATATATCATTTAGTGACAACGTTTTGTATTTTTTTTTTTTTGGTCATTATTCAGTGACTTGGGGCAAAAAAATTAAATATTCCATGGACTCAACATGCCTCTCAGCAAATAGCTTGGGGTGTCTACTTTCCAAAATGGGGTCATTTGGGGGGGTTTTGTGCTGTTTTGGCATTTTATTGCCTTCGAAACTGTGATAGGTAGTGAGGAGTGAAATCAAAAATTTATGCCCTTAGAAATCCTGAAGGCGGTGATTGGTTTTCGGGGTCCCGTACGCGGCTAGGCTCCCAAAAAGTCCCACACATGTGGTATCCCCGTACTCAGGAGAAGCAGCAGAATGTATTTTGGGGTGCAATTCCACATATGCCCATGGCATATGTGAGAAATATATCATTTAGTGACAACGTTTTGTAAAAATTTTTTTTTTTTTTTTTTTGGTCATTATTCAATCACTTGGGGCCATAAAATTAAATATTCCATGGACTCAACATGCCTCTCAGCAAATAGCTTGGGGTGTCTTCTTTCCAAAATGGGGTCATTTGGGGGGGTTGTGTGACATCTTGGCATTTTATGGCCTTCAAAACTGTGATAGGTAGTGATAGGTAGTGAGGAGTGAAATCAAAAATGTATGCCCTTAGAAATCTTGAAGGCGGTGCTTTGTTTTCGGGGCCCCGTACGTGGCTAGGCTCACAAAAAGTCCCACATATGTGGTATCCCCGTACTCGGGAGAAGCAGCAGAATGTCTTTTGGGGTGCAATTCCACATATAACTATGGCATGTGTGAGCAATATATCATTTAGTGACAACTTTGTGCAAAAAAAAATCAGTTTGTCATATTCCCGCAACTTGTGTCAAAATATAAAATATTCCATGGACTCGACATGCCTCTCAGCAAATAGCTTAGGGTGTCTACTTTCCAAAATGGGGTCATTTGGTTTTTTTTTTTGCTATTTTGGCATTTTATGGCCTTCGAAACCTTGATAGGTAGTGAGGAGTGAAATCAAAAATTTGTGCCCTTAGAAATGCTGAAGGCGGTGCTTGGGTTTTGGGGCCCCGTATGCGGCTAGGCTCCCAAAAAGTCCCACACATGTGGTATCCCCGTACTCAGGAGAAGCAGCAGAATGTATTTTGGGGTGCAATTCCACATATAACCATGGCATGTGTGAGAAATATATCATTTAGTGACAACTTTTTGTAAACATTTTTTTTTTTTTTTTTTTCGTCATTATTCAATCACTTGGGACAAAAAAATTAAATATTCAATGGACTCAACATGCCTCTCAGCAGTTTCCTTGGGGTGTCTACTTTCCAAAATGGGGTCATTTGGGGGGGTTTTGTACTGCCTTGCCATTTTAGCACCTCAAGAAATGAGATAGGCAGTCATAAAATAAAAGCTGTGTAAATTCCAGAAAATGTACCCTAGTTTGTAGACGCTATAACTTTTGCGAAAACCAATAAATATACGCTTATTGCGATTTTTTTTACTAAAGACATGTGGCTGAATACATTTTGGCCTAAATGTTTGACTAAAATTTAGTTTATTCGATTTTTTTTACTTTTTGTTATAAGAAAAATCATTTTTTTTCAAAATTTACGGTCTTTTTGCGTTTATATCGCAAAAAATAAAAATCGCAGAGGCGATCAAATACCATCAAAATAAAGCTCTATTTGTGGGAAGAAAAGGACGCAAGTTTCGTTTCGGTACAACATTGCATGACCGCGCAATTACCAGTTAAAGCAGCGCATTGCCAAATTGTAAAAACACCTCTGGTCTTTAGACAGCGTATTGGTCCGGAGCTTAAGTGGTTAAAGGTAACAAGAAAACCTATAGTTCTCAACCTGACATTGCCTTCATCTGCATTTCTCTTCGGAAAGACTGAGCCATCTTTATTCAGACAAACATGAAAGCAGACATGCTGTTGTGGAGTGACTGGCAGTCTCAGCCTGGACCCCCGCCATGCCGGATCCCCGCCATGCCACACCCCAACGCGTTTCGTTCCACCCTCCCCCTGAGCTTACTCATGGGGAAGTCCTTATAAAGACATCATCCAGGATCAGCATCTACTTCCTGGTCTGATATGCTGTCACCTTACAGAAGTTAATTGAGAGCTTTTTAATGAAATAAGGTGGAGCTTTTCTATGAAATTATCCTGTTGCTGTATATTGTGACATGTCAGAAATGTATTCTTGCAGACTTGTAAAGCTACTGAAAGCTCCACTTTACTTAATATATTTGCATTGGCTGCAGTCTTCAAAGAATTTAAATAAACTACATTTGACTTCTAGGCTTCCATTTGTACTCTGTTTTTGTATCCAAACACATTTTCGCATCAGTAAAAACCCTTGAAGTTTTCTAGTGAGATTGTTTGCTCCATGTATCTTTGTGTAAGGCAGCACATAATGCCAGGAGACGGGCACTGAACAGTAATAAAAAGGCAGCAGAAGCGAAGTCCATGGGTTCTGATTGATGAATTGCACTTGTATTATACAACCACAACAAAATGTGCATTAGGCTGCATTTTAGCCTCATTAGTTTTTAATACAATTAGTGGCGAAAAAACCCTTCACTCTGCAAAATTGGCAGCTTTTTTTTTTTATTTCCCTTGTGCAGCTGCTGGCAAGATTTAGACCCAATAACGAGACAATTTTATGTTTTATAACAAATGATGCCGGTGCAATGGCTTCAGTGTTCCTCTCCATTCTGATAGAGCAGATGGTTGTCTGACTACCGAACAGTCAGTAACCAAGTAATAAGAATGTTGGGCTCATAGACTGCTGGCAAGGAAGCTCTCTTGTGCTAAATGACCATAACGGAATGCTGTACTGATAGCTTTAGGTTTGTTAAAACGTACATTTGTATGAATTTCTTGTTGAACTAATGAGCAACTACAGACAGTAGTTAGAACCAACTGGTGAACCACAAAGGCTGCAGGGTCGTCTTTAATATTGATTGGACCCTGGGAGCCTCCAGTGATGGCACGGCCTCAATTATAAGTGGCACGCTACAGTGCGCCTGTGCCGCTGTCTACGGTCCGTGATTTTAGTAAATATCTCCTAAGCCGTGGAGGTTTAGGAGATATTTCAAGCACCTACAGGTAAGCCTTAAAGCAGGGGTCTCCAAACTTTCTAAACAAAGGGCCAGTTTACTGTCCTTCAGACTTTAGGAGGGCCGGGCTGGGCCCAATGGGAGTAGAAAATGTCCAGTGGGAGTAAACAATACCATATCTTTGGTGTCAGTGGGAGGACTAGTGCTCCATTGTTGGTGCCAATAGAAGGAATTGTACCCTTTTGATAGTGTCAGTTGGATGAATAGTGCCCCATTGGTGGTTTCAGCAACAAAAATGATTCCCCATTGTTGGTGTCAGTGATGGAATAGTGCCCCAAGGGCCGGATAAAGGCAAGCAAAGGGCCGCATCCGGCCCCAGGGCCACAGTTTGGAGACCCCTGCCTTAAAGGGTTACTAAAGGAAAAAAATGTTTTAGCTGAAATGACTGTTTACAGGGTATAGAGACATAATAGTTAACTGATTCCTTTTAAAAATGATTAAAAATAGATAAAAACCAATCATATAATGTGCCTGCAGTTTAGTTTTGTTTTTGCTGGTGTTTGCTGGTTCTCTGATGTACAGAGAGCCAATAGAGGGCAGTCAGCCAATAGAGAGCAGTGATACTTTGTCTAAAACTCCTCAGCACCAATCCAGTTTCGTTTTACACACAGTAATCACACCTCCTTGATTAGTCACCACAGTGAGAAATCTCCCAGTACTGTGGTGATCAGGAAACAGACAACCAGGAAGTGTCCAGTACAGAGAGGATTTACAGCAATATCAAAGCAAAAACGAACAATGAGGACATGAAACCAAGACTGCAGTAAGGTAAAGGAAGCTATTTACCGTATTTTCCGGCGTATAAGACGACCCCCTAATTTTCCATGAAAATTTTTGGTTTTGGGATATACTCACTGTATAAGACTACCCCCTTTTTTTCAAGCCCCACTGTGCCATTACATGCCCCCACTGTGCCATTACATGCCCCCACTGTGCCATTACATGCCCCCACTGTGCCATTACATGCCCCCACTGTGCCATTACATGCCCCCACTGTGCCATTACATGCCCCCACTGTGCCATCACATTACATGCCCCCACAGTGCCATCACATTACTTTCCCCCACAGTGCCATCACATTGCATTCCCCCACAGTGCCATCACATTGCATTCCCCCACAGTGCCATCACATTGCATTCCCCCACAGTGCCATCACATTGCATTCCCCCACAGTGCCATCACATTGCATGCCCCACAGTGCCATCACATTGCATGCCCCACAGTGCCATCACATTGCATTCCCCCACAGTGCCATCACATTGCATTCCCCCACAGTGCCATCACATTGCATTCCCCCACAGTGCCATCACATTGCATGCCCCCACAGTGCCATCACATTGCATGCCCCCACTTTCCCCCCCACTGTGCCATCACTCACGTTTTGCAGGCCGGTGACAGTCTCCGTCTGCTGCGAGCGTCCATGATTTCAAAGCCGCGCGCCGTCTTCTCAGCGTGTCCTGTGATTGGCAGAACACAAATTTTCCCAGTAGCGCCTCTGTTCTATGTTCCGCCAATCACGGATGCCTTCTCATCTCGTCCGAGGATGAGAAGGCATCCGTGATAGGCGGAAAACAGAACAGAGGCGCTGCTGGGAAGATTTCTGTTCCGCCTATCACAGGACAGCGAGGACGTGCTGAGAAGACGGCGCGCAGCTTTGAAATTATGACGATCGCAGCTGCACGGAGACCGTACCCGGCGTATAAGACGACCCCCGACTTTGGATGCATTTTTTTGCATCCAAAAAGTCGTCTTATACGCCGGAAAATACGGTAGCTAAAAAAAAATCCTTTAGTGACCCTTTAATCTAAGCTAACCTGTAGGTTAAAGTGGTTGTAAAGGGTTTACAACCACTTTAATGCCTCGTACACGCAATTAGTTTTCCCGACAAGAAAAGTGTGATGTGAGCTTTTTGTCAGGAATTCTGACCGTGTGTATGCTCCATCACACTTTTTCTGTGAGAATTCCTGCCAAGAAAAGATTGAGAGCAGGATCTCAATTTTCGTGACAGGAAAAATTCCTAAAGGGAACCGTGGTCGTCTGTATGCAATTACGATGCATGCTCAGAATCAAGCAGAAGAGCATGTTGTACGTGACCGCGTTCTTGACGTTTTCAGACAAGATTTGTGTGACCGTGTGTGTGCAAGACAAGTTTGCGCCATTTTCCTGCTAAAAAAAACCACGGTTTTCCTGTCGGAAAAACTGATTGTGTGTACAGGGCATAAGAGTTTCAATTTATATGCAATCAGGCAGACCCTTGTGTAGTATATTTTATGTGTGCTTTTTATATGCATATATATATATATATATCGTATTTTCCGCAGTATGGGGCCTCGTACACACGACCGGACATGTCCGCTGAAACTGGTCCACCGACCAGTGTCAGCGGACAGATCCGATCATGTGTACAGGCTAGCGGACAGATTTCCAGCGGACAAATGTTTCTTAGCATGCTAAGAAACATGTCCGCTGGGAAGCTGTCCGGCGGACATGTCCGCTGGTTAGTACGTCTAACCAGCGGACAGAAATCCCGCGCATGCGTCGAATTGATTCGATGCATGCGTGGAAGCATTGAACTCGCGCGATAGAGAACATTGGTGTCGTCTACGTCACCGCGTTCTCTGTCCGCGCGGATTTCTGTTTGATGGTGTGTACAGCCATCAGACCGAAATCTCCCAGCGGACATGTCCAATGAAAACGGTCCGGCAGACCGTTTTCATCGGACTGTCCGCTCGTCTGTACGGGGCCTAAGACGACTTTTTGGATGCAAAAAAATGCATCCAAAGTCGGGGGTCGTCTTATACGCCGGTGACAGTCTCTGTGCTGCGAGCGTCCATGATTTAAAAGCCGCTCCTCCTTCTGAGCGTGTCCTGTGATAGGCGGAACACAAATTTCCCCAGCAGCGCCTCTGTTCTGTGTTCCTCCTATCACAGATGCCTTCTCATCCTCGGACGAGAGGACGTCTGTGATAGGTGGAACACAGAACAGAGGCGCTGCTGGGAAAATTTGTGTTCCGCCTATCACAGGACACGCTGAGAAGAAGGCGCGGCTTTCAAATCATGGACGCTCGCAGCACGGAGACTGTCACCGGCCTGGAAAGAAATCAGCAAAACGTGAGTGGATGGCACTGTTGGCACAGTGGGGGCAAGTAATGGCACAGTGGGGGCAAGTGATGGCACAGTGAGGGCATGTAATGTAATGGCACAGTGAGATTTGAAAAAAGACTGTTTCTGTCAGCGGTTCTGGCTACCCCTCAGCTTCCAGAAAGACTAGTAGGAAGGGGGTAGTCTTATATGGCGAGTATATCCCAAAACCCAAATTTTTCCTGGAAAATTAGAGGGTCGTCTTATACGCCCAGTCGTATATATATATCTCTCACTACATGGTTTTGGTAAATCTAAAGGAAATCTGACACAAAAGCTGTATAGTGTGTATGGGGTCTATGGGTTTACAACCACCTAAATGCTACAACTATACTAAACTCATAGATGGTTATTTACTAAAACTGGGGAGTGCAAAATATAGTGCTGCTCTGCATAGAAACCAGTCAGACACCTTAACTAAGCCCAGATATTTGGGAGTGAGGCTGCCCCACTTGGGTCATTATCACAAAGCGGTTCACATAGTTTGAGTATTAGACTGGTTTCATAACTCTTCGAGGAAACTATGCGTACAAGTCAAGGAATTACTATCTCCTTACCCTCTTATATCTCTACTGTGGATTTCGCTATCCTTACATCCTCAGGCAAACTCAATATCTTCTTGTATTCTTGCATCTTGCGTTTCCTGAAATCTGGGAATGCTTACTCAATATTCCTTTACTATCTACTTATATAAGCCCCCTAACGCCACTCACAGGTAATCCTGCCCCCCCCCCCCCCAGGGTTTGCAATTAAAGCTTCCTTCCTCTTTTGCTACCACTAAAATCCATTTTATGATGCCTTGATGTTATCGATCCAATCCCCCCGAAACCTTTGACACATTAGAATAAGTTTTTGCCATGTCATTCAACTAGGTGGATATTGTATTTCCAACTTTGTGATGTCTATACAGTAATTTATTAAAAACAAGAGGTGATTTACATCGTCCCCTTATGCAGGGTTTGACAAATTTGCTTGGAATCTAGGAGCCAGCTAAAAAAGTTAGGAGCCAGAAAACGCGCCCCGTCCCGAAGAGCTTACGCGCAGAAGCGAACACATACGTGAGCAGCGCCCACATATGTAAACGGTGTTCGAACCACACATGTGAGGTATCACCGCGATTGGTAGAGCGAGAGCAATATTTCTAGCCCTAGACCTCCTCTGTAACTCAAAACATGCAACCTGTAGATTTTTTTAAACGTCGCCTATGAAGATTTTAAAGGGTAAAAGTTTGTCGGCATTCCACGAGCGGACGCAATTTTGAAGCGTGACATGTTGGGTATGAATTTACTCGGCGTAACATTATCTTTCATAATATTAAAAAAAATGGGGATAACTTTACTGTTGTCTAATTTTTTCCCAATAAAGTGCGCTTGTAAGACCGCTGCGCGAATACGGCATGACAGAAAGTATTGCAACGATCGCCATTTTATTCTCTAGGGTGTTAGGATAAAAAATATATATAATGTTTGGGGGTTCCAATTAGAGGGAAGAAGATGGCAGTGAAAATAGTGAAAAATTACATTAGAATTGCTGTTTAAATTGTAATGCTTAACTTGTAATACCAACGGTTCTTCACCAGATGGCGCCAGCTCAAGCCAAGTCGCCAGGACCCTATTTCTAGTCACCATGGCGACCTGGCGCCCGGGATTTGTCGAGCCCTGCCCTTATGCCACGTACACACGATTGGAAAATCCGACAAGAAAACCGTGGATTTTTTCCGACGGAATGTTGGCTCAAACTTGTGTTGCATACACACGGTAACACAAAAATGCGACTGTCAAGAACGTGGTGACGTACAACACTGCGACAAGCCGAGAAAAATTAAGTTCAATGATTCTGAGCATGCGTCAAATTGATCCAGAGCATGCATGTTTTTTTGTGCGTTGGAATTGCATACAGATGATCAGAATTTCCGACAAGAACTTTTCTTGTCAGAAAAATTAAGAACCAGCATTCAAATCTT
Organism: Rana temporaria; assembly: GCF_905171775.1. NCBI lineage: Eukaryota > Metazoa > Chordata > Amphibia > Anura > Ranidae > Rana > Rana temporaria. Next base: position 48,755,057 of record NC_053492.1, read on the forward strand.
TGTTGTTGGTAAATCGGACAGAAAAAGTCCGATGGAATTTCCAACCAAAAGCTCCCATCAAACTTTTCTTGTCGAAAATTCTGACTGTGTGTACGCGGCATTACTGTTTTCAAATCTTTATGTATACAACCTAAACCCCCTACACATATGGTTTCCTTTCTTCATAATTTTTTCCTAACCAATATTTTTTAATGATAAACCTTTGTGGATTGGGAAAGGGAGCTAGGAGTCATCTTTACGGAGGAAGAAGTTCGTAAATCCTGTATATGGACTCTTAAATCTTCTGTTGCAAGTAAAATAAACTACAAAGTCACCACGAGATAGTATCGCTGTCCCTGGATACTGCACAAAATATTTCCAAAGTCATCAGACCAATGTTGGCGATGTCTATCTCATGTAGGTACCATGCAAAACTCATGGCGGAGTTGTCCCGCCTTGCGCCAATTTTGGGACAATGTTTTAAAAATATACAATGTTTTTGCCTCAGAGACAGTGCCTCAAATGCACCAAATAGCAGTATTATCTATGTTCCCAGAATTTGTTTCAAAAGTTAAGAAGTTTGTTTTTTTTGTTTATTTTTAGTGACTGCCAGGGTGACAATTCCGAGTTAAAAAATAAAAATATACAAACTAATAGGTTCCAAACCCCCACAAATCAATGACCAAAAAACAAATAAACTACGATAAAGAGCTGCGTGTTGTTAAGTGTAAAAAACACCTATACAGTAACATGAAAAGAAACAAAGGAACTGCGCTCGTATATCATGAATTACATATCATAAATCACCATAGTGAATAAACAAATAAATAAATACATCTTCATTTGAATTATAAAAAAAATACATAAAAATTGTGAAGTCCATGTATAGATCCTCCACGTGAATATTGTACTAGGAGAGTATAGGAAAGGTTCCTCTCCAACCGCATGCAGATACACAATGCACTCACCAGACTTGGCATTGGCCCCTATTACAGGGAGTCAAATTACGAATATTATAAAATTCAAGATGTCATACATGAGGTCACAGGAATGAATCCAAACCGCTGCTGTCATCCATTCAATATATATATATAGATATATATATATATATCTATATATAGATATATAGCGTACTCAAAGCTCCGGTTTTGCCACATAGAGAGGGAGAGGAAAGAATACTCTCATTGTGCAGTAATTCAAATAATTTATTTAAAAAAAGAAGGTTGTGTTCAGTTTGAATCTACCTGGGAACCCTGGGCCCAATATATGGGCAATGCTCTCATTCCTGGGGTACAGACATAACAAATATGCATCTCCACTTCACCTTCTCCTCACCTTTTGTTGATTGGATTCTCTTCCTCCTTCCTTCTCTTCCTAACCTATCCCCCCTTTTTTCCCTTCTCCTATACACTATGGCCCTCTACTACATTCGAAATGACTCAACCTCTAGGTACTTAGAACAAAGGGCCCTCCCCTCGAGGGCATAAAAGCTAGGCACCTCACCTCTTCCATGCGCAGAACTCATTGCCTATCTATGGTGACGGTCACTCTCCGGTTATCTGGGGGTGGCTATACCGCCTGAAAAACTCCTGCCCAGCAACCTCAATGTGAAAGCCGGAGGGCTTTCACACTGAGGCGATGCGCTGGCAGGAGAGAAAAAAATCTCCTGTCAGCAGAATCTTTGGAGCGGTGAGAGGAGCGGTATGTATACCGCTCCTTCACCGCTCCTTCCCATTTAAAACAATGGGAAACCGCGGCAATACCGCCCGCAATGCGCCTCTGCAGAGGCACATTGTGGGCGGTATTAATCCTTTATCGGCCGCTAGTGGGGGTTAATACCGCACCGCTAGCAGCTGAATCCCGTGGCAAATCCGACGGTATAGCGCCGCTATTTTTAGCGGCGCTATACCGCCACCGCGCCTCCCGCCCCACTGTGAAAGGGGCCTAAGTCTACCCAAGAAGGTCCAATGAAGGTGATATAATCAGCTGCAGACAGCCACACTCCACGTTAGTGGGGCTACCTACTCTTGTCACATGATGTGGTTTAACTTGCCTGGTTGGGGCTGCAGTGAACTAGGAGGAATATAAGCTGTGGTCCCTGACACCTCTGGTCACAGGTGACCACTAATGCCCTTTATATAAGCAAGAAGAGATACTGCATCCCATGAATTCAGTTCATTTTCTTTTATTACTCATTTTCTGGAGTGCAACAGAGCCATGCCAGTTCTGTGGGATTTTGCAGTGGAGCCTGTGGTGAGCCACCAACTATGAGCAGTATCCATATCTTCTGGGGCCAGGAGCAGCAGACGTATCTGAAGAGTAGACTGGGGACTGATGTTGGTGTGGTCAGAGACTGGAGACACATTGCAGAAGACAGTTAGAGACAGTTGACCTGTTCCATGCGATAGCTGCCATTACGGCCCCTTTAACTACATACTGCTAGTGTCCAAAGTGCTGCATTTGGCCCCTAGCTACTGATCATTTTCTAGAGACTGGGAGCTGTTAATGATAGCTCGGTCCTTTTGTTGAGAGCATACATAAGCACACATTCAGCACAGGAACCTTAGTCATTCATTAAAGTTGTTGTACACCCTGTACAACCACTTTCACCTAAAGGTAAGCCTAGATTAAGGCTTACCTGTGGTGCTGGAAATATCTCCTAAACCTACATAGTTAAGGAGATATATACAATGCCCCGTACGGCGATGTTTTCTGCGCATGCACCAATGTATTTGGCGCATGTGCACTTTAGAAAGGGCACACTGTGCCGTTTCTAGCTGAGGTCATGCTGTGACTGGCGGCTCCCGCACGCATGCGCCTCTGACCAGTCACAGAGCTGGAGTCCACGGCCCCGGAAAAAAGAGGGCTGAAGTAGGACGCTTCCTGCAACAGGGGACAACAGTGACATCGCAGGCCTCGGTTTCAGGTAAGTAACACATTGCAATGTAGCTAATCATGCTTTACCTTTGCAGGGAAACAAAGAGGAAGTAAAACCCATCAGGGCTTACTTACTCTTTATGTTTCAATATTTTTATTAAAGTTTTACAATACAAAGAACAAAAATCTTGGCTTTTCATTACTTACTCTTTAAAGCTAAAGCCCACCCTCTTTGCTACCATGCGTATGCATTATGTGACCAGATAGAGGTTTAATGTCTACTGAGGTCATTTTTTAAAAGAATAAGGATGATATATAAAATTACAACAAAAATATTCTGCAGCTGCAATGTTTTAAAGTCCTAAGTTAAAAAAATACAAATTATAATGCATGTGGGTAGGTACAACAAGGTGCATTGACAGAAAACACTCAGAGTACAGTTGCAGAAAAAGTGTTTTGAAAATTAAGCTCAGCAATACGTAACAATCCCGGCAGGAAGACATCCAATTGGGAACACTCACAGGTAGTAACAGTAATGAAAAGTAGCGGGAAGGTCTCAGATGTGAATGGCAGGGTCTGTTTCAAGGGGTAAACTGCAGCATGGCCGGCCCGTACCCAAGTGGGGAAGCTTCCAGGAAGGATGGAGTGTCCCTGCACTTTCCCTAATTGTCTGAAACCTCTTCCTGACATTATAATGCATGTGGGTAGGTGCAGCAAGGTGTGTCGGCAGAAAACACTCCAGTCCAGTTGAAGAAAACTGAACTGTATTGAAAATTTTGCAATATAAAGAAATGCCTGTGGGAAGGCACCCGATTGGGAACACTCATAGGTAGTAACAGCAATGAAAAGTAGTTGGAGGGTCTCAGGTGTGAAGGACAGGGTCTGTCTTGAGGGGCGAACTGAAGCCTGGCTGGTCTGTATTCAAGTAGGGAAGCTTCCAGGAAGGATGGAGTGTCCCTGCACTTTCCCTACTAGTCTGAAACCTCTTCCTGACAGACGGATGACCTGTCCCTACTCTAGCCACATGTGAAATGCACGCCAAACCCGGAAGCCAGTGCTTAAATAAACTCTGCCTGACCCAATATGGCTGCCAAAGACACATGGCGTGCCCGCTTCCAATCGGATGCTGCCTCTCTGTGACCAAAGGAGGAACTAGGTTCGTCGTGACTTCTTCCTTCACTTGCATTGCTACTGCGGATGCGCATCACCTGTACTAGAGAAATTACACTGCACCTGCCTACATGCACATATCACAGTATCACAATTGAAAATGGCTAAATTTGCTTTTCTCTTTAGAGGGACAGTTCCATTTTTGTTCAGGAATCATCCAGGGTCACTGTCATTAATGGGTGTGACCAGATCTGTGTGGACTTCAAAGAGGGAACCAAACGCATGTAAAGTGAATAATACGTTTATTAAGGAAAGTGAATATAAATAAACACACCACCAATATCAAACTGTATACAATAAATCCACAACAAGACGGTGACCCACAATCAGGAGCAGAACAATAGAAGGGGAATACCAAAATCATAAACGTAGCCAGACCGGGGTCATACACAGGAGATCAGCAGATGGGGGCAAGGAGCAGGACAGAGGGAAGGTGGACGGGATCAGGCAGCAGGGATACAGGGTAACAGGCTCAGGATCAGGATCATGAGTATACAGGGAAACAGGATAACAAGATCAGGTACAGGTCAGGGCGCAAGGAAGATACCAGGGCAAGTATGTGAATGCTTGTCGGGTATTAATACACACAACTGTAATTAGCCTCAGGTGAAGCCTGATCACAGGAGGTGATGTCTGCTCCATACTGCCAGGAGACACCCACTGGTGGACATTGGTACTGCGGCCCAAAGTTCTAACAGTGCCACCGGCAGGTAAAACCTTTCATGACAGCTCCCGACTGTTAGGAGACACCTGCTGGTGGACACCAGTACTGCCATCCACAGGACCGACAGCGCCACCAACAGGTGAAACCTTTCCTGACAGTCACTATCTACCTTCTGGACTGAGATGCCAGATCAGAGATGATGCAGTCCTGTAGATCCTGGTGCTTGGGAAGTTCTTGGCTGTGTTCACAAATGTCTGATCCCTCGGAGGGGGGAGAGACCTTGGAAACATTTCCTCTTGCCTGAAGCAGACCATCATCGGCATCATCTCAGCCTAGTAAGTGGGACTGAAATTTATCTCAAGGGTAGCTTTTTAATGATAAAAGGTGACGCCGTTTTAAAAATGTATATTGTGTGCTATATTGTGACATATCATATTACTAAAAATTCCACTTTATGTCAGATATTTTGAGGACAGGAGGCCTTTAACTAAAAAAAAAAAAAAAAAAAATCTATTATTTCTTGTCATATCTGAACGTGATTTGTCCTATACTGGGGCAGATGTATCCCTGTCGTCCACATCTTCTGGTTACCTTATCATGTCAAATTACATTATTGACGGCAACCTGAAAACCATCTGTCAGATGCTGACTAGCCAAACAGCATCCTGTAAATGTCTGTGCGGGGAACTGGTGGGTGAATCTCACTATGTATCTCTTTTAATTGTCTAGAAAGTCCTGCTAATCTTCTGTACTGTCTGCTGTTGGGCAGAACAATAAGGCTCATTGTAATCCAGCTCAGCAGACAAGACAATTTAATACACACTTTGTCTGGCATCATTCAAATACAATCCCGGGAAAAACAACAAGAACTCAGGTAAGGGAGATCGGACACGGGAATTAGTGGTTTGCTTCTAATATCAGTTTGGGAAGCATTTTTGATCGATGTGGAAAATAATACACTTCAACTAACTTTTAAGTAGATTTAAATCCTAATAGAATGACATGTAATATTCTAAAGCACTGTGTATTATAAACAAAATAATTGCCATTTTTAACCGACCTTCCAGTAGTAATTTTACTGCTGACCTATGGCTCCCCTGGGCTCAGCCACGCATGGGTATGTCACGCCAAACTTCATAGTTTACAGACACATGTCTCTCGTGCTGTGGTTGGACACAGCGCAAGTTCGTCAACAGGATTGCAGCCAATGATTTTGGCTGTGAACCTGCTGATTGCTGTGGCCAATCCCAGCAAAGATCTGTGTCTTAGTAAACACAACACAGATCTGACAGTTTTTTTGGTGGTCCTGTTGAGGATAATTGGGCTATTTTACTGTTTTCCATCTTTATATTTAGTTCCTTTGTCATTTGTAGCTCGTGTGGTGCGCTGACTGTGTAACTTGATTTTGATTATTTTTCTGTTTGTCTTTATTTTATATATACATAGCCAGATTCACGTAGAGTTACGCCGGTGTATCAGTAGATACGCCGTCGTAACTCTGAATCTGCGCCGTCGTATAGTTAAGTGTATTCTCAAATTGAGATACACTTAAATCTAGCTAAGATACGACCGCCGGCGCCGTCGTATCTTAGCTGTCTATTTACGCCGGCCACTAGGGGCGTGTACGCTGATTTACGCCTAGAAAGCGTAAATCAGCGAGATACGCCTATTCACGAACGTACGCTTGCCCGTCGCAGTAAAGATACACCATTTACGTAAGGCGTTTTCAGGCCTAAAGATATTCCACCAAAAAGATGGTGCAGCCAATGTTAAGTATGGACGTCGTAACCGCGTCAAATTTTTACGTCGTTTGCGTAAGTCGTCCGTGAATAGGGCTGGGCGTAATTTACGTTCACGTCGAAACCAATAAGTCTTTGCGGCGTAATTTGGAGCATGCGCACTGGGATACGTCCACGGACGGCGCATGAGCCGTTCGTTCAAAACGTCATTTACGTGGGGTCATGCTTTATTTACATAAAACACACCCACCTCTTCACAATTTGAATTAGGCGCGCTTAGGCCGGCACATTTACGCTATGCCGCCGTAACTTGGGACGCAAGTGCTTTGTGAATACAGCACTTGCCTCTCTAACTTACGACGGCGTAGCGTATATGAGATACACTACGCCTGCCTAACGTTAGGCACATCTACGTGAATCCAGCTAACAGTGTTTACCAGAAAATTAGACCTACCCCAAAAATAAGACCTAGCGCTATTTTCCAGGAGGGCTCCAATATAAGCCCTACCCCGAAAATAAGCCCTAGTTTAAAATGCTTGTTAAATCCTATAATTCACTATATTACAGTAGAATATAATGTACAATGTGTGTGTTTCTGTAATTGTGGGGAAGAGAGCTCCGGCGGGTCACAGAAGCACAGAGCGGCACTATAATGAAGGTATTTGGCACAATAATATTACAGAAACACACACATTGTACATTATATAAAACTGTAGTAGAGTGGATTATAAGATTTTACAAGCATTTTAACTCAGTTCACACTGGGGATTCCTATCAGGCAGGAAAAGAGAGGGGGGAGAAGACGGCACATTACATGGTAAGATCTACCCCGAAAATAAGCCCTACTGTGTCTTTTGTTGCCAAAATTAATATAAGACCCAGGCTTATTTTTGGGGAAACATGGTACTAGCAATTTAATAAAAATATAGTTAAAAACAAAGTTGCCATTTTTATTATTAAATACCGTTTTCACTTTATTTTTGCATCTTAGTGTCCCTGTTCTCCTCCATCCTCTTTCAGTCACTCCTTGTCTTTATGCATTTGCTCCAGCATTGACTACCCTGGACCAACTCTTGACTATACCTGCTTGATTCAGAGCATGAGTGGAATTTTGTGCGTCGGAATTGTCCACACATGATCGGAATTTATGAGACGGGATTTTGTTGTCGGAAAATTTGAGAACAAACTCTCAAATTTTTGTTGTCGGAAATTCCGACAGCAAATGTCCGATGGAGCCTACTCACGGTCAGAATTTCTGACAAAAAGCTTTCATTGAACATTTGTTGTCGGAAATTCCGACGGTGTGTACGCGGCATTACGATCATGGCGATACCTGACATGTGTGGTTTAAAAATTGCTTACATTTGTGGGCGGGACTTACGTATGCATTCGCTTCTGCACGCAAGCACAGATGGGGCGCTTTAAAATATAAGATACAATTTAAATATTATTTTTTTCTTTTTTTAAATTTTTACACTGTGCCTTATTTTATTTTTTATTTATTGATCACTTTTATTGCTCTCACAAGGAATGTAAACATCCCTTGTGACAGTAATAGGCAGTGACAGGTTTCAACACTGTCTGCATTTGTGGGCGCGACTTATGTATGCGTTCGCTTCTGCACTCAAGCACAGATGGGGCGCTTTAAAAAAAAAAATCATATTTATTTAATAATTTTGATTTTTATACTGTCCCTTTACATCTTTTATTTGTTAACATCCCTTGTGACATTAATAGGCCATGACAGGTCCTCTTTATGGAGGGATCTGGGGTCCATAAGACCCCAAATCCCCCCCTTGCAATTTCAACGCATTACAAATGCCAAGTTTGGCTGTTTTGAATACTGTCATTTTTTTTTTTTTTTAAATCTGGTACCTTTTAAGTGGATGTAAACCCCTCATACAACCAGGCCGTCGGAACAAGACAGGCAAAGCAAGCAACTGCTTGGGGCCCCGAGCTGGCCTGGGGCCGCTGCAGCTTCCTATAAATGTTGCAGCCTGTAGCGTGGCCGAGCTCCTCTTGCTCCCTCCTGCAGTCTGGCCGCGGACCATAACCGCGCAGTACAGGAGATTTTGTTTCCTGTTCCCGGCCAGACTGACATGAAGTGCACACACTGAGTGCTCACTTTCTTTTCAGTCCAGCCGGGAACAGCAAACTGAATCTCCTGTACCGCGCAGACACTAACATTTGCCATGACCGCCCCTCATCATGACATACAGAGGAGACACTGACCACACTCCGGTAAATGGATTTACAAACTTTACTAGACAGTAATACAAATGAATGCAGTAATGTCGTTTTCGGCAGCCTCCCCTCCAAAAAATTCTGTACAACCCCCCCCCCCCCCCCCCGCTTCTCAAATAAAAAAAAATCCGTAGCCCCCCCGCATCTCTGCTTGGGGCCCCCAAATTCCTCCAAATGGCCCTGCATACAACCAGTGAAGTGAACAGCCTCAGATGATACACAGGGATGAACCAAATCTCCCTACATAGGTTTTACATCCATATCTGCTGTCTTCACATTTATATACTGTTTAGAATATAGTGTTAGAAAATGTTTCCTTAATGTTTAAAATACAATTTAGCATACAGCCAAGATAGCTACAATAGCTGATTGGAGGAAAGGCACACACCCCCTCTCCTCATAGTCAGAGACTCTCAGAGGTGTTTTGTAACAGGGCCGGCTCCCTGCTAATCTATTTTAGCAACCTCCCTGGACAGAAATGTCAGGCTGCTTTTATCTGATGTGTCCGAGAATTTGTCAGGAGTTATCAGGCTGATAACAGAAGAACGGGTCAGGAGAGAGCTATTGACATAGCTCTTTGAAGTGAGATAACAAAATACTGCAGATATATATGCCCAGCTAAAATTTCATGAATTGAAGGGGTTGTAAAGGTAAAGCGTTTTTTTCCCTTAATAGCTTCCTTTACCTTAGTGCAGTCCTCCTTCACTTACCTCATCCTTCGATTTTGCTTTTAAATGTCCTTATTTCTTCTGAGAAATCCTCACTTCCTGTTCTTCTGTCTGTAACTCCACACAGTAATGCAAGGCTTTCTCCCTGGTGTGGAGTGTCGTGCTCGCCCCCTCCCTTGGACTACAGGAGAGTCAGGACGCTCTCTACGTTGCAGATAGAGTAAGGAGCTGTGTGTTAGTGGGCGTCCTGACTCGCCTGTAGTCCAAGGGAGGGGGCGAGCACGACACTCCACACCAGGGAGAAAGCCTCACATTACTGTGTGGAGTTACAGACAGAAGAACAGGAAGTGAGTATTTCTCAGAAGAAATAAGGACATTTAAAAGCAAAATCGAAGGATGAGGTAAGTGAAGGAGGACTGCACTAAGGTAAAGGAAGCTATTTAGGAAAACAATTGTACCTTTACAACCCCTTTGAGTTTACATACACTTTAAAGGAGTTGTAAATAAAAAAAAAAAAATATGCTGAAATGACTGTTTACAGGGTATAGAGACATAATAGTTACCGTATTTATTGGGGTATAGCGCGCTCCCGCGTATAGCGCGCACCCCTAAAGTTGGCCAGAATTCCTGTGGAAAAAAGGATTTTGTACTTACAGTTTTGTTGTCTTGCGCGGCGTCCATCGGCGGCCTCGTCGGGTCCGGCGTCCGTCTGCGGCTTCGGGTGTCCTCTTCGTCGGGTCCGGCGTCCTTCTGCGGCGTCCTCGCTTCCTCCCTGCTCGTTTCCCGCGCCGAGTTTGAATACTGCGCCGACATATACCGAGCGCAGTACACTCGCGTATCGTCGGGCAGGCTCGGCTACTCTCGCACTGACATCCTGTACGTCCAGGACGTCAGCGCGAGAGGCGCCGAGACTGCCCGAAGATACACGAGTGTACTGCGCTCGGTATATGCCGGCGCAGTATTCAAACTCGGCGCGGGAAAGCGGGTATCGGCGTATACCGCGCACTCACGATTTTGCCTTTCAGGGCAAAAAAGTGCGCGGTATACGCCGATAAATACGGTAATAGTTAACTGATTCCTTTTAAAAATTATTAAAAATTGATAAAAAACAATCATATAATGTACCTGTAGTTTCTAGTTTCGTTTTTGCATGTTGTTTCCTGCTTCTCTGCTATACAGAGCCACAGAGCCAATACAGGGCAGTGATGGTTTGGAAAACAAAACTGATTGGTGCTGAGGAGCTTTAGACACACAGTAATCACACCTCCTTGATTAGTGACCACAGAGAGAAAGCTCCCAGCACTGTGGTTATCAGGAAACAGACAACCAGGAAGTGTGGAGATCAGAGAAGAATTACAGCAACTTGAGAGCAAAAACGAACAATGAGGACATGAAAACAGCACTGCATTAAGGAAAAGGAAGCTATTAAGATAAAAAAAAACCTTTAAGTCTTCAGTGAACTGGAAGTGAAGTCATGACCTCACTTCCACGTTACTAGATCAGAGACCCGATCAAAGCCAATTCCGGTGGAACGGGAAAGTCCGGACGATCAGCGGAAGCCGGCGGGAGGATGTCCCCTCCCACTGCTTGTAATAACGGCCGAGCGGCTGATTAGCTGGATTGGTTGTTATTACAAGAAAGCCAACCGTCCGCTTTAAAAAACGGTACCAGGGTGATGCCTGCGGCTGCAAACATCACCCCGGTACAACCCCTTGAAGCGGAAGGCCACATATTTGCGTTACGTTGGCATCAAGGGGTTAGACCCCATGTTAGACAGACTGATGTTTGTTTTTCAAATGGGCTGAAATGACACACCGCTATGGAGAACTTTTTTAAAGCGTGAGAGTCATTTAGTGACATTCTACCAACTTTAACAAGCAAAAGATCATAGAATGTTCTGCCTTGACCTCTTGGTACCCAATCAGAACTTATTACAATGGCCCTCTGGTCAGTCTTTAATGTTATCCCCTAATGTTCTTATTGAAAACCCTGGTTGCTGGCCTGATAGTTTTGTTGTTAGTGATATATATTTATGTGTCAATATGACATTCTAAATGTAGCATTTATTTTCTTCTTGTAGCCTTTAGTGGCTTGTACCTTTTACAGTATGTCTTTTACCCTCTGTAAAAAAAAAAGTTTATGAATAAATAGAAAAAAAACTACATTAAAGCAGTATCAAACCCAAACTCAAAATGCAATAGCTTACCAATCATTAGATGTGGTGGCTGCATTTAGTTTTTTTTCCCCCTCTGTTTTCACCTGGTGATTTGCCAGTAACACACCTCCTGTATTACAGTGCCCACACTCTGGATGAAGGAGCACAGGGGGAGCCTTTGGACAGTAGCATTGGCAGTCTAGGGGGAAGGTAGATTTAAATGCATTAGCAGACTTAGATACACTAAAAGGCCAAACTCCAGCTTAACACTTTATAATGAGTTAGTCAGATAGGGACTTTAAACCAGGCCACAAACAGTTTGATAGTAAAAAAGTATTCAAAATGTATTGCACATTGATAATATATAACAACATAAACATAGGTGGCCAGATTCACGTAGAGGCGCGTATCTTTATGCCGGCGTAGCGCATCCCATTTGCACTACGCCGACGTAACATAGTGAGGCAAGTACTGTATTCACAAAGCACTTGCCTCCTAAGTTACGTCGGCGTAGCGCAAATGGCCCGGCGTAATTCAAATTAGGTAGGTAGTGGGTGTGCTACATGTAAAGTAGCCGTGACCCCACGTAAATGAGGGCCGTTTGTACGGCGCATGCGCGCGCATGCTCAGAATCACGTCGGAAATACTCAATGCTTTCGACGTGAACGTCACCTACGCCCAGCCCCATTCACGTACGCTTACACAAACGGCGTAAAATACGACGGCTGTTCCGACATCCATACCTTGCATGGGCTGCGCCATCTTTTTGGTGGTTTATCTTTACGCCGGAAAAATGCCTTATGTAAACAGCGTATCGGGCGCAAGTACGTTCATGAATCGGCGTATCTAGGTCATTTGCATATTATAGGCGTAAATCCACATACACGCCCCTAGCGGCCAGCGTAAATATGCAGCTAAGATACGACGGCGTAGGAGACTTACACCGGTCGTATCTTAGCAACAGAGAAGCGTATCTCAGTTTGAGAATACGCTTATAGATACGACGGCGCCGCATTCGGACTTACAACGGCGTATCTACTGATACGCCGTCGTAAGTGTTTATGAATCTGGCTATCGGACATCCCCCCCATGTTGAGGGCATGTGGTCTGGTACAGTTCAGGAGGGGGGGGGGGTCGCTCTCTCGTCTTTTCCAGCGGCCTGCCAGGTTGCATGCTCAGATAAAGAGTCTGGTATGGATTTTTGGGGGGAACTCCACGCCATTTTCTTTTAAATTTGGTGCAGGGTTCCCCTTAATATCTATACCAGACCTGAAGGACCAGGTAATGGAATTTTGGAAGAACGCCCACGCATTTTTATTTTTTATTTTTCAATTACTTTTATCTGTATTGCCGATACCGATGCCGTTGAGAAACATGTGCTACTTTACAGGCATACTATAGACACCCCCCGGTACGAAATTTAAAGGAATATTTCACTTTTATTGTTTCACTTTACGCATTATTAAAATCACTGCTCCTGAAAAAACGTCAAGCCCTGTACACACGGGCAAGAATCTCGTCAGGAAAAAAACATTGTTTTTCCTGGCAAGATTCTTGGCAAGAATCTCTTGCCGCCTGAAGCCTCGTACACACGACCGAGGAACTCGACGGGCGAAACACATTGTTTTCCTCGTCGAGTTCCTTGTTAGGCTGTCGAGGAACTCGACAAGCCAATTTTCTCCATTCCCGTCAAGGAAATAGAGAACATGCTCTCCTTTTGGCTCGCCGCGTTTCTCGACAGTTTCCTCTATGAAGATGTACACACGACCGGTTTCCTCGGCAAAAAAATATCTCCCAGCAAGTTTCTTGCTGGTTTTTGCCGAGAAACTCGGTCGTGTGTACGAGGCCTGAGTGTACAGACTCTCCTTATAAAAGAACCGCGGTTCTCTTGAAAGGCAAGAATGCGGTGATGCCATTGCGTACCACAAGGATGTGCTCGTCACATTCAATGCCGTCGCCGCCATCTTGCTGCACCCTACCTATGCCTAGGAAGCTACCGTGCATGCATCAAAGTTATTTCGAGCATGCACGGGTAAATTGCAGATGTTCTCTATTTTTCTCGTCTAGATTCTGGGCAGTTTTCTTGACGAGAAACCTGAAAGCCTCGTACACACGCTCGGAATACTCTGCAAGAAAGCTCTGCCAGCAGTTTTCTTGCTGGTTCTTGCCGAGTAAACCGAGCGTGTGTACGAGGCTTCAGTTTTTAAAACTTTTTTTTTTGCATTGATACATGTCCCCTGGGGCAGGACCCGGGTCCCCAAACACTTTTTATGACAATAACTTGCATATTAACCTTTAAAATGAGCACTTTTGATTTTTTATGTTCATGTCCCATAGACTTTTTTTTGCCTGTTTTGCTGCAAACCGAACCGGGAGGGGTGTTCGGCTCATCCCTAAACAGGATTTTGTGGGTGTCCTGAGGGTACCACGCTGGGCAAAAAAAACAGAACGTGGGAGTATGAATTCAGCAAAGGAATCTACAAAATGCAAAACAGGAACATTAGGTGTGATTGTGTAAGCGCTCGTTCAGCATTCAGATTGGCCTTCAGAGAGCATTTGACAGGCAGTGAGAAGGCGTTGTGGTGGATTAACTAAAGGAAAAAAAAAAGATTGCACACTTTGCAAGTGAAGTTGAGCTTAGTGAATGTGGTAAAGATCTGCTGATTTCCATCATTCAATCATGAGCAAGAAAAAAAAATTCTTGAACTTGATTGCATATTCTTTACAAAGTAAAGCTTTACCACATGACATTTACTAAGGAAAATGAATGCAACTGCACTTGCAAAGTACAAAGTCTATCTGCCTTTAGTAAATCAACCCCATTGTATCACCTCCTTTACCCCTTGAACCCCCACACTAGCACATCACTTGCATGGGTTGCATTTAGAAAGCAAAAGGTGGTAAAATTCATGCCGCAGCTGTGAAGAAAAGGAATATGTACACCCCCGGTCTCTGCAGCTAAAGGGGGTACTGGTTAGGGGGGGGGAGTAAAAGCACAGCTCAACCGCTAGCTTTTTACAGACCCCAACCGCTAGTGTTAACAAATCCTAAGAAAGAAGGGGAAAACCCTTGCTACTCCCGGTTTGGATCCCCTTTTGCCTTAGAACTGCTTTCATTCTTCATGGCATAGATTCAACAAGGTGTTGGAAACATTCCTCAGAGATTTTGGTCCATAGTGACAAGATAGCATCACACAGTTGCTGCAGATTTGTCGGCTGCACATCCATTATGCAAATTTACCATTCCACCACATCCCAAAGGTACTCTATTGGATGAGATCTGGTGACTGTGGAGACCATTGGAGTACAGGGACCTCATTGTCCAGCGGTGAGATGATTGGAGATTTGTGACATGGTGCATTATCCTGCTGGAAGGAGCCATCAGAAGATGGGGACACTGTAGTCATGAAGAGAGGGACATGGTCAGCAACAATACTCAGGTAGGCCGTGGTGTATAAACGATGCTCAATTGGTACTAAGTGGCACAAAGTGTGCCAAGAAAATATCCCCCACACCATTACACCACCAGCACCAGTCTGAACCGTTGATACAAGGCAGGAAGGATCCACGCTTTCATGTTGTTTACACCAAATTCTGCCCCTACCATCTGAATGGTAGCTAAAAATCGACACTCATGAGACCAGGCAACATTTTTACAATCTTCTATTGTCCAATTTTCATGAGCCTATGCAAATTGTAGCCTCAGTTTCCCATCATTAGCTGAGAGGAGTGGCACCCGGTGTGGTCATCTGCTGCTGTAGTTCATCTGCTTCAAGGTTCGATGTGTTGTGCATTCAGAGATGGTATTCTGCATACCTTAGTTGTAAAAAGTGGTTGTTTGAGTTACTGTTGCCTTTCTATCATCTCAAACCAGTCTGCCCATTCTCCTCTGACCTCTGACATCAACAAGGCATTTTCCTCCACACAACTCCGCTCACTGGATATCTTCTCTTTTGTGGACCATTCTCTGTAAGCCCTAGAGATAATTGTGCATGAAAATCCCAGTAGATGCGCCGTCCGTGTACATATCCCAGTGTGCATTGCGGCAAAGTACTCCGCAAGGACGTATTGGTTTCGACGTGGACGTAAATTACGTCCAGCCCTATTCACGGACGACTTACGCAAACGACGTAAAATGTTCTAATTTCGACGCGGGAACGACGGCCATACTTAACATTACTAGTCCAGCTATTTGATGGAATAACTTTACGCCTGAAAATGCCTTACGTAAACGGCGTATCTTTACTGCGACGGGCGCACGTACGTTCGTGAATAGGCGTATCTAGTGATTTACATATTCTACGCTGAACGAAATGGAAGCGCCACCTAGCGGTCAGCCTAAATATTGCACCCTAAGATACGACGGCGCAAGCCGTCGTATCTTAGATAGGTTTAAGTGTATCTCTGTTTGAGAATACACTTAAACTTAGGACGGCGCAGATTCCGAGTTAGGTCGGCGTATCTTTTTTTTTTCTTTTTTTTTTTTTGTTCCACCTCAGACTCAACCACAGCAAGAGACTTGCTCATGATTTTATTCATAATTCCGTCTCCACTTTTGGTTTTGCATCCTTCGTGGTATATCATCTATTATTTTTTTATACATTTTTTTATGTTTAAATGTTTTTTTAATTTTTTTATTATTGTTATTGTTTTCATTTCCCCCCTCTACGTTTGAGGGGTACTTGGTCATAAAAAGCTAGTCGGAGTGTGGAAACTTATATTGACAATACAAAACCCCACCCCCCCCTTCCCATATCCACCCCCCGCCCCCCCCCCCCCCCCCCCCCCCCAAAACTCCCACCCTCCCCCCACCATCTCCCGACTCCACACTTATGAATTTGTTTCCAGTGCTACTGTAACTTTATTATTCCTCTCTCAGATTTTCTGCAAAGCACCTGGATTTTTTAAATTCTCTCCAAGTTGCCCATATATCCTTAGGCCCTACCTTGTCCTTGTCTACACCATATTTCAACTCCTCCTTCCTATACGTGTCCTCAACGGAGTCCATCCACTCCCACATTTGTGGGCTATCCTTATCCATCCATTTTTTGGGTATCAAGCGCTTAGCTGCGTTAAGCAGGTGGGGGGTTAAAGATCCCTTATATTCATTCAGGGGAACCTCCCCCCCATGAAATAGAACTACCCATGGGTCGTCCTCTACCTCTTTCTTGGTTATAGCTTTTATCAGGGTCAGAATCTTTTTCCAATAAGTTTTTATCTTAGGACAACTCCACCATAGGTGGGCCATCGTTCCCCTTAAAGCACAACCTCTCCAACATTCAGCTGTCTGCCCTTCTCTGAATTTACACATTTTATCTGGGGTAGCGTACCAGCCCATTAAACATTTAAAGTTCATCTCGGCGGTTCTTACATCCACCGCCGAGGTGTGAGTCATGTTAAGGATTCTTCCTACTGTCGTTTTACCCCTTGGGACTTCCAGTTCTCTTTCCCATTTTTGGATATATTTTAGCGTGTCTGACTCCTCCGCTTTCAGCAGATATCTATATATTTTAGAAATGTTTCCTTTAGAGCTTGCGGTAATACAAAGTTGTTCCAGTACAGTGTACTCCTCTCGAGGACGCAAAGAATACGGTAAGCGTTTGACGAATGATGACAATTGTAGGTATCTCCACTCGTCAAGCGTCATGGATTCTATCTTATATTTGATATCGTGAAGTGTCATAATTTCACCCTTTTGAATTATATCTTTTAACTGTGTTCTATTTCTAATCCAATTTCCACCTACCCCTTTTGTCCCTGGTGCAAAGTATTCATTATCTTTTAAGTCTATTAGTGGAGAGTTAAATTTTGTTTTTAATTGTTTATGTAATCTATCCCATATCCTCAAAGCGTTAAGTGTGATTGCGTGTGTGGACGTGTGTAGAGATCTATATTGTGGTGGGTTCCAAATTAATCTCCCTAACTGTGCCCTAGCTAGTGCGCATTCGATATTAATCCATCTTTTATCCTGGGTCTCTTTAGCCCATTCTATGATCCGTGAGAGGACCGAAGCGTAGTAGTATTTTCTGATGTCCGGTACCGCAAGTCCGCCCCTTTTCTTGTTCTGTTTTAATGTTTGGGCGGAAATCCTATGTTTTTTGTTTTTCCAAATATAGTTCATTAATAGGGAATTTATTATTTTCATGTAGGACTGTGGCAGGGACACTGGGATCATTTGGAATTTATATATAATTTTTGGCACTAGGACCATTTTTACCACATTTATCCTGCCGAACCATGATATTGGTCTATTATATATATTTTTGATTTCTCGTTTAATTTCATCAAGCAGGGGGATCTACTGATACGCCGGCCTAACTCTATGTGAATCTAGCTAATAGTGTCTGTCGAATGTTCTAAGAAAAAAAAAGACGATTCGACAGAATCTTAAAAAAAAATAATAATAATTTTGACTCTTCATGTCTCTCTATGTCGAATCTTTTCTCTCTATGTCGACTCTTCTTCATGTCTCTATAATGTCGAATCTTTTCTCTCTATGTCGAATCTTTTCTCTTTATGTAGAATAATATTGGACTAATAGAGTTAAGGTTAGGCACATTTGACCTCAACAAAAACGAAAATAAAGCATTTGTTTATGTCGGATCTTTCGGTTTTCGTTTTCTGTGCTTTCGTTATCGTTTGTTAAAACGATAACGAAAATACCTGAAATTCGGACGAAAATGCATTCGGACGAAAACAAATGCACATGTCTACCAAAAACCATGCCATGTTCAAAGTCCCTTAAAGGGGTTGTATTGTAAATAACAATAGCTGCCGACTATAGGACTCGGCCCTGCCCCCTGGCCCCCACATCATTGGAGTTGATTGGCAACAGCGCGAGCCAATGGCTGCGCTGCTTTCAATCAATCCAATATAGAGCGGCCTGAGAAGAGCCATGTAAGAAAAGAAATGGCTGCGTAGACGCGTTTCACACAAACATCTTGTGCTTAATCTTGTGCCGAGAAGAGCCAAGAAGCAAGCGCGTTCTCGACACGGGACTTTCAAGGGCTCAGGTAAGTAAACAGGGGCTTGGGGGGCCTGTAAGTAGCGGATGTTTTTTCACCTTAATGCATAGGATGCATTAAGGTGAAAAAACATGAAGGTTTACAACCCCTTTAAATCCCCTTTCCTCCCCTATGCTGATGCTCGGTATAAACAGCAAAAAAAGTCGTACGATCTGTCGTATGATATTCGGATCGTGTGTACGGGCCATTAAGTGCATTGAGTTACTGCCATGTGATTGGCTGATTAGTGATTTATGTTATCAAGCAATTAAACAGGTTTACCTAATAAAGTGACCGGTGAGTGTATACTTTATGTCAAAATAAAAAAAATGGGTGTTGGGCTACCGTGTTTTCCTGAAAATAAGACCTACCCCGATAATAAGACCTAGCATGATTCTTGGGGAGGGCCGTAATATAAGCCCTACCCCGAAAATAAGCCCTAGTAAAATTAGTTTAACTTTTTTTTAATCCACCTTTCAGAATGATTACACCCTATTTGCAGACTCATCGGAGGTCTTCTCCTCTCCCCTCCTCCTGGCTAACGCCCGCGGCCCCTCCTCCCCAGCGCACAGCCAGCACTGCTGGATATGAAATCAGTGATCTTTATTGTATCACGACAAGGAACAGGCTGACGCCAGCTGGACAGCAGCTCCCCCTCTCCTCTCTCCTCCCGCCCGATGCCCGCAGCCCCTCCCTCCTGAGCGCATGGTGCGGGCAGACGCCAGCGGGACACCGGCTTCCCCCTCCTCCGCTCTCCTTCCGCCCAAAGCCCGCGGCTCCCTATCCCGTGCACGGAGAAGGCCAACGCCAGCGGGGATCCCCGGAGCAGAGAAGAGCCCAGCCAGACCATGCGACAGCCAGGGAAGCTGCAAGAAAGGTACCGTATTGCCCACAAAACAATCACAATCACACGCTGCACCCCATTCCTACAAATTGAATTGAATTGGATTTGATTTTAAGTTGCTATTTACATCAAAATACTGACTCCTGACCTGAGGGGGAGGGGAGAAGACAGGGGACACAGGAGATCTATCATGCTTTAAGGAAAAGGATTTTTTCTTTTTTTTCTTTAGGGTAACAACCACTTAAAGATCATTGGACATACCGTAGTTAAATAAGACATCCCCCAAAAATAAGCCCTAGTGTGTTTTAGGTTGCCAAAATTAATATAAGACCCGGGCATATTTTCGGGGAAACACGGTAGTTGAAGACATCAATTGAAAAAAGCTGAATTTAAAAAAAACAGGATCTGGAAATCAGTAATTGTCAAAACAGTTGACAATGGTCACAAGACTCTCTGACATCTAGCAGTGAAAAGCAAACGAATTAGAAAATGGCCAAAAAGTTATATCACATCAGCTCATCTCATCTCTATAAATTAGCATGCCATTTGATTTTAATTAATTTTCTTTTAATTTTTCGTAAAAAAAACTTACATTTATAAAACACACTTTTTTTTCTTCTTTAAATGCAGTTTTAACTCTTTGCCAGTAAGTTAGAAGCTGAGAGATAACACGGCAAATTTACATAATTTTATTTATAAAGCTGAAATAACAAACTAGTCATCAAGATATTATGGAGTCTGGCTCAAGATCAATGCAGTGGTCTTAATTAACCTTATTTAGTTTGAGTGGGTTTGGAATCCTTCCAAGCACGCCTGCTCCCTCTTCCCCCTCAGATCAGTATCAGCGGAGCTTCACAAACAATATATGTGTAAAATAAATGTAAAGAACTCTGTCATGTAGCAAAATCCAATAAAAATAGCCAAAGACAGTATCAGTGCTGTAATAATAACATGTTCCCTGACAGTTCTTTGCTTGTGTCATTTGTACTTATAAATAAAATAAAATAAAATAGAATGCCCTGCATTTTCACACATACTATTTTATACAAAATAATCCCATTTACCTCTATGGCAGTTAAAGCTGTAATACAAATTTTGCCAGAATTGCATCCTTGTGCCTGCTAAAGCCTAGTAAATGGAAAGCTTAGGTCGGAGCCGCTGTAGTAACAATCCGATGTTAGTACAGCGATCTCCCCCTGCTGTGCTATTGTGTTCTCATAGGGGAAATGCCAAAACACTCCGGTCAGCGCTCTCAGCTATTGGCTACGAGTGCTGGTCGAAAGGCTTCTGTCGGACCGGTTGCCATACACAGGGTCTGAGCGTCGGGCATTTTTTCTTTCAGTGGTATTTAATCACAGCTGTTTTTTTAATTGTTTGCAAAATGCGCAGAAAAATAACATAAATTTGAAAAATTTGGTGCTCAAATTTATTTTGGGGGGAGCGCAAATAAACTGAAAAATAATACATCAATTGCAGCCACTGTGCCCCATCAATTGCCACTACTGTGCCCCATCAATTGCTGCCACTGTGCCCCATCAATTGCTGCTACTGTGCCCCATCAATTGCTGCCACTGTGCCCCATCAATTGCCGCTACTGTGCCCCATCAATTGCTGCCACTGTGCCCCATCAATTGCTGCTACTGTGCCCCATCAATTGCTGCTCTGTGCCCCATCAATTGCTGCTACTGTGCCCCATCAATTGCTGCCACTGTGCCCCATCAATTGCTGCCACTGTGCCCCATCAATTGCTGCCAGTGTGACAATCAATTGCCGCTACTGTGCCCCATCAATTGCTGCCAGTGTGCCCATCAATTGCTGCTACTATGCCCCATCAAATGCTGCCAGTGTGCCCCCCCCCCTGCCCTACACTTGTCTCAGGTCGCGGCACTGTCCTCTACGCTCCAAGTCCTCAATACCTTCTCCCGTCCTCTTCCCATCTTCTGCTATGAGTGGACGCCTGATAGGCATCCAATCACAGCACTTGTGGCTTCAGAGAATCAGGTGACAAGTAACTATTCCTCCCATTGACACCAATTATGGGACACTATTTCTTCCATTGACACCAATGATGGGATGCCATTCCTCCCATTGACACCAATGATGGGACACTATTCCTTCCACTGACACCAATGATGGGACACTATTCCTCCCATTGACACCAATGATGGAACATTATTCCTTCCATTGACACCAATGATGGGACGCTACTCCTTCGACTGACACCAATGTTTGGACATTGTTACTGATGCCAGGAAATGTTCTACTCCTGCTGGCCACAGTCCGGTCCCTATAAAGTCTGAAGGATAATAAATTGGCCCTTTGTTTACAAAGTTTGGAGATCCCTGCTATAGAGGGATGCAGTGTCCATATAATCTGGGTCCACTGACTAATGTTATCGTGGAGAATTTCCTTACAAAAGCAGTCATCAAAGACAATATTGTATTATTATTATTATTATTATACAGTATTTATATAGTGCCAACAGTTTGCGCAGCGCTTTACAACATCAGGGAAGACAGTACAGTTACAATACAATTCAATACAGGAGGGATCAGAGCGCCCTGCTCGTTAGAGCTTACAGTCTAGAAGGGAGGGTCAAGTGGGACAAAAGGTAGTAGCTGTGGGGGATAATCAGATGAACAAAATGAAAATACAGTTGTTAGGTGTGGGCAGGATAGGCCTCTCGTAAAAAGGAGGGTTTTCAGGGATCCTCTAAAAGCTAATAGAGAAGAATATAAAGGGACAAATTGCGGTAAGGAGATCCATAGGCTTGGAGAGGCTCTGGAAAAGTCCTGGAGATGAGCATGGGAGCAGGTGACGAGAGAGCTAGAGAGTCGGAGGTCTTGAGAAGAACGAAGAGAATGATTAGGTTGGTATTTAGAGACTAGGTCAGTGATGTAGCTGGGGCGAGAGTTGTAGATAGATCCTGTTCATATATGAGCGTTGCAATGCTGAATGTTTATAAAGTATAAATATTTATAACCTACAGCACCATATCTTCTCACTCTCTCTATCTCCTGGAGAACATCCCCTAGTACCAGACAGAAGCAAACACTGTCTTGGGTTTGGGGAAACCCACCAAAAACAAAGATATTTCAATTGCATGGACTGACCCCTTAAAGCAAAATTGTAGTCAACAAGTGAGTCCAGCCAGTAAACTACTAACTCACAATGGGCCACAATCATTTTCAACTGCATGGTAGTGCAGTTAGCATTGAGCCTTTTTCAGTTCTGGGTGACTGAAACTCTAATGTTCTTTGTAAACAACATCTTTCCTCCGAATGAAATCCCCTGATGTTTGTTCTAAGAAAGTAAAATGACTCCGCTGCCTCCAGTTTAATCTGTAACTTCCTTTCTTAGCCTTTCCATGGAATGTCTGCCGAGTTAGTTACAACCTTGCTGAGCGCACGTGCCTCGCAGGACCAGTCGCTGTGAAGGGCAAGCTGTTTCATTACCTTAATAGTTAATATCTCTGAAGCAATCGGATCTTAAAGTCTTTTCTGAAAGTGACCCCAGGGGAGCAGAGATTTGTGGGTAATGACTCCACATGACCGCACTTCCATTGTTGGGTAATTGCGCAGACTAGATATAATGGGGAGAGGCTAATGCCGGTTTAAAGAAGAGCTCCTTTCTAAAACCAAAACTTTTTTGTAATTTCAGAGCTGTTTAGGGTTTCAAATGTTAACAGTAAAGGAGTTTCCCATGTTCATTCACCTTATTGGAATTCCTCTCTAAGGCCCCGTACACACGACCGAACATGTCCGTTGAAACTGGTCCGACGGACCAGTTTCAGCAGACATGTTCGGTCGTGTGTACGGCCGACCGGACAATTGTCCAGCGGATCGGACAGTTTCCAGCGGACAAATGTTTCTTAGCATGCTAAGAAACATGTCCGCTGGAAGCCTGTCCGTCGGACATGTTCGGTCGTCTGTACAGATTTACCGGACATATCCGTTCGGCCGAAATCCCTCGCATGCGTCTAAGTGATTCGACGCATGCGTGGAAGCATTGACCTTCCAGGCCCGCGCACGTCGCTGCGTCATCCTCGTCGCTGCGTATCGTGTCCGCGCGGATTTCTGTCTGATGGTGTGTACAACCATCAGACAGAAATCCGGCAGCGGACGCAGCGGACATGTCCGCTGAAAACGGTCCGGCGGACCGTTTTCAGCAGACAGATCCGCTGGTGTCTACGAGGCCTTACTCTCAGTTACTCATTTAGATCTGCTCAGTTGTTTCTGGCGCAACCCAGCCCAATCTCAGCAAACCATTGAACAGTTATGGTTATAGTTATAGCTATGTCCATATTATTTGTAGTAGTAGTAAAGGTCTCTTGCTAGTCAATTGTATATGGCTGTGTTGGATGTCTTTGCCTTTTTCTGGCAAAATCCTGTGGGCGTCATCATTGGTCTTTTGACCGCCCACGGAAGTGGGAGGTTCTCATCTGCTTGATTTGTGGTGCATATGTGTGTGCACACATATATATAGGGACTGCAGAGGGAGGTAACACTGCTGGGTTGTGAGGAAGAAGGTTGTTCTTCGAAACGAGTCAGCCGGCAGTGGCCCTCATCTCATCCTCTATGACCATTTGGAGTGTTTTTGGGCTAGACCTATTGCTGCTAACTGAGGTAACTCTTTTTATTGTGAACCTTTCAGCTACACTTGTGAGTAGTTTTTATTTTACCTTTTCAAATAAAATCTATCCGAAGAATAATGCACTAGGCTGGTGCACCCTTTCTTTCTTTTTCTCGTCAACCATTGAACAGCACCTGGAGGCTATAGCCTCGTACACACGATCCAACTTTATGGCCATAATTGTCTGACGGATGTGTTGTGTAGGATAATCCGACCGTGTGCATGCTCCATCAGACAATTATTGGTTTAATGACAACAAAAGTTGGCTCTTCATGCTCACCAATTGTTGGGCAATAAATCTGTTACGTCGGTTTATTCGCTCGTGGGTACGCAAGTCCATCCAACTAAAATCCAAAGTACAAATATGCATGCTCAGAACCAATGCTAAACATCAGACACAGATAGCAGAAGTTGCCCAAAGGGTGGCGGTAAAGAGCTGAAAAACCATGTGATTTGGCGAATGTTGGCTAAAAATGTTGGGTTGTGTGTATGCATACCAAGTTCATGGCCAACGTCCTTCAGACCAAAATCCATGGAATAGTTGGTTGGAAGTCCAATCCTGTGTACGAGGCTTATAACTGATAACTTGTAGCTCATTGGTGGAAGTAAAAGTGGCACTATGCCTACCAGTCAGAGTTTCAAATCTAATGAAGAGTTTTTTCATTGGCTTTAGGGCCCTTTAAACATAGAAACATAGAAGTTGATTTACTCAAGGCAAACAGGCTGTTCACTTTGCAGGTGAAGTTGGACTTTG